>NC_066346.1:15513975-16713975 GCF_024516045.1 Bombus affinis | reverse complement strand
ATCAAAATCTACAGTCCAATTAGAATATTGGAAAGAATATTCAGACAGACGATGTATATAAAGGAGATACAAATTACGACGATGAGAGAACTCGCAAGATATTTGTATCTGTGAAATTGCAACTGTTGCGTCGATAAATATCTACGCCGATTAAATTTTTGATACACTTCGGATTCTCATCGGAAAACCAGTAATAACATATTTCTATTTCGTAATATATTTCTGATGTACAGAGGATGCTCTCAAAAAAATATACACCCACTTTAATTAAATGGTATCGTGAAATTGCTGCATCCTATTATTACAATTTTTATACAAATCTTCCTTTCCTTCAATTTTGTGTACATTTCGGATGTATTCCTTTCTTTTAATCCTATTAATGGATCGATAGATTTAATTTTATAAAATTGATTTTTTGAATATTTATACATTCCATATCTTTTTAAGCACCACGTCACATGATTCTTTCGGTAGAAATAACTGCGCAAAATTACATTTTCTCTGTACCTGGGAGCTTTTGCGCGGTGAATTTTATACGATCGAAGCCCCTTTTTCGAGTGGCGTGGGTGCTTCGGCATGGGAATGTGCCTCTCCATTATCGTTTTAGCTGGCTGTTTCCATTTGTATAAAATCGTCGTTATTATCGTCTTTATCACAACGAAACCATCCCATTACATCAGTGTATTTAAGGTTTCCCCACATTTACCCCATCATTCGAGCAATCCACGTGCTTTACATAATTCTCAATATCACGTTTCCATTTTCTAACATCTGTGACTGTAGCTTTTCCAACGTCACGTACTCTTGATGAATTCTATCGCCGATTCTTACACCACCTCCCACGTTTTTAATTAAATTGTATTTTCTTTCTGTACGACTGGAACGTTGTTAGTTTCATACCAAATTCTTATTTATCGGAATTCTATTCTATTCTATTCGAACAGAGAAAAGAATGTGTAGATTTTTTAAAAAGAAACTTATCCGTCACTGAGAAATGTTAGGTTCGACTGATAAAACGTACAGACACCAGAGTATTCGTGGGAGCAGTCGAACATCAACGATTCTACGATCTCGGCATATTCCACCTCAAGCGCGATTCCGTAAAATTCAAACTAATCGTCCAGCGAGCTGTTCCATGTTTTCCAAACTGAACAGATCGTGAGCATCGGCCAGCGATATGGGAAATGAAGATAATTTCCAATTGTTCGTAACATCTGACGATCATTCGACTTAAAACATAGTTCTCGCGGTCGCGGCAAACAAGTTACGCAGGCAATTTGTCAGCTGTCGAACGAGAGAGCTGGCTGGTTGTACTGCGTTGAAGCAGAGCGATTCGAAGAACGGCAGAGACGCGAAAGGGAAGCGTTCACCGAGAATACGTCCGTTTCGTCTTTCTCGTTAGACGGTGGAAATGAATTGGCGATTTCACCATGAATACTACAAAGGAAGTTAACGCTGTAACTGGCGCGAGTTTCGCGTGAAACGTAGCCTTTGACGAGGTGAAAGCCGGTTTCTTTGCGCGTCTCGCCGAACAAATCCGATAACTAAAATTGTCTGACGAAATTGTTTTACACGAGCCGTGTTCTCGGTAACGCTAGCGGCTATTTAATCAAAATTGTCGGCCGCGTTTCTCGTTGGCCGTTCGATCGACCAACGTGTAATTAAAATGATAATCTTAATAGATCCTCATGGACAAAGATAGCGAGGCTGGCAGTTGGCGAAGCGAGCTAAGCAAATAGCGAATTATATCGCGTGTTATAACTGGATCGTGGAAGTTTGCGCATATTTTTACACTGATAAATTAACCCTGCTGCTGATCCTGTAATATTTCTCGTTCGATCTCATCTATTACAAATAACAGATACGTAAGACAACATAGGAAAATATATAAGTAAATAGTATCGCGAATAATTACGAATAATTGCATTCATTTTCGTTAAAGGTAAATTATATTGTATTTACGTGCCAAGGATAGAACTGAAATTGCCGCTGACATTGATTTATTCCTGTTAAATTTCAATGTCAGAATAAAAAAGTTTAGCAGTTAGCGGTTGCGACCTCTTTGAAAAGCGTGTACCTAAAAGTGTGTCGCGAACAGTAAGCGATGGCGAGTATACTCGTCGAACACGGAGTACAGGTGGCTGTTATAATATACAATTAAGTTGTTACGAAACGACTGTTTTATTTTTCAATTTAGTACTGACGGGGCTCGTCGTAACGTAAAATACTGCCATCTCTTCGTGACGAGTATACTCGTGGAAAACAGCCAATTGGTTAAACCAGGACCAGATCATGATACCGTTTAAAGATGAAATTTGTAGAATGGTTAGAGTTAGAGAATATCGGAACTTTGTATTATTATAACGTTTACCATCGCTGCGCTCTCGATATTAACCCTTAACTGCTGCTCTGGGACTCCCAGACGATATAAACATCCGCCTAACTTCGCTCTCGAGCAACGCGTGATGTCAAGTGTCATGGTAATTTTCAATTAAGTCGTATATATAATATTATAATGTATAACGTTATATAGTATTACCATATAACGTATAACGATATATAATATTACGTAATAATGTATAACGTTATACAGTATTAGCATATAAAGTATAACATTATATACTATGACGTAACAACGTATAGCGTAGTATATTCTTACGATATAACGCATAACGATATATAGTATTACCATATAACGTATAACGTTATATCGTGTTACGTTATAACGTACAATGTTATATAGTATTACCATATAACGTATAACGATATATACTATTACGTAATAACGTATAACGTTCTATAGTATTACCATATAACGCATAACTATATATACTATTACGTAATAACGTATAACGTTATATAGTATTACAATATAACGTATAACGATATATAGTATTACCATATAACGTATAACGGTATATACTGTTACGTAATAACGTATAATGTTGTACATTTTTACGTTATAACGTATAACGTTATATAGTATTACCATATAACGTATATGGATATAAACTATTACATAATAACGTGTAACGTTATATAGTATCACCATATGTATAATGTATACCATAATGTACAACGTTATACGTTATTACGTTGTAACGTATATCATTATATGGTGTTACCATATAACGTATAATTATCATACAATAAACGAGTATTTTCGATACAAAAATTCCGGTTTCATATATACATACCTTTAACTAATACGTAATAACGTATAACGTTGTATATTGTTACGTTATAACGTATAACGTTATATGGTGTTACCGTGTAACGTATTGCGTTGTATACTACTACGTTATAACGTATAGCGTTATATGGTGTTACCATATGGCGTATAACTCTATATACTATTACGTAATAACGTATAACGTTGTATATTCATGCGTTATAACGGATAACGATATATAGTATTACCATATAACGTATAACGATATATAATACTACATAATAACGTATAACGTTATATAGTAATACCATATTACGTATAACGTTATATGGTGTTACGTTATAACGTATAATGTTGTACATTTTAACGTTATAACGTATAACGTTATATAGTATTACCATATTACGTATAACGTTATATACGTTATAACGTTATAGTGTTACGTTATAACGTATAATGTTGTACATTTTAAGGTTATAACGTATAACATTATATGGTGTTACCATATAACGTATAATTATCATACAATAAACGTGTAATTTTCTATGCGAAAAATCCGGTTTCATATTTACATACCTTTTACTATTACGTAATAACGTATAACGTTGTATACTGTTACGTTATAACGAATAACGTTATGTAATATTACCATGTAACATATAACGTTATTTAGTGTTACCATGTAACGTATATTGTTATATAGTATTACCATGTAACGTATAACGTTATATACTATTACGTAATAACATATAACGTTGTATATTGTTCCGTTATAACGTATAACGTTATATAGTATTACTATGTAGTATATAACGTTATTTAGTATTACCATGTAACGTATAACGCTCTATACTATGACGTAATAACATATAACGTTGTATATTGTTACGTTATAACGAATAACGTTATATAGTATTACCATATAACGTATAAAGTTGTATATTGTTACGTTATAACGTATAACGATATATAGTAGTACCATATAACGTATATCGTTATATAGTGATACGTTATAACGTATAATTACCATACAATAAACGTGTATTTTTCTTTACAAAAATTCCGGTTTCATACTTACATACCTTTTACTATTACGTAAGAACGTGCATCGTTGTATATTGTTACGTTATAACGAATAACGTTATATAGTATTACCATGTAACGTATAACGTTATTTAGCATTACCATGTAACTTATAACGTTATATAGTATTACCATGTAACGTATAACGTTATATACTATTACGTAATAACATATAACGTTCTATATTGTTACGTTATAACGTATAATGTTGTACATTTTAACGTTATAACGTATAACATTATATGGTGTTACCATATAACGTATAATTATATACAATAAACGTGTATTTTTCTATGCGAAAATTCCGGTTTCATATTTACATACCTTTTACTATTACGTAATAACGTATAACGTTGTATATTGTTACGTTATAACGTATTACGTTATATAGTATTACCATATAACGTTACTTAGAAAGTTCGAATTTTCTCCGTTTATGGCAATACGAAACTATTAGGTCGTCCGAAAAGTTTCTTTCGTTCTATAAGGAAATAATGGATGCACATTTTCCGTTTTATATTATTTTATCGAATTACCTATGATCCGTTTTGTTTTATCAAACTAAAGATCACAATGTTCGACAGATTAGGTTTTATGTTTGTATAAAGATGCGTCGTTGAAAAAGACGTCTCTTTGAAAGAAAGACACTTTCCGGACAACCCAACATACAGGGTTCAAACGAAGCCTCAAACGAAGCCTCAAACGAAAAATTTTTATTCTATATTTTCGACTTCTTTTTCGCGTAGAATCACCTCCTTTCCGTTTGTACCACCAGTTACCAACCAACCTGTATAATATTACTGGAAACATTGTACTCGGACACAAGGTTTAATACGATGCTTTAAATAATAGAAGTTTCAGATGGAACGATAATATTGGTTTGGCAACTAAGTGATTGCGGACTTTGTCAGTGCCACCTAATGATAAAATCCGCAACCACTTAGTTGCCAACCCAATATAAAATATTAGGAGGAAAAAGTCCGAAATAGTAAAAGTTCGTGGTCGACTAAGTGCAGACCAGCATTTTCATGGCGATAAATTAAGTTGAAGCACAATATCATTAATTCTCGATGCTGCAGCGCTCGCCAAGTTTTATACCCCAATTTCGTCCTCGTTTCGACAAATGAAAATACTCCTGATGCTTGAAGAAAATTTCGAACTTTTAACGTTCGAAGAAAGAAACTTGCATATAAAGTAACGGTTCTCTCATATTTTCCTCAAACTCGAGAAAGTTTGTTAACGAATTGAAGATACGACCGAGTGGAAACTGTGGACAGAATGAAAAATATCTAAACACCCAGAATAACAATCAATTAAGAAATTACGAAGAAAAAGTCACACAAATATAAGTCGTGTAATAAATAAATTTCGTAAAACAGCGATAAACATTGCTTTGTTTGCTGTTAGTTTGTTATCAACTAAACTGTACATGTAAATGATACTATATCGCGTTAATTTGAATCCAAATTTTCAAAGTTTGAAGAGAAATCATAAGAAATTTTTACGTGCAACATATTTTTCAGTTTTTACTTTTCCACCTTTTTATTTCTTTTTGCAATGCTTTGTTACGTTACGCGAGATTATAAAAGTTGAGAATCGCGCGGAATAAAACGAACAATAGTACATTTTACTTTCTCGTATAATCTCTATGAGAAGAACAAAATTGTAGCGTATATCGAAAAACAAATTTTCGTTCTGCGTAAAATCTCGAGAAATTCTTCCTTTCTTCGTCCGTGTCAGATGATAGACGAATGACGCATCAGATGACTCGTGCGATTCCTTAGCATAGAAGAGTGAATTGAAATATTCACGAAGCGCGATGTACTGTTAACCAGTTAACCGTGGAATTTAGTTTTAGAAATCAACGTGAATAAAATGCAAATAAAAATAAACGACGACGAGTATACACGTCGAACACAAAGAAAATGTGTTACGTGTTCCTGTTATAAGTTTTACGACGACGTTAAACCAAAATGACGATGGCTTACATTTTTCTTCGAAAAAATGAATTATTTCCCACATAAAATGTTAAAATTGTAACAAAATAACAAAATTCGTAAACAAGAAAAATGTGAAAAGATAGAAGAAATTCAGTGGATCCTCCCAGTGTGGTATTTCTCGAAACAGAATATCGCACAAAGTGGCACTTGGCAAATCTAACACCAGCAACGTGAAGTGGATTCGATCAATGATATAACTGGTATAAAATTGGGGAAATGTTTTTTGATAGGAAGCGTAGGTTTTACGGTTGAACTCGTAGATGGTGGAGCAACTTTCGAAGCTCGTGTTCGTGGAATTGCATATTCGATAATTTATTCAACACACATTCGACCAAAAAACTGAATCGCATTATATTTTCTGTATTATATTTCGATCGTTATCGGGGAATACCGGACACACGCAGTAAAACATCCACTCAATTTGCAAGCAGACAAAATTGCGTAAACAATTCGGGCATAGCCGATATATCGGTGAAAATAATCAACTGAGTTTATAAAAAGGAATACGTTGTACAGGGAATAACCGATATAACAAAGGAACAAATCAAATTTTTCAGTTTTACTGACAAAGCGAACGTACCACTAAATAACATTCTTAGCGCTTCTTACTAAAATTTGGAATTTTTATGGTAAATGGTAATGTTTTATATTATACGACAGATGAAACACACCGAGATTAACATTTTTCTCGACCTGTTTAATTCATGAAACGCGGTTAACTGTTTACGCTATCGACGATAGCTTTTCGAAAGATGTATAAATAAAACGAGGAGATAGAGCGAAATGAAATAACAACGAGTCGTTCGATTTCTCGTTATGTCGTGTTGTTAAGAAGCAACAGAAATGAAATTTCAATTTTCCATTAGAATCGACGGAAGGATCAAACGACGATACGGTAAGAGAAATCGCATGATTCCACTCAAGTGGCACCGTTTTGTCAACGCAGGCTAACGCGTGACCTTTCGTCGTTTCGATCAACATGGTTCAACATGGGTCATACCGCCTGTGCTGTCAGATATTCAGCCAAATGGTGTTTGCATTTGTCGTAGATAAAACGCTTGGAAAACTCGTCGCGCGCTAGTGCGCTTCTCCGTTTTCGCATGAAATCTCCGACTTTTTTCTACTTTCCTAGTTTCCTATTTTTTCTTTTTATCCGTTCTATACGATTCGCCTCTGAAAGGTTATTCTTGCTGTACCGCTACTATTAGGTTGTCCGAAAAGTTTCTCTCGTTTTATGAGGAAATAATAGACGCACGTTCCTTCTTTTATATTATTTTGTCGAATTACGTACGATCCGTTTTGTTCTGTTGAGATAAACACCGCGATATTTCACAAACTTACTTTCACGTTTGTACGAAGGTGCACTGTTGTAAAAAATTCTTTTTGCGAAAGAAAGACACTTTTCGGGCAACTTAATACGTTGTGTTCGTTTTATAAAGAAATAATAGACGCGCGATGTCCTTTCTTTTATATTAGTTTATCGAATTATGCACGAACATAATAATAGAGATATAAGGAAATGGATCGCACCTAATTCGATAAAATGATATAAAACAGAAATTGTTGCTCATCTATTATCATTTTATGAAACGAAAGAAACTTCTCGGACAACCTAGTACATCGAACGACTACCGTTGAATAAATTCTCTAAAAACGAAAATGTTTTTAATCGAATTAAACGATCGAGATGGCTGTAATACTTTTGTAGGATTTTACGAATACTTACCGAGCGTTGAAAGTTCGATGTGCTCAAATACTTATAAGCGATTTTTCTTTCTCGAGACGATTCTCTTTCGTTCGCGAACAACCTAAAAATGGAAAAAATATCGTTAACGGGTGTGTTCGTGGTAATCGTAACAACGTCGTTAACCGATTTATCGATGAATCGTTACGTGTGCTTTACGTTCTTTGCGAGATTCCACGACAAATATCGTTACGCGCGATTTAATCGAGTAAACGACGTTTAAAACGGTCTAAAGTTATTCCCGATATCGCAACTATAAATAGGGAAATGATATAAAGAACAGTGTTTTAACCTTTTGAGTGCTGTGGGCGCATATAGGTGTCTGGCGAAAGCTATCGGTGTGGACTAAGGACATATATATGCGTTTTCTGTAAGTGCTCGGCATGGACTAAGGACGCATGTATGGGTTTTTCAATTTTTCCGAACACCTATGCAGAAGTAATACTATTACGTTTGTGTGAAATAAATATAAATGCATTCCTTACGGCAGTAAACAAATGCCAATAGTACCTCGTTATTGTTGAAGTGGTCACCACTTGTAAGAAAACTCTACATCTGGTTTTTTTAGTTTTCCCAAGCACTGAATTTTTCACACACAACTAAATTATTAACTCGTGTTATATTTATAAGGTTCAATAATGCGATAATTCAGGGATCGATTCTGAAGTCTGAAAATCGAGTTTTTTTATTATAAAATGATTTGATAAAATATAAAAATGAACAACAATTAATATGCGTCTATAACAATCAATAACGATGATTATCTAAACGGGAAATTATAAGTCTTTGGTGCAATGTTTACCTGAACGTCCTGAGCTACCGATCTTTCTTCTTCAGTCTTTAAATCTTAAATCTTCAGTCTTCACAATCTCAAACAACTATTCTATAACCTTGTCTGTCTCTCTAATGTAACTCTCTGTCCATCCGTCTGGGGAACACGTGCTTCTTCAACTGCTCGTACGTGCAATAAAGGAAGATTGGAAGATCTTGTATCTTTGAATCTATCAGATTTGTTTTTAGATACAAAAGAAAATTAATAAAAATGTGACTTATTTTTATTCATTCTTTTGTACTGTTCGATCGTTCTCCACTATGATACGGTTTCAACGAAGAAACGTTTTATTTATGTTCAAGTGAGAGTTTTCTAAATCAAGATGAGAAGACAATTGTGCAGCCCGAATGTGAATGTGGCAAACTATGGCGAGCCTCAAATCGTCATAGAGGAATGCACATCGGGCGAAGAGGAAGAGGAAGGGCGAAGGAACGAGTCGCCTCCGCGTTGCATGGATCCCGATTCGACACCCTTAAATCCTCATCTATCGTCTCCCTGGCGAGAGGTCAGGAAACGCTCTCTACCGACTCCGCAATGTACTTCCGGGATAACCGCATCACAGGTACTGTCTGATGGTCATATCGAGAAGAACATACTTGCTTACGGGCCACATCCCCTTTCTTGATAATGGACTTTTAGTGTATCCTGTTAGCTTAACAAAACATAACGTTGTCCAACGTTTGCATAATATATTTAAATATATTCCTATTAGGTCATTTGTTGTCTGTATATTATCGCTTTCGATTTTGTCTTGGACTTCGATAGGTAATCCAATGACAATCAGGTGTATCCTCACCTCTTCATCCATTTCACTTTTTACTTCCAATATTAGTCGTTCTTTCTCTATTGCATATTCTACGAACGAACCTGAAAGGTATTTACAGTTGTAAGCATATCGTATTGCCGGCCAACCTTTATTCTTAAAGGCTTTGATAAATGCTTCTTTCCAATCTTCCCAGTTGTGTCCTCCAGCTTTCAGTAGATTTGTTTGGTACCACCATTTTGCTGTTTTTCCTAGGTACTTTCTCAAACCTTTGACTTTTCCTCATCGCTTTTTATTTTGTATTTTTTGCATTCCTCTTCATACTCTGATATCCAGTTTGTGGCTTTCTGAGTTCCTTCTAATCGTTCTATATTGTTGTTTGTTTCAACTATTTCCCTCTTATCTCGTCTTTAAAGGATCTCTAGAAGTTTTTCCATGTCCACGTTGAGTTTCTCCATTTCCGTCTTTGTTTTTCTTGTGGATGTTATTTATGCTTCCTCTAAGACAATGTCTCGGAATACGAAGTTTGAATCCGTATCGGTATCAGTGCTGCTGTCTCATCGTCTATTGGGAGTTTAATATTTCGATTCTGAAGTCTGAAAATCGAGTTTTTTTTTTATTATGAAATGATTTGATAAAATACAAAAATGAACAACAATTAATATGCGTCTATAACAATCAATAACGATGATTATCTAAACGGGAAGTTATAAGTCTTTGGTGCAATGTTTACCTGAAAATCGAGAATCGATTTTCAACGTCCTGAGCTATCGACCTTTCTTCTTCAGTCTTTAAATCTTAAATCTTCAGTCTTTACAATCTTAAACAACTATTCTATAACCTTGTCTGTCTCTCTAATGTAACTCTATGTCCGTCCGTCTGGGGAACACGTACTTCTTCAACTGCTCGTCCGTATCGATCTCTCCGTTAAACACAGCTTGTCGTGCTACCCGTAAAACAAAAAGAATCCCTATCCTACATGAACTCTAGGGATTTCACATATTTACTAAATTTAGTTTTCTACTTTATTACGCAAATTCTAGTTAACTGTAAATTTCAATGTTTATAATAAATAATTAAAAATAACTAAAATATAACGCTCTTGAATCATTTAATCTCTTTCATTTTAATCATTTAAACTACTATAACTTATTACGATTTGCGCATTGAATAGTTAATCAACAGAGTTCAGTCTAACGAAAAAGTATTCCGTCCACACCGATCGTCAGCGCTAGACACGCGCCGTCCGTACGGACGACATAGGCCGTGAGTATTCAGCACTCAAAGGGTTTATCGTCTGTGATAAAGCTTTTAGTTTCGAAAGCTCTGTTAAACTCGTTATGGTAAAATTAATAGACACTATAATCTTAACGAATTATCTTTTGTATTCGTAAGAGGCCCGACGATTTCTTTATTATGGGAAAATAATTTCAGCGATATTTTTCGCTTTTAACGCGTTTGCAGCGCGTACGCGTATATCCTTGCCTGTTGCGCGTTATACGTTTTAACGTATGTGCATAATTTTCTATCTACCAAATACGCGCAGCTTTTAACGAAGCAGAGCGAAACGTTTGTAAAATTGAAATGTTAGAACGATGTTTCTGATAAAATTCTTTGTTCCCGGCAGGTTGAACTGCGAGACCGATGCGTTTAAAAGTGCAATTTTCGAGGAATTAAACGCACGAAATTCTGAATATTAGTTCCTTCGTTATGCCTTTGTCATATTCGTTTCTATCTTTATCATTATTCGACAGGTTATTCGCAACTCGTGCAACGAAATAGGAGGATATCCATACGTTGATCCAAATTTCTTCTTTCAATCATATAATTGGCTTTCTTTTGCATAAAACGATATTATCGAAACGTTATCATAGATATAATCTGGTTCCGGAAAAAATCGAAGAACGTCGTGTGAAAATCGATTTTAATTTAAATTGTCTTAAATATCCTTTAACGAATACATCGTATTCTTTCGTTCTATTACGTTTAAATTAACAGTTATCGTCCTTTATGTCGGCCATTTCCTTCGTTTACGTTCTTTTTCACTTTCTGCCGTAATAGATCAGCCACGGATAGTCCATTTCGACGAATAGTTTCTCTCGATCGACGTGGAAACCGTCGAAAAGAAAGATTCAGGATATTGTAGCCGTTCGCCGATAAGGAGCGCCATTTACGCCGAAGGAGATCCGTTTTCTTAGAACGTTCATAGAGCTCTGGGTCTTTTCGTTCTATAGGATTAATATAAATCTAGAAATTGTACAGCCCAACTTTAAGTCTATCGCAGCTTCGTTCGAACGACGCTACATCGTCCTGTACAAATTTCGATTCCTCCGATGAAACGTGTATTCACAGCAAAGTACATTTTTCTGTAATCTTATTATGGCTTGCGAAAGTGTTCGAATAATCATGATCGTTCCGAGGTGACGCGTATCACACGAACAATAGAAAACTCGGAAAATACCGAAAGGTCGGATGATACCGGCGTTCGTACGGTAAAATCGTAAAATTGATTTCGATAACTTAACATCGTACGTGCGTTTCAGTTTAGTTGACTATTTGATCGATTAAAAGTTCAATTAATCTATTTACTTTGTTCGCGCGGTGCCGGCGTTAAAATTTCGAAAAAAACGCGCAGTTAGGAGAAAGCTGGAAACACATCGTATAATACGAGACTCGGATAGCCGAAACTTTACTGAGCTGGCGGAAATTTTGCGTAGGATCGCGTATTATGCCAAACATTTTGAAATCCCGTTAACGCTGTAACGAGACACGACTATCATGAATATGTTCGTTACATCAGTTGCGACTCTGCAATTTTTGTACTTTCGAGTCTGTCCCTATTTTAACGATAATAAAACATATTTGTAACGTTGGGAGAAGATTTTTAATCAAGAAAATTGAAACGAAAATGTGCGATCTTTTTTCATTTTCTTCAAAACGAAGGTATCCTCTAACGTTGTAAGAACGTAATTGGGTCGACCCATACATAACTCGAGCTGAAATGATCGAAAGGGCGTAGCAGGCTTTTTTTTTATTTATTACAAGCGTACAGTTTTGTCAGGTTCAGCCAAATATTAGGTTGCCCCAAAAGTGTCTTTCCTCTACGAATATGTCTTTTACGACAATGCATCTTTATACAAACACGACAGCTAATCTGTCAAATGTCGTGGTCTTTACCTTAATAGAACAAAATGGAACGTACGTAGTTCGATAAAATAAAGGAAACAAGAAACATCGTGCGTCTATTATTTTCTTATAAAACGAAAGACTCTTTTGTTGTACAACCTGATATTTGAACTATCGATAATTTTCGAGAAAGGTCCTGTAACTTCCATATACATTTTCCGATCCATTTCAAATTTTTCCAATACAATTGTTGGGAATATGATACATTTACACTGTACATGTGAATGTGTGTGTAAGCATCAGAGGACGTCCGGGTCTTGGTTGAGACAAAAGACAAGAGCCAGTCGTTAGAAGTATCTGGAAGAGTCGGTTGACAGCAAGCGTGCGTGCGAGTAGGTTTTTGAGGTCTTAAGAGTATAAGATATATGTATAACAGTTGTGTGCTAAATAAAGGGAATTATTTGTATTTCCGAATCCATTCTATATCTTTTCAGCATAATATATTTAAAGAAAAAGATTGATCGTACCTTCTGATCTGAAAAAATAGCTCTGTTTATTATACATTATACATTATACATGTGTATGGGAATTAACTAGTGTCTATATAGTTTCACACTGACAAAATAGTTTCGAGTTACTTGAAAATAGTTGCTTGATTCAAGCAACTGTACGCGTTAACAAAATAGTTCCAACTTACTTGAAAATAGTTGCTTGATTCAAGCAACTGTACGCGTTAACAAAATAGCTTCGAGTTATTTGAAAATACTTGCTTCACTCAACTGCACACATTAATAAAATAGTTTCAAGTTACTTGAAAATAGTTGTTTGATTGAGGTAACTTGACCAATCTGAATCATCATAAAAACTTGGAAGGATATTTCAGACAAAATTACAGGTTCACATTGGCAAAATGATTTTAACTTACTTGAAAATAGTTGCTTGATTCAAGCAACTGTACACGTTAACAAAATAGTTTCAAGTAACTTGAAAATAGTTGCTTGATTCAGGTAACTTGAAGTCTGAATCATCATAAAAACTTGGAAGGATATTTCAAGCAAAATTACAGATTCACATTGGTAAAATAATAGGTTCACATTGACAAAATGGTTTCGAATTGCTTGAATTCAAATCGTCTGACGAAGCAACATGACTAATCTGAATAGTTTAATTGTCATCTTTATCCAAGACTCGCATAGTCAATCGAGCCATTCGGAAATCACATTGACCAACTCCACAATTGAAAAGTAGAGAAAAGTAATTACAAGTATCGCAAATGGTGAGACAATATGCGATAAAAGTGAAAAGATGAGCGTAGCGTTAAGCTCTAAGGAACTAGAGGTTTTGTGAGAAAGCAGGTAGTGGCCTAACGAAAAAGGCGGAGATCTCCCTAACGGAAAATCCGAGTCTCCCCATAAACAATGTCGCCTAGGACCCAAGTTAGTAGGAGGCTTTTTCCTCCTATCTTCCTTCCCAACATTAGTCATAACCAATCAGCATCGCGGATCATTGCCCTCACTTGCCTAACTGAAAATGTAAGCAACGAATCCGCGTTCTTCGGTCAAAGAGCACACGCATACCGAGCTTTCCTCCGCATTCACATTAGAATAAAACTTTAGAGTTTGATCGTCTCTCACGGTGTCTAGAGTTCCTGCATTTCCTATAACTCTCACCGTTCCTACCTCTCCAGAGTTTGATCGTCTCTCACGGTGCCTAGAGTTCCTGCATTTCCTACAACTCTCACCGTTCCTACCTCTCTAAGAGTCTGATCGTCTCTCACGGTGTCTAGAGTTCCCATAATCCCTATAGCTCTCACCGTACCTATATCTTTCAGAGTTCCTTCATCATTTCTCAAGGTGCCTACACGGCCTAGAGTCTCCTAAGGCTCTCACATTATCCAGAACTCCGACAGTTCCTATAACTCTCAAGGGCCTAGAGCGCCTAAACGGGAATTTACGACTCCCGTTGACGCGTATTCTAACGACCGCTTCTCCCCGCGATAGCTCGAAAATACAAGGACCATCGCCGAGGGAAGCTACTTTCCTGTCCACCCTCTCTCAAACATCGGCTCCTCAGCTAGGTGGCCGAAGACATTCGGTCGTTACGATTGAAAGAGTGTCACCGACTTTGTTTGGCCGTAATCGTCGCGAATCAATCGGCGGTTTTCCTCTTGGAGGCGTGACCAGAATATTGCCGAGTCGTCGAGATCCAGAGTCTCTAGAATGTCCGCACCACCGAGCGGTAGAGGAAGTACGCACAATCTTCAGTTGGACATTATGGACGACATCGCAGACCTAAAAGCGAGGAAGGTAAGGATCTTTCGTTTATTTTAGCCGCTCTATCTCCGCTAGTTTGCAGACTAAGAAAAACCGAGTTTAAAGTTGACGAACTTCTATACGATCGTGCGAAGTTAAGATTTGAAAGAACCAAATATTCGTTGCTTTACAAATATACGTCCGTACAATCCGATTTGATTGATTTTAGATCTTGCATCAAATAGATCTCTATATAAACAGATAATTTCTGATTCTAAACATTTGTATCGCTTCTTCTTCCGCTTTGAAATCCTCTACAAACGCCTTTTATAGTCGTTCAACTTCTCAGCTCACAGAAAATTCCTAGCAATCGCCCAAAGACTCGAACGTGTGCTTCGATAAAGCTCGCTTAACTTTCATCGACACATCGATAACTTTGCGTTCCAAGATGTTATTACGCTCTAGAATCCCTAACATAATTTTAGAACCAGAATTTCTGTGCAAAACAATTCCATCGCTTTGTCACGCTTAACGGCTCAATCATCGAAACATGTATCATAACGCACGAATTATGATAAAAAAGAAACTGTCTTTCGAATAAAAGCAATCCGTTTGCCAGGTGCGCTTAAGGATGTACAGGACGTCGACGGAGCAAGTGTACGAAATACAGCCGCTGGAGGGTAACAGTTCCGCTCAACGTTACACTCAACAGCCGAAACAACGATTCTCTGAAATGCCTACTCCGTCGGTTTCGCCGACGTCTTCTCTCCGAAAGCGCGTCTCGGAACTGCCAAGAGCCGCGAGTGCATCCGTTTCCGGTGCTGCGGGCATTGTCTGCTCTAATACGGATCTGATATCGATCCTAAGCTCGTTAGCGTCTTCCGCGACGGAAATCAACCGATGCGGCGAGGAAGCGCCGAGTTCGCGGGACGATAGCAAATCAAACTGGCCCGGAAAAACGACCGAACAGAAAGGAAGTCGATCGAAGAGCTTCCGTTCCAACAGCTTCGACGTGTCGACATTGCACGGAGCTAAAAGTAAGCTTAGCGGATCCTCGAAAGCCGCTATTTCGACCTTTATGGCTCCGTCGAATTGGTTCACGAAGAGACACCAACCGATGTCGAAAAAGCCGGAAGATTTGGTAACGGCCAGTTTAAGTCTCAAGTTCGATAAATCGAAGGTAGTGAAGGCGGTGAAGGAAACGTTGGGTAAAAAGTCCCCTAATAGCGAGGTCAAACACAAAGTCGTATGGGACAACACTAGTGGAACCAAAGTGGACGCTCAGCTAAGTTGTATTTCTCGTTACGATATCGTTTCTTGTTTAAGAGCCATCGTAGGTGAAAGGAGGAATGCAAGAACGCACATAATACGCAAAAATCTATGGCAGATTCAAAGTACAGTACTCGTTGTGATATTCGGTAAAGATAATAAGTTCTTCTATGGAGATTTCATTTTTCAAATTATTCTCGTACAAGTACGTATTTGCATAAATAAATAACACACGGTCTCTGCGTAAATACCCAGGCCAGTTATAAATATTTCAGTTTGCCAACGATATCTCAACATGTGGGACACTCACATGCGTGCTACTTCGTGAGCGATGATAAAGGCGCTGGTCAAGCCTTCGTCTCGATTTAACGCGCACGATCTCGAAGGACCTCCTATATCTAATCGCGTCAACCATACAGCAACATCGTGATTTACGTCCTTCGAGGACAGCATCTTTCTGTTCCATTTGTTCACGTTCTCGAGAGATCGTCTGGCATCGCCACGGCGGACCTACGACAATTTATTAATATTTTCTTAATAAAAGCTAGCAAATATTACGAATATATTATATTTATTATTACATCATGCATTATATACTATATATAAATATTCGTCAATGATAATAAATATATGTGCAAGTAATCGTGTTGTTGATTGTAATCAAATGTAACTTGTAACGCTATTAGTATTTTAATCTTCCTGAAAAATGTTGAAATGTTGATTCAACAGCAGAGAAGAATAGCAGAAAAAGAAAAGTAAAAGGAATCGCAAGTGTCGTATATCAATGATATTATCATAGGTCTATAACATTAAATTAAGATTCTTAAGAGATGAAAAAGGTTTAATAGTCGATTATACAGATATTTCGGATACACGATAA
Source organism: Bombus affinis (assembly GCF_024516045.1). Taxonomy (NCBI): domain Eukaryota; kingdom Metazoa; phylum Arthropoda; class Insecta; order Hymenoptera; family Apidae; genus Bombus; species Bombus affinis. The sequence goes on along the minus strand of NC_066346.1, from coordinate 16,696,854 downwards.
ATGCGAGGTTTGTCAATGATCCGTGAAAATTGTTTGTTTGGAAATTTGTTTCCAAGGGATCGTTCACGGTTGTCCAATTTAACAAAATGGAACTCGTTGCATTTTATCGATCTAAAACGTTATGCGCAGATATTTTGACCTATATAATTTATATACCATACACTGTACAGATAAGTAGAAAATAAAATAATTGACACTCGCATATGCGTATCTCAGATAGTTACTACTTTAGTTAAATGATTTAATTTAATGGAAATCGCTTACCATAACGTCTCGTTTTTCCGCGTATAAAATCATTCGTACGATCACTAGAATCATGTTGGATTCGAGCGATGGGTCCATGTAAATTGCACTGACCTAGGATTAAAATACGTACGAAAATGTAACAGGCGTTAAAACAGTATTACAGCCTTACAAATAAATTATTATTCAAAACTCTCGTAAATACATCGTATCTTATATAATTTTCCTAAAAAATTAATTTTATTCGTTATATTTATCTTAGGAAATGTACGTTATTAATCTCAACAGCATTGGAAAACCAATTACCGAATGGCTGAAATTAATCGATTACAATATTCCATTACGGATAAATTATTCGCTGAACTTTTTAAAAGATACGTGTAAGCTTTGAACAGTGTAAACAGAAAATACAGAGATACGCATAACTCTGCCCTATGTTTCCCGGTTGCTTGCGTACATATGTAGGAGGAGGTATTCTATATCTATGTATAATAACAGAATTTCGTTTGGTATTACTTACGATGTTTAAAAGAGCCAAGATATATTGCTGTACTCGAATTCCATGAAATTCTTCCACGGAGTAATCAGCAGCTATTCCAAGCTCTAGCCATCGTGGCGGCGAATCCTTAGCAGCTGGTCTTTTCTCTATGAAATGACTTATCTTAGAAATCGACTTATCTTCCACGAAATTAGAAAGTCTACTCGACTCGACTTGATAGCTTAAACGCATGATTATTAAAAGCATAAATTAATATCTACGAGCAAGTGTTCGTGGAATAATTATTATGATATAAATAATTATTTCAAAAGTATAATTTCAAAAATATCAATTCGGTATCACCGTGAATTTCATCCTGCAAATTTCTTTAAAATTCTTGACAAATTTTGGTAAACGTATTCCTCCAGCAAATTTTTCTATTTTTCTATTTTTTTACATTAAATTAGGCAAGATAGATAAAGATTCGTGCAATGGACAATATACATATGTGTAATAGACAGGGAATAATAAAATAAATTAAAAACAGCGAAATATAGATGAACGTGTAGAAGATCAAGCGAGAGTGGAACGCAATAGGGAGAATACTTGTAAACCGAGTTCCTTTTAAGGCTGAAGATAAGCTATTCTTATATTACATGCTGTTATTATTACTTTTGTACACGATAGATTGGAATATCAGTACAATTTCTTTCTTTCAGTAATATTCGATGATTCGTTAATTTATTAACCGCTATATTGTACGTGGTAAGTAGAAAAGCAACGATTGTACAAGAATGGCATTTGGAAAAATATTTGACTTACTTGATAATCTGTTCCTTTGCCATTTAGGACCAAAGAAGTATCCAATTTCCTCGGGATTTGTTATTTTATATAGGTTGGAGTTGATAATCAATCTCGGATCCACTCGGATTGGTTATCACACCTTTTATTTTCTCTCTTATACAAAACACCAAATCACACAGCAAACGTCTAAACTCTCCCAATGCGTCTTAGCAATTAAGGCGTGGTCGAATCCCAAGACAAAAGAGCGTCGAGTTTAGGATGCGTACCAACATAACCCTAGTAACCTTTTAGTAACTAGCGGTCATACCAACTGAGCATTTCTCAACAGGATTTACGTCGATCGATAATTCTTCCACTATTGTATCGTTGTATTCTGTGGAGACATCGTCTTTTTCATCGTACAGAATAAATTTCTCAGCTTCTGGGTATTCCACGTCGAAGACGTCACCGGAAAGATTATAAAATCCCTGAACATCGTGGCTTAAGGAATCGCGTTTGCTTCGTTTCGACTTTCTCTTACTTTCTTCAACTTCAAATTTATTCGATTTCCCTGTAACCGAATTATCAACGTTTTACCACGTTTGCCTGTCTTATCTTCGCTATTCTCGTTACGGATAAAATGAAAAAATAGTTGCAAAATTTCTGAAATTGTAAATACGACCAGACTGGAACGTATCAACGACATATACGGTGTCACAAAATTGTGACAAGTCAATATTCCAGTTGTTAGTTTGTTGAAATTACGCCACCGCTGATTAAACGTATCACGCTTTAATAGAAAATTCAATTTCCCAGCGGGGAAAATGGAATTTTGCGCTAATTAAAGTATTGCGCTTTTGTACAAAATTCCATTGTTTTCTGTTGCCCGCGAAAATGCAATTTTACGACGGACATTTCAGACAAATTTCCATCAGACGGCTTTCCATCCGTAAAAAAGAATGCTATCTATAAAAGTGTCAATGGAAATTGATCAAAGTAACGTCAAACAAACCTGTTTAAACAGCGAGGTAAATAGACCAATTGCTTTTAACAAAACCTGTATCGTTGCTCTTAACCGTTTCACTTTTAAATATCAATCGGCGCTGTTCCTCATTAAAATTTCGATTTAAATCGAACGAGAAATACAGCGTAACACTTGGAATTTTCTATCGTTTCTCAACCATACTTCGAACATTTACGTCGCATTCTTCGATTCATAGGATCGCGATGTTGGATTCTTCGATTTCGATACAAAAACGTTTCACAGCTTTCGACGCGGGCAATTTAATTAAGAGAACAAATAATTTGTTTATAAACTGCCAATTACGTGCCTTGAATTTCCGATATATGCAATAAATTTCATTGCTACTTGACCTAAGTGGGTCATAAAGCTGCAACCGTGTAAACCGTGCCACGTAATTTTATTGCATTCAATTTTCCACGTTTCCAACAATTTATCAAATTAGAATTTATCCGCGCATCGTACGAAATTTTTCATAAAAATTGATTAATAATAGTAGATATATAGCTCCTCGTATTCGTAAAACAGATTTTTAATCTGTAAACAACGAGTCGTGGTAATTACGATACGATCGATTTTCAACTTAGCAAAATTTGTTTCCATTTAACATTCACATCCAGATTGTATTTCCTTTGTAATAAATTAATTATATAATTAAATAAATTTATTATTCAAACCGATATTCAGATACAGTTCGAGTATACTTGATAAATTTTCAGACTCGATTCTCCAAGTCGAAAATGAGAACGTTTTATCCTATACTTTTTCTTCATTTTTCCACAAGGATTCGCGTTGTTCTCGCTTTCAGACGTTGTTCCGTTGCATCCTGTATATACGGGGTGTGCCAAATTTAAACCGTCAAATTGTAAGGAGTTGATTTACAGACAAGAAGAAGAAGAAGAAGAAGAAGAAGAAGGAAGAACTTTATATAATGTTCGTCAACGGACGTTTCTTAACAGAATTACAAACGAGTATCGTTCGTACGAAACAGGTAACGACGCGTTTTCCAGCGCAGCGTGCAAAAGTTCGCTGTATTATCGTGTCAGCGCAGTTACATGCTTTTTATCATGCGACAACAAGCCCGTGTCGTTAATAGCTACAATAATGATACAATGAATAATTATTATCTGGTATGTTTGATTGGTCGTTGGAGAACGTTGTCCGTGTGCTCGGATAGAAGCCTGACATCGATCAACGATGGGAGTAATACGATCTCGTACACACAGTTGCTAACAATTCGATCGAGTTGCAAAAACCGCGTGTTTTTACTCGTTGCGCTAGTTGTTCACGCGAACTCGCATCTCCAGAATAAACCTTCCGTTTTACAGTTGCGAAACCATAAATACAGAAAAGAAAACGCAGTTCTTGAAACTCTGACGAAACGCTGATAATACGGTCAATTGTCGCGTGCCGTGGAATGGAAAATTCGTCGTTACTTGTTTCATACGTACGATACTTGTTTGTAACTGTGGAAAAACGCGTTTATTGCCCAGCTTCGTACGACATGTTTTTCGGTAAATATTTACAAAGCGGACAATCTCGCCATATTCAACGGCTTTGAAATATGTTTGCCAAGGCTAATATTCCGAACAACTTTTTCCTGTAATACTCTTTACCGTCGCTCTGCTTTCCGCGATATTCGCAGCAATTTCTGTCTCGACGACAGCGATGATTTCGTAGTTTCGCTTTCCTCGATATCACTGCTAAAGCTTTTCCTACCTCGAATAACGACGCAAAGCTTCGTATGAATCGTATCTATCCTGTTACTTGATACGCGAATTTAATTCACGGTAGCCTCAGTGATGTTTCTTTCCTGTGCGAGTTGAAAATGATTATCAGAAATGCATATATATATATATATATATGTCGGCTGGACGATAGGATTGGGGGTGGAGGTGTTCGATGAATCTTCGTTGATATTGGCCATCGATGCGGTGTAACAATGGTAGAGTTTATTGGCACAAGTGAGTGGTATTACAGCGTTGGTAATTAATCACAATGTTAGATACTCGCGGCGCTATGACAATGGCCTCGGGTCCGGTAACGAATCCGCGGACAACGGGATGTCGAACGTGTATATTTCGTGGAAGTCTAAGTTATATTCAGGTCGCCACAGAACAAGCACTACGTACCGGAGAATTACTTGTATCGTCGTTCAAATCGTACGAAAATGTGTCTCTCCATCACGGTGACGCTATCGAGGAAAACTATGATGGGTGTGTCTAAGGGCACGAGATCATCGGAATCGTGGAGAAAAGTCTTCATTCGGAAAGTGAGGGAAATTGGAGTTACTGTTAATTGGTCAATTTCCATGTTGATGGTTGGGGAAGGGTGCTGGCCGCCCTTTGTTTGTGGGTTTGAAGGACTTTCGTTAAATAGATCTTAAGATTTATAGCTGACGCCAAAAAGACCGCGGCGGATATGAACACGGCGCTAAGAGGCAAGGTGAGAGCGCTACCAATGCGCGACAAGACCTCCGTAGAGATCAGGGATATAGACCCGCTCGTAGGCAAGGAAGAACTAGCCAGGGTGATAGGAATGCAACTGGGCATAAGCGATATCACTGAGGTCGAAGTAAAGACCCTAAAAATGGCGCCGTGGGGCACCCAATCGGCAATAGTGACGATGCCGAAAGCCTATCTGGCCAAAGAGGGGGCGAGCCGGAAGATCAGAACCGGCTTGACGATAGCCTCGATAAAGGCACTACCCAATGTGGTAAAGTGCTTCAGATGTCACATGTTCGGGCACATAGCGAACAAATGCACGGCGATAAACCCTGGAAAGGAGATTTGGAGGAAGTGCGGAGCCAAAGACCACACGATAGCTGCCTGCGTCAACGCACCCTGCTGCTCCATCTGCAGCAAGGAGAAAGGAGTGAAATTTGACCACGTAACCGGATCCCTGGCTTGTCCAGAATATAGAAGGCGGTTGAAAGCGAATAAATGAGGATACTGCAGATAAACCTCAACAGATGCAAGCTGGCGCAGGACATGATGCACGAATGCGCGATCGAACTTAGGCCGGATATAATAATAATTTCCGAGTCGAACAGGCAGCTACCGCATTGGTTTAATGACACCAAAGGAGACGCCTCGATATGGGTCACACTCCTCAATGGCAAACTGCCTGATGAAACAACAGAGGTCAAGAGCGACGGGATAGTGGGCGTCCGCGTCGGCGACGTCTTCTGCTTCAGCGGATACTGTTCGCCCAACATAAATAAGCTAGCATACTCCAAATACATAGACACGCTGTCGACTATGACGAAGAGCGTTGCTAGAAGACACGACAAGGTCGTCGTGGCCGGAGACTTCAACGCAAAGTCAACCTGTTGGGGAGGATCGACCACAGACAAGAGAGGGAGAGTCTTAATGGAGGCACTAAGCGGCCACCGGGTGTTTCCATTGAGGCTCAAGGAAAAGTACACCTTCTTCATGAACGGGAAGACGAGCTTCCCCGACATAATAAGCGTATCCAACAAGGTCAGCGAGATACACGCCGGAAGCGCGGTCTTGGACAAATACTCGGCCTCGGACCATCTGTACGTGCTCCACAGGTTTAAGACGAGGAAGACCCGAACCGTATCGAAGTTCTACAGGTACGTGACCAAGGACATGTCGCCGGAGGAGTTCCTGAGCAGATTCGACGACACACTGAAGAAGGAGGACCTCAACGCGGCTATCGGAGAGGATGGGGCCGAGCCCTTGCAAAAGAGCATCGAAGGTACGTGCGAAGGGATGCTAAGGAAGTCGAACTGCGCGGCGAGCCGCAAGTACGCGAACTACTGGTGGAACCCGATGATCGCGGAACTGAGAGCGCAGGCGCACAAAGCGCTCAGGAAGGTGACGAAAGAAAGGAGGAAGAATGCCGGCAACACCGAGACCCTCGTCAACGCCTACAAGGAGATCCGAAGGCAGTTAAAAAAGGAGATCGCCCGCAGAAAAAAAACAGTTTGGGCAAAATACTGCAAGATACTGGAGAGCGACCCTTGGGGCAAACCCTATCGCACGGTCATGAAGAAATGTAAAAGCAAGGGACCAACCAACGACATGCCGATCGACATGGTGAAGGCAGTCCTACAGAGGCTATTCACCTTGGGACACGGACCCCCCATTATGAGGGCCGCGAAGAGGCAGAGACCGAAGAAGAAGGAGATATTAGCCTCAGCGTCGCCATCGGCGAAGGCGATGTCGTCGATGCCGCCGGAAGAATGAACACCAAGAAGGCTGCAGGAGTCGATGGCGTGCCGGGCGAGATCGCGAAGCTGGTAGCGAGTCGCAGGAGCGAGCTCGTGACAAGGGCGTTCAACGGCATCACCGAATCAGGAAGGATCCCAGACTGCTGGAAGACGGCCAGAGTAATACAGCTAAGGAAACCGGGAAAGGTTCCCAGTCTACCCGAACGCGTACCGGCCGATAAGCATTCTCCCAACCATGAGCAAGATCTGGGAAAAATGCTTTAAGAAGATCATCGAGAGATGCATCGGAATGGACCCGTTCCATCGGAGGCAGTATGGCTTCAGAAAGAAGAGGAGTACGGTAGATGCCATCACGCAGGTGATGAAGTTTGCCAACATCTGCAAACGGAAGAAGGTAATATGCGTGATGATCACCCTGGATATTAGCAATGCCTTCAATTCGCTCAGCTGGAAGAGCATATACGAGGAATTTGACAAGAGGAAGCTGCCATGGAAGGTCAAAAGGCTAATCGGCAGTTACCTATCCGGAAGGAGGATAATATAATGTTATTGTTATTGAATTCTGTACGAATAAAATAAAATGGATTCTATTACTACAAAATAGATCATATATAATTCAATACAATAATATGATACAAAAAATGTACATATATTATTTCCTCACAAAACGAAAGAAACTTTTATGCCAACCTAATGCTAATACTTACGTATCTCTATCTTTTTCAATTTTTTTTCATCAGCCGTTACATTTCACTTTCAACTAGTGTCAATAGTTCGTAGTCATACGATAGTACTATCAAGTGACGCGAAATTTATCTGTCCATCTGCATAGTGGATGGTTTTCGACCAGTGACTTTAAGCGATTTTCCACTTTCTTCATATTTTTGCTTAGATTCCGCTTCGCTTAAAAAGATTCACATGTATCGATATGGAAATTATTGGAAGATATTCTAACAACTTGCAAGAGTATTCAAGAATTTTTGAGCACACTTTTTAAAACACGAGAACGTAAACAGATATTGCATGATCCTAAACGATCCAGCGTGTAAATGTCGGTAAGGCTTTTGCAGACAGAGGACACTTAATATGCTTTCAATTAATATAATTGATTAGCACGCAGGGATAAACACAATAGTAGAAATAATACAGAAATACTTTTTGTAGCCACTGTAAGTAGCTGTTGGGTACAGTATTGTTCAAAAGTAGACAGACGCTCGATTACTTTTGGCAAAATGTACTTTACTCGCAAGATTATGCGTAAATGGACTGCAAAATTTCATAACAGTTAAACGTAAAACGGACAATAGCCTACGTTTTGTAAAATGGTTTATCGAAATTAGGAGATAAAGAATTTCAGATAAGTAAGAGTGTAAAAAAGAAGAGAAAGATGGTTTTAATATTAATTTTAAAAATATTAAAAGGGACATTTCTGATTTTTTTATCCGTTGATAAATTGTTGTTTGAATAATTGCTTCTTGGAATAAAAAATATTTCTTTCCATTTTATTTGCGTTTTACACGACGAGATGAATGGCAACGAACGAGATGCAAAATGAGAGATGCTTAGCATCGAGGCATTACGCGTGGGCGATAGATTAGTATGACTCTTCAGAAAGAAATTACATTACGCTTAACGACGATCGTTATTCTTTCCTGGAATGGTTTTATTTCCTCTTAACAAGGCGATGTCGTCTCACGTTTTCTACGAAAAACAAAAAATTCCATTCTTTGCCTTAGTTTTCATTATATGCTATCGCACGATAAATCATATCCCTTTGTTCACGGATGTGGAAATTTAATTAAAACCGATTCCTAGAAACGAATATGCGTTTTCCATTGGAACAAAACCCTATATCCCGTTAGAACCTTCCAGGAATTCAAGAACTTTGTAATTTTCCGTTTGACGATGTCGGATCTACATTTAACCTAAGCTCTCTCGATTTCTACGAAAATGATAACACGCAGATTTCCAGGATGCTGTTGAAAGAACAGAATGCACGAGTATAAACTGAATGCTTTCATTTAGGCAGTGTAATTACGTTAATTGGTTACAGCTGTAAACGCGCTGGTATAAACTATATAGTTTAAGCGATTTAGTAGATACCTGATCTCGCGTTTCCCTGTTTCCAGCGAAATTTTAGTATTATAAACGGAATGCGGATGTTTGTGCGTTTGAGAGAAATGTGGGTGTGTATAAACGTCCAGGTTGTACACTCTTGTTCACGAGTATCGAAAAATATGCCGATCGTTAAAATTGTTCGCTTCCTGCAAAATAATCAAAATAATTGGAAACCAATCGGAGGATACTTAAAAATTAAGGTATAATTAGTAAAAGAATATTGTACAGAGATCGTACGAAGGAATTTAAATAAAAGTTGTGTACAATTTTCTAATGTTATGTGTCCACGAGAAAATTCCCATTCTATTGGGTTTTCCCAAAAATTTCTTTCGTTTTATAAGGAAGTGACAGATGCACATCATTTTTTGTTTTACATTATGATCCATTTTGTTCTATTAGTAGAAAACGGATCATACAAAGTTCAATAAAATAATATAAAAGAAAAAATGTTGTGCATCTATTATTTTCTTATAAAACAGACAGAGACTTTTGGAACAACCTAATATGTTTCTCATTGTCATCCTTGGGAATTAAGTAGAGGATAATGGAAAAATGGAAATCGATAAAAAGTATTTATTATTATATCGAGAGTTTTAATGAGTTTCTTTTTCAGAAAAGTTTGTTACTTTATACAATTTATTGGTAGTGTATTGCTATAACAATTTTTCTAAAATTTACAATTTTAATTACATTGGTTCGTTGAACGATCGGGTAATAATTTAGCAGTGTTTTAAATCTCATTCTCGTAGATTTGATTGTATTTGTAATTATTATAATTATGAGCATCGTATTCTTAAGAACATCCCCTTTTTATATTATCAATTGTTCTTTGATTTATCGATATCATTAGAACGAGAACATCATTATTATTTTCTTATTTCTGAGCTTCGTATTATCGATATCGTCGTAATTTTATTGACTTATTAATCAATATTCATCGTAATATTATTATGAAACACATAAGGAATGAAACTCCATGTACACATTTATAAAATGAAAACAGCATTTTCATTGGTAATGCGACAAATCTTATGTATTGTGTTGTTGTGTAATATTACAGTGTATGTTACAATGTACGTATAAACGCGTTAATGGAACCAATTATTCTCATCGGCGACTAAAATGATTCACGATCGTGTGTTACTTCGTCTGCAATGTCAGGACGGATACATGATAATTGTTAATGTAATTTGTAATACTAAAGCTAGAAACAGATCGATCCCTCTTATCGTCAGATCGTTCGCAGCACCGGTACCGATATTGCAAAACGATTTCTCGCAGCAAGTGGTGCAAGCGGAGAGTTTTGTTCGTTCACCGACCACTATACATCCGGAGTCGCATTTGTTAGTACACTTTCTCTCCACCGACCAAGTTTGTGGACTAGACGTTGAATCTTCGGTGCTGGTAGTGTAAGAAAATCGCTTTACCTGAAGAGAAAGAAGCAAACGTGAAAGGAATATTTGCAGATTTTAAACTTTCACGATGTTCGTTATATGACATGTCCTAGCGGATCGCAGGAGACACTCGTACGCTAAAATATAGTATTTCTTTTAATTTTGTCCGAGTACGAGCTCATTTTGGGCGGCATTAAACCACGAACTTGATAGTATCGAGCGAAAAGAGAAAAAAGAAGACTGAAAAGAAAAGATGAGAAAGAATTCTACATGTACGTAGAATGATTCTTGATACTAAAATTAAATTAATATTTGCAACAATTCCTTGTTTCACTCTGTATGACATTTCACATTGGAACTTGTAACGAACACGAGTGAGTGTGAACGTAACATATTTTTAGTCAAGGGAATATCAATTTTCCAGAATATCTCGCATCATTTCCAGAGAATACGGCTCGTTCATTGTTAATTCGGTCGGTTAATATCGATTACGGATTTCGTAAAATTTTTGCCGTGTATGTGCAAACTGTACAATTATATCATATCCAATATCATTGTTGATTACCAATAAATAAGAAGAACAAATAAAAAATTGCATTTGCATATTCCCTCAAATGTGTACACCATGTACATATGTTCCTATAAAGCGGATTCAATTTCAATAAAGTACGTAATTATTATGAAACTGAATTGATCGACTATATTGAACATTTCCAAACACTAAAATCGCGTTATGAACGAAATGAAACTGTGGCTCTATCTTGAACAGCCTTCTCTCGCTCTCGTGTTGACGATAACTAATATCGCTTTTAGCTAGCTGTTTGCTATATTCTGTTTGCTTTAAAAGCACGCGATCAAAGCAAAATATCAAACATCTGCTGAAACACGTGCGTGACCTGTGTATAATCAACAAGCGTTTGAATCGCTGTTATCATTTGTCATTACCATACAGGTCCTTTTATCACCAGTGCACTTGTGCCCGAAAGTGGTGAAGTTTCCGGTCAGATTGGCGCATCTCTCTCCATCTTCCATTGTATCACACTGATGACACCATAAATCGTTTGCTCGTTCCGACGCTGCGTGAGTTCGATGTTCCGTAGTTAACAGTTGGCCTGATCATCGGACACAATCAACCGACAAATACGTATTAATTAATAGAAATCGTGATTTATCCTAGATTTCTAAAGATTATTAAAATCGACGTAGGAATCGGACGTAAGACGTTGGGCAAATCGTTGTCTACTTTTTAATGCTTCGCATCTTTCTCTCTTTTATTTCTTAGAAATTACTTCCTTCTACTTCTTCCTTTCTTTCATTTTTCAAACAAATGTGTCGTGCTTTCATTAACGTCAGATTTTTGTACATTTTTGTACAAATAAATAGATATTAGTCTTGACATTTACAGACACATCGGCGATATGCGTAGGATGAAATTTCGTCGCGTTCGTCGACAAGATTGCTAGGAAGATTGCGGAAAGGGATATCATCGAGGAAATCGTCTATTAAGGTGAAACATCGGTTTAGGTTTCTTATTTACAACGGAATTCTTCGGATGTTTAGCTTTTCCGTCGAATAGCGTCTCTAACGATATTTCGCCAAATTTTCCTGCTGTTCTTGCGATACGTCCGACGGTAAGACTTGGCAAGCAAAATATCGTAAACGTATCCGGAAATTACGAAAAATTTATTTCGATTTATTTCAATTAAACGTATTCCGAGAGCAGCAAACGTATTCCTTATCCATTGGCAGGTAATCAACGAAATCATACACGGGTACTTAAAAATACCTACAGTTCTGAAAGATATTTCCAAGTTCGGAAAAACGCTTCCACGCAAGTTTGACCAATCGTACCAATCCTCTAGAGTTTCAGCTTCTTAACAGATTGGATCATCTCCGAAGACTAAACAGACGGTATACGACTACGTTTGCATCTATACGACAATTGGATCTACGCAAGACTGCAGATTCGATATCCACGAAATATTCTATGTATATTTCATGAAGTTAAAAATTATACTGTTTTATTTCACATCTGGTTCCAATAGAATAAGATGGATTAAACGTAATTCAATAAAATAATTTAAAACAAAAAATGTTGTGCGTCTATTATTTCCTTATAAGATAAAAGACACTTTTGGGACGATCTAATGTTAAAAATTCTCTGTGAAAGTTGATTGTAATATTCTTCTTATCTAAAGAAAAAGAAAAAATAGAAATAGATGTATTCAGTATGAATTATTTATTTTATACATAGGAAACGTAGGCAAGACGGTAAATGAAAAAGGTAGCCTCGAAATGAGAATTCATCGCGAAGCTTATCACGGAAGAAAAGTCAATTAAATGCACCGTGTACGATGATCGTTGTTTACACGATTCGTAACACAAATGGCTAACACCTACGAGTGAAGGCTTCAACAGGTGCACTTTCCTCTATATGCAGTTTATATGTAGAGGAAGATCTTCGCTATAAATAGACGAAACATCGTTCCTTCAGACATCTAGTGAAAACTCCCTCAACGAAACACGCTCCTAAAACGCAACTTGCTCGTAAAACAAATAGGGCCATGTAATTGAAAGGAACCTCGAGAAAGAAAGAGAAAAATGGGAAGAAACAGAAACTTCCATTTTCCATTACAGAAACGCTCTTTGTTGAAAGAAAAATTCCTCAAATTAAAAATTCTCAAAGACGAAATACCGCCATTGTCTATCCTGGCAAATTATCTTCCGTCTTAACCAGTTACCTACTCTTGACGAGTATACTCGTCACGCGTAAAAAGCAGTTTTTGCTGTTTAAACTGCAATTTCAGCGAAAACTAAAATATATTCGTAAATTTGAAGACGTTTCGACCATTCGGAAGCCAGGACCAGGTAAAACGAACAAATGAAGAGATATAAATAATTATTATGAAAAAACTATAATACAGCGTGAACAAAGTAGTTGTTCTGTCCTTTCTAACGCATTTTAGTCGCATTAGTCGCAACAGCTAACTGGTCAATACATTGTCGAGTCGATCAACTTTGGTATTCCGATCGTATCGACGTGAAAATCGGCGTGTCGAATAAGGCGCAAGAATCGCTTTCTTCTCTCGCAAATACCGAAGATGGACAACGCGTATCGGCGAATTTTTAATTTCAGAAAAATGTAATTTGATTCGTGGCGAAACGTGTGAGAAACGCGTCGAATTAAAGAGGCGAAGGTTTAAGCAGCCCGACAAAGCGAGTGAAATGCGAGGCTTACCATTGATGCTTACGACCATGGAGATAGACGCGACGATCAGGAAGTACGTGACAGGGTACATGTATCGGCCATGTTGATAACGTCTAGCGCGTCACATTCGAAAATAAATTCGGCTGTTTAAATTGCGATCGGCTGATGTCCTTGGCGCATTGATCGCATGCTGGTGTATAGCGGCGAGCGCGTTGCAACGCAAAACGAGCGGATTGGGTACAATAGACAGCCATATTGAGAATAGCCGGAGTCTGCGCTGGATGGGTACAGCTGCTCCAGAAACCTTGAAGCCCAAGGAAAATCAATATCCATGGCAGTCGGAAGGTCCTGTTCGTTCAGCGGGAACGTTTGACGTCAAAGTTTCTGCGCATTCGCATCACACCCAGAAAAAAGAAAATTCACTGTCACTGAATCAATGATTTGTCGACGCCGCAACTAAAATTCAACTTACAATGCCTCGAAAGCTAAAATAGTCCGACACTCGCCGTAAAAATATCTTTCGTTTAATTGGAAGTGTGCATAGAAGTTATATTTATCAGGGACACGTACTTTCCAAAAATCATCAAACTATTCGAACAGTCAATTATTATTTAGTATGTTAATAAGCCACGATGTAATACTCTTAAAGAGTTAGAAAGAATAAATTTTCGGAAAATGGAACAATTTGACTTTCAAATGGCTTGTACGTGATGTAATCATCTGTTTGATGAACTTTTAATTGCTATCGTAGATAGGATCGTAAAATACTAGGAATGTTACGTCGTTCGTGGAAGGATAGATTTCTCTTATCTTCCCGTAGTTGGGGCACAGGCCATTTGTCTATTTGAGAGACTTTGTGTAATTGAAATTTAATATTCGTAGCGGGTCCTCGCCCAGCTAGACATATACTGCGAAGATGCGTTGGCATCTGGCAATCGTCTTACCCGAAGGACAAAGTCTGCGTGTGGCGAGCCACGGGACAGAAATCGTTGAGATGTTTACCGTCGTGCCCCGTCCCAAGTATTTTTTTTATGGAAAGCTATAGAGTTACTTCATGCCTTTGTTAGATAAAACGTTCATCCCTTGACCGCGACTACGTTCGGCGACCGGTTGTCGCCTCGAGCCCGAGCTCACTATCATAAATTTCGAATAAGTACAGTCGGATCGAATTACAACAGTTTCTTAGTGCGGCTATGATGACATCTGGATTACAGCACTAAGGGGGTTCTCCCACCGCTTCAAAGGAGAGGCTCCGGTGTTCTTTCATCTCCGACACGGCCATTCTGATTATCACACGTCCTCGGGTGGATCTAAAATATTGGGTTTTCCTAACATTAAACTTGATATAACTGGTATTTTGTTCCTTTATAGTTTAGCTAAATTATATTGTACTGGTCTCTTTATGGCTTAACTAACTGTCCAAATAGGTCAAGGGCCCAGGTTAACAACAAAAATTTCGATCGGACGTTCAATGATAAAGTAGGGAGGAAAAAAAAAACACAAAAGTCAGTATCATTACGGTTAGTATTCAAAGCGCCAGTTGCATTTTGTGAGTTACCGGTCAGACCGTAATGACATGACAGATCATTTTCGATTTCGTACAAGGATAAGTTTCAGTTTGTTGGATCATATTACCGCACTGGGCGTGTGTGGACACACTGAATGCGGGTGCATTGACGTAATAGGTGTGTATGGAGACACTGAATGCGAGTGCAGCGTATGGGGACACTGAACACGAGTGCATTGTTGTAATAGGCGTGTATGGAGACACTGAATGCGAGTACAGTGTATGGAGATACTGAACACGAGTGCATTGATGTAATAGGCGTGTATGGTGAGGTTGCCAGTGTCACGTCGGAGACGCAAGAAATCACAAAACCGATAGATCGCCGGTGATCTTGTGACAACGACCATACCCAAATAAAATAAATAAATAAAAAAATCCTACAATGTTAATATTTATAATCTAATATTAAGATTATTATATTATATCGTATTAATTGTTATATTACAATAGGAAAATTAGAAATCAATCTGGGAATCTACGTGGAAGTTACAAGCGAAGCTCCAAAATAACAACTACGTTAAATATTTTTTGGCAGGAAAATCATTGGGTAGAAACTAGTTTTTATTTAAACGAAAGCCAGTTTTCAATTTCTCCAAAAGCGATACGATTCAAGAATTTTAATCGTTAATAATTCTGATTATGAATAATCATTACGAACGATTCGATTTGTTCCTCGGTCGCTCGATAATAATTTTAGATCATGGGAATTTAATTTGAAACAGTAATCAATGGAAGTTACCTGAATTTTTGTTCGGTTATCGAACAGTGACCATTATCAAGGAAAACCGAATTTTGCTTTGGTTACCGATAACCATTATCGATGGCGAAATTGATTTTCGATTATCGCCAAGCAATATCGATGAAAAAAATATTTTCTAGTCACATTCGACTATCGTCGATATTTATTGACATTGCTGATAATCGGTTTTCACTGGCAACGTAAAGAAGCCTAATTATAAAACTGATATGTTTTATTAAGCAAAGAAAAAGATACGAAAATGTACGAAACAAAGCATAAGATAAAAGATATCACGGTGCAACTGTTAATAAAAATATTCTACTGCGATATCTTTCATCCTATTCGTTTCATATATTTTCATATCTTTTTCTTTTTGTTTGCTCGATAAAACACACAAGTTTTATGAATAACTGCGAACACACGTACTATTGGCTTGTTAACTAGGTGATTGCGGGTTTTGTCATTAGATGATATTGACAAAATTCGCAATCACCTAGTTTCCAACCCAATAATTATCAGTGACGTTAATAACGATTGATAATATAGCCAGTGATAATTGACAATGTAGAGCAAATTTTTGCCATCGATAATGGTCATCGATAACCAAAATGAAATTTTCTCGCCACGGATAACAGTTACTCGTAACAAAAAAAAAAAAAAAAAAAAAAAAAAAATTATTTTAAAAATCCGGTCATTTATGTTGGTTATTGGTAACCAAACTGAAATTTCTCTCGTCGATAACGATTACCGGCAATCAAAAAAACTTTAATCCGTTTTAACGGTTATTCGCGATCAAAAATTTTTTAATTAAAAACATCAACCTTCATATCGCAACTTTACAAACTTCTCTTGTAACAGTTATGATGTCTTGTAATTGTAACATTTATGGCAAATATACATTTAGCGAAAAATTAGTATACAGCATGAATAGAAGTAGTCTTAAACATTACAACTGGTGATAAAGATCGTTTCGCTAAATATCGTGGCTTAACACAGCGAATAATTGACTGCTCAAATATTTTCATCGTCTTTGCGCGACGAATATTTTATGTAACTTCTGGATACGGTTTTGCAGAGAAATTAGAAATTTTAGAAATTTCACAATCACGTATAATCGTGGCTCGTCGTGCTGTTAATGAAGTTTCTAAATATTTCGTGTAATATAGAAAAAGTGAAAAGTTTCTAAGAGTCTTCGAGTATCTTCGTGCGTCTCTGTGTGCGTATAATCGAGCGTCTTTAGATCGCGAACGTAGATCGAGGAAGAAATTGCGCGTCTTTGACCGGTTAGGCGGAGCAAAATTGTACGTTAAGAGATTAAAGACTGACACTTGCCAGGGTTACGAGTCATCTAGAAAAATAAGCTCCCGTAGAATATCACCTGAACGCCAATTTTGTCTCCGACTACGAGCACACGTAGTCCTATTCCGCTGTTCTCTAGGGGGAGACGAGTGGAGAGCGAAAGAGAAGGCAGAGAAGAGCTCTCCGAGGAGCATCATATTAGTTTGAGAATTTTCTCATAAAAACAGGCTGAAATTTAAAGTTGATTTGAAAGTAGAGATCGGTTTTAGAAAGGCTACCGGTTCGATTGGATCTCAGGCTGAAAGTTTCATCTACAATTACATCTCAAATATTTGTGCAATTTTATATCTTCTTGCGTGTATTGCGTATGCTAAAAATCCGCAATTTTAATTATCACGTTTCGCACGAGACCAGCATTCGCGCAAATACTTACGAGCGAGAATTTATTCAAACAGTATAAATCTAATCTACAATAATCTACAGTTAAAACTACCTAGAATTTATTTTATAATAATATGGCGTTAATTACCGTCGTTTCGGCACTTGCAATTTTTCGAGAAGAATCGCCTCATAGCGTTGCACAAACGATAAACAATTAACATTGTCGTTATCGAACTCAATTTGTTACGAACTGTCGTCGCATTCGTGCAATTTATATTTAGCATAAACCGTACGCTTAATACAACCTTACGGTTATTAGCAAATTCCTTGTTAGCATATTCCTTATTAACAATTATTTCTAGAAACGAGATAACATTTACTTGCCGAACTTATCAGAATATTTGTCTCTCGTTCGTTTGCGTTTATTAGCTGAGCGTAATTCTCGCAATGGTAACGCTTCTCCGGGTTCTCCAGTTGCTGTGTATGATATCGTCTAAAAGATAAATGCTTCGGTGAAGAGTAAATTTCGAAAGAAACTATTCGTTAATTTGCCAAGGATTCGTATTCTTCTAATTACACTTGCTAGCCAAGTGTAACTACCACAATCGATGCCAATAGCCCAAGTTCGATCGTAACAGGCGGATCGTTTCTAACTAATTTTACGTAGAACGTTCTGATCGATATTATCGTCGTCCCACTGAACCAGTTGTTCGCGTTTATCGCGTCGCGTCTTAAAATCGGGCAATTGTCTGGTTTGCATGATTCGTTCGACGAACGGTAACGCAGCTGTACGCACAGAAACCGATAAATCGGCTCTACAAACTGATTAGACCTCTCGTTTAGAAAGACGGTGTAAATGAACATAAACACGTTTGTACGCGAGAGCCCATAGAAAGGAAATTCCGCGTACACCGGCAGAAACGACTAGCTTAATTTCAACGATAGCATCGTTTCTGAGAATTGAGCATTCATCGTTAAACATCAAAGCGTTGGCTTTCAGAGATGTACAAGTTTCTGTATGTCACGGTGTACACGTCAAACGTTCCTTGATTCGATGAAATGCAGCCTCTACTTTGCTCGATTTGTCACGGATTAGTTGCACCGTGCAAGCAAGGTTTATACTTAGACTTCAAAGTACCGAACATCGATAAAACACAACGCAGGTACGTGTTCTAAACGATGACACGAGCTTCCAAGTTTTCCAAGGAAAAATTGTTTCCCGCGGTTTGCGCGGTGGCTCGCGCTGCTATTCCAACGTTCGCAACGGAAATTTTTTTCCAAATGCGCATTACGCGACACTTTCCGAAAGTTTGTTAACGCTGTAACGAGACAAGAATCGCTGCGAGAATTATAACAGTGAAATTTGAAACGAAACCGACGATGCAGATGGAAATTACGTTATTCTGGACATTTACTTGCGAACGTAGTTTATTTAGTATTAGTGAAAAATTAGCACACGGTATGAACAATAGTTTTAAACGCACTATTAGTCTCAAAAACGATCTCGCTATTTACCGTGGCTTATCGACGTAGCGAACAATATTGGTTTTTCCAATAATTCGATCATCTTTTTTCCGATACTTGTGTGATACATTTTCAAATCTGTTCCACATTTTGCACGTATAATAATAATAATCACCATAGTTTTGTCTCGTTACAGCTCCAGTGAAATTTCGAAATTATTCGGTGCGATATACCCAATGGCTTGAGAAAGCGTTCCAACGTTTATCACGGAATTTTTTCACGAATGTGCGATGCGTGTCATGCGAGATATTTGGAAATTTCGCTGGCGCTGTAACGAGACGCGAGTATTGTATTGGAAAAATTTGAAATGGATCGGAAAATGTATATGGAAGTTACAGGACCTTTCTCGAAAATTATCGATAGTTCAAATATCAGGTTGTACAACAAAAGAGTCTTTCGTTTTATAAGAAAATAATAGACGCACGACGTTTCTTGTTTCCTTTATTTTATCGAACTACGTACGTTCCATTTTGTTCTATTAAGGTAAAGACCACGACATTTGACAGATTAGCTGTCGTGTTTGTATAAAGATGCATTGTCGTAAAAGACATATTCGTAGAGGAAAGACACTTTTGGGGCAACCTAATATTTGGCTGAACCTGACAAAACTGTACGCTTGTAATAAATAAAAAAAAAGCCTGCTACGCCCTTTCGATCATTTCAGCTCGAGTTATGTATGGGTCGACCCAATTACGTTCTTACAACGTTAGAGGATACCTTCGTTTTGAAGAAAATGAAAAAAGATCGCACATTTTCGTTTCAATTTTCTTGATTAAAAATCTTCTCCCAACGTTACAAATATGTTTTATTATCGTTAAAATAGGGACAGACTCGAAAGTACAAAAATTGCAGAGTCGCAACTGATGTAACGAACATATTCATGATAGTCGTGTCTCGTTACAGCGTTAACGGGATTTCAAAATGTTTGGCATAATACGCGATCCTACGCAAAATTTCCGCCAGCTCAGTAAAGTTTCGGCTATCCGAGTCTCGTATTATACGATGTGTTTCCAGCTTTCTCCTAACTGCGCGTTTTTTTTCGAAATTTTAACGCCGGCACCGCGCGAACAAAGTAAATAGATTAATTGAACTTTTAATCGATCAAATAGTCAACTAAACTGAAACGCACGTACGATGTTAAGTTATCGAAATCAATTTTACGATTTTACCGTACGAACGCCGGTATCATCCGACCTTTCGGTATTTTCCGAGTTTTCTATTGTTCGTGTGATACGCGTCACCTCGGAACGATCATGATTATTCGAACACTTTCGCAAGCCATAATAAGATTACAGAAAAATGTACTTTGCTGTGAATACACGTTTCATCGGAGGAATCGAAATTTGTACAGGACGATGTAGCGTCGTTCGAACGAAGCTGCGATAGACTTAAAGTTGGGCTGTACAATTTCTAGATTTATATTAATCCTATAGAACGAAAAGACCCAGAGCTCTATGAACGTTCTAAGAAAACGGATCTCCTTCGGCGTAAATGGCGCTCCTTATCGGCGAACGGCTACAATATCCTGAATCTTTCTTTTCGACGGTTTCCACGTCGATCGAGAGAAACTATTCGTCGAAATGGACTATCCGTGGCTGATCTATTACGGCAGAAAGTGAAAAAGAACGTAAACGAAGGAAATGGCCGACATAAAGGACGATAACTGTTAATTTAAACGTAATAGAACGAAAGAATACGATGTATTCGTTAAAGGATATTTAAGACAATTTAAATTAAAATCGATTTTCACACGACGTTCTTCGATTTTTTCCGGAACCAGATTATATCTATGATAACGTTTCGATAATATCGTTTTATGCAAAAGAAAGCCAATTATATGATTGAAAGAAGAAATTTGGATCAACGTATGGATATCCTCCTATTTCGTTGCACGAGTTGCGAATAACCTGTCGAATAATGATAAAGATAGAAACGAATATGACAAAGGCATAAGGAAGGAACTAATATTCAGAATTTCGTGCGTTTAATTCCTCGAAAATTGCACTTTTAAACGCATCGGTCTCGCAGTTCAACCTGCCGGGAACAAAGAATTTTATCAGAAACATCGTTCTAACATTTCAATTTTACAAACGTTTCGCTCTGCTTCGTTAAAAGCTGCGCGTATTTGGTAGATAGAAAATTATGCACATACGTTAAAACGTATAACGCGCAACAGGCAAGGATATACGCGTACGCGCTGCAAACGCGTTAAAAGCGAAAAATATCGCTGAAATTATTTTCCCATAATAAAGAAATCGTCGGGCCTCTTACGAATACAAAAGATAATTCGTTAAGATTATAGTGTCTATTAATTTTACCATAACGAGTTTAACAGAGCTTTCGAAACTAAAAGCTTTATCACAGACGATAAACCCTTTGAGTGCTGAATACTCACGGCCTATGTCGTCCGTACGGACGGCGCGTGTCTAGCGCTGACGATCGGTGTGGACGGAATACTTTTTCGTTAGACTGAACTCTGTTGATTAACTATTCAATGCGCAAATCGTAATAAGTTATAGTAGTTTAAATGATTAAAGTGAAAGAGATTAAATGATTCAAGAGCGTTATATTTTAGTTATTTTTAATTATTTATTATAAACATTGAAATTTACAGTTAACTAGAATTTGCGTAATAAAGTAGAAAACTAAATTTAGTAAATATGTGAAATCCCTAGAGTTCATGTAGGATAGGGATTCTTTTTGTTTTACGGGTAGCACGACAAGCTGTGTTTAACGGAGAGATCGATACGGACGAGCAGTTGAAGAAGTACGTGTTCCCCAGACGGACGGACATAGAGTTACATTAGAGAGACAGACAAGGTTATAGAATAGTTGTTTAAGATTGTAAAGACTGAAGATTTAAGATTTAAAGACTGAAGAAGAAAGGTCGATAGCTCAGGACGTTGAAAATCGATTCTCGATTTTCAGGTAAACATTGCACCAAAGACTTATAACTTCCCGTTTAGATAATCATCGTTATTGATTGTTATAGACGCATATTAATTGTTGTTCATTTTTGTATTTTATCAAATCATTTCATAATAAAAAAAAAACTCGATTTTCAGACTTCAGAATCGAAATATTAAACTCCCAATAGACGATGAGACAGCAGCACTGATACCGATACGGATTCAAACTTCGTATTCCGAGACATTGTCTTAGAGGAAGCATAAATAACATCCACAAGAAAAACAAAGACGGAAATGGAGAAACTCAACGTGGACATGGAAAAACTTCTAGAGATCCTTTAAAGACGAGATAAGAGGGAAATAGTTGAAACAAACAACAATATAGAACGATTAGAAGGAACTCAGAAAGCCACAAACTGGATATCAGAGTATGAAGAGGAATGCAAAAAATACAAAATAAAAAGCGATGAGGAAAAGTCAAAGGTTTGAGAAAGTACCTAGGAAAAACAGCAAAATGGTGGTACCAAACAAATCTACTGAAAGCTGGAGGACACAACTGGGAAGATTGGAAAGAAGCATTTATCAAAGCCTTTAAGAATAAAGGTTGGCCGGCAATACGATATGCTTACAACTGTAAATACCTTTCAGGTTCGTTCGTAGAATATGCAATAGAGAAAGAACGACTAATATTGGAAGTAAAAAGTGAAATGGATGAAGAGGTGAGGATACACCTGATTGTCATTGGATTACCTATCGAAGTCCAAGACAAAATCGAAAGCGATAATATACAGACAACAAATGACCTAATAGGAATATATTTAAATATATTATGCAAACGTTGGACAACGTTATGTTTTGTTAAGCTAACAGGATACACTAAAAGTCCATTATCAAGAAAGGGGATGTGGCCCGTAAGCAAGTATGTTCTTCTCGATATGACCATCAGACAGTACCTGTGATGCGGTTATCCCGGAAGTACATTGCGGAGTCGGTAGAGAGCGTTTCCTGACCTCTCGCCAGGGAGACGATAGATGAGGATTTAAGGGTGTCGAATCGGGATCCATGCAACGCGGAGGCGACTCGTTCCTTCGCCCTTCCTCTTCCTCTTCGCCCGATGTGCATTCCTCTATGACGATTTGAGGCTCGCCATAGTTTGCCACATTCACATTCGGGCTGCACAATTGTCTTCTCATCTTGATTTAGAAAACTCTCACTTGAACATAAATAAAACGTTTCTTCGTTGAAACCGTATCATAGTGGAGAACGATCGAACAGTACAAAAGAATGAATAAAAATAAGTCACATTTTTATTAATTTTCTTTTGTATCTAAAAACAAATCTGATAGATTCAAAGATACAAGATCTTCCAATCTTCCTTTATTGCACGTACGAGCAGTTGAAGAAGCACGTGTTCCCCAGACGGATGGACAGAGAGTTACATTAGAGAGACAGACAAGGTTATAGAATAGTTGTTTGAGATTGTGAAGACTGAAGATTTAAGATTTAAAGACTGAAGAAGAAAGATCGGTAGCTCAGGACGTTCAGGTAAACATTGCACCAAAGACTTATAATTTCCCGTTTAGATAATCATCGTTATTGATTGTTATAGACGCATATTAATTGTTGTTCATTTTTATATTTTATCAAATCATTTTATAATAAAAAAACTCGATTTTCAGACTTCAGAATCGATCCCTGAATTATCGCATTATTGAACCTTATAAATATAACACGAGTTAATAATTTAGTTGTGTGTGAAAAATTCAGTGCTTGGGAAAACTAAAAAAACCAGATGTAGAGTTTTCTTACAAGTGGTGACCACTTCAACAATAACGAGGTACTATTGGCATTTGTTTACTGCCGTAAGGAATGCATTTATATTTATTTCACACAAACGTAATAGTATTACTTCTGCATAGGTGTTCGGAAAAATTGAAAAACCCATACATGCGTCCTTAGTCCATGCCGAGCACTTACAGAAAACGCATATATATGTCCTTAGTCCACACCGATAGCTTTCGCCAGACACCTATATGCGCCCACAGCACTCAAAAGGTTAAAACACTGTTCTTTATATCATTTCCCTATTTATAGTTGCGATATCGGGAATAACTTTAGACCGTTTTAAACGTCGTTTACTCGATTAAATCGCGCGTAACGATATTTGTCGTGGAATCTCGCAAAGAACGTAAAGCACACGTAACGATTCATCGATAAATCGGTTAACGACGTTGTTACGATTACCACGAACACACCCGTTAACGATATTTTTTCCATTTTTAGGTTGTTCGCGAACGAAAGAGAATCGTCTCGAGAAAGAAAAATCGCTTATAAGTATTTGAGCACATCGAACTTTCAACGCTCGGTAAGTATTCGTAAAATCCTACAAAAGTATTACAGCCATCTCGATCGTTTAATTCGATTAAAAACATTTTCGTTTTTAGAGAATTTATTCAACGGTAGTCGTTCGATGTACTAGGTTGTCCGAGAAGTTTCTTTCGTTTCATAAAATGATAATAGATGAGCAACAATTTCTGTTTTATATCATTTTATCGAATTAGGTGCGATCCATTTCCTTATATCTCTATTATTATGTTCGTGCATAATTCGATAAACTAATATAAAAGAAAGGACATCGCGCGTCTATTATTTCTTTATAAAACGAACACAACGTATTAAGTTGCCCGAAAAGTGTCTTTCTTTCGCAAAAAGAATTTTTTACAACAGTGCACCTTCGTACAAACGTGAAAGTAAGTTTGTGAAATATCGCGGTGTTTATCTCAACAGAACAAAACGGATCGTACGTAATTCGACAAAATAATATAAAAGAAGGAACGTGCGTCTATTATTTCCTCATAAAACGAGAGAAACTTTTCGGACAACCTAATAGTAGCGGTACAGCAAGAATAACCTTTCAGAGGCGAATCGTATAGAACGGATAAAAAGAAAAAATAGGAAACTAGGAAAGTAGAAAAAAGTCGGAGATTTCATGCGAAAACGGAGAAGCGCACTAGCGCGCGACGAGTTTTCCAAGCGTTTTATCTACGACAAATGCAAACACCATTTGGCTGAATATCTGACAGCACAGGCGGTATGACCCATGTTGAACCATGTTGATCGAAACGACGAAAGGTCACGCGTTAGCCTGCGTTGACAAAACGGTGCCACTTGAGTGGAATCATGCGATTTCTCTTACCGTATCGTCGTTTGATCCTTCCGTCGATTCTAATGGAAAATTGAAATTTCATTTCTGTTGCTTCTTAACAACACGACATAACGAGAAATCGAACGACTCGTTGTTATTTCATTTCGCTCTATCTCCTCGTTTTATTTATACATCTTTCGAAAAGCTATCGTCGATAGCGTAAACAGTTAACCGCGTTTCATGAATTAAACAGGTCGAGAAAAATGTTAATCTCGGTGTGTTTCATCTGTCGTATAATATAAAACATTACCATTTACCATAAAAATTCCAAATTTTAGTAAGAAGCGCTAAGAATGTTATTTAGTGGTACGTTCGCTTTGTCAGTAAAACTGAAAAATTTGATTTGTTCCTTTGTTATATCGGTTATTCCCTGTACAACGTATTCCTTTTTATAAACTCAGTTGATTATTTTCACCGATATATCGGCTATGCCCGAATTGTTTACGCAATTTTGTCTGCTTGCAAATTGAGTGGATGTTTTACTGCGTGTGTCCGGTATTCCCCGATAACGATCGAAATATAATACAGAAAATATAATGCGATTCAGTTTTTTGGTCGAATGTGTGTTGAATAAATTATCGAATATGCAATTCCACGAACACGAGCTTCGAAAGTTGCTCCACCATCTACGAGTTCAACCGTAAAACCTACGCTTCCTATCAAAAAACATTTCCCCAATTTTATACCAGTTATATCATTGATCGAATCCACTTCACGTTGCTGGTGTTAGATTTGCCAAGTGCCACTTTGTGCGATATTCTGTTTCGAGAAATACCACACTGGGAGGATCCACTGAATTTCTTCTATCTTTTCACATTTTTCTTGTTTACGAATTTTGTTATTTTGTTACAATTTTAACATTTTATGTGGGAAATAATTCATTTTTTCGAAGAAAAATGTAAGCCATCGTCATTTTGGTTTAACGTCGTCGTAAAACTTATAACAGGAACACGTAACACATTTTCTTTGTGTTCGACGTGTATACTCGTCGTCGTTTATTTTTATTTGCATTTTATTCACGTTGATTTCTAAAACTAAATTCCACGGTTAACTGGTTAACAGTACATCGCGCTTCGTGAATATTTCAATTCACTCTTCTATGCTAAGGAATCGCACGAGTCATCTGATGCGTCATTCGTCTATCATCTGACACGGACGAAGAAAGGAAGAATTTCTCGAGATTTTACGCAGAACGAAAATTTGTTTTTCGATATACGCTACAATTTTGTTCTTCTCATAGAGATTATACGAGAAAGTAAAATGTACTATTGTTCGTTTTATTCCGCGCGATTCTCAACTTTTATAATCTCGCGTAACGTAACAAAGCATTGCAAAAAGAAATAAAAAGGTGGAAAAGTAAAAACTGAAAAATATGTTGCACGTAAAAATTTCTTATGATTTCTCTTCAAACTTTGAAAATTTGGATTCAAATTAACGCGATATAGTATCATTTACATGTACAGTTTAGTTGATAACAAACTAACAGCAAACAAAGCAATGTTTATCGCTGTTTTACGAAATTTATTTATTACACGACTTATATTTGTGTGACTTTTTCTTCGTAATTTCTTAATTGATTGTTATTCTGGGTGTTTAGATATTTTTCATTCTGTCCACAGTTTCCACTCGGTCGTATCTTCAATTCGTTAACAAACTTTCTCGAGTTTGAGGAAAATATGAGAGAACCGTTACTTTATATGCAAGTTTCTTTCTTCGAACGTTAAAAGTTCGAAATTTTCTTCAAGCATCAGGAGTATTTTCATTTGTCGAAACGAGGACGAAATTGGGGTATAAAACTTGGCGAGCGCTGCAGCATCGAGAATTAATGATATTGTGCTTCAACTTAATTTATCGCCATGAAAATGCTGGTCTGCACTTAGTCGACCACGAACTTTTACTATTTCGGACTTTTTCCTCCTAATATTTTATATTGGGTTGGCAACTAAGTGGTTGCGGATTTTATCATTAGGTGGCACTGACAAAGTCCGCAATCACTTAGTTGCCAAACCAATATTATCGTTCCATCTGAAACTTCTATTATTTAAAGCATCGTATTAAACCTTGTGTCCGAGTACAATGTTTCCAGTAATATTATACAGGTTGGTTGGTAACTGGTGGTACAAACGGAAAGGAGGTGATTCTACGCGAAAAAGAAGTCGAAAATATAGAATAAAAATTTTTCGTTTGAGGCTTCGTTTGAGGCTTCGTTTGAACCCTGTATGTTGGGTTGTCCGGAAAGTGTCTTTCTTTCAAAGAGACGTCTTTTTCAACGACGCATCTTTATACAAACATAAAACCTAATCTGTCGAACATTGTGATCTTTAGTTTGATAAAACAAAACGGATCATAGGTAATTCGATAAAATAATATAAAACGGAAAATGTGCATCCATTATTTCCTTATAGAACGAAAGAAACTTTTCGGACGACCTAATAGTTTCGTATTGCCATAAACGGAGAAAATTCGAACTTTCTAAGTAACGTTATATGGTAATACTATATAACGTAATACGTTATAACGTAACAATATACAACGTTATACGTTATTACGTAATAGTAAAAGGTATGTAAATATGAAACCGGAATTTTCGCATAGAAAAATACACGTTTATTGTATATAATTATACGTTATATGGTAACACCATATAATGTTATACGTTATAACGTTAAAATGTACAACATTATACGTTATAACGTAACAATATAGAACGTTATATGTTATTACGTAATAGTATATAACGTTATACGTTACATGGTAATACTATATAACGTTATAAGTTACATGGTAATGCTAAATAACGTTATACGTTACATGGTAATACTATATAACGTTATTCGTTATAACGTAACAATATACAACGATGCACGTTCTTACGTAATAGTAAAAGGTATGTAAGTATGAAACCGGAATTTTTGTAAAGAAAAATACACGTTTATTGTATGGTAATTATACGTTATAACGTATCACTATATAACGATATACGTTATATGGTACTACTATATATCGTTATACGTTATAACGTAACAATATACAACTTTATACGTTATATGGTAATACTATATAACGTTATTCGTTATAACGTAACAATATACAACGTTATATGTTATTACGTCATAGTATAGAGCGTTATACGTTACATGGTAATACTAAATAACGTTATATACTACATAGTAATACTATATAACGTTATACGTTATAACGGAACAATATACAACGTTATATGTTATTACGTAATAGTATATAACGTTATACGTTACATGGTAATACTATATAACAATATACGTTACATGGTAACACTAAATAACGTTATATGTTACATGGTAATATTACATAACGTTATTCGTTATAACGTAACAGTATACAACGTTATACGTTATTACGTAATAGTAAAAGGTATGTAAATATGAAACCGGATTTTTCGCATAGAAAATTACACGTTTATTGTATGATAATTATACGTTATATGGTAACACCATATAATGTTATACGTTATAACCTTAAAATGTACAACATTATACGTTATAACGTAACACTATAACGTTATAACGTATATAACGTTATACGTAATATGGTAATACTATATAACGTTATACGTTATAACGTTAAAATGTACAACATTATACGTTATAACGTAACACCATATAACGTTATACGTAATATGGTATTACTATATAACGTTATACGTTATTATGTAGTATTATATATCGTTATACGTTATATGGTAATACTATATATCGTTATCCGTTATAACGCATGAATATACAACGTTATACGTTATTACGTAATAGTATATAGAGTTATACGCCATATGGTAACACCATATAACGCTATACGTTATAACGTAGTAGTATACAACGCAATACGTTACACGGTAACACCATATAACGTTATACGTTATAACGTAACAATATACAACGTTATACGTTATTACGTATTAGTTAAAGGTATGTATATATGAAACCGGAATTTTTGTATCGAAAATACTCGTTTATTGTATGATAATTATACGTTATATGGTAACACCATATAATGATATACGTTACAACGTAATAACGTATAACGTTGTACATTATGGTATACATTATACATATGGTGATACTATATAACGTTACACGTTATTATGTAATAGTTTATATCCATATACGTTATATGGTAATACTATATAACGTTATACGTTATAACGTAAAAATGTACAACATTATACGTTATTACGTAACAGTATATACCGTTATACGTTATATGGTAATACTATATATCGTTATACGTTATATTGTAATACTATATAACGTTATACGTTATTACGTAATAGTATATATAGTTATGCGTTATATGGTAATACTATAGAACGTTATACGTTATTACGTAATAGTATATATCGTTATACGTTATATGGTAATACTATATAACATTGTACGTTATAACGTAACACGATATAACGTTATACGTTATATGGTAATACTATATATCGTTATGCGTTATATCGTAAGAATATACTACGCTATACGTTGTTACGTCATAGTATATAATGTTATACTTTATATGCTAATACTGTATAACGTTATACATTATTACGTAATATTATATATCGTTATACGTTATATGGTAATACTATATAACGTTATACATTATAATATTATATATACGACTTAATTGAAAATTACCATGACACTTGACATCACGCGTTGCTCGAGAGCGAAGTTAGGCGGATGTTTATATCGTCTGGGAGTCCCAGAGCAGCAGTTAAGGGTTAATATCGAGAGCGCAGCGATGGTAAACGTTATAATAATACAAAGTTCCGATATTCTCTAACTCTAACCATTCTACAAATTTCATCTTTAAACGGTATCATGATCTGGTCCTGGTTTAACCAATTGGCTGTTTTCCACGAGTATACTCGTCACGAAGAGATGGCAGTATTTTACGTTACGACGAGCCCCGTCAGTACTAAATTGAAAAATAAAACAGCCGTTTCGTAACAACTTAATTGTATATTATAACAGCCACCTGTACTCCGTGTTCGACGAGTATACTCGCCATCGCTTACTGTTCGCGACACACTTTTAGGTACACGCTTTTCAAAGAGGTCGCAACCGCTAACTGCTAAACTTTTTTATTCTGACATTGAAATTTAACAGGAATAAATCAATGTCAGCGGCAATTTCAGTTCTATCCTTGGCACGTAAATACAATATAATTTACCTTTAACGAAAATGAATGCAATTATTCGTAATTATTCGCGATACTATTTACTTATATATTTTCCTATGTTGTCTTACGTATCTGTTATTTGTAATAGATGAGATCGAACGAGAAATATTACAGGATCAGCAGCAGGGTTAATTTATCAGTGTAAAAATATGCGCAAACTTCCACGATCCAGTTATAACACGCGATATAATTCGCTATTTGCTTAGCTCGCTTCGCCAACTGCCAGCCTCGCTATCTTTGTCCATGAGGATCTATTAAGATTATCATTTTAATTACACGTTGGTCGATCGAACGGCCAACGAGAAACGCGGCCGACAATTTTGATTAAATAGCCGCTAGCGTTACCGAGAACACGGCTCGTGTAAAACAATTTCGTCAGACAATTTTAGTTATCGGATTTGTTCGGCGAGACGCGCAAAGAAACCGGCTTTCACCTCGTCAAAGGCTACGTTTCACGCGAAACTCGCGCCAGTTACAGCGTTAACTTCCTTTGTAGTATTCATGGTGAAATCGCCAATTCATTTCCACCGTCTAACGAGAAAGACGAAACGGACGTATTCTCGGTGAACGCTTCCCTTTCGCGTCTCTGCCGTTCTTCGAATCGCTCTGCTTCAACGCAGTACAACCAGCCAGCTCTCTCGTTCGACAGCTGACAAATTGCCTGCGTAACTTGTTTGCCGCGACCGCGAGAACTATGTTTTAAGTCGAATGATCGTCAGATGTTACGAACAATTGGAAATTATCTTCATTTCCCATATCGCTGGCCGATGCTCACGATCTGTTCAGTTTGGAAAACATGGAACAGCTCGCTGGACGATTAGTTTGAATTTTACGGAATCGCGCTTGAGGTGGAATATGCCGAGATCGTAGAATCGTTGATGTTCGACTGCTCCCACGAATACTCTGGTGTCTGTACGTTTTATCAGTCGAACCTAACATTTCTCAGTGACGGATAAGTTTCTTTTTAAAAAATCTACACATTCTTTTCTCTGTTCGAATAGAATAGAATAGAATTCCGATAAATAAGAATTTGGTATGAAACTAACAACGTTCCAGTCGTACAGAAAGAAAATACAATTTAATTAAAAACGTGGGAGGTGGTGTAAGAATCGGCGATAGAATTCATCAAGAGTACGTGACGTTGGAAAAGCTACAGTCACAGATGTTAGAAAATGGAAACGTGATATTGAGAATTATGTAAAGCACGTGGATTGCTCGAATGATGGGGTAAATGTGGGGAAACCTTAAATACACTGATGTAATGGGATGGTTTCGTTGTGATAAAGACGATAATAACGACGATTTTATACAAATGGAAACAGCCAGCTAAAACGATAATGGAGAGGCACATTCCCATGCCGAAGCACCCACGCCACTCGAAAAAGGGGCTTCGATCGTATAAAATTCACCGCGCAAAAGCTCCCAGGTACAGAGAAAATGTAATTTTGCGCAGTTATTTCTACCGAAAGAATCATGTGACGTGGTGCTTAAAAAGATATGGAATGTATAAATATTCAAAAAATCAATTTTATAAAATTAAATCTATCGATCCATTAATAGGATTAAAAGAAAGGAATACATCCGAAATGTACACAAAATTGAAGGAAAGGAAGATTTGTATAAAAATTGTAATAATAGGATGCAGCAATTTCACGATACCATTTAATTAAAGTGGGTGTATATTTTTTTGAGAGCATCCTCTGTACATCAGAAATATATTACGAAATAGAAATATGTTATTACTGGTTTTCCGATGAGAATCCGAAGTGTATCAAAAATTTAATCGGCGTAGATATTTATCGACGCAACAGTTGCAATTTCACAGATACAAATATCTTGCGAGTTCTCTCATCGTCGTAATTTGTATCTCCTTTATATACATCGTCTGTCTGAATATTCTTTCCAATATTCTAATTGGACTGTAGATTTTGATGCAAATTCATATTTTTGAGAATATGATTGAAAAGAAAAAAAAAAAAAGAGAAGTAAAGAGTATTTTGTATATTTTATATTTTCTTTCGTATCACGTGCATTTTGTACAATTTTATTGAAATTGGATTACAAGAGCTAAGCAAATCGAACATCAAACAGACTACGCGTCGTGTGTTACTTTATAGGAAAATCAGGACAATGTCTGTAACATTCGTAGTATTTTACGATCCTATCTACGATAGCAATTAAAAGTTCATCAAACAGATGATTACATCACGTACAAGCCATTTGAAAGTCAAATTGTTCCATTTTCCGAAAATTTATTCTTTCTAACTCTTTAAGAGTATTACATCGTGGCTTATTAACATACTAAATAATAATTGACTGTTCGAATAGTTTGATGATTTTTGGAAAGTACGTGTCCCTGATAAATATAACTTCTATGCACACTTCCAATTAAACGAAAGATATTTTTACGGCGAGTGTCGGACTATTTTAGCTTTCGAGGCATTGTAAGTTGAATTTTAGTTGCGGCGTCGACAAATCATTGATTCAGTGACAGTGAATTTTCTTTTTTCTGGGTGTGATGCGAATGCGCAGAAACTTTGACGTCAAACGTTCCCGCTGAACGAACAGGACCTTCCGACTGCCATGGATATTGATTTTCCTTGGGCTTCAAGGTTTCTGGAGCAGCTGTACCCATCCAGCGCAGACTCCGGCTATTCTCAATATGGCTGTCTATTGTACCCAATCCGCTCGTTTTGCGTTGCAACGCGCTCGCCGCTATACACCAGCATGCGATCAATGCGCCAAGGACATCAGCCGATCGCAATTTAAACAGCCGAATTTATTTTCGAATGTGACGCGCTAGACGTTATCAACATGGCCGATACATGTACCCTGTCACGTACTTCCTGATCGTCGCGTCTATCTCCATGGTCGTAAGCATCAATGGTAAGCCTCGCATTTCACTCGCTTTGTCGGGCTGCTTAAACCTTCGCCTCTTTAATTCGACGCGTTTCTCACACGTTTCGCCACGAATCAAATTACATTTTTCTGAAATTAAAAATTCGCCGATACGCGTTGTCCATCTTCGGTATTTGCGAGAGAAGAAAGCGATTCTTGCGCCTTATTCGACACGCCGATTTTCACGTCGATACGATCGGAATACCAAAGTTGATCGACTCGACAATGTATTGACCAGTTAGCTGTTGCGACTAATGCGACTAAAATGCGTTAGAAAGGACAGAACAACTACTTTGTTCACGCTGTATTATAGTTTTTTCATAATAATTATTTATATCTCTTCATTTGTTCGTTTTACCTGGTCCTGGCTTCCGAATGGTCGAAACGTCTTCAAATTTACGAATATATTTTAGTTTTCGCTGAAATTGCAGTTTAAACAGCAAAAACTGCTTTTTACGCGTGACGAGTATACTCGTCAAGAGTAGGTAACTGGTTAAGACGGAAGATAATTTGCCAGGATAGACAATGGCGGTATTTCGTCTTTGAGAATTTTTAATTTGAGGAATTTTTCTTTCAACAAAGAGCGTTTCTGTAATGGAAAATGGAAGTTTCTGTTTCTTCCCATTTTTCTCTTTCTTTCTCGAGGTTCCTTTCAATTACATGGCCCTATTTGTTTTACGAGCAAGTTGCGTTTTAGGAGCGTGTTTCGTTGAGGGAGTTTTCACTAGATGTCTGAAGGAACGATGTTTCGTCTATTTATAGCGAAGATCTTCCTCTACATATAAACTGCATATAGAGGAAAGTGCACCTGTTGAAGCCTTCACTCGTAGGTGTTAGCCATTTGTGTTACGAATCGTGTAAACAACGATCATCGTACACGGTGCATTTAATTGACTTTTCTTCCGTGATAAGCTTCGCGATGAATTCTCATTTCGAGGCTACCTTTTTCATTTACCGTCTTGCCTACGTTTCCTATGTATAAAATAAATAATTCATACTGAATACATCTATTTCTATTTTTTCTTTTTCTTTAGATAAGAAGAATATTACAATCAACTTTCACAGAGAATTTTTAACATTAGATCGTCCCAAAAGTGTCTTTTATCTTATAAGGAAATAATAGACGCACAACATTTTTTGTTTTAAATTATTTTATTGAATTACGTTTAATCCATCTTATTCTATTGGAACCAGATGTGAAATAAAACAGTATAATTTTTAACTTCATGAAATATACATAGAATATTTCGTGGATATCGAATCTGCAGTCTTGCGTAGATCCAATTGTCGTATAGATGCAAACGTAGTCGTATACCGTCTGTTTAGTCTTCGGAGATGATCCAATCTGTTAAGAAGCTGAAACTCTAGAGGATTGGTACGATTGGTCAAACTTGCGTGGAAGCGTTTTTCCGAACTTGGAAATATCTTTCAGAACTGTAGGTATTTTTAAGTACCCGTGTATGATTTCGTTGATTACCTGCCAATGGATAAGGAATACGTTTGCTGCTCTCGGAATACGTTTAATTGAAATAAATCGAAATAAATTTTTCGTAATTTCCGGATACGTTTACGATATTTTGCTTGCCAAGTCTTACCGTCGGACGTATCGCAAGAACAGCAGGAAAATTTGGCGAAATATCGTTAGAGACGCTATTCGACGGAAAAGCTAAACATCCGAAGAATTCCGTTGTAAATAAGAAACCTAAACCGATGTTTCACCTTAATAGACGATTTCCTCGATGATATCCCTTTCCGCAATCTTCCTAGCAATCTTGTCGACGAACGCGACGAAATTTCATCCTACGCATATCGCCGATGTGTCTGTAAATGTCAAGACTAATATCTATTTATTTGTACAAAAATGTACAAAAATCTGACGTTAATGAAAGCACGACACATTTGTTTGAAAAATGAAAGAAAGGAAGAAGTAGAAGGAAGTAATTTCTAAGAAATAAAAGAGAGAAAGATGCGAAGCATTAAAAAGTAGACAACGATTTGCCCAACGTCTTACGTCCGATTCCTACGTCGATTTTAATAATCTTTAGAAATCTAGGATAAATCACGATTTCTATTAATTAATACGTATTTGTCGGTTGATTGTGTCCGATGATCAGGCCAACTGTTAACTACGGAACATCGAACTCACGCAGCGTCGGAACGAGCAAACGATTTATGGTGTCATCAGTGTGATACAATGGAAGATGGAGAGAGATGCGCCAATCTGACCGGAAACTTCACCACTTTCGGGCACAAGTGCACTGGTGATAAAAGGACCTGTATGGTAATGACAAATGATAACAGCGATTCAAACGCTTGTTGATTATACACAGGTCACGCACGTGTTTCAGCAGATGTTTGATATTTTGCTTTGATCGCGTGCTTTTAAAGCAAACAGAATATAGCAAACAGCTAGCTAAAAGCGATATTAGTTATCGTCAACACGAGAGCGAGAGAAGGCTGTTCAAGATAGAGCCACAGTTTCATTTCGTTCATAACGCGATTTTAGTGTTTGGAAATGTTCAATATAGTCGATCAATTCAGTTTCATAATAATTACGTACTTTATTGAAATTGAATCCGCTTTATAGGAACATATGTACATGGTGTACACATTTGAGGGAATATGCAAATGCAATTTTTTATTTGTTCTTCTTATTTATTGGTAATCAACAATGATATTGGATATGATATAATTGTACAGTTTGCACATACACGGCAAAAATTTTACGAAATCCGTAATCGATATTAACCGACCGAATTAACAATGAACGAGCCGTATTCTCTGGAAATGATGCGAGATATTCTGGAAAATTGATATTCCCTTGACTAAAAATATGTTACGTTCACACTCACTCGTGTTCGTTACAAGTTCCAATGTGAAATGTCATACAGAGTGAAACAAGGAATTGTTGCAAATATTAATTTAATTTTAGTATCAAGAATCATTCTACGTACATGTAGAATTCTTTCTCATCTTTTCTTTTCAGTCTTCTTTTTTCTCTTTTCGCTCGATACTATCAAGTTCGTGGTTTAATGCCGCCCAAAATGAGCTCGTACTCGGACAAAATTAAAAGAAATACTATATTTTAGCGTACGAGTGTCTCCTGCGATCCGCTAGGACATGTCATATAACGAACATCGTGAAAGTTTAAAATCTGCAAATATTCCTTTCACGTTTGCTTCTTTCTCTTCAGGTAAAGCGATTTTCTTACACTACCAGCACCGAAGATTCAACGTCTAGTCCACAAACTTGGTCGGTGGAGAGAAAGTGTACTAACAAATGCGACTCCGGATGTATAGTGGTCGGTGAACGAACAAAACTCTCCGCTTGCACCACTTGCTGCGAGAAATCGTTTTGCAATATCGGTACCGGTGCTGCGAACGATCTGACGATAAGAGGGATCGATCTGTTTCTAGCTTTAGTATTACAAATTACATTAACAATTATCATGTATCCGTCCTGACATTGCAGACGAAGTAACACACGATCGTGAATCATTTTAGTCGCCGATGAGAATAATTGGTTCCATTAACGCGTTTATACGTACATTGTAACATACACTGTAATATTACACAACAACACAATACATAAGATTTGTCGCATTACCAATGAAAATGCTGTTTTCATTTTATAAATGTGTACATGGAGTTTCATTCCTTATGTGTTTCATAATAATATTACGATGAATATTGATTAATAAGTCAATAAAATTACGACGATATCGATAATACGAAGCTCAGAAATAAGAAAATAATAATGATGTTCTCGTTCTAATGATATCGATAAATCAAAGAACAATTGATAATATAAAAAGGGGATGTTCTTAAGAATACGATGCTCATAATTATAATAATTACAAATACAATCAAATCTACGAGAATGAGATTTAAAACACTGCTAAATTATTACCCGATCGTTCAACGAACCAATGTAATTAAAATTGTAAATTTTAGAAAAATTGTTATAGCAATACACTACCAATAAATTGTATAAAGTAACAAACTTTTCTGAAAAAGAAACTCATTAAAACTCTCGATATAATAATAAATACTTTTTATCGATTTCCATTTTTCCATTATCCTCTACTTAATTCCCAAGGATGACAATGAGAAACATATTAGGTTGTTCCAAAAGTCTCTGTCTGTTTTATAAGAAAATAATAGATGCACAACATTTTTTCTTTTATATTATTTTATTGAACTTTGTATGATCCGTTTTCTACTAATAGAACAAAATGGATCATAATGTAAAACAAAAAATGATGTGCATCTGTCACTTCCTTATAAAACGAAAGAAATTTTTGGGAAAACCCAATAGAATGGGAATTTTCTCGTGGACACATAACATTAGAAAATTGTACACAACTTTTATTTAAATTCCTTCGTACGATCTCTGTACAATATTCTTTTACTAATTATACCTTAATTTTTAAGTATCCTCCGATTGGTTTCCAATTATTTTGATTATTTTGCAGGAAGCGAACAATTTTAACGATCGGCATATTTTTCGATACTCGTGAACAAGAGTGTACAACCTGGACGTTTATACACACCCACATTTCTCTCAAACGCACAAACATCCGCATTCCGTTTATAATACTAAAATTTCGCTGGAAACAGGGAAACGCGAGATCAGGTATCTACTAAATCGCTTAAACTATATAGTTTATACCAGCGCGTTTACAGCTGTAACCAATTAACGTAATTACACTGCCTAAATGAAAGCATTCAGTTTATACTCGTGCATTCTGTTCTTTCAACAGCATCCTGGAAATCTGCGTGTTATCATTTTCGTAGAAATCGAGAGAGCTTAGGTTAAATGTAGATCCGACATCGTCAAACGGAAAATTACAAAGTTCTTGAATTCCTGGAAGGTTCTAACGGGATATAGGGTTTTGTTCCAATGGAAAACGCATATTCGTTTCTAGGAATCGGTTTTAATTAAATTTCCACATCCGTGAACAAAGGGATATGATTTATCGTGCGATAGCATATAATGAAAACTAAGGCAAAGAATGGAATTTTTTGTTTTTCGTAGAAAACGTGAGACGACATCGCCTTGTTAAGAGGAAATAAAACCATTCCAGGAAAGAATAACGATCGTCGTTAAGCGTAATGTAATTTCTTTCTGAAGAGTCATACTAATCTATCGCCCACGCGTAATGCCTCGATGCTAAGCATCTCTCATTTTGCATCTCGTTCGTTGCCATTCATCTCGTCGTGTAAAACGCAAATAAAATGGAAAGAAATATTTTTTATTCCAAGAAGCAATTATTCAAACAAC
Source organism: Bombus affinis (assembly GCF_024516045.1). Classification (NCBI taxonomy): domain Eukaryota; kingdom Metazoa; phylum Arthropoda; class Insecta; order Hymenoptera; family Apidae; genus Bombus; species Bombus affinis. The sequence continues at coordinate 16,658,398 of NC_066346.1, read as the reverse complement.
AATTTATCAACGGATAAAAAAATCAGAAATGTCCCTTTTAATATTTTTAAAATTAATATTAAAACCATCTTTCTCTTCTTTTTTACACTCTTACTTATCTGAAATTCTTTATCTCCTAATTTCGATAAACCATTTTACAAAACGTAGGCTATTGTCCGTTTTACGTTTAACTGTTATGAAATTTTGCAGTCCATTTACGCATAATCTTGCGAGTAAAGTACATTTTGCCAAAAGTAATCGAGCGTCTGTCTACTTTTGAACAATACTGTACCCAACAGCTACTTACAGTGGCTACAAAAAGTATTTCTGTATTATTTCTACTATTGTGTTTATCCCTGCGTGCTAATCAATTATATTAATTGAAAGCATATTAAGTGTCCTCTGTCTGCAAAAGCCTTACCGACATTTACACGCTGGATCGTTTAGGATCATGCAATATCTGTTTACGTTCTCGTGTTTTAAAAAGTGTGCTCAAAAATTCTTGAATACTCTTGCAAGTTGTTAGAATATCTTCCAATAATTTCCATATCGATACATGTGAATCTTTTTAAGCGAAGCGGAATCTAAGCAAAAATATGAAGAAAGTGGAAAATCGCTTAAAGTCACTGGTCGAAAACCATCCACTATGCAGATGGACAGATAAATTTCGCGTCACTTGATAGTACTATCGTATGACTACGAACTATTGACACTAGTTGAAAGTGAAATGTAACGGCTGATGAAAAAAAATTGAAAAAGATAGAGATACGTAAGTATTAGCATTAGGTTGGCATAAAAGTTTCTTTCGTTTTGTGAGGAAATAATATATGTACATTTTTTGTATCATATTATTGTATTGAATTATGTATGATCTATTTTGTAGTAATAGAATCCATTTTATTTTATTCGTACAGAATTCAATAACAATAACATTATATTATCCTCCTTCCGGATAGGTAACTGCCGATTAGCCTTTTGACCTTCCATGGCAGCTTCCTCTTGTCAAATTCCTCGTATATGCTCTTCCAGCTGAGCGAATTGAAGGCATTGCTAATATCCAGGGTGATCATCACGCATATTACCTTCTTCCGTTTGCAGATGTTGGCAAACTTCATCACCTGCGTGATGGCATCTACCGTACTCCTCTTCTTTCTGAAGCCATACTGCCTCCGATGGAACGGGTCCATTCCGATGCATCTCTCGATGATCTTCTTAAAGCATTTTTCCCAGATCTTGCTCATGGTTGGGAGAATGCTTATCGGCCGGTACGCGTTCGGGTAGACTGGGATCCTTTCCCGGTTTCCTTAGCAGTATTACTCTGGCCGTCTTCCAGCAGTCTGGGATCCTTCCTGATTCGGTGATGCCGTTGAACGCCCTTGTCACGAGCTCGCTCCTGCGACTCGCTACCAGCTTCGCGATCTCGCCCGGCACGCCATCGACTCCTGCAGCCTTCTTGGTGTTCATTCTTCCGGCGGCATCGACGACATCGCCTTCGCCGATGGCGACGCTGAGGCTAATATCTCCTTCTTCTTCGGTCTCTGCCTCTTCGCGGCCCTCATAATGGGGGGTCCGTGTCCCAAGGTGAATAGCCTCTGTAGGACTGCCTTCACCATGTCGATCGGCATGTCGTTGGTTGGTCCCTTGCTTTTACATTTCTTCATGACCGTGCGATAGGGTTTGCCCCAAGGGTCGCTCTCCAGTATCTTGCAGTATTTTGCCCAAACTGTTTTTTTTCTGCGGGCGATCTCCTTTTTTAACTGCCTTCGGATCTCCTTGTAGGCGTTGACGAGGGTCTCGGTGTTGCCGGCATTCTTCCTCCTTTCTTTCGTCACCTTCCTGAGCGCTTTGTGCGCCTGCGCTCTCAGTTCCGCGATCATCGGGTTCCACCAGTAGTTCGCGTACTTGCGGCTCGCCGCGCAGTTCGACTTCCTTAGCATCCCTTCGCACGTACCTTCGATGCTCTTTTGCAAGGGCTCGGCCCCATCCTCTCCGATAGCCGCGTTGAGGTCCTCCTTCTTCAGTGTGTCGTCGAATCTGCTCAGGAACTCCTCCGGCGACATGTCCTTGGTCACGTACCTGTAGAACTTCGATACGGTTCGGGTCTTCCTCGTCTTAAACCTGTGGAGCACGTACAGATGGTCCGAGGCCGAGTATTTGTCCAAGACCGCGCTTCCGGCGTGTATCTCGCTGACCTTGTTGGATACGCTTATTATGTCGGGGAAGCTCGTCTTCCCGTTCATGAAGAAGGTGTACTTTTCCTTGAGCCTCAATGGAAACACCCGGTGGCCGCTTAGTGCCTCCATTAAGACTCTCCCTCTCTTGTCTGTGGTCGATCCTCCCCAACAGGTTGACTTTGCGTTGAAGTCTCCGGCCACGACGACCTTGTCGTGTCTTCTAGCAACGCTCTTCGTCATAGTCGACAGCGTGTCTATGTATTTGGAGTATGCTAGCTTATTTATGTTGGGCGAACAGTATCCGCTGAAGCAGAAGACGTCGCCGACGCGGACGCCCACTATCCCGTCGCTCTTGACCTCTGTTGTTTCATCAGGCAGTTTGCCATTGAGGAGTGTGACCCATATCGAGGCGTCTCCTTTGGTGTCATTAAACCAATGCGGTAGCTGCCTGTTCGACTCGGAAATTATTATTATATCCGGCCTAAGTTCGATCGCGCATTCGTGCATCATGTCCTGCGCCAGCTTGCATCTGTTGAGGTTTATCTGCAGTATCCTCATTTATTCGCTTTCAACCGCCTTCTATATTCTGGACAAGCCAGGGATCCGGTTACGTGGTCAAATTTCACTCCTTTCTCCTTGCTGCAGATGGAGCAGCAGGGTGCGTTGACGCAGGCAGCTATCGTGTGGTCTTTGGCTCCGCACTTCCTCCAAATCTCCTTTCCAGGGTTTATCGCCGTGCATTTGTTCGCTATGTGCCCGAACATGTGACATCTGAAGCACTTTACCACATTGGGTAGTGCCTTTATCGAGGCTATCGTCAAGCCGGTTCTGATCTTCCGGCTCGCCCCCTCTTTGGCCAGATAGGCTTTCGGCATCGTCACTATTGCCGATTGGGTGCCCCACGGCGCCATTTTTAGGGTCTTTACTTCGACCTCAGTGATATCGCTTATGCCCAGTTGCATTCCTATCACCCTGGCTAGTTCTTCCTTGCCTACGAGCGGGTCTATATCCCTGATCTCTACGGAGGTCTTGTCGCGCATTGGTAGCGCTCTCACCTTGCCTCTTAGCGCCGTGTTCATATCCGCCGCGGTCTTTTTGGCGTCAGCTATAAATCTTAAGATCTATTTAACGAAAGTCCTTCAAACCCACAAACAAAGGGCGGCCAGCACCCTTCCCCAACCATCAACATGGAAATTGACCAATTAACAGTAACTCCAATTTCCCTCACTTTCCGAATGAAGACTTTTCTCCACGATTCCGATGATCTCGTGCCCTTAGACACACCCATCATAGTTTTCCTCGATAGCGTCACCGTGATGGAGAGACACATTTTCGTACGATTTGAACGACGATACAAGTAATTCTCCGGTACGTAGTGCTTGTTCTGTGGCGACCTGAATATAACTTAGACTTCCACGAAATATACACGTTCGACATCCCGTTGTCCGCGGATTCGTTACCGGACCCGAGGCCATTGTCATAGCGCCGCGAGTATCTAACATTGTGATTAATTACCAACGCTGTAATACCACTCACTTGTGCCAATAAACTCTACCATTGTTACACCGCATCGATGGCCAATATCAACGAAGATTCATCGAACACCTCCACCCCCAATCCTATCGTCCAGCCGACATATATATATATATATATATGCATTTCTGATAATCATTTTCAACTCGCACAGGAAAGAAACATCACTGAGGCTACCGTGAATTAAATTCGCGTATCAAGTAACAGGATAGATACGATTCATACGAAGCTTTGCGTCGTTATTCGAGGTAGGAAAAGCTTTAGCAGTGATATCGAGGAAAGCGAAACTACGAAATCATCGCTGTCGTCGAGACAGAAATTGCTGCGAATATCGCGGAAAGCAGAGCGACGGTAAAGAGTATTACAGGAAAAAGTTGTTCGGAATATTAGCCTTGGCAAACATATTTCAAAGCCGTTGAATATGGCGAGATTGTCCGCTTTGTAAATATTTACCGAAAAACATGTCGTACGAAGCTGGGCAATAAACGCGTTTTTCCACAGTTACAAACAAGTATCGTACGTATGAAACAAGTAACGACGAATTTTCCATTCCACGGCACGCGACAATTGACCGTATTATCAGCGTTTCGTCAGAGTTTCAAGAACTGCGTTTTCTTTTCTGTATTTATGGTTTCGCAACTGTAAAACGGAAGGTTTATTCTGGAGATGCGAGTTCGCGTGAACAACTAGCGCAACGAGTAAAAACACGCGGTTTTTGCAACTCGATCGAATTGTTAGCAACTGTGTGTACGAGATCGTATTACTCCCATCGTTGATCGATGTCAGGCTTCTATCCGAGCACACGGACAACGTTCTCCAACGACCAATCAAACATACCAGATAATAATTATTCATTGTATCATTATTGTAGCTATTAACGACACGGGCTTGTTGTCGCATGATAAAAAGCATGTAACTGCGCTGACACGATAATACAGCGAACTTTTGCACGCTGCGCTGGAAAACGCGTCGTTACCTGTTTCGTACGAACGATACTCGTTTGTAATTCTGTTAAGAAACGTCCGTTGACGAACATTATATAAAGTTCTTCCTTCTTCTTCTTCTTCTTCTTCTTCTTCTTGTCTGTAAATCAACTCCTTACAATTTGACGGTTTAAATTTGGCACACCCCGTATATACAGGATGCAACGGAACAACGTCTGAAAGCGAGAACAACGCGAATCCTTGTGGAAAAATGAAGAAAAAGTATAGGATAAAACGTTCTCATTTTCGACTTGGAGAATCGAGTCTGAAAATTTATCAAGTATACTCGAACTGTATCTGAATATCGGTTTGAATAATAAATTTATTTAATTATATAATTAATTTATTACAAAGGAAATACAATCTGGATGTGAATGTTAAATGGAAACAAATTTTGCTAAGTTGAAAATCGATCGTATCGTAATTACCACGACTCGTTGTTTACAGATTAAAAATCTGTTTTACGAATACGAGGAGCTATATATCTACTATTATTAATCAATTTTTATGAAAAATTTCGTACGATGCGCGGATAAATTCTAATTTGATAAATTGTTGGAAACGTGGAAAATTGAATGCAATAAAATTACGTGGCACGGTTTACACGGTTGCAGCTTTATGACCCACTTAGGTCAAGTAGCAATGAAATTTATTGCATATATCGGAAATTCAAGGCACGTAATTGGCAGTTTATAAACAAATTATTTGTTCTCTTAATTAAATTGCCCGCGTCGAAAGCTGTGAAACGTTTTTGTATCGAAATCGAAGAATCCAACATCGCGATCCTATGAATCGAAGAATGCGACGTAAATGTTCGAAGTATGGTTGAGAAACGATAGAAAATTCCAAGTGTTACGCTGTATTTCTCGTTCGATTTAAATCGAAATTTTAATGAGGAACAGCGCCGATTGATATTTAAAAGTGAAACGGTTAAGAGCAACGATACAGGTTTTGTTAAAAGCAATTGGTCTATTTACCTCGCTGTTTAAACAGGTTTGTTTGACGTTACTTTGATCAATTTCCATTGACACTTTTATAGATAGCATTCTTTTTTACGGATGGAAAGCCGTCTGATGGAAATTTGTCTGAAATGTCCGTCGTAAAATTGCATTTTCGCGGGCAACAGAAAACAATGGAATTTTGTACAAAAGCGCAATACTTTAATTAGCGCAAAATTCCATTTTCCCCGCTGGGAAATTGAATTTTCTATTAAAGCGTGATACGTTTAATCAGCGGTGGCGTAATTTCAACAAACTAACAACTGGAATATTGACTTGTCACAATTTTGTGACACCGTATATGTCGTTGATACGTTCCAGTCTGGTCGTATTTACAATTTCAGAAATTTTGCAACTATTTTTTCATTTTATCCGTAACGAGAATAGCGAAGATAAGACAGGCAAACGTGGTAAAACGTTGATAATTCGGTTACAGGGAAATCGAATAAATTTGAAGTTGAAGAAAGTAAGAGAAAGTCGAAACGAAGCAAACGCGATTCCTTAAGCCACGATGTTCAGGGATTTTATAATCTTTCCGGTGACGTCTTCGACGTGGAATACCCAGAAGCTGAGAAATTTATTCTGTACGATGAAAAAGACGATGTCTCCACAGAATACAACGATACAATAGTGGAAGAATTATCGATCGACGTAAATCCTGTTGAGAAATGCTCAGTTGGTATGACCGCTAGTTACTAAAAGGTTACTAGGGTTATGTTGGTACGCATCCTAAACTCGACGCTCTTTTGTCTTGGGATTCGACCACGCCTTAATTGCTAAGACGCATTGGGAGAGTTTAGACGTTTGCTGTGTGATTTGGTGTTTTGTATAAGAGAGAAAATAAAAGGTGTGATAACCAATCCGAGTGGATCCGAGATTGATTATCAACTCCAACCTATATAAAATAACAAATCCCGAGGAAATTGGATACTTCTTTGGTCCTAAATGGCAAAGGAACAGATTATCAAGTAAGTCAAATATTTTTCCAAATGCCATTCTTGTACAATCGTTGCTTTTCTACTTACCACGTACAATATAGCGGTTAATAAATTAACGAATCATCGAATATTACTGAAAGAAAGAAATTGTACTGATATTCCAATCTATCGTGTACAAAAGTAATAATAACAGCATGTAATATAAGAATAGCTTATCTTCAGCCTTAAAAGGAACTCGGTTTACAAGTATTCTCCCTATTGCGTTCCACTCTCGCTTGATCTTCTACACGTTCATCTATATTTCGCTGTTTTTAATTTATTTTATTATTCCCTGTCTATTACACATATGTATATTGTCCATTGCACGAATCTTTATCTATCTTGCCTAATTTAATGTAAAAAAATAGAAAAATAGAAAAATTTGCTGGAGGAATACGTTTACCAAAATTTGTCAAGAATTTTAAAGAAATTTGCAGGATGAAATTCACGGTGATACCGAATTGATATTTTTGAAATTATACTTTTGAAATAATTATTTATATCATAATAATTATTCCACGAACACTTGCTCGTAGATATTAATTTATGCTTTTAATAATCATGCGTTTAAGCTATCAAGTCGAGTCGAGTAGACTTTCTAATTTCGTGGAAGATAAGTCGATTTCTAAGATAAGTCATTTCATAGAGAAAAGACCAGCTGCTAAGGATTCGCCGCCACGATGGCTAGAGCTTGGAATAGCTGCTGATTACTCCGTGGAAGAATTTCATGGAATTCGAGTACAGCAATATATCTTGGCTCTTTTAAACATCGTAAGTAATACCAAACGAAATTCTGTTATTATACATAGATATAGAATACCTCCTCCTACATATGTACGCAAGCAACCGGGAAACATAGGGCAGAGTTATGCGTATCTCTGTATTTTCTGTTTACACTGTTCAAAGCTTACACGTATCTTTTAAAAAGTTCAGCGAATAATTTATCCGTAATGGAATATTGTAATCGATTAATTTCAGCCATTCGGTAATTGGTTTTCCAATGCTGTTGAGATTAATAACGTACATTTCCTAAGATAAATATAACGAATAAAATTAATTTTTTAGGAAAATTATATAAGATACGATGTATTTACGAGAGTTTTGAATAATAATTTATTTGTAAGGCTGTAATACTGTTTTAACGCCTGTTACATTTTCGTACGTATTTTAATCCTAGGTCAGTGCAATTTACATGGACCCATCGCTCGAATCCAACATGATTCTAGTGATCGTACGAATGATTTTATACGCGGAAAAACGAGACGTTATGGTAAGCGATTTCCATTAAATTAAATCATTTAACTAAAGTAGTAACTATCTGAGATACGCATATGCGAGTGTCAATTATTTTATTTTCTACTTATCTGTACAGTGTATGGTATATAAATTATATAGGTCAAAATATCTGCGCATAACGTTTTAGATCGATAAAATGCAACGAGTTCCATTTTGTTAAATTGGACAACCGTGAACGATCCCTTGGAAACAAATTTCCAAACAAACAATTTTCACGGATCATTGACAAACCTCGCATTTATCGTGTATCCGAAATATCTGTATAATCGACTATTAAACCTTTTTCATCTCTTAAGAATCTTAATTTAATGTTATAGACCTATGATAATATCATTGATATACGACACTTGCGATTCCTTTTACTTTTCTTTTTCTGCTATTCTTCTCTGCTGTTGAATCAACATTTCAACATTTTTCAGGAAGATTAAAATACTAATAGCGTTACAAGTTACATTTGATTACAATCAACAACACGATTACTTGCACATATATTTATTATCATTGACGAATATTTATATATAGTATATAATGCATGATGTAATAATAAATATAATATATTCGTAATATTTGCTAGCTTTTATTAAGAAAATATTAATAAATTGTCGTAGGTCCGCCGTGGCGATGCCAGACGATCTCTCGAGAACGTGAACAAATGGAACAGAAAGATGCTGTCCTCGAAGGACGTAAATCACGATGTTGCTGTATGGTTGACGCGATTAGATATAGGAGGTCCTTCGAGATCGTGCGCGTTAAATCGAGACGAAGGCTTGACCAGCGCCTTTATCATCGCTCACGAAGTAGCACGCATGTGAGTGTCCCACATGTTGAGATATCGTTGGCAAACTGAAATATTTATAACTGGCCTGGGTATTTACGCAGAGACCGTGTGTTATTTATTTATGCAAATACGTACTTGTACGAGAATAATTTGAAAAATGAAATCTCCATAGAAGAACTTATTATCTTTACCGAATATCACAACGAGTACTGTACTTTGAATCTGCCATAGATTTTTGCGTATTATGTGCGTTCTTGCATTCCTCCTTTCACCTACGATGGCTCTTAAACAAGAAACGATATCGTAACGAGAAATACAACTTAGCTGAGCGTCCACTTTGGTTCCACTAGTGTTGTCCCATACGACTTTGTGTTTGACCTCGCTATTAGGGGACTTTTTACCCAACGTTTCCTTCACCGCCTTCACTACCTTCGATTTATCGAACTTGAGACTTAAACTGGCCGTTACCAAATCTTCCGGCTTTTTCGACATCGGTTGGTGTCTCTTCGTGAACCAATTCGACGGAGCCATAAAGGTCGAAATAGCGGCTTTCGAGGATCCGCTAAGCTTACTTTTAGCTCCGTGCAATGTCGACACGTCGAAGCTGTTGGAACGGAAGCTCTTCGATCGACTTCCTTTCTGTTCGGTCGTTTTTCCGGGCCAGTTTGATTTGCTATCGTCCCGCGAACTCGGCGCTTCCTCGCCGCATCGGTTGATTTCCGTCGCGGAAGACGCTAACGAGCTTAGGATCGATATCAGATCCGTATTAGAGCAGACAATGCCCGCAGCACCGGAAACGGATGCACTCGCGGCTCTTGGCAGTTCCGAGACGCGCTTTCGGAGAGAAGACGTCGGCGAAACCGACGGAGTAGGCATTTCAGAGAATCGTTGTTTCGGCTGTTGAGTGTAACGTTGAGCGGAACTGTTACCCTCCAGCGGCTGTATTTCGTACACTTGCTCCGTCGACGTCCTGTACATCCTTAAGCGCACCTGGCAAACGGATTGCTTTTATTCGAAAGACAGTTTCTTTTTTATCATAATTCGTGCGTTATGATACATGTTTCGATGATTGAGCCGTTAAGCGTGACAAAGCGATGGAATTGTTTTGCACAGAAATTCTGGTTCTAAAATTATGTTAGGGATTCTAGAGCGTAATAACATCTTGGAACGCAAAGTTATCGATGTGTCGATGAAAGTTAAGCGAGCTTTATCGAAGCACACGTTCGAGTCTTTGGGCGATTGCTAGGAATTTTCTGTGAGCTGAGAAGTTGAACGACTATAAAAGGCGTTTGTAGAGGATTTCAAAGCGGAAGAAGAAGCGATACAAATGTTTAGAATCAGAAATTATCTGTTTATATAGAGATCTATTTGATGCAAGATCTAAAATCAATCAAATCGGATTGTACGGACGTATATTTGTAAAGCAACGAATATTTGGTTCTTTCAAATCTTAACTTCGCACGATCGTATAGAAGTTCGTCAACTTTAAACTCGGTTTTTCTTAGTCTGCAAACTAGCGGAGATAGAGCGGCTAAAATAAACGAAAGATCCTTACCTTCCTCGCTTTTAGGTCTGCGATGTCGTCCATAATGTCCAACTGAAGATTGTGCGTACTTCCTCTACCGCTCGGTGGTGCGGACATTCTAGAGACTCTGGATCTCGACGACTCGGCAATATTCTGGTCACGCCTCCAAGAGGAAAACCGCCGATTGATTCGCGACGATTACGGCCAAACAAAGTCGGTGACACTCTTTCAATCGTAACGACCGAATGTCTTCGGCCACCTAGCTGAGGAGCCGATGTTTGAGAGAGGGTGGACAGGAAAGTAGCTTCCCTCGGCGATGGTCCTTGTATTTTCGAGCTATCGCGGGGAGAAGCGGTCGTTAGAATACGCGTCAACGGGAGTCGTAAATTCCCGTTTAGGCGCTCTAGGCCCTTGAGAGTTATAGGAACTGTCGGAGTTCTGGATAATGTGAGAGCCTTAGGAGACTCTAGGCCGTGTAGGCACCTTGAGAAATGATGAAGGAACTCTGAAAGATATAGGTACGGTGAGAGCTATAGGGATTATGGGAACTCTAGACACCGTGAGAGACGATCAGACTCTTAGAGAGGTAGGAACGGTGAGAGTTGTAGGAAATGCAGGAACTCTAGGCACCGTGAGAGACGATCAAACTCTGGAGAGGTAGGAACGGTGAGAGTTATAGGAAATGCAGGAACTCTAGACACCGTGAGAGACGATCAAACTCTAAAGTTTTATTCTAATGTGAATGCGGAGGAAAGCTCGGTATGCGTGTGCTCTTTGACCGAAGAACGCGGATTCGTTGCTTACATTTTCAGTTAGGCAAGTGAGGGCAATGATCCGCGATGCTGATTGGTTATGACTAATGTTGGGAAGGAAGATAGGAGGAAAAAGCCTCCTACTAACTTGGGTCCTAGGCGACATTGTTTATGGGGAGACTCGGATTTTCCGTTAGGGAGATCTCCGCCTTTTTCGTTAGGCCACTACCTGCTTTCTCACAAAACCTCTAGTTCCTTAGAGCTTAACGCTACGCTCATCTTTTCACTTTTATCGCATATTGTCTCACCATTTGCGATACTTGTAATTACTTTTCTCTACTTTTCAATTGTGGAGTTGGTCAATGTGATTTCCGAATGGCTCGATTGACTATGCGAGTCTTGGATAAAGATGACAATTAAACTATTCAGATTAGTCATGTTGCTTCGTCAGACGATTTGAATTCAAGCAATTCGAAACCATTTTGTCAATGTGAACCTATTATTTTACCAATGTGAATCTGTAATTTTGCTTGAAATATCCTTCCAAGTTTTTATGATGATTCAGACTTCAAGTTACCTGAATCAAGCAACTATTTTCAAGTTACTTGAAACTATTTTGTTAACGTGTACAGTTGCTTGAATCAAGCAACTATTTTCAAGTAAGTTAAAATCATTTTGCCAATGTGAACCTGTAATTTTGTCTGAAATATCCTTCCAAGTTTTTATGATGATTCAGATTGGTCAAGTTACCTCAATCAAACAACTATTTTCAAGTAACTTGAAACTATTTTATTAATGTGTGCAGTTGAGTGAAGCAAGTATTTTCAAATAACTCGAAGCTATTTTGTTAACGCGTACAGTTGCTTGAATCAAGCAACTATTTTCAAGTAAGTTGGAACTATTTTGTTAACGCGTACAGTTGCTTGAATCAAGCAACTATTTTCAAGTAACTCGAAACTATTTTGTCAGTGTGAAACTATATAGACACTAGTTAATTCCCATACACATGTATAATGTATAATGTATAATAAACAGAGCTATTTTTTCAGATCAGAAGGTACGATCAATCTTTTTCTTTAAATATATTATGCTGAAAAGATATAGAATGGATTCGGAAATACAAATAATTCCCTTTATTTAGCACACAACTGTTATACATATATCTTATACTCTTAAGACCTCAAAAACCTACTCGCACGCACGCTTGCTGTCAACCGACTCTTCCAGATACTTCTAACGACTGGCTCTTGTCTTTTGTCTCAACCAAGACCCGGACGTCCTCTGATGCTTACACACACATTCACATGTACAGTGTAAATGTATCATATTCCCAACAATTGTATTGGAAAAATTTGAAATGGATCGGAAAATGTATATGGAAGTTACAGGACCTTTCTCGAAAATTATCGATAGTTCAAATATCAGGTTGTACAACAAAAGAGTCTTTCGTTTTATAAGAAAATAATAGACGCACGATGTTTCTTGTTTCCTTTATTTTATCGAACTACGTACGTTCCATTTTGTTCTATTAAGGTAAAGACCACGACATTTGACAGATTAGCTGTCGTGTTTGTATAAAGATGCATTGTCGTAAAAGACATATTCGTAGAGGAAAGACACTTTTGGGGCAACCTAATATTTGGCTGAACCTGACAAAACTGTACGCTTGTAATAAATAAAAAAAAAGCCTGCTACGCCCTTTCGATCATTTCAGCTCGAGTTATGTATGGGTCGACCCAATTACGTTCTTACAACGTTAGAGGATACCTTCGTTTTGAAGAAAATGAAAAAAGATCGCACATTTTCGTTTCAATTTTCTTGATTAAAAATCTTCTCCCAACGTTACAAATATGTTTTATTATCGTTAAAATAGGGACAGACTCGAAAGTACAAAAATTGCAGAGTCGCAACTGATGTAACGAACATATTCATGATAGTCGTGTCTCGTTACAGCGTTAACGGGATTTCAAAATGTTTGGCATAATACGCGATCCTACGCAAAATTTCCGCCAGCTCAGTAAAGTTTCGGCTATCCGAGTCTCGTATTATACGATGTGTTTCCAGCTTTCTCCTAACTGCGCGTTTTTTTCGAAATTTTAACGCCGGCACCGCGCGAACAAAGTAAATAGATTAATTGAACTTTTAATCGATCAAATAGTCAACTAAACTGAAACGCACGTACGATGTTAAGTTATCGAAATCAATTTTACGATTTTACCGTACGAACGCCGGTATCATCCGACCTTTCGGTATTTTCCGAGTTTTCTATTGTTCGTGTGATACGCGTCACCTCGGAACGATCATGATTATTCGAACACTTTCGCAAGCCATAATAAGATTACAGAAAAATGTACTTTGCTGTGAATACACGTTTCATCGGAGGAATCGAAATTTGTACAGGACGATGTAGCGTCGTTCGAACGAAGCTGCGATAGACTTAAAGTTGGGCTGTACAATTTCTAGATTTATATTAATCCTATAGAACGAAAAGACCCAGAGCTCTATGAACGTTCTAAGAAAACGGATCTCCTTCGGCGTAAATGGCGCTCCTTATCGGCGAACGGCTACAATATCCTGAATCTTTCTTTTCGACGGTTTCCACGTCGATCGAGAGAAACTATTCGTCGAAATGGACTATCCGTGGCTGATCTATTACGGCAGAAAGTGAAAAAGAACGTAAACGAAGGAAATGGCCGACATAAAGGACGATAACTGTTAATTTAAACGTAATAGAACGAAAGAATACGATGTATTCGTTAAAGGATATTTAAGACAATTTAAATTAAAATCGATTTTCACACGACGTTCTTCGATTTTTTCCGGAACCAGATTATATCTATGATAACGTTTCGATAATATCGTTTTATGCAAAAGAAAGCCAATTATATGATTGAAAGAAGAAATTTGGATCAACGTATGGATATCCTCCTATTTCGTTGCACGAGTTGCGAATAACCTGTCGAATAATGATAAAGATAGAAACGAATATGACAAAGGCATAACGAAGGAACTAATATTCAGAATTTCGTGCGTTTAATTCCTCGAAAATTGCACTTTTAAACGCATCGGTCTCGCAGTTCAACCTGCCGGGAACAAAGAATTTTATCAGAAACATCGTTCTAACATTTCAATTTTACAAACGTTTCGCTCTGCTTCGTTAAAAGCTGCGCGTATTTGGTAGATAGAAAATTATGCACATACGTTAAAACGTATAACGCGCAACAGGCAAGGATATACGCGTACGCGCTGCAAACGCGTTAAAAGCGAAAAATATCGCTGAAATTATTTTCCCATAATAAAGAAATCGTCGGGCCTCTTACGAATACAAAAGATAATTCGTTAAGATTATAGTGTCTATTAATTTTACCATAACGAGTTTAACAGAGCTTTCGAAACTAAAAGCTTTATCACAGACGATAAACCCTTTGAGTGCTGAATACTCACGGCCTATGTCGTCCGTACGGACGGCGCGTGTCTAGCGCTGACGATCGGTGTGGACGGAATACTTTTTCGTTAGACTGAACTCTGTTGATTAACTATTCAATGCGCAAATCGTAATAAGTTATAGTAGTTTAAATGATTAAAATGAAAGAGATTAAATGATTCAAGAGCGTTATATTTTAGTTATTTTTAATTATTTATTATAAACATTGAAATTTACAGTTAACTAGAATTTGCGTAATAAAGTAGAAAACTAAATTTAGTAAATATGTGAAATCCCTAGAGTTCATGTAGGATAGGGATTCTTTTTGTTTTACGGGTAGCACGACAAGCTGTGTTTAACGGAGAGATCGATACGGACGAGCAGTTGAAGAAGTACGTGTTCCCCAGACGGACGGACATAGAGTTACATTAGAGAGACAGACAAGGTTATAGAATAGTTGTTTAAGATTGTAAAGACTGAAGATTTAAGATTTAAAGACTGAAGAAGAAAGGTCGATAGCTCAGGACGTTGAAAATCGATTCTCGATTTTCAGGTAAACATTGCACCAAAGACTTATAACTTCCCGTTTAGATAATCATCGTTATTGATTGTTATAGACGCATATTAATTGTTGTTCATTTTTGTATTTTATCAAATCATTTCATAATAAAAAAAAAACTCGATTTTCAGACTTCAGAATCGAAATATTAAACTCCCAATAGACGATGAGACAGCAGCACTGATACCGATACGGATTCAAACTTCGTATTCCGAGACATTGTCTTAGAGGAAGCATAAATAACATCCACAAGAAAAACAAAGACGGAAATGGAGAAACTCAACGTGGACATGGAAAAACTTCTAGAGATCCTTTAAAGACGAGATAAGAGGGAAATAGTTGAAACAAACAACAATATAGAACGATTAGAAGGAACTCAGAAAGCCACAAACTGGATATCAGAGTATGAAGAGGAATGCAAAAAATACAAAATAAAAAGCGATGAGGAAAAGTCAAAGGTTTGAGAAAGTACCTAGGAAAAACAGCAAAATGGTGGTACCAAACAAATCTACTGAAAGCTGGAGGACACAACTGGGAAGATTGGAAAGAAGCATTTATCAAAGCCTTTAAGAATAAAGGTTGGCCGGCAATACGATATGCTTACAACTGTAAATACCTTTCAGGTTCGTTCGTAGAATATGCAATAGAGAAAGAACGACTAATATTGGAAGTAAAAAGTGAAATGGATGAAGAGGTGAGGATACACCTGATTGTCATTGGATTACCTATCGAAGTCCAAGACAAAATCGAAAGCGATAATATACAGACAACAAATGACCTAATAGGAATATATTTAAATATATTATGCAAACGTTGGACAACGTTATGTTTTGTTAAGCTAACAGGATACACTAAAAGTCCATTATCAAGAAAGGGGATGTGGCCCGTAAGCAAGTATGTTCTTCTCGATATGACCATCAGACAGTACCTGTGATGCGGTTATCCCGGAAGTACATTGCGGAGTCGGTAGAGAGCGTTTCCTGACCTCTCGCCAGGGAGACGATAGATGAGGATTTAAGGGTGTCGAATCGGGATCCATGCAACGCGGAGGCGACTCGTTCCTTCGCCCTTCCTCTTCCTCTTCGCCCGATGTGCATTCCTCTATGACGATTTGAGGCTCGCCATAGTTTGCCACATTCACATTCGGGCTGCACAATTGTCTTCTCATCTTGATTTAGAAAACTCTCACTTGAACATAAATAAAACGTTTCTTCGTTGAAACCGTATCATAGTGGAGAACGATCGAACAGTACAAAAGAATGAATAAAAATAAGTCACATTTTTATTAATTTTCTTTTGTATCTAAAAACAAATCTGATAGATTCAAAGATACAAGATCTTCCAATCTTCCTTTATTGCACGTACGAGCAGTTGAAGAAGCACGTGTTCCCCAGACGGATGGACAGAGAGTTACATTAGAGAGACAGACAAGGTTATAGAATAGTTGTTTGAGATTGTGAAGACTGAAGATTTAAGATTTAAAGACTGAAGAAGAAAGATCGGTAGCTCAGGACGTTCAGGTAAACATTGCACCAAAGACTTATAATTTCCCGTTTAGATAATCATCGTTATTGATTGTTATAGACGCATATTAATTGTTGTTCATTTTTATATTTTATCAAATCATTTTATAATAAAAAAACTCGATTTTCAGACTTCAGAATCGATCCCTGAATTATCGCATTATTGAACCTTATAAATATAACACGAGTTAATAATTTAGTTGTGTGTGAAAAATTCAGTGCTTGGGAAAACTAAAAAAACCAGATGTAGAGTTTTCTTACAAGTGGTGACCACTTCAACAATAACGAGGTACTATTGGCATTTGTTTACTGCCGTAAGGAATGCATTTATATTTATTTCACACAAACGTAATAGTATTACTTCTGCATAGGTGTTCGGAAAAATTGAAAAACCCATACATGCGTCCTTAGTCCATGCCGAGCACTTACAGAAAACGCATATATATGTCCTTAGTCCACACCGATAGCTTTCGCCAGACACCTATATGCGCCCACAGCACTCAAAAGGTTAAAACACTGTTCTTTATATCATTTCCCTATTTATAGTTGCGATATCGGGAATAACTTTAGACCGTTTTAAACGTCGTTTACTCGATTAAATCGCGCGTAACGATATTTGTCGTGGAATCTCGCAAAGAACGTAAAGCACACGTAACGATTCATCGATAAATCGGTTAACGACGTTGTTACGATTACCACGAACACACCCGTTAACGATATTTTTTCCATTTTTAGGTTGTTCGCGAACGAAAGAGAATCGTCTCGAGAAAGAAAAATCGCTTATAAGTATTTGAGCACATCGAACTTTCAACGCTCGGTAAGTATTCGTAAAATCCTACAAAAGTATTACAGCCATCTCGATCGTTTAATTCGATTAAAAACATTTTCGTTTTTAGAGAATTTATTCAACGGTAGTCGTTCGATGTACTAGGTTGTCCGAGAAGTTTCTTTCGTTTCATAAAATGATAATAGATGAGCAACAATTTCTGTTTTATATCATTTTATCGAATTAGGTGCGATCCATTTCCTTATATCTCTATTATTATGTTCGTGCATAATTCGATAAACTAATATAAAAGAAAGGACATCGCGCGTCTATTATTTCTTTATAAAACGAACACAACGTATTAAGTTGCCCGAAAAGTGTCTTTCTTTCGCAAAAAGAATTTTTTACAACAGTGCACCTTCGTACAAACGTGAAAGTAAGTTTGTGAAATATCGCGGTGTTTATCTCAACAGAACAAAACGGATCGTACGTAATTCGACAAAATAATATAAAAGAAGGAACGTGCGTCTATTATTTCCTCATAAAACGAGAGAAACTTTTCGGACAACCTAATAGTAGCGGTACAGCAAGAATAACCTTTCAGAGGCGAATCGTATAGAACGGATAAAAAGAAAAAATAGGAAACTAGGAAAGTAGAAAAAAGTCGGAGATTTCATGCGAAAACGGAGAAGCGCACTAGCGCGCGACGAGTTTTCCAAGCGTTTTATCTACGACAAATGCAAACACCATTTGGCTGAATATCTGACAGCACAGGCGGTATGACCCATGTTGAACCATGTTGATCGAAACGACGAAAGGTCACGCGTTAGCCTGCGTTGACAAAACGGTGCCACTTGAGTGGAATCATGCGATTTCTCTTACCGTATCGTCGTTTGATCCTTCCGTCGATTCTAATGGAAAATTGAAATTTCATTTCTGTTGCTTCTTAACAACACGACATAACGAGAAATCGAACGACTCGTTGTTATTTCATTTCGCTCTATCTCCTCGTTTTATTTATACATCTTTCGAAAAGCTATCGTCGATAGCGTAAACAGTTAACCGCGTTTCATGAATTAAACAGGTCGAGAAAAATGTTAATCTCGGTGTGTTTCATCTGTCGTATAATATAAAACATTACCATTTACCATAAAAATTCCAAATTTTAGTAAGAAGCGCTAAGAATGTTATTTAGTGGTACGTTCGCTTTGTCAGTAAAACTGAAAAATTTGATTTGTTCCTTTGTTATATCGGTTATTCCCTGTACAACGTATTCCTTTTTATAAACTCAGTTGATTATTTTCACCGATATATCGGCTATGCCCGAATTGTTTACGCAATTTTGTCTGCTTGCAAATTGAGTGGATGTTTTACTGCGTGTGTCCGGTATTCCCCGATAACGATCGAAATATAATACAGAAAATATAATGCGATTCAGTTTTTTGGTCGAATGTGTGTTGAATAAATTATCGAATATGCAATTCCACGAACACGAGCTTCGAAAGTTGCTCCACCATCTACGAGTTCAACCGTAAAACCTACGCTTCCTATCAAAAAACATTTCCCCAATTTTATACCAGTTATATCATTGATCGAATCCACTTCACGTTGCTGGTGTTAGATTTGCCAAGTGCCACTTTGTGCGATATTCTGTTTCGAGAAATACCACACTGGGAGGATCCACTGAATTTCTTCTATCTTTTCACATTTTTCTTGTTTACGAATTTTGTTATTTTGTTACAATTTTAACATTTTATGTGGGAAATAATTCATTTTTTCGAAGAAAAATGTAAGCCATCGTCATTTTGGTTTAACGTCGTCGTAAAACTTATAACAGGAACACGTAACACATTTTCTTTGTGTTCGACGTGTATACTCGTCGTCGTTTATTTTTATTTGCATTTTATTCACGTTGATTTCTAAAACTAAATTCCACGGTTAACTGGTTAACAGTACATCGCGCTTCGTGAATATTTCAATTCACTCTTCTATGCTAAGGAATCGCACGAGTCATCTGATGCGTCATTCGTCTATCATCTGACACGGACGAAGAAAGGAAGAATTTCTCGAGATTTTACGCAGAACGAAAATTTGTTTTTCGATATACGCTACAATTTTGTTCTTCTCATAGAGATTATACGAGAAAGTAAAATGTACTATTGTTCGTTTTATTCCGCGCGATTCTCAACTTTTATAATCTCGCGTAACGTAACAAAGCATTGCAAAAAGAAATAAAAAGGTGGAAAAGTAAAAACTGAAAAATATGTTGCACGTAAAAATTTCTTATGATTTCTCTTCAAACTTTGAAAATTTGGATTCAAATTAACGCGATATAGTATCATTTACATGTACAGTTTAGTTGATAACAAACTAACAGCAAACAAAGCAATGTTTATCGCTGTTTTACGAAATTTATTTATTACACGACTTATATTTGTGTGACTTTTTCTTCGTAATTTCTTAATTGATTGTTATTCTGGGTGTTTAGATATTTTTCATTCTGTCCACAGTTTCCACTCGGTCGTATCTTCAATTCGTTAACAAACTTTCTCGAGTTTGAGGAAAATATGAGAGAACCGTTACTTTATATGCAAGTTTCTTTCTTCGAACGTTAAAAGTTCGAAATTTTCTTCAAGCATCAGGAGTATTTTCATTTGTCGAAACGAGGACGAAATTGGGGTATAAAACTTGGCGAGCGCTGCAGCATCGAGAATTAATGATATTGTGCTTCAACTTAATTTATCGCCATGAAAATGCTGGTCTGCACTTAGTCGACCACGAACTTTTACTATTTCGGACTTTTTCCTCCTAATATTTTATATTGGGTTGGCAACTAAGTGGTTGCGGATTTTATCATTAGGTGGCACTGACAAAGTCCGCAATCACTTAGTTGCCAAACCAATATTATCGTTCCATCTGAAACTTCTATTATTTAAAGCATCGTATTAAACCTTGTGTCCGAGTACAATGTTTCCAGTAATATTATACAGGTTGGTTGGTAACTGGTGGTACAAACGGAAAGGAGGTGATTCTACGCGAAAAAGAAGTCGAAAATATAGAATAAAAATTTTTCGTTTGAGGCTTCGTTTGAGGCTTCGTTTGAACCCTGTATGTTGGGTTGTCCGGAAAGTGTCTTTCTTTCAAAGAGACGTCTTTTTCAACGACGCATCTTTATACAAACATAAAACCTAATCTGTCGAACATTGTGATCTTTAGTTTGATAAAACAAAACGGATCATAGGTAATTCGATAAAATAATATAAAACGGAAAATGTGCATCCATTATTTCCTTATAGAACGAAAGAAACTTTTCGGACGACCTAATAGTTTCGTATTGCCATAAACGGAGAAAATTCGAACTTTCTAAGTAACGTTATATGGTAATACTATATAACGTAATACGTTATAACGTAACAATATACAACGTTATACGTTATTACGTAATAGTAAAAGGTATGTAAATATGAAACCGGAATTTTCGCATAGAAAAATACACGTTTATTGTATATAATTATACGTTATATGGTAACACCATATAATGTTATACGTTATAACGTTAAAATGTACAACATTATACGTTATAACGTAACAATATAGAACGTTATATGTTATTACGTAATAGTATATAACGTTATACGTTACATGGTAATACTATATAACGTTATAAGTTACATGGTAATGCTAAATAACGTTATACGTTACATGGTAATACTATATAACGTTATTCGTTATAACGTAACAATATACAACGATGCACGTTCTTACGTAATAGTAAAAGGTATGTAAGTATGAAACCGGAATTTTTGTAAAGAAAAATACACGTTTATTGTATGGTAATTATACGTTATAACGTATCACTATATAACGATATACGTTATATGGTACTACTATATATCGTTATACGTTATAACGTAACAATATACAACTTTATACGTTATATGGTAATACTATATAACGTTATTCGTTATAACGTAACAATATACAACGTTATATGTTATTACGTCATAGTATAGAGCGTTATACGTTACATGGTAATACTAAATAACGTTATATACTACATAGTAATACTATATAACGTTATACGTTATAACGGAACAATATACAACGTTATATGTTATTACGTAATAGTATATAACGTTATACGTTACATGGTAATACTATATAACAATATACGTTACATGGTAACACTAAATAACGTTATATGTTACATGGTAATATTACATAACGTTATTCGTTATAACGTAACAGTATACAACGTTATACGTTATTACGTAATAGTAAAAGGTATGTAAATATGAAACCGGATTTTTCGCATAGAAAATTACACGTTTATTGTATGATAATTATACGTTATATGGTAACACCATATAATGTTATACGTTATAACCTTAAAATGTACAACATTATACGTTATAACGTAACACTATAACGTTATAACGTATATAACGTTATACGTAATATGGTAATACTATATAACGTTATACGTTATAACGTTAAAATGTACAACATTATACGTTATAACGTAACACCATATAACGTTATACGTAATATGGTATTACTATATAACGTTATACGTTATTATGTAGTATTATATATCGTTATACGTTATATGGTAATACTATATATCGTTATCCGTTATAACGCATGAATATACAACGTTATACGTTATTACGTAATAGTATATAGAGTTATACGCCATATGGTAACACCATATAACGCTATACGTTATAACGTAGTAGTATACAACGCAATACGTTACACGGTAACACCATATAACGTTATACGTTATAACGTAACAATATACAACGTTATACGTTATTACGTATTAGTTAAAGGTATGTATATATGAAACCGGAATTTTTGTATCGAAAATACTCGTTTATTGTATGATAATTATACGTTATATGGTAACACCATATAATGATATACGTTACAACGTAATAACGTATAACGTTGTACATTATGGTATACATTATACATATGGTGATACTATATAACGTTACACGTTATTATGTAATAGTTTATATCCATATACGTTATATGGTAATACTATATAACGTTATACGTTATAACGTAAAAATGTACAACATTATACGTTATTACGTAACAGTATATACCGTTATACGTTATATGGTAATACTATATATCGTTATACGTTATATTGTAATACTATATAACGTTATACGTTATTACGTAATAGTATATATAGTTATGCGTTATATGGTAATACTATAGAACGTTATACGTTATTACGTAATAGTATATATCGTTATACGTTATATGGTAATACTATATAACATTGTACGTTATAACGTAACACGATATAACGTTATACGTTATATGGTAATACTATATATCGTTATGCGTTATATCGTAAGAATATACTACGCTATACGTTGTTACGTCATAGTATATAATGTTATACTTTATATGCTAATACTGTATAACGTTATACATTATTACGTAATATTATATATCGTTATACGTTATATGGTAATACTATATAACGTTATACATTATAATATTATATATACGACTTAATTGAAAATTACCATGACACTTGACATCACGCGTTGCTCGAGAGCGAAGTTAGGCGGATGTTTATATCGTCTGGGAGTCCCAGAGCAGCAGTTAAGGGTTAATATCGAGAGCGCAGCGATGGTAAACGTTATAATAATACAAAGTTCCGATATTCTCTAACTCTAACCATTCTACAAATTTCATCTTTAAACGGTATCATGATCTGGTCCTGGTTTAACCAATTGGCTGTTTTCCACGAGTATACTCGTCACGAAGAGATGGCAGTATTTTACGTTACGACGAGCCCCGTCAGTACTAAATTGAAAAATAAAACAGCCGTTTCGTAACAACTTAATTGTATATTATAACAGCCACCTGTACTCCGTGTTCGACGAGTATACTCGCCATCGCTTACTGTTCGCGACACACTTTTAGGTACACGCTTTTCAAAGAGGTCGCAACCGCTAACTGCTAAACTTTTTTATTCTGACATTGAAATTTAACAGGAATAAATCAATGTCAGCGGCAATTTCAGTTCTATCCTTGGCACGTAAATACAATATAATTTACCTTTAACGAAAATGAATGCAATTATTCGTAATTATTCGCGATACTATTTACTTATATATTTTCCTATGTTGTCTTACGTATCTGTTATTTGTAATAGATGAGATCGAACGAGAAATATTACAGGATCAGCAGCAGGGTTAATTTATCAGTGTAAAAATATGCGCAAACTTCCACGATCCAGTTATAACACGCGATATAATTCGCTATTTGCTTAGCTCGCTTCGCCAACTGCCAGCCTCGCTATCTTTGTCCATGAGGATCTATTAAGATTATCATTTTAATTACACGTTGGTCGATCGAACGGCCAACGAGAAACGCGGCCGACAATTTTGATTAAATAGCCGCTAGCGTTACCGAGAACACGGCTCGTGTAAAACAATTTCGTCAGACAATTTTAGTTATCGGATTTGTTCGGCGAGACGCGCAAAGAAACCGGCTTTCACCTCGTCAAAGGCTACGTTTCACGCGAAACTCGCGCCAGTTACAGCGTTAACTTCCTTTGTAGTATTCATGGTGAAATCGCCAATTCATTTCCACCGTCTAACGAGAAAGACGAAACGGACGTATTCTCGGTGAACGCTTCCCTTTCGCGTCTCTGCCGTTCTTCGAATCGCTCTGCTTCAACGCAGTACAACCAGCCAGCTCTCTCGTTCGACAGCTGACAAATTGCCTGCGTAACTTGTTTGCCGCGACCGCGAGAACTATGTTTTAAGTCGAATGATCGTCAGATGTTACGAACAATTGGAAATTATCTTCATTTCCCATATCGCTGGCCGATGCTCACGATCTGTTCAGTTTGGAAAACATGGAACAGCTCGCTGGACGATTAGTTTGAATTTTACGGAATCGCGCTTGAGGTGGAATATGCCGAGATCGTAGAATCGTTGATGTTCGACTGCTCCCACGAATACTCTGGTGTCTGTACGTTTTATCAGTCGAACCTAACATTTCTCAGTGACGGATAAGTTTCTTTTTAAAAAATCTACACATTCTTTTCTCTGTTCGAATAGAATAGAATAGAATTCCGATAAATAAGAATTTGGTATGAAACTAACAACGTTCCAGTCGTACAGAAAGAAAATACAATTTAATTAAAAACGTGGGAGGTGGTGTAAGAATCGGCGATAGAATTCATCAAGAGTACGTGACGTTGGAAAAGCTACAGTCACAGATGTTAGAAAATGGAAACGTGATATTGAGAATTATGTAAAGCACGTGGATTGCTCGAATGATGGGGTAAATGTGGGGAAACCTTAAATACACTGATGTAATGGGATGGTTTCGTTGTGATAAAGACGATAATAACGACGATTTTATACAAATGGAAACAGCCAGCTAAAACGATAATGGAGAGGCACATTCCCATGCCGAAGCACCCACGCCACTCGAAAAAGGGGCTTCGATCGTATAAAATTCACCGCGCAAAAGCTCCCAGGTACAGAGAAAATGTAATTTTGCGCAGTTATTTCTACCGAAAGAATCATGTGACGTGGTGCTTAAAAAGATATGGAATGTATAAATATTCAAAAAATCAATTTTATAAAATTAAATCTATCGATCCATTAATAGGATTAAAAGAAAGGAATACATCCGAAATGTACACAAAATTGAAGGAAAGGAAGATTTGTATAAAAATTGTAATAATAGGATGCAGCAATTTCACGATACCATTTAATTAAAGTGGGTGTATATTTTTTTGAGAGCATCCTCTGTACATCAGAAATATATTACGAAATAGAAATATGTTATTACTGGTTTTCCGATGAGAATCCGAAGTGTATCAAAAATTTAATCGGCGTAGATATTTATCGACGCAACAGTTGCAATTTCACAGATACAAATATCTTGCGAGTTCTCTCATCGTCGTAATTTGTATCTCCTTTATATACATCGTCTGTCTGAATATTCTTTCCAATATTCTAATTGGACTGTAGATTTTGATGCAAATTCATATTTTTGAGAATATGATTGAAAAGAAAAAAAAAAAAAGAGAAGTAAAGAGTATTTTGTATATTTTATATTTTCTTTCGTATCACGTGCATTTTGTACAATTTTATTGAAATTGGATTACAAGAGCTAAGCAAATCGAACATCAAACAGACTACGCGTCGTGTGTTACTTTATAGGAAAATCAGGACAATGTCTGTAACATTCGTAGTATTTTACGATCCTATCTACGATAGCAATTAAAAGTTCATCAAACAGATGATTACATCACGTACAAGCCATTTGAAAGTCAAATTGTTCCATTTTCCGAAAATTTATTCTTTCTAACTCTTTAAGAGTATTACATCGTGGCTTATTAACATACTAAATAATAATTGACTGTTCGAATAGTTTGATGATTTTTGGAAAGTACGTGTCCCTGATAAATATAACTTCTATGCACACTTCCAATTAAACGAAAGATATTTTTACGGCGAGTGTCGGACTATTTTAGCTTTCGAGGCATTGTAAGTTGAATTTTAGTTGCGGCGTCGACAAATCATTGATTCAGTGACAGTGAATTTTCTTTTTTCTGGGTGTGATGCGAATGCGCAGAAACTTTGACGTCAAACGTTCCCGCTGAACGAACAGGACCTTCCGACTGCCATGGATATTGATTTTCCTTGGGCTTCAAGGTTTCTGGAGCAGCTGTACCCATCCAGCGCAGACTCCGGCTATTCTCAATATGGCTGTCTATTGTACCCAATCCGCTCGTTTTGCGTTGCAACGCGCTCGCCGCTATACACCAGCATGCGATCAATGCGCCAAGGACATCAGCCGATCGCAATTTAAACAGCCGAATTTATTTTCGAATGTGACGCGCTAGACGTTATCAACATGGCCGATACATGTACCCTGTCACGTACTTCCTGATCGTCGCGTCTATCTCCATGGTCGTAAGCATCAATGGTAAGCCTCGCATTTCACTCGCTTTGTCGGGCTGCTTAAACCTTCGCCTCTTTAATTCGACGCGTTTCTCACACGTTTCGCCACGAATCAAATTACATTTTTCTGAAATTAAAAATTCGCCGATACGCGTTGTCCATCTTCGGTATTTGCGAGAGAAGAAAGCGATTCTTGCGCCTTATTCGACACGCCGATTTTCACGTCGATACGATCGGAATACCAAAGTTGATCGACTCGACAATGTATTGACCAGTTAGCTGTTGCGACTAATGCGACTAAAATGCGTTAGAAAGGACAGAACAACTACTTTGTTCACGCTGTATTATAGTTTTTTCATAATAATTATTTATATCTCTTCATTTGTTCGTTTTACCTGGTCCTGGCTTCCGAATGGTCGAAACGTCTTCAAATTTACGAATATATTTTAGTTTTCGCTGAAATTGCAGTTTAAACAGCAAAAACTGCTTTTTACGCGTGACGAGTATACTCGTCAAGAGTAGGTAACTGGTTAAGACGGAAGATAATTTGCCAGGATAGACAATGGCGGTATTTCGTCTTTGAGAATTTTTAATTTGAGGAATTTTTCTTTCAACAAAGAGCGTTTCTGTAATGGAAAATGGAAGTTTCTGTTTCTTCCCATTTTTCTCTTTCTTTCTCGAGGTTCCTTTCAATTACATGGCCCTATTTGTTTTACGAGCAAGTTGCGTTTTAGGAGCGTGTTTCGTTGAGGGAGTTTTCACTAGATGTCTGAAGGAACGATGTTTCGTCTATTTATAGCGAAGATCTTCCTCTACATATAAACTGCATATAGAGGAAAGTGCACCTGTTGAAGCCTTCACTCGTAGGTGTTAGCCATTTGTGTTACGAATCGTGTAAACAACGATCATCGTACACGGTGCATTTAATTGACTTTTCTTCCGTGATAAGCTTCGCGATGAATTCTCATTTCGAGGCTACCTTTTTCATTTACCGTCTTGCCTACGTTTCCTATGTATAAAATAAATAATTCATACTGAATACATCTATTTCTATTTTTTCTTTTTCTTTAGATAAGAAGAATATTACAATCAACTTTCACAGAGAATTTTTAACATTAGATCGTCCCAAAAGTGTCTTTTATCTTATAAGGAAATAATAGACGCACAACATTTTTTGTTTTAAATTATTTTATTGAATTACGTTTAATCCATCTTATTCTATTGGAACCAGATGTGAAATAAAACAGTATAATTTTTAACTTCATGAAATATACATAGAATATTTCGTGGATATCGAATCTGCAGTCTTGCGTAGATCCAATTGTCGTATAGATGCAAACGTAGTCGTATACCGTCTGTTTAGTCTTCGGAGATGATCCAATCTGTTAAGAAGCTGAAACTCTAGAGGATTGGTACGATTGGTCAAACTTGCGTGGAAGCGTTTTTCCGAACTTGGAAATATCTTTCAGAACTGTAGGTATTTTTAAGTACCCGTGTATGATTTCGTTGATTACCTGCCAATGGATAAGGAATACGTTTGCTGCTCTCGGAATACGTTTAATTGAAATAAATCGAAATAAATTTTTCGTAATTTCCGGATACGTTTACGATATTTTGCTTGCCAAGTCTTACCGTCGGACGTATCGCAAGAACAGCAGGAAAATTTGGCGAAATATCGTTAGAGACGCTATTCGACGGAAAAGCTAAACATCCGAAGAATTCCGTTGTAAATAAGAAACCTAAACCGATGTTTCACCTTAATAGACGATTTCCTCGATGATATCCCTTTCCGCAATCTTCCTAGCAATCTTGTCGACGAACGCGACGAAATTTCATCCTACGCATATCGCCGATGTGTCTGTAAATGTCAAGACTAATATCTATTTATTTGTACAAAAATGTACAAAAATCTGACGTTAATGAAAGCACGACACATTTGTTTGAAAAATGAAAGAAAGGAAGAAGTAGAAGGAAGTAATTTCTAAGAAATAAAAGAGAGAAAGATGCGAAGCATTAAAAAGTAGACAACGATTTGCCCAACGTCTTACGTCCGATTCCTACGTCGATTTTAATAATCTTTAGAAATCTAGGATAAATCACGATTTCTATTAATTAATACGTATTTGTCGGTTGATTGTGTCCGATGATCAGGCCAACTGTTAACTACGGAACATCGAACTCACGCAGCGTCGGAACGAGCAAACGATTTATGGTGTCATCAGTGTGATACAATGGAAGATGGAGAGAGATGCGCCAATCTGACCGGAAACTTCACCACTTTCGGGCACAAGTGCACTGGTGATAAAAGGACCTGTATGGTAATGACAAATGATAACAGCGATTCAAACGCTTGTTGATTATACACAGGTCACGCACGTGTTTCAGCAGATGTTTGATATTTTGCTTTGATCGCGTGCTTTTAAAGCAAACAGAATATAGCAAACAGCTAGCTAAAAGCGATATTAGTTATCGTCAACACGAGAGCGAGAGAAGGCTGTTCAAGATAGAGCCACAGTTTCATTTCGTTCATAACGCGATTTTAGTGTTTGGAAATGTTCAATATAGTCGATCAATTCAGTTTCATAATAATTACGTACTTTATTGAAATTGAATCCGCTTTATAGGAACATATGTACATGGTGTACACATTTGAGGGAATATGCAAATGCAATTTTTTATTTGTTCTTCTTATTTATTGGTAATCAACAATGATATTGGATATGATATAATTGTACAGTTTGCACATACACGGCAAAAATTTTACGAAATCCGTAATCGATATTAACCGACCGAATTAACAATGAACGAGCCGTATTCTCTGGAAATGATGCGAGATATTCTGGAAAATTGATATTCCCTTGACTAAAAATATGTTACGTTCACACTCACTCGTGTTCGTTACAAGTTCCAATGTGAAATGTCATACAGAGTGAAACAAGGAATTGTTGCAAATATTAATTTAATTTTAGTATCAAGAATCATTCTACGTACATGTAGAATTCTTTCTCATCTTTTCTTTTCAGTCTTCTTTTTTCTCTTTTCGCTCGATACTATCAAGTTCGTGGTTTAATGCCGCCCAAAATGAGCTCGTACTCGGACAAAATTAAAAGAAATACTATATTTTAGCGTACGAGTGTCTCCTGCGATCCGCTAGGACATGTCATATAACGAACATCGTGAAAGTTTAAAATCTGCAAATATTCCTTTCACGTTTGCTTCTTTCTCTTCAGGTAAAGCGATTTTCTTACACTACCAGCACCGAAGATTCAACGTCTAGTCCACAAACTTGGTCGGTGGAGAGAAAGTGTACTAACAAATGCGACTCCGGATGTATAGTGGTCGGTGAACGAACAAAACTCTCCGCTTGCACCACTTGCTGCGAGAAATCGTTTTGCAATATCGGTACCGGTGCTGCGAACGATCTGACGATAAGAGGGATCGATCTGTTTCTAGCTTTAGTATTACAAATTACATTAACAATTATCATGTATCCGTCCTGACATTGCAGACGAAGTAACACACGATCGTGAATCATTTTAGTCGCCGATGAGAATAATTGGTTCCATTAACGCGTTTATACGTACATTGTAACATACACTGTAATATTACACAACAACACAATACATAAGATTTGTCGCATTACCAATGAAAATGCTGTTTTCATTTTATAAATGTGTACATGGAGTTTCATTCCTTATGTGTTTCATAATAATATTACGATGAATATTGATTAATAAGTCAATAAAATTACGACGATATCGATAATACGAAGCTCAGAAATAAGAAAATAATAATGATGTTCTCGTTCTAATGATATCGATAAATCAAAGAACAATTGATAATATAAAAAGGGGATGTTCTTAAGAATACGATGCTCATAATTATAATAATTACAAATACAATCAAATCTACGAGAATGAGATTTAAAACACTGCTAAATTATTACCCGATCGTTCAACGAACCAATGTAATTAAAATTGTAAATTTTAGAAAAATTGTTATAGCAATACACTACCAATAAATTGTATAAAGTAACAAACTTTTCTGAAAAAGAAACTCATTAAAACTCTCGATATAATAATAAATACTTTTTATCGATTTCCATTTTTCCATTATCCTCTACTTAATTCCCAAGGATGACAATGAGAAACATATTAGGTTGTTCCAAAAGTCTCTGTCTGTTTTATAAGAAAATAATAGATGCACAACATTTTTTCTTTTATATTATTTTATTGAACTTTGTATGATCCGTTTTCTACTAATAGAACAAAATGGATCATAATGTAAAACAAAAAATGATGTGCATCTGTCACTTCCTTATAAAACGAAAGAAATTTTTGGGAAAACCCAATAGAATGGGAATTTTCTCGTGGACACATAACATTAGAAAATTGTACACAACTTTTATTTAAATTCCTTCGTACGATCTCTGTACAATATTCTTTTACTAATTATACCTTAATTTTTAAGTATCCTCCGATTGGTTTCCAATTATTTTGATTATTTTGCAGGAAGCGAACAATTTTAACGATCGGCATATTTTTCGATACTCGTGAACAAGAGTGTACAACCTGGACGTTTATACACACCCACATTTCTCTCAAACGCACAAACATCCGCATTCCGTTTATAATACTAAAATTTCGCTGGAAACAGGGAAACGCGAGATCAGGTATCTACTAAATCGCTTAAACTATATAGTTTATACCAGCGCGTTTACAGCTGTAACCAATTAACGTAATTACACTGCCTAAATGAAAGCATTCAGTTTATACTCGTGCATTCTGTTCTTTCAACAGCATCCTGGAAATCTGCGTGTTATCATTTTCGTAGAAATCGAGAGAGCTTAGGTTGAATGTAGATCCGACATCGTCAAACGGAAAATTACAAAGTTCTTGAATTCCTGGAAGGTTCTAACGGGATATAGGGTTTTGTTCCAATGGAAAACGCATATTCGTTTCTAGGAATCGGTTTTAATTAAATTTCCACATCCGTGAACAAAGGGATATGATTTATCGTGCGATAGCATATAATGAAAACTAAGGCAAAGAATGGAATTTTTTGTTTTTCGTAGAAAACGTGAGACGACATCGCCTTGTTAAGAGGAAATAAAACCATTCCAGGAAAGAATAACGATCGTCGTTAAGCGTAATGTAATTTCTTTCTGAAGAGTCATACTAATCTATCGCCCACGCGTAATGCCTCGATGCTAAGCATCTCTCATTTTGCATCTCGTTCGTTGCCATTCATCTCGTCGTGTAAAACGCAAATAAAATGGAAAGAAATATTTTTTATTCCAAGAAGCAATTATTCAAACAACAATTTATCAACGGATAAAAAAATCAGAAATGTCCCTTTTAATATTTTTAAAATTAATATTAAAACCATCTTTCTCTTCTTTTTTACACTCTTACTTATCTGAAATTCTTTATCTCCTAATTTCGATAAACCATTTTACAAAACGTAGGCTATTGTCCGTTTTACGTTTAACTGTTATGAAATTTTGCAGTCCATTTACGCATAATCTTGCGAGTAAAGTACATTTTGCCAAAAGTAATCGAGCGTCTGTCTACTTTTGAACAATACTGTACCCAACAGCTACTTACAGTGGCTACAAAAAGTATTTCTGTATTATTTCTACTATTGTGTTTATCCCTGCGTGCTAATCAATTATATTAATTGAAAGCATATTAAGTGTCCTCTGTCTGCAAAAGCCTTACCGACATTTACACGCTGGATCGTTTAGGATCATGCAATATCTGTTTACGTTCTCGTGTTTTAAAAAGTGTGCTCAAAAATTCTTGAATACTCTTGCAAGTTGTTAGAATATCTTCCAATAATTTCCATATCGATACATGTGAATCTTTTTAAGCGAAGCGGAATCTAAGCAAAAATATGAAGAAAGTGGAAAATCGCTTAAAGTCACTGGTCGAAAACCATCCACTATGCAGATGGACAGATAAATTTCGCGTCACTTGATAGTACTATCGTATGACTACGAACTATTGACACTAGTTGAAAGTGAAATGTAACGGCTGATGAAAAAAAATTGAAAAAGATAGAGATACGTAAGTATTAGCATTAGGTTGGCATAAAAGTTTCTTTCGTTTTGTGAGGAAATAATATATGTACATTTTTTGTATCATATTATTGTATTGAATTATGTATGATCTATTTTGTAGTAATAGAATCCATTTTATTTTATTCGTACAGAATTCAATAACAATAACATTATATTATCCTCCTTCCGGATAGGTAACTGCCGATTAGCCTTTTGACCTTCCATGGCAGCTTCCTCTTGTCAAATTCCTCGTATATGCTCTTCCAGCTGAGCGAATTGAAGGCATTGCTAATATCCAGGGTGATCATCACGCATATTACCTTCTTCCGTTTGCAGATGTTGGCAAACTTCATCACCTGCGTGATGGCATCTACCGTACTCCTCTTCTTTCTGAAGCCATACTGCCTCCGATGGAACGGGTCCATTCCGATGCATCTCTCGATGATCTTCTTAAAGCATTTTTCCCAGATCTTGCTCATGGTTGGGAGAATGCTTATCGGCCGGTACGCGTTCGGGTAGACTGGGATCCTTTCCCGGTTTCCTTAGCAGTATTACTCTGGCCGTCTTCCAGCAGTCTGGGATCCTTCCTGATTCGGTGATGCCGTTGAACGCCCTTGTCACGAGCTCGCTCCTGCGACTCGCTACCAGCTTCGCGATCTCGCCCGGCACGCCATCGACTCCTGCAGCCTTCTTGGTGTTCATTCTTCCGGCGGCATCGACGACATCGCCTTCGCCGATGGCGACGCTGAGGCTAATATCTCCTTCTTCTTCGGTCTCTGCCTCTTCGCGGCCCTCATAATGGGGGGTCCGTGTCCCAAGGTGAATAGCCTCTGTAGGACTGCCTTCACCATGTCGATCGGCATGTCGTTGGTTGGTCCCTTGCTTTTACATTTCTTCATGACCGTGCGATAGGGTTTGCCCCAAGGGTCGCTCTCCAGTATCTTGCAGTATTTTGCCCAAACTGTTTTTTTTCTGCGGGCGATCTCCTTTTTTAACTGCCTTCGGATCTCCTTGTAGGCGTTGACGAGGGTCTCGGTGTTGCCGGCATTCTTCCTCCTTTCTTTCGTCACCTTCCTGAGCGCTTTGTGCGCCTGCGCTCTCAGTTCCGCGATCATCGGGTTCCACCAGTAGTTCGCGTACTTGCGGCTCGCCGCGCAGTTCGACTTCCTTAGCATCCCTTCGCACGTACCTTCGATGCTCTTTTGCAAGGGCTCGGCCCCATCCTCTCCGATAGCCGCGTTGAGGTCCTCCTTCTTCAGTGTGTCGTCGAATCTGCTCCGGCGACATGTCCTTGGTCACGTACCAGTAGAACTTCGATACGGTTCGGGTCTTCCTCGTCTTAAACCTGTGGAGCACGTACAGATGGTCCGAGGCCGAGTATTTGTCCAAGACCGCGCTTCCGGCGTGTATCTCGCTGACCTTGTTGGATACGCTTATTATGTCGGGGAAGCTCGTCTTCCCGTTCATGAAGAAGGTGTACTTTTCCTTGAGCCTCAATGGAAACACCCGGTGGCCGCTTAGTGCCTCCATTAAGACTCTCCCTCTCTTGTCTGTGGTCGATCCTCCCCAACAGGTTGACTTTGCGTTGAAGTCTCCGGCCACGACGACCTTGTCGTGTCTTCTAGCAACGCTCTTCGTCATAGTCGACAGCGTGTCTATGTATTTGGAGTATGCTAGCTTATTTATGTTGGGCGAACAGTATCCGCTGAAGCAGAAGACGTCGCCGACGCGGACGCCCACTATCCCGTCGCTCTTGACCTCTGTTGTTTCATCAGGCAGTTTGCCATTGAGGAGTGTGACCCACATCGAGGCGTCTCCTTTGGTGTCATTAAACCAGTGCGGTAGCTGCCTGTTCGGCTCGGAAATTATTATTATATCCGGCCTAAGTTCGATCGCGCATTGGTGCATCATGTCCTGCGCCAGCTTGCATCTGTTGAGGTTTATCTGCAGTATCCTCATTTATTCGCTTTCAACCGCCTTCTATATTCTGGACAAGCCAGGGATCCGGTTACGTGGTCAAATTTCACTCCTTTCTCCTTGCTGCAGATGGAGCAGCGGGGTGCGTTGACGCAGGCAGCTATCGTGTGGTCTTTGGCTCCGCACTTCCTGCAAATCTCCTTTCCAGGGTTTATCGCCGTGCATTTGTTCGCGATATGCCCGAACATGTGACATCTGAAGCACTATACCACATTGGGTAGTGCCTTTATCGAGGCTATCGTCAAGCCGGTTCTGATCTTTCGGCTCGCTCCCTCTTTGGCCAGATAGGCTTTCGGCATCGTCACTATTGCCGATTGGGTGCCCCACGGCGCCATTTTTAGGGTCTTTACTTCGACCTCGGTGATGTCGCTTATGCCCAGTTGCATTACTATCTCCCTGGCTAGTTCTTCCTTGCCTACGAGCGGGTCTATATCCCTGATCTCTACGGAGGTCTTGTCGCGCATTGGTAGCGCTCTCACCTTGCCTCTTAGCGCCGTGTTCTTATCCGCCGCGGTCTTTTTAGCGTTGCTACCTGCTTTCAGCTCGATCAGAATGTCACCTGTTCTGGTCTTCCTAATTCCACAGCTCTCTTTTAGGGTCTCCCTTGCCCCCATCAAGTCTTTGTAGACCTGGATCCACTCCTTGTCTTGCCCTACTTTGACGAGGATGGCTTCTGGTCTGTTACGTATCCTCTTCGGTCCCTCCGGCCTCTTTGGCTTGTCCAATGCCGCCCTTCCTGCGTTCGCCTTTCTGACCATACTCGTATGACTTTGATATTTGTCGATACACCCCGGTACACGTGTAACGACATTTGCGACTTCGACGCATGGAAAATCCGTCTCGTAAAATGTGCGCTAGCCTGTGCTGAACTGGTGAATGATTGCCACGTTAGAACGAAGTTGCTTCAATAAATAATTGATATGCAGCGACATAAAGAAAGTAGTGGCAAAGTAAAAATTTTAATGTAAATCTTTCGATGGATTCAAAGGCGTAATAAAAAAAGGTAATAAAAAGATTTCGAAGCAGAACTAGATTATTTGAAATTCTCTGACGAAAATGCTACGATAGAAGGTCCTTTAGTGCGGAAATTACGTTACAGAATTTTTTCGAATGGAAAGAACACAATGTAGTTATTGATTTTGAAGAACGTTCCATAAAATATTGAGTTACTTAAGCTGCTTATATTTTGATTTTTGTAAATAAGCAAACGCGTATTGTTTATCATTTTATTGTTAACTTATTTATTCCACCTTTTCTATTATTCGTTATTTAATATTAAAAATTACACTTATTTTCTTAAAGTTGATTCATATAATTATCATGCTTTCCTTTATGAATTAATTGAATGTTAACGCGTCGCGTAATTTATAAGTATTAAGAAAAATCGTTTATTCGAGTACATTATTCACCTGGTGTAATGTCACTCAATTAAGAAGCACGAAAGAATATATTCTTGTTCGATTTATCACGAAAAATAAAATCTTGCACGTGTGTACAAGCTGTTGGTTTCATCCAAAAACTACGACGCATGGGATAGAGAAACAGATATATATGCAAATGCACGTAATATATAAGAGAGAAACGTATGTACGAGTCCATAAATCGAAGTACGAACTGAAAAGGGAAATTTAAATTTTATCGAAAATTCTACTTCTAATCGACGTCTGCGTAAGATACGAGGACTAGCTGTTGGCGAGATACGGAAGCAATTTGTAGGTTCGAAGGGGAATATCGAGAAACTGGTGGAATACGCGAAGCTGTCGCCAAATTTTAACGTCTAATAACTTCCAATGGCTGTCTGATATCCGCACGGTAACATTTCCAACGAAATAACGAGAGCGATTCGCAAAAGAAAATATCGACTCGCAACATTCGTTCTGGGCACGTGCTGCGTGAGCGCGTCTGCGTAATCCGTTTTTAACGGGCGAAGAAATCAGTGTTATTGCTAAAGCGAACGTACTAGGAAAAAAGTAGCGAAGCGTAGAACTTTAAAAATAAAACAACATTTTTCCCCGCTATATTCCTTCTGATATTTACGAAGCCTTCGTGTGCCAAAAGAATCTGACATTCTAATGTGACAATAAACAGGAAATCTTTTAAGCAAAAAGAAAAGAAAAATACATATATCTCGAGTTCTCATTGGGATTAGGGGCGTGTAACGAATCTTCATTTGGATTAACCATTGTTGTTATACGATATGGATAGTATTTACTGGTACCGACATGATTACAGTACCGATATGGTACAGAGTTTGACAAGTAACCGTGGCAATTAGATACTCGAGATGCCAATGACAATATTCTTAGGTTCAATAACGAATCCACGGTCAAAGGGATAACAAATACGTCTTCTTCTAAAGTCTAAGTCGTACTGAGCTTACTTGTCCACAATTCAAGTGTATCTCAACTTACTTGTCTACGATATAAGTAGAACTCAACTTACTTGTCTACAGTATAAGTAGAACTCCCTCAGTCCAAATGGAACTGCACTTATATACTCGTCTCTGTACCCCTCGGGTCAACTATATTTTTAAGGAGATCTATACAATTACTCCATAGCTTTGTTAGGTAAAAACGTCCATGCCATGACCGTGGCTACGTTTAGCGACCAGTTGTGTCACTTCGAGCCCAAGCCTACTGTCATAAATCTCGGGTAAATATAGTCGGATTAAATCATAAACAACTACTTCTGAGTTTTATTATTTAAGTGCAGCTATAATAAAAAGTCTAGACTAAAGTATTGGGGGTCTTCCCAAAAATTCCAAAAGAAAGGCCCCGATGTCCTTTTATCTCCAACATGTATATAGGAGAAATGAAATAGTATAGTAATTTTTTAATTGCACACTAAATTAGTATTAAATTCCATACGATATTTTCAAAGATCTTGTATCTTTGAATCTATCAGATTTGTTTTTAGATACAAAAGAAAATTAATAAAAATGTGACTTATTTTTATTCATTCTTTTGTACTGTTCGATCGTTCTCCACTATGATACGGTTTCAACGAAGAAACGTTTTATTTATGTTCAAGTGAGAGTTTTCTAAATCAAGATGAGAAGACAATTGTGCAGCCCGAATGTGAATGTGGCAAACTATGGCGAGCCTCAAATCGTCATAGAGGAATGCACATCGGGCGAAGAGGAAGAGGAAGGGCGAAGGAACGAGTCGCCTCCGCGTTGCATGGATCCCGATTCGACACCCTAAAATCCTCATCTATTGTCTCCCTGGCGAGAGGTCAGGAAACGCT
Organism: Bombus affinis; assembly: GCF_024516045.1. Lineage (NCBI taxonomy): Eukaryota > Metazoa > Arthropoda > Insecta > Hymenoptera > Apidae > Bombus > Bombus affinis. Next base: position 16,620,887 of record NC_066346.1, on the reverse strand, counting down.
CTCTACCGACTCCGCAATGTACTTCCGGGATAACCGCATCACAGGTACTGTCTGATGGTCATATCGAGAAGAACATACTTGCTTACGGACCACATCCCCTTTCTTGATAATGGACTTTTAGTGTATCCTGTTAGCTTAACAAAACATAACGTTGTCCAACGTTTGCATAATATATTTAAATATATTCCTATTAGGTCATTTGTTGTCTGTATATTATCGCTTTCGATTTTGTCTTGGACTTCGATAGGTAATCCAATGACGATCAGGTGTATCCTCACCTCTTCATCAATTTCCCTTTTTACTTCCAATATTAGTCGTTCTTTCTCTATTACATATTCTACGAACGAACCTGAAAGGTATTTACAGTTGTAAGCATATCGTATTGCCGGCCAACCTTTATTCTTAAAGGCTTTGATAAATGCTTCTTTCCAATCTTCCCAGTTGTGTCCTCCAGCTTTCAGTAGATTTGTTTGGTACCACCATTTTGCTGTTTTTCCTAGGTACTTTCTCAAACCTTTGACTTTTCCTCATCGCTTTTTATTTTGTATTTTTTGCATTCCTCTTCATACTCTGATATCCAGTTTGTGGCTTTCTGAGTTCCTTCTAATCGTTCTATATTGTTGTTTGTTTCAACTATTTCCCTCTTATCTCGTCTTTAAAGGGTCTCTAGAAGTTTTTCCATGTCCACGTTGAGTTTCTTCATTTCCGTCTTTGTTTTTCTTGTGGATGTTATTTATGCTTCCTCTAAGACAATGTCTCGGAATACGAAGTTTGAATCCGTATCGGTATCAGTGCTGCTGTCTCATCGTCTATTGGGAGTTTAATATTTCGATTCTGAAGTCTGAAAATCGAGTTTTTTTTATTATGAAATGATTTGGTAAAATACAAAAATGAACAACAATTAATATGCGTCTATAACAATCAATAACGATGATTATCTAAACAGGAAATTATAAGTCTTTGGTGCAATGTTTACCTGAACGTCCTGAGCTACCGATCTTTCTTCTTCAGTCTTTAAATCTTAAATCTTCAGTCTTTACAATCTCCAGTTCGTTCGTGAGTGCCGAGGCGTGCAGACGTGCCCGGCAAAGTCCACAAAGTAGCAAGTGACCATCCAGTTGCTGCTGAGTGCCGAGACGTGCAGACGTGTGTCCAGTGCCCTGTGAAGTTCACAAAACTCCACGTGACGCCCAGCTGACGAAAGCAAATCCAACTAACCTAGCCAGGGGTTAACAGCCTCTCGACTAGTTCTTTCACACTGAACTAACTAGCTCGATGATGGCTCTATCATTTCCAACAGGCTCCCCGGAGCAAAATTATAACACCGCCATGTTTCCTCCCCCGTGGCAAGAGGGCAACGCAACTATCCTGGTAAATGACCACCACACGAAAAAACGAAAGCTCGAACCGACCAAGACAAATGTAAACAAGATTCAAACCAAACCATCAGCCAGCCAAGTGACTACCTACAATAGATTCTCAATTCTGGAGTCCACGGAAGACTCCATGATTACAACCGAAAAGGTAAATAATCTCCATACTCAAAGAATTCCCCCTCCCCCACCGATATTCATTAACGACGTAATCGACATACAGTCAATGATTAAAACTATCGAAAAAGACATCAGCAAAGAAGACTACAAGCTAAAGATTAACAACAACCAAGTGAAAATACTGCCGTCCCACCCAGACGCCTATAGAAAGTTAACCAAACTATTAAAAACGTTAAACGCCAAATTCCACACATACCAGCTCAAACAAGAAAGACCATTTCGAGTGGTGCTACGCAATATCCATCACTCAGTCGATCTAGATGAACTAAAATGCGAACTGTCAAATCACGGCCACGAAGTAACTAACATCAGTAACATTAGGCATAGAATCACAAAAAACCCACTATCCTTATTTTTTATAGACCTAAAACAAAAAACAAACAATAAAGAAATCTACAATATCAATCGGCTGATGAACTCCATAGTTAAGTTCGAGCCACCTCTTGTAAAGAAAGAAATAATACAATGCAAGAGGTGCCAAAGGTACGGCCACACGCAGAAATACTGCAATCACAACTTCCGGTGCGTAAAATGTGCAGGTAATCACCCCACTGACCAATGCACTAAATCCCCAGAAACCCCCGCCAAGTGTATCCACTGTCTGGGAGAGCATCCTGCGAACTACAAAGGATGCTCAGCCTACAAATCGCTACATAATATAAAGTATCCAAAACTGAGACCCAAGGACATAAACATACAAGAACCTAAACCCAAAACTCACCACACCAACAGTATCCTATGCGCAGGCAACACAAGGAAACGCATACAACTCGAAAACACACAGTGTACACACAGAATTCCCACCCCACAAAGCACAGACAACTTTACCAGACTCGAAAAACTTATCGAGAAGCAAACTGAGCAAATTAACAACTTGCTGTCACTACTCACACGCTTCATGGACAAATTCATAAGCACAGAAGCAAAATAAAACCAATGCGAATAGCTCTGTGGAACGCCAACGGTCTAGCTCAGCACAAATTTGAACTAGAACTATTCTTAAAACAACAGCAAATCGATGTGATGCTCATATCCGAAACCCACTTCACCGACAAAAACTACCTCAAAATACACGGCTACAACTTCTACCACACCCAACACCCCAGCGGAAAGGCTCACGGCGGCACCGGAATCATAATGAAGTCAAACATCAAGCACTACGAACTTCAACAATTCCAGAAAGACTACCTCCAAGCAACAAACGTAGCAATAGAAGACTGTCATGGTACAATCACCACCTCAGCTGTATACTGCCCTCCCAGACACTCCATCGCCAAAGAAGACTTTGACCACTTCCTGGACACCCTGGGCAGCAAATTCATAGCCAGAGGAGACTACAACGCTAAACACACCCAATGGGGCAGCAGACTGGTTACAGTAAGAGGCAAAAACCTCCTCAACAGCATATTAACCAACAACCTCAACTACCTTACCACGTACGAACCCACACACTGGCCCACCGACACAAACAAAATACCCGATCTCCTTGATTTCTTCATAACTAAAAATATCTCGTCAAGACACGTCCAAATCAATTCCTCGGCTGATCTCTCCTCCGACCATTCCCCCGTGATAGTAACAGTCATTTCAACAATCATCGAGAATACATCTAATGGCTCCATTCATAACCAACACACCAACTGGCAGCTCTTTAGAGAAGTCTTTACCCACACAACTTCAACCTCAACCTCACTAAAAACCAATGAAGAAATCGAAGCAGCCACGGAATACCTAAACACGAGCATAATAAACGCTATCCGCTTCTCCACACCGGCAATAACGTCCATCAGCAATCACGAATACCCCCAGTACATATTAAAAAAAATAGCAGAAAAACATAGACTAAGAAGGATATGGCAGACCCATAGAACACCAGAGGACAAACGCAAACTAAACAACGCAACTAGAAAACTATCCAAAACCATAAAAAACTACAATAATGACTGTTTTCACAAATATCTCGCCAGCTTGTCCCCCACAGCCGACTCCAACTACTCACTATGGAAGTCCCCCAGGAAACTCACGCGCCCCCCACAAATAATACCTCCAATCCGCCGCCCGCAAGGCGGATGGGCGCGTAGCCCTATAGAAAAAGCCAACCTATTTGCCAAACACTTGTCTGAAGTATTCAAACCCCATTCCTCCGTAGCTGCTGCAGACGTTACCGAATACCTGCACACTCCCTTCCAAATGTCCCCTCCTATTGAGCCCTTCACTTCTGCAGAGATTATACAAGCAATCAGTCGCCTAAACCCCAAGAAAGCAGCAGGTCACGACCTAATAGGAAATAAAGCAATCAAGGAACTTCCCATAAAAGGGATTGCACTCGTCGCATCAATCTTTAACGCTATCCTCCGCCTTCAACACTTTCCCAAGGCTTGGAAAATCTCACTAATCACCCTCATCCCTAAACCCGGTAAACCAATATATGAAACCACCTCCTATCGCCCAATCAGTCTTTTACCTACCCTGTCTAAACTATTCGAGAGAATGCTCACGAATCGTCTCCTCCCACTCCTAGAAGAATTGAAAACACTCCCAGACCACCAATTCGGCTTCCGAAAACAATACTCAACAGTAGAGCAAATCCACCGCATAACCCACATGATCAGCCAAACCCTTGAAAAAAAAAAATACTGTTCAGCGGTATTCCTAGACATCCAACAGGCATTCGACAAAGTATGGCATGAAGGGCTACTCTACAAGATCAAAAAGATCCTACCCCATCCATACTACTCCATCTTAAAATCCTACCTAACCAACAGACAATTCATAGTTAAATGCCTAGGCGCCTCTTCCGCAACATTCCCAATAGAATCCGGCATACCCCAAGGTAGTGTCCTCGGACCCCTACTGTTCTCCATCTACACTGCCGACTTACCTATATCAAACGAGGTAACAATAGCAACATTTGCCGACGACACAGCACTATTAGCTACCCACGCAGACCCGGCAATTGCCTCATCCACTCTCCAGCGAAGTTTCGACTCCATGGAAAAGTGGTTCCAAAAATGGGGTTTTAAAATAAACGAAAAAAAATCCTCCCGTGTAACCTTCACGCTCCGAAAACAAACCTGCCCCCAGGTCACCATTAACAACGCAATAATCCCAAGCAAGGACTCCGTAAGATACCTGGGCATGACCCTGGACAGGAGACTAACTTGGAAAAAACATATCTCAGAAAAAACAAAGCAACTAAAGGAAAAACTAAGAAAATTCTATTGGCTCACGGGCCGACGCTCCAAACTAAACATACAGAACAAAATAACCCTCTACAAGGCCGTAATAAAACCTGTCTGGACCTACGGAATCCAACTATGGGGAACAGCAAGTAACTCCAACATTGAAATACTCCAACGCTTCCAATCGAAAACGCTAAGATCCCTATTAAATGCACCCTGGTATGTTACCAACGAAACAATCCACCGTGACAAAATATCTACAGTCAAAGATGAAATACACAAGTTCAGAAGCAGATATAGCACAAGAGTCAACAACCACCACAACCCACTAGTCATCCAACTACTGGACACGACGGACCAGATCCGCAGACTAAAAAGAAAATACCCACTAGATTAAACCATTAGTCCTACTAGAATCAACAATATAAAACTATTATAATCCATGTCATTGTATCACGCCAAACTAAGTTACTGAAAATTCTCAACGAGAATTGATTGTAAATATTCTAATAAAAAAAAAAAAAAAAAAAAAAAAAAGTCTTTACAATCTTAAACAACTATTCTATAACCTTGTCTGTCTCTCTAATGTAACTCTTTGTCCGTCCGTCTGGGGAACACGTACTTCTTCAACTGCTCGTCCGTATCGATCTCTCCGTTAAACACAGCCTGTCGTGCTACCCGTGTTACGTCGCCTAAACATCTGCATGCCAGCCCTCGCGACCGGACAGCCAGCGGCCTGCGTAACGTCACTCCGACCCTCAATAAACCTAAGGACCCAATATATTCTTTCGCTGTCACTGTATTGTATCAACAGGCGTCTTCATTCAACCCCTTTGTCCTGAAGAATTTCTTAAGCCAAACATATTTTCGAAGCACATCTGGTTTTTAGAGAGGTCCTTGGGTTTATTAGGCGCGCTGAAAAAATACGGAGAAAGCGAACACGCACCCATCGGGAAGAATCGAATAGCTAGCTAATAAAACAATCAGGTTTTTCCATGAACAAGGTCACCTATCAACCACGATGGTAGAAGGCCTTCTACCCATCCCTTCAAGCATCAGCGTAGGGCATAACCAATCGACATCGCGGATCGTTACCCTCACTTTTCTTAACGAAAAGTGTGAACAACGAATCCGCGTTCGTCATGCAAAAGGGCACACCCACACTGAACTTTCTTCCATCTCAACGCAAGAGCGACCAGCTAGTCAAAATTCTAACGCCTAACGTCTAACTCTGAACAGAACGCCAATTCAAGTCGATCCGCGACATTGCCAAACATTCGCTTATTCTATTAAGTATCATATCGTGCTACGTCCACCAAGAGACTAAGTTCAATTGTAAGAGCATTGCTCTATATTGTATACATCTATATTATCTGCGTGCGATAAAGTTGTTAATTGTTTATATCTTTTCAACGGCGTTACTACTTTGTGTGATTGTATAAAGTGTTGGAAATATACATTATTATAACTCTGACTCCCAGTGTTATACTGCATTAACCACCCCGATTATCCTAACCGAAATACGGGGATCGAACTATTCGTGGTGTCGATTATTCTAATCGTAACGGGAATTTACGACTCCCGTTGACGCGTATTCTAACGACCGCGTCGCCCCGCGATAGCTCGAATTTACAACCCGTAAAACAAAAAGAATCCCTATCCTATATGAACTCTAGGGATTTCACATATTTACTAAATTTAGTTTTCTAGTTTATTACGCAAATTCTAGTTAACTGTAAATTTCAATGTTTATAATAAATAATTAAAAATAACTAAAATATAACGCTCTTGAATCATTTAATCTCTTTCATTTTAATCATTTAAACTACTATAACTTATTACGATTTGCGCTTTGAAGAGTTAATCAACAGAGTTCAGTCTAACGAAAAAGTATTCCGTCCACAGCGATCGTCAGCGCTAGACACGCGCTGTCCGTACGGACGACATAGGCCGTGAGTATTCAGCACTCAAAGGGTTTATCGTCTGTGATAAAGCTTTTAGTTTCGAAAGCTCTGTTAAAATCGTTATGATAAAATTAATAGACACCATAATCTTAACGAATTATCTTTTGTATTCGTAAGAGGCCCGACGATTTCTTTATTATGGGAAAATAATTTCAGCGATATTTTTCGCTTTTAACGCGTTTGCAGCGCGTACGCGTATATCCTTGCCTGTTGCGCGTTATACGTTTTAACGTATGTGCATAATTTTCTATCTACCAAATACGCGCAGCTTTTAACGAAGCAGAGCGAAACGTTTGTAAAATTGAAATGTTAGAACGATGTTTCCGATAAAATTCTTTGTTCCCGGCAGGTTGAACTGCGAAACCGATGCGTTTAAAAGTGCAATTTTCGAGGAATTAAAACGCACGAAATTCTGAATATTAGTTCCTTCGTTATGCCTTTGTCATATTCGTTTCTATCTTTATCATTATTCGACAGGTTATTCGCAACTCGTGCAACGAAATAGGAGGATATCCGTACGTTGATCCAAATTTCTTCTTTCAATCATATAATTGGCTTTCTTTTGCATAAAACGATATTATCGAAACGTTATCATAGATATAATCTGGTTCTGGAAAAAATCGAAGAACGTCGTGTGAAAATCGATTTTAATTTAAATTGTCTTAAATATCCTTTAACGAATACGTCGTATTCTTTCGTTCTATTACGTTTAAATTAACAGTTATCGTCCTTTATGTCGGCCATTTCCTTCGTTTACGTTCTTTTTCACTTTCTGCCGTAATAGATCAGCCACGGATAGTCCATTTCGACGAATAGTTTCTCTCGATCGACGTGGAAACCGTCGAAAAGAAAGATTCAGGATATTGTAGCCGTTCGCCGATAAGGAGCGCCATTTACGCCGAAGGAGATCCGTTCTCTTAGAACGTTCATAGAGCTCTGGGTCTTTTCGTTCTATAGGATTAATATAAATCTAGAAATTGTACAGCCCAACTTTAAGTCTATCGCAGCTTCGTTCGAACGACGCTACATCGTCCTGTACAAATTTCGATTCCTCCGATGAAACGTGTATTCACAGCAAAGTACATTTTTCTGTAATCTTATTATGGCTTGCGAAAGTGTTCGAATAATCATGATCGTTCCGAGGTGACGCGTATCACACGAACAATAGAAAACTCGGAAAATACCGAAAGGTCGGATGATACCGGCGTTCGTACGGTAAAATCGTAAAATTGATTTCGATAACTTAACATCGTACGTGCGTTTCAGTTTAGTTGACTATTTGATCGATTAAAAGTTCAATTAATCTATTTACTTTGTTCGCGCGGTGCTGGCGTTAAAATTTCGAAAAAAAAACGCGCAGTTAGGAGAAAGCTGGAAACACATCGTATAATACGAGATTCGGATAGCCGAAACTTCACTGAGCTGGCGGAAATTTTGCGTAGGATCGCGTATTATGCCAAACATTTTAAAATCCCGTTAACGCTGTAACGAGACACGACTATCATGATTATGTTCGTTACATCAGTTGCGACTCTGCAATTTTTGTACTTTCGAGTCTGTCCCTATTTTAACGATAATAAAACATATTTGTAACGTTGGGAGAAGATTTTTAATCAAGAAAATTGAAACGAAAATGTGCGATCTTTTTTCATTTTCTTCAAAACGAAGGTATCCTCTAACGTTGTAAGAACGTAATTGGGTCGACCCATACATAACTCGAGCTGAAATGATCGAAAGGGCGTAGCAGGCTTTTTTTTATTTATTACAAGCGTACAGTTTTGTCAGGTTCAGCCAAATATTAGGTTGCCCCAAAAGTGTCTTTCCTCTACGAATATGTCTTTTACGACAATGCATCTTTATACAAACACGACAGCTAATCTGTCAAATGTCGTGGTCTTTACCTTAATAGAACAAAATGAAACGTACGTAGTTCGATAAAATAAAGGAAACAAGAAACGTCGTGCGTCTATTATTTTCTTATAAAACGAAAGACTCTTTTGTTGTACAACCTGATATTTGAACTATCGATAATTTTCGAGAAAGGTCCTGTAACTTCCATATACATTTTCCGATCCATTTCAAATTTTTCCAATACAATTGTTGGGAATATGATACATTTACACTGTACATGTGAATGTGTGTGTAAGCATCAGAGGACGTCCGGGTCTTGGTTGAGACAAAAGACAAGAGCCAGTCGTTAGAAGTATCTGGAAGAGTCGGTTGACAACAAGCGTGCGTGCGAGTAGGTTTTTGAGGTCTTAAGAGTATAAGATATATGTATAACAGTTGTTTTTTTTTTATTTATTTATTTAAATTCACTATTTGTCCAATTTGGACATTTGGTGGAATTTTTTAGCGGTCACATTAGCATGTTGGTGGCTACCCCCAGCGGGGTACCATCCTCGTGTTTGTTAGGTTATGTCCTTTATAAGGTCTGCTGGGTGCTTCCTTTTTAGTCTTCTGTCCATATTTGTGATTTTGTATGTTTCCGCAGCTAGCCGGTTTATGTGTGTTGCTATTCTTGATTTGTATTTCTCGGAGTATCTGCTGATTTCTTCCTTGACCGTTGGCATTCCCAGGTCCCTTCGTATATCTTCGTTTCTGACGTACCAAGGTCCGTTTACTATTGTTCTGAGGATTTTAGCCTGTATTACCTCTATTTTGTTTATATGGCTCATTGCTGCCGTCCCCCATAGTGGTATTCCGTACGTCCAGATTGGTTTTATGATCGTTTTATATATTTTTACTTTATTTTCTGTGCTTAGTTTGGATTTTCGGCTTGTTAGCCAATACATTTGTCTCCTTGTTTTCTGTATTTTTTCTACTATTGATTTGATGTGTAGTTTCCAGGTAAGTTTTTGATCTAAGTGGAGTCCTAGGTATTTGACATGCTTTGTTTGCGTTATATGCGTACCGTTCAATAGGATGTTTGGTGGTATCTTTTTCCGTAGCGTGAATGTAATATGGTTGCATTTATTGGGGTTTGCTTTTAATTGTTTTTCTTGTAGCCAATTTTCTATTTTTACGATATGTTCTTGTAGTATTTTGACTGCCGTTTCTGGGTTAGTATGCCTGACTAGTATAGCTGTGTCGTCCGCGAATGTCAATACTGTGCTGTTGGTAGTTGTTGGTATGTTCGCCGTGTATAATGTGTATAGTATTGGGCCTAGGACGCTTCCTTGTGGTATCCCGGCCTTGATGTCTTTAACTTGAGAATGTGTGTCCTTGATTTTTATTACGAAGGTTCTGCTGCTTAGGTAGGATTTTATTAAGTGGTGTATTTGCTCCGGGAATTGTTTCCTAATTGTTTGTAGTAGACTTTCATGGTTAATTTTATCGAATGCTTTCTCTATGTCTATAAAGAGGGCTGTGCAGTATTCCTTGTTTTCTAGTGCTACTATTATTTCGTTTATAAGCCTGTGCATTTGCTCTATCGTGGAGTGTTTGTTTCTGAAACCAAATTGGTGATCCGGTATTAGTTTTTTTGTCTCTATTATTGGTTTTATGCGGTCGTATATTATCTTTTCCAGTATTTTGGAAAATACTGGGAGCAGTGATATTGGTCTGTAAGATGCAGTTTGGTGCGGGTCTTTGCCTGGTTTATGTAACATTTTGATTTGTGCTAATTTCCACGGTTTGGGGAAGTATTGAATTCTTAGAATTGCATTGAATATTATTGTAATTAGTCTTATTGCTTTTGGCGGAAGGTTTTTCAAGATTTTACCATTGATTAGGTCGATTCCTGGCGCTTTGTTGTTTTTTGTTTTATCAATTATGTTTCTAATTTCTTGTGCCGATGTTTTAGGTATGGTGTATTCCTTGTCGGCTGTGGTAGTAGTGGTTTGTGGATCCTCCTCCGTATGACTTTTGAGGTTGCTGTTGTTGATAATGTGTGGTGTGAATGTGTTGCAGAGGTGGTTGGAGAATTCTTCAGCTTGTTCTTCGTTGCTTCTTGCCCATGTGTTATCTGCTTTTCTGATTGCCGGGACGGGTATTATTGGCTTCCTTATTTTTTTCGTGGCTTTCCATAGTGAGTAGTTGGTGTTCTCGTGTGTGGAGAGTGTCCCTATGAACTTTGCGAATTCGTTATCGTTGTGCTCCTTTATTTTGTTTTTTATTTCCTTTGTTTGTTTAAGTGTTTTTTGTTTTCTCGGGTTCTGTATTTTTGCCATTTTGCTTTTGCTTTTCTTTTTTCTTTGATTTTGTCGAGTATTTCTTGCGGGATTGTTATTGTTTGTCTGCTGGTTGGTTCGGGAGTAGTGGTTGTCCTTGCTGCTTCCTGAATAGTTGCTGTCAATGTTGCTACTGCCTGTTCTATGTGTTCAGGAGTTTTTAACGGGATGTTGCAGTTTATTTTGCTTTCTATTATTTCTTTGAAAGTTTGCCATTTGGTGGTTTTGTTGCATAGTGTTTCTGGTTTGCTATAGTGAATTGGTTTGTTTCTGTATTCAATTATTATGGGTGTATGATCGGAGCTGAGCTCGAGGTTGGGTGTTATTTTTAGTTTATTTGTGTTTAGTCCCCTTGTAACTGCAAAGTCCAGAAGATCTGGTTTTTTGTTCAGGTCAGTCGGCCAATGTGTCGGTGTTCCTGTGGATAATATATTGAGGTTATTATTTCTTATGTATTTTTCCAGTGTTCTACCTCGAGGTGTAATGTTTCTTGACCCCCAAAGCGTGTGCTTTGAGTTGTAGTCTCCCGCTGCGATGTACTTGTCCCCTAGGTCCTGGAAGTATTCTTCCCACATTTGTGTTGTTATTTTGTGTCGCGGAGGCACATATACTGCTGACAACTGGAAGTAGTTGCTGCTATTTTGAACTGTAACAGTGGTTGCTTGTAAATATTCTTTGTTAACTTGGCTGTGTAGATAATGTTTGATATCGTTTCTGACTATCACTGCTGTCCCTCCGTGAGCTTTTCCTGAGGGGTGTTTGGTATCATATATGGTGTAGTATGGTATTTTCAAGTAGCTTTTTGTAGTGAAGTGTGTTTCTGAGACAAGTAGTATGTCTATATTGTTATTGTATATGAATGTTTTAATTTCGAGGGCCCGTTGTTGCAGGCCATTTGAGTTCCAGGCTGCTATTTTTAGAGTGTCCGTTTTTATTTTTTGCTTAGCACGTTTGTAATTAGTTGTAGCATGACTGTGATTTGTTGAGTTTGCTGTTTTAGTACTGCATTTTGTTCGCTTATCATTCTGGTTAGCATTTCGGTGTTCTTTATGGATTGTTTGAGTAGTTCTTTGATTTCTGCAGTGTCATTGTTACTATTGCTGTGGTATTGGTTGTGTGTATGTGTTGATTGGCTGGTTATTTGAGCATAGCTTAGACCACCAATGGTGTTGGTGCTGATAGGTTTGGTGTTTGTTGCTTGCTCTGTACTTGGAATTATTTCAGGATTTGTGCTGTCCTGTTGGGCTTGTGTGTTAGTGATTGTTCTGCTTCGTAGGGGCGGGAACAGTTTACGTTGTAATTGTTTTCTTACTTCACATCCTTTATAGCTGGCTGGGTGGTTTCCGTTACAGTTATAGCATTTAACCTCCTCAATTTTTCCCGTGGATGGGCAGTGTGTCGTGAGATGATTTTTTGCGCATTTAACGCATGCCGGGGTTCTATTACAATAATTTTTGGTGTGTCCGTATTGTTGGCATCTTATGCATTGTGGGATTTCTTTTTTATGCCTGGGTGGCTCCACTTTTACTATTGTGTTTAGTAATTTTTCTATATCGTATATTTCCTTATTGTTGTTTTTAGGTTCTAGTTCAACTAGGAATAGCGGTAGTGGTTGTTTGGTATCGTATTTGTTTATGTTATTTATTGACCTTACTTGGTGTCCGATTTTTGCCAGTTCTTCACTTATTTTTGCAGTATTTGTTTTTGGGTGTAGTCCCCTGATTACTGCTTTGTAGCTTTTGTCTGTTTTGAGCTGAAAAGTGTGATATGCTGCATTTTTGTCCTTTAGTGATCTTGTAATTTTTCTGAATGTTTCTGGGGTGTTGGTTTGTACTTTAACCTGGTCTATTTTTATCTGTTTGATGATGTAGTTGTCTTTCCCTGCGATGTTGTTTAGCAGTTCGATGAGGGGGTCAATTATTTTTGCGTCTACGTATATTGGTGGTGGTTTGGGTGTACGGTTTGTCGGACTTTCCGTTGGGTCCGTTGCTGCCTCTTCTGGCAGTGCGCTGAATGGATTGTGCAGTTTGATATCTTGTAGCCATTGTTTTTTTTCATATGTATCAATTTTCCTCGCGCTTGCGAGCGGGGTTACCTTCCGTTTTTTGCTGGAGGTTGCCACCGTCCAGCTTTCTTCCTGGTGTATTGGTATGTTTTGCTCTTCGTCGGATTGTGTTGTTTCCATAATATCATCATTTTTCTCTACATATGTAGAGTCTGTAGCTTTATTTATGAAAAATGTTTCACCGGAGTTAATTATTTTTATTGGTGGAATCTGCATGATTCCACGTTTTGTCTATTTTTGGCTTTAACTTTGTCCCTATCTCTTCTCTCTTGCCGCACTTTCACTGGAGCACTGTTTCGCACGTCCGTTTAGGTCGCCTGCCCAGGCGGAACTGTGTATAACAGTTGTGTGCTAAATAAAGGGAATTATTTGTATTTCCGAATCCATTCTATATCTTTTCAGCATAATATATTTAAAGAAAAAGATTGATCGTACCTTCTGATCTGAAAAAATAGCTCTGTTTATTATACATTATACATTATACATGTGTATGGGAATTAACTAGTGTCTATATAGTTTCACACTGACAAAATAGTTTCGAGTTACTTGAAAATAGTTGCTTGATTCAAGCAACTGTACGCGTTAACAAAATAGTTCCAACTTACTTGAAAATAGTTGCTTGATTCAAGCAACTGTACGCGTTAACAAAATAGCTTCGAGTTATTTGAAAATACTTGCTTCACTCAACTGCACACATTAATAAAATAGTTTCAAGTTACTTGAAAATAGTTGCTTGATTGAGGTAACTTGACCAATCTGAATCATCATAAAAACTTGGAAGGATATTTCAGACAAAATTACAGGTTCACATTGGCAAAATGATTTTAACTTACTTGAAAATAGTTGCTTGATTCAAGCAACTGTACACGTTAACAAAATAGTTTCAAGTAACTTGAAAATAGTTGCTTGATTCAGGTAACTTGAAGTCTGAATCATCATAAAAACTTGGAAGGATATTTCAAGCAAAATTACAGATTCACATTGGTAAAATAATAGGTTCACATTGACAAAATGGTTTCGAATTGCTTGAATTCAAATCGTCTGACGAAGCAACATGACTAATCTGAATAGTTTAATTGTCATCTTTATCCAAGACTCGCATAGTCAATCGAGCCATTCGGAAATCACATTGACCAACTCCACAATTGAAAAGTAGAGAAAAGTAATTACAAGTATCGCAAATGGTGAGACAATATGCGATAAAAGTGAAAAGATGAGCGTGGCGTTAAGCTCTAAGGAACTAGAGGTTTTGTGAGAAAGCAGGTAGTGGCCTAACGAAAAAGGCGGAGATCTCCCTAACGGAAAATCCGAGTCTCCCCATAAACAATGTCGCCTAGGACCCAAGTTAGTAGGAGGCTTTTTCCTCCTATCTTCCTTCCCAACATTGGTCATAACCAATCAGCATCGCGGATCATTGCCCTCACTTGCCTAACTGAAAATGTAAGCAACGAATCCGCGTTCTTCGGTCAAAGGGCACACCCATACCGAGCTTTCCTCCGCATTCACATTAGAATAAAACTTTAGAGTTTGATCGTCTCTCACGGTGTCTAGAGTTCCTGCATTTCCTACAACTCTCACCGTTCCTACCTCTCCAGAGTTTGATCGTCTCTCACGGTGCCTAGAGTTCCTGCATTTCCTACAACTCTCACCGTTCCTACCTCTCTAAGAGTGTGATCGTCTCTCACGGTGTCTAGAGTTCCCATAATCCCTATAGCTCTCACCGTTCCTATATCTTTCAGAGTTCCTTCATCATTTCTCAAGGTGCCTACACGGCCTAGAGTCTCCTAAGGCTCTCACATTATCCAGAACTCCGACAGTTCCTATAACTCTCAAGGGCCTAGAGCGCCTAAACGGGAATTTACGACTCCCGTTGACGCGTATTCTAACCACCGCGTCTCCCCGCGATAGCTCGAAAATACAAGGACCATCGCCGAGGGAAGCTACTTTCCTGTCCACCCTCTCTCAAACATCGGCTCCTCAGCTAGGTGGCCGAAGACATTCGGTCGTTACGATTGAAAGAGTGTCACCGACTTTGTTTGGCCATAATCGTCGCGAATCAATCGCCGGTTTTCCTCTTGGAGGCGTGACCAGAATATTGCCGAATCGTCGAGACCCAGAGTCTAGAATGTCCGCACCACCGAGCGGTAGAGGAAGTACGCACAATCTTCGGTTGGACATTATGGACGACATCGCAGACCTAAAAGCGAGGAAGATAAGATGAGTGTAGAGATGAAAAAATTAAGCAGAGATCAAACTTACGCGCTACACTTGATCTTCATTTTCTTTAAATTTTGATCCAGCTGATAAATCAGTAATTAAACCAAGGGAACTAAGTTTGAAATCAAGCGAATCTGAAATACTATCAGACTGTTGCTACGTGAGAACAATAGCCATCTTGTACTTCGTATTTGCTCGATTCCAAACTCTAATCGATATACCAGCAGAATTTACCAGCAAAATAATTATTCAGAGATTCTGTCGATAAAACAATTGAAGTTTAAAATCGAACGAATCCGAATTACTGCGAGATCGTTGGTGGCTATTGTTCTCGTAGCAACAAACTGATGGTACTTCAGATTCGTTTGATTTCAAACTACAATTGATTTATCAATAGAATTGTCGAAGAATTATTTTGTCGATATCGGTGTAGAACAATAGCCAACAACGATCTCGCTGTACTTCATATTTCCTCTATTACAAACGTCGATTCATTTACCAGCAGAGCATCTGAAGAATTATTTCACATGGATCATGTAGAAAAAAAAACAAACACGAAAATGGAACTGTAATAACATTTTTTATTCCTTGTTGAGAGCCGTTCTTAAACATTTTGCAGGAATTTTCCCTTCGCAAGAAGATCGAAAAATAACCACTTTTGACGCTCTGTTTTCATCCCATATGAATTTTATCTTTAATATTACCGATTGATAATAATGTCACTGCGATATTGTCCGCAATGATTGCAAATTATCTTCTCCACGTTTCACCTATATCGATAATACAGAATATCAAACAACAATTATTTAATTTCACGTTGTTGTTGACTTTATTAATTTTTACGATAAAGTGCATTCTCTGGAAGAAATTTTACGATTTACGATTTTCTTTTTCATTCCTCCTTTCACCTACGATGGCTCTTAAACAAGAAACGATATCGTAACGAGAAATACAACTTACCTGAGCGTCCACTTTGGTTCCACTAGTGTTGTCCCATACGACTTTGTGTTTGACCTCGCTATTAGGGGACTTTTTACCCAACGTTTCCTTCACCGCCTTCACTACCTTCGATTTATCGAACTTGAGACTTAAACTGGCCGTTACTAAATCTTCCGGCTTCTTCGACATCGGTTGGTGTCTCTTCGTGAACCAATTCGACGGTACCATAAAGGTCGAAATAGCGGCTTTCGAGGATCCGCTAAGCTTACTTTTAGCTCCGTGCAATGTCGACACGTCGAAGCTGTTGGAACGGAAGCTCTTCGATCGACTTCCTTTTTGTTCGGTCGTTTTTCCGGGCCAGTTTGATTTGCTATCGTCCCGCGAACTCGGCGCTTCCTCGCCGCATCGGTTGATTTCCGTCGCGGAAGACCCTAACGAGTTTAGGATCGATATCAGATCCGTATTAGAGCAAACAATGCCCGCAGCACCGGAAACGGATGCACTCGCGGCTCTTGGCAGTTCCGAGACGCGCTTTCGGAGAGAAGATGTCTGCGAAACCGACGGAGTAGGCATTTCAGAGAATCGTTGTTTCGGCTGTAGAGTGTAACGTTGAGCGGAACTGTTACCCTCCAGCGGCTGTATTTCGTACACTTGCTCCGTCGACGTCCTGTACATCCTTAAGCGCACCTGGCAAACGGATTGCTTTTATTCTTTTTTATCATAATTCGTGCATTATGATACATGTTTCGATGATTGAGCCGTTAAGCGTGACAAAGCGATGGAATTGTTTTGCACAGAAATTCTGGTTCTAAAATTATGTTAAGGAATCTAGGGCGTAATAACATCTTGAAACGCAAAGTTATCGATGTGTCGATGAAAGTTAAGCGAGCTTTATCGAAGCACACGTTCGAGTCTTTGGGCGATTGCTAGGAATACGCGTAATGTTCTTTTCTGTGAGCTGAAAAGTTGAACGACTATAAAAGGCGTTTGTAGAGGATTTCAAAGCGGAAGAAGAAGTGATACAAATGTTTAGAATCAGAAATTATCTGTTTATATAGAGATCTATTTGATGCAAGATCTAAAATCAATCAAATCGGATTGTACGGACGTATATTTGTAAAGCAACGAATATTTGGTTCTTTCAAATCTTAACTTCGCACGATCGTATAGAAGTTCGTCAACTTTAAACTCGGTTTTTCTTAGTCTGCAAACTAGCGGAGATAGAGCGGCTAAAATAAACGAAAGATCCTTACCTTCCTCGCTTTTAGGTCTGCGATGTCGTCCATAATGTCCAACTGAAGATTGTGCGTACTTCCTCCACCGCTCGGTGGTGCGGACATTCTAGAGACTCTGGATCTCGACTACTCGGCAATATTCTGGTCACGCCTCCAAGAGGAAAACCGGCGATTGATTCGCGACGATTACGGTCAAACAAAGTCGGTGACACTCTTTCAATCGTAACGACCGAATGTCTTTAGCTACCTAGCTGAGGAGGCGATGTTTGAGAGAGGGTGGACAGGAAAGTAGTTTCCCTCGGCGATGGTCCTGATCCTTCTCCGCCACGATCGCTCATTCGTCTCACCTGTCGATACAAACATCAAGATAGTTTCGATACGCGAGAACTGTCGTAGTGACGATCGAGCCTGGCGAAAGTCAAATTGACCAACTTCATCTTTGGACAATCTCATAATTTCGCAATTTCATCGTCCAAGTACACGATTGATTCTCACAAAACCTCTAGTTCCTTAGAGCTTAACGCCACGCTCATCTTTTCACTTTTATCGCATATTGTCTCACCACTTGCGATACTTCTAATTACTTTTCTCTACTTTTCAATTTTGGAGTTGGTCAATGTGATTTCCGAATGGCTCGATTGACTATGCGAGTCTTGGATAAAGATGACAATTAAACTATTCAGATTAGTCATGTTTATTATTTTCCTATCCTTATTTTTAATTTACACTATCCTTATTTTTTATAGACTTAAAACAAAAAACAAACAACAAAGAAATCTACAACATCAATCGGCTGATGAACTCCATAGTTAAGTTCGAGCCACCTCTTGTAAAGAAAGAAATAATACAATGCAAAAGGTGCCAAAGGTACGGCCACACGCAGAAATACTGCAATCACAACTTCCGGTGCGTAAAATGTGCAGGTAATCACCCCACTGACCAATGCACTAAATCCCCGGAAACCCCCGCCAAGTGTATCCACTGTCAAGGAGAGCATCCTGCGAACTACAAAGGATGCTCAGCCTACAAAACACTACATAATATAAAGTATCCAAAACTGAGACCCAAGGACATAACCATACAAGAACCTAAACCCCAAAAACTCACCACACCAACAGTATCCTATGCGCAGGCAACGCAAGGAAACGTAAACAACTCGAAAACACACATTGTACACACAGAAAATAGAATTCCCACCCCACAAAACACAGACAACTTTACCAGACTCGAAAAACTTATCGAGAAGCAAACTGAGCAAATTAACAACTTGCTGTCACTACTCACACTCTTCATGGACAAATTCATACGCACAGAAGCAAAATAAAACCAATGCGAATAGCTCTGTGGAACGCCAACGGTCTAGCTCAGCACAAATTTGAACTAGAACTATTCTTAAAACAACAGCAAATCGATGTGATGCTCATATCCGAAACCCACTTCACCGACAAAAACTACCTCAAAATACACGGCTACAACTTCTACCACACACAACACCCCAGCGGAAAGGCCCACGGTGGCACCGGAATCATAATCAAATCAAACATCAAGCACTACGAACTTCCACCATTCCAGAAAGACTACCTCCAAGCAACAAACGTAGCAATAGAAGACTGTCATGGTACAATCATCACTTCAGCTGTATACTGCCCTCCCAGACACTCCATCGCCAAAGAAGACTTCGACAACTTCCTGGACACCCTGGGCAATAGATTCATAGCCGGAGGAGACTACAACGCCAAACACACCCAATGGGGCAGCAGACTGGTTACAGTAAGAGGCAAAAACCTCCTCAACAGCATAATAACCAACAACCTCAACTACCTTACCACATACGAACCCACACACTGGCCCACCGACACAAACAAAATACCCGATCTCCTTGATTTCCTCATAACTATAAATATCTCGTCAAGACACGTCCAAATCAATTCCTCGGCTGATCTCTCCTCCGACCATTCCCCCGTGATAGTAACAGTCATTTCAACAATCATCGAGAATACACCTAATGGCTCCATTCATAACCAACACACCAACTGGCAGCTCTTTAGAGAAATATTCACACACACAACTTCAGCCTCAATCTCACTAAAAACCGATGAAGAAATCGAAGCAGCCACGGAATACCTAAATGCGAGCATAATAAACGCTATCCGCTTCTCCACACCGGCAATAACGTCCATCAGCAATCACGAATACCCCCAGTACATATTAAAAAAAATAGCAGAAAAACGTAGACTAAGAAGGATATGGCAGACCCATAGAACACCGGAGGACAAACGCAAACTAAACAACGCAACTAGAAAACTATCCAAAACCATAAAAAACTACAATAATGACCGTTTTCACAAATATCTCGCCAGCCTGTCCCCCACAGCCGACTCTAACTACTCACTATGGAAAGCCTCCAGGAAACTCACGCGTCCCCCACAAATAATACCTCCAATCCGCCGTCCGCAGGGTGGATGGGCGCGTAGCCCTATAGAAAAAGCCAACCTATTTGCCAAACACTTGACTGAAGTATTTCAACCCCATTCCTCCATAGCTGCAGCGGACGTCACCGAATACCTGCACACTCCCTTCCAAATGTCCCCTCCTATTGAGCCCTTCACTTCTGCAGAGATTATACAAGCAATCAGTCGCCTAAACCCCAAGAAAGCAGCAGGTCACGACCTAATAGGAAATAAAGCAATCAAGGAACTTCCCATAAAAGGGATTGCACTCGTCGCATCAATCTTTAACGCTATCCTCCGCCTTCAACACTTTCCCAAGGCTTGGAAAATCTCACTAATCACCCTCATCCCTAAACCCGGTAAACCAATATATGAAACCACCTCCTATCGCCCAATCAGTCTTTTACCTACCCTGTCTAAACTATTCGAGAGAATGCTCACGAATCGTCTCCTCCCACTCCTAGAAGAATTGAAAACACTCCCAGACCACCAATTCGGCTTCCGAAAACAATACTCAACAGTAGAGCAAATCCACCGCATAACCCACATGATCAGCCAAACCCTTGAAAAAAAAAAAAATACTGTTCAGCGGTATTCCTAGACATCCAACAGGCATTCGACAAAGTATGGCATGAAGGGCTACTCTACAAGATCAAAAAGATCCTACCCCATCCATACTACTCCATCTTAAAATCCTACCTAACCAACAGACAATTCATAGTTAAATGCCTAGGCGCCTCTTCCGCAACATTCCCAATAGAATCCGGCATACCCCAAGGTAGTGTCCTCGGACCCCTACTGTTCTCCATCTACACTGCCGACTTACCTATATCAAACGAGGTAACAATAGCAACATTTGCCGACGACACAGCACTATTAGCTACCCACGCAGACCCGGCAATTGCCTCATCCACTCTCCAGCGAAGTCTCGACTCCATGGAAAAGTGATTCCAAAAATGGGGTTTTAAAATAAACGAAAAAAAATCCTCCCATGTAACCTTCACGCTCCGAAAACAAACCTGCCCCCAGGTCACCATTAACAACACAATAA
Source organism: Bombus affinis (assembly GCF_024516045.1). Lineage (NCBI taxonomy): Eukaryota > Metazoa > Arthropoda > Insecta > Hymenoptera > Apidae > Bombus > Bombus affinis. The sequence goes on along the minus strand of NC_066346.1, from coordinate 16,600,059 downwards.
TCCCAAGCAAGGACTCCGTATGATACCTGGGCATGACCCTGGACAGGAGGCTAACTTGGAAAAAACATATCTCGGAAAAAACAAAGCAACCAAAGGAAAAACTAAGAAAATTCTATTGGCTCACGGGCCGACGCTCCAAACTAAAATACAGAACAACATAACCCTCTACAAGGCCGTAATAAAACCTGTCTGGACCTACGGAATCCAACTATGGGGAACAGCAAGTAATTCCAACATTGAAATACTCCAACGCTTCCAATCGAAAACGCTAAGATCCCTATTAAATGCACCCTGGTATGTTACCAACGAAACAATCCACCGTGACCTCAAAATATCTACAGTCAAAGATGAAATACACAAGTTCAGAAGCAGATATAACACAAGAGTCAACAACCACCACAACCCACTAGTGACCCAACTACTGGACACGACGGACCAGATCCGCAGACTAAAAAGAAAATACCCTCTAGATTAAATCCTTAGTTTCTACTAGAACCAACAATATAAAACTATTATAATCCATGTCATTGTATCACGCCAAACTAAGTTACTGAAAATTCTCAACGAGAATTGATTGTAAATTTTCTAATAAATAAAAAAAAAAACATCTTCTCAATTGCGCTACCAAATACCTACGGACAAAATTGTTCTTATAAATTTATGAATATTATGTGTTTACGTATTTGAATGAAAAGTGTTTTTCTTCACTTCACTTCAATGTAACGAGACGTGTCTATCATGATTACACCGGTAAGAATTGAGACTAATTTGGAAATATATATATGGAAGCTAGAAGATGCTTATTGCAGACATACACATAGCAAAAAACTAATGTACAATGTAAAGAGTATTTTTAAACATATGATTGATTAGGGGTAAAAATGCTGCTACTAAAAATATTGTGACTTATTTATACAATACATAATTAACTGTCCAAATACCGATGGTAATCAATAAGCATCTTATAATTCCTATTTACATTTATTTCAAAAGTTTCTTTCGTTTCATAAGGAAATAATAGATGCACGACACTTTTTGTTTTATATTATTTTATCGATTTATGTATGATCTATTTTGTAGTAATAGAACAAAACGAAAGAAATTTTTGAGACAGCCTAATGCATCTTGAAATTCATGAAAAGCTTCAACAAAATATTCATGGAAAGTTTCTGTAAGCGTCCGAGTACTTTCGTGAGCCGTTATATGTATAATAATTCGTTACAATGTTAGTGATAGCTTGGAAAGTGAACTATTTTTATTATACATCTTTTTACTTTCCATATTACGCTCATAGATACTCTAAAACGCCGCGATACTAACTCTTATCTATCATGTTTACGAATGCCTATAATTTGTGAAACCGCTTCTGATTTTACGGAAATTTTGCAGTTGCTTGATGAATGAAACAGATTTGTTAAGAGAATCACATGTTATAGATACCTGAACTGTGATTTATTTAATATATCTTTTCTGATTTGTTATCCTGCAACATTTCCATGTTTTACGAAGCTTTAAATTAAATTTCACAAGTTTATTTTCCTTAAGCTAAAGACGATGCTGGTGAAATATTTATTTTTGAAGTAAAAAGTAAAAATATAGCTTACATATTGCTTGTATTTAATCATGTATTACGATTAATCCTGTTGCGATACTCGTATATTTCAGTTAGGCTCTGGTTTTAGTAAACAAGAAAGATTTATAATATCTTAAGAGGATGTTTAGCATGAAATCATGCTAATAAGAAGTTTTTCATGTTTTTCTTCAGGCTTAAAATATTTTTTAATGTTGTGAAAAAATTGGGTTGAAAATGAATAAAAGGGTGCAACAGGGTATTTAAACAAACTAATGTCTCTTATATGAATAAGTCGAGTGATATGCTGTAAATTATTTTCACAAAAAGACACCCATTTTTATTATTGTTTTCTAAACAAAATTCAATATGATTTGTTATACCTGTAATAGGAAGTTTCTTTAACTATCATTAAGTTATCGATCCTATTTTTATTGAAGTTTAACAATACTGTTCAATGTTAATAATTATTAATTTATAAGTGAAGGGTAATTCCAACGAAGAAAGATATCATTTGCAAACAAATAGTTTCAGATAAAATCAGCATTGGTACTGTAAATTTAAGATATTATAAATCTAATATGTATTGTATCGCAAAGCGGGATTCATGATGAAAAATTAAATATAAAAGTCCATGAAATTTCGCAAATTTAAACATCTCAGTTGATACAGCTTTAATAAATGTGGACAAAAGTTTAGTCTATCTCTATATTTAAATAACGCATGATATTTAATTCTACAGTATAATTAAACAAAGATTCGAAGCTGAAAATTTCGAAATATAATTGAACAATATATCGTACAATAAATGTTATATGATGTTCTGTAAAGGTGAATTGCATTTTTATGAAGAGGATCAAAGATAAAAGAGATTTTTGTTGAACGATACGACCGTTTCGAAATTCCATTTTGATCTTGTGTATGTATAGTGTATCTCGTACAAAAGATATTACAACAAGCGTCCAGTCATAATGTGAAACATTAATCAAAATTTCTAATCTCGAGTGTTTCAAGCCCCAGAACTCATCTTAATAAATATAAGAAGGACAGATTAAATTCAATTTGATTTTTCTAATTTTCTCGTTAATAATTAAATATGAGCATCAATCAATCAATAGTTCATAATGCACGGTATAATGCGTGTATAACATTCATCTGATTTCAATTAACTTACGTTTAAGCAAAATAATTATTCGAACTAGTTTATCATTCACATTATTACACATTTTAATTGTATATATATCTAGTACAACATAGAAAGGATGCTTTAGGATTATGAGTATTCCTTTAATTTTTAAGAAGAACAATAAGTATGCATAGTATTTCTTTTATCTCATATTCTAATTTCACCACATTGAATTTTCTAAAGAAAGATGATCTATTTATTTTAGATAACGCAAATCCTTTATTTTAGATATGCAAAGTCAAATATATTTTTGTCAATAAAGACACAAAAAATCTTAGATGTCTAAATGTCAGCTTTAAGAACAGTAGACTTGCCTGTCTTCAAACTTAAATGTCCTTTCCAGTAGTAAAACTTAAATAACATTAACAACGGCAGTAATATTTACGCCTACAGATGGAGGATATTAGACTTCGATTAAAATACAAGTAGCTCAATAAATATGTGTCTAAGTACGATCGTTAAAGAATAACGATTCGTCATTCTTTATTCCAGCGCTTAATGCTATCCTTCTTTCAACAAATACAATCCTAGAACAATGCCGCTGAAGAGAAATGTTATGCGTGAATTTATTTGCCTTTGCGGGACGAAGGTTTATTAAATTATTAAATGAAAATATTAAATGAAAATGAATATGTATAATTGTGTGTATAAAAATTGATATATGTATGTATGTATAAAATATATATATGTATGTATATATATATATATGTCGGGTTGGCGTTAAGATTAGAGTTAGGTTCAAGGGCGTGAAACGAATCCCTATTGGCGCTAGACGTGATCGTTATGCAATAGAGGAGATATTTACTAGTGCAAATATGACTATGATGGAATTGGACAAGTAATCGCGATAATTAGATACTCGAGAAGCAAATGACAATGATCCTAGGCTCAATAACGAATCCGCGGTCAACGGGATGACGAACTTTACCCTTCGTTAGCGTCTAAGTTACACTGTATGTTAGAGCAAGGGGCAATTATTACGTATACGAAAGACAGGTCGATTGCCGATGAGATCGCACTAGAGAGAGTGGCTCTCCGTCGCGGTGACGCTGTCGAAGAAATCTATGATGGGTGTGCCTAAGGGCACGATCATGAGAGTGCCAAGAGATCATCGGATTCGCGGAGAAAAGTCTTCGTTCGAAGGGTGAGGGAAATTGAAGCTGCTGTTAATTGGTCAATTTCCATGTTGGTGGTTAGAGAAAGATATTAGCTGTCCTTGGGAAAAGTTGCTAGCGGGAAGCGTCGTTCGTGGAAGGATAGATTTCTCTTATCTTTCCATAGTGGGGGCACAGGCTATTTGTCTACTTGAAAGACTTTGTATAATTGAAACTTAATATTCGTAGTCGGTCCTCGCCCAGCTAAACATATACTGTGAAGATGCGTTGGCATCTGGCAATCACCTTACCCGAAGGACAAAGTCTGCGTGTGGCGAGCCACGGGGCAGAAACCATTGAAACGTTTACCTTCGTGCCCTGTCCCAAGTATTTCTTTTAAGAAGAGCTATAGAATTACTTCCTGCCTTGGTTAAACAAAACGTTCATCCCCTTGACCGCGACTACGTTCGGCGACTGGTTGTCGCCTCGAGCCCGAGCTCACTATCATAAATCTCAAATAAATACAGTCGGATCGAATGACAACAGTTTCTTAATACGGCTATGGTGAAATCTAAATTTCAATACTAGGGGTCTTCCCAAAGTACCAAAGGGAAGGTTCCGGTGTTCTTTCATCTCCGACATATATATATTATTATAATGACTTATTTTAATAATGACTTAATTTGTATAGTAAAAACAGCTAAAATCTCATGTAAGATTGTTGGGATGTTACGTGATATTTCTGTTGCATCATTGATTATCGTTATACTTTGAAAAATAATTAAGGAAGCGAACAATGCGTGGACGATTATGGCAGTTTTATTAATAAACGAACGTTTAATAGAGAATATGGATTTACTGGATAAATAAATGTTTCATTAAATGTAACTGTTACGTGCAGAATAATATGTTGTTACATGTATGAACTAAAGTTGATGTAATACTCATATTATATTTATGGTTTCAAAGAATTAATAAAATCTGCTGAGATTCAAACGTATGCTCTCCCTTTTATTCTATGAGATTTAAACATTTAGAAGATTTTATGAAAATGCACTAAACAATCAGAAGCATCTGTTTCTCCTTTTTTTTTTTTTTTTTTAATATGTTCATTGCCACGCGATTTTTATACATTATTTTGACTTGGATAGATAGATTAAAGCATACCATACCAAGACATTTTATTCTTGCAAAATATTCTAGTCTATTTGCGTACCTAAACACCTAAACACCTAAACACTCAACGTGTTGAAGAATTAAATTTGAGATTTAAAGTGCCACAATCTCAATGACTATATCTACTTTCATGCGAGTACCGATATAGTTTACCAGAAAATTACAAATATGTATCATTTTAATATGAATATAAATAGAAGCATCTGTTTCTCCTTCTTTTTTTTTTTTTTTTTTTAAACATGTTGATTGCCACGCGATTTTTATACTTATTTTGACTTGGATAGATAGATTAAAGCGTACCATACCAAGACATTTCATTCTTGCAAAATATTATAGTCTGTTTGCGTACGTGCTCATAATCTTGGCTGATAATCGCCATTCGCTATATACATCGTTGGTATCGACATCAAAGGATTAACACAGACAAATACACAATCCATACAATCCGATTTGATTGATTTTAGATCTTGCATCAAACAGATCTCTATATAAACAGATAATTTCTGATTCTAAACATTTGTATTACGTTCATCTAATTATTAGGATATTAGATATATTATAAAGGAAGATATTATGTATTAAATAATCTGCCTCTTTTTCCGCTTTCAAATCCTCTACAAACGCCTTTTATAGTCGTTCAACTTTTCAGCTCACAGAAAAGAACATTACGCGTATTCCTAGCAATCGCCCAAAGACTCGAACGTGTGCTTCGATAAAGCTCGCTTAACTTTCATCGACACATCGATAACTTTGCGTTCCAAGATGTTATTACGCCCTAGAATCCCTAACATAATTTTAGAACCAGAATTTCTGTACAAAACAATTCCATCGCTTTGTCACGCTTAACGGCTCAATCATCGAAACATGTATCATAACGCACGAATTATGATAAAAAAGAAACTGTCTTTCGAATAAAAGCAATCCGTTTGCCAGGTGCGCTTAAGGATGTACAGGACGTCGACGGAGCAAGTGTACGAAATACAGCCGCTGGAGGGTAACAGTTCCGCTCAACGTTACACTCAACAGCCGAAACAACGATTCTCTGAAATGCCTACTCCGTCGGTTTCGCCGACGTCTTCTCTCCGAAAGCGCGTCTCGGAACTGCCAAGAGCCGCGAGTGCATCCGTTTCCGGTGCTGCGGGCATTGTCTGCTCTAATACGGATCTGATATCGATCCTAAGGTCGTTAGCGTCTTCCGCGACGGAAATCAACCGATGCGGCGAGGAAGCGCCAAGTTCGCGGGACGATAGCAAATCAAACTGGCCCGGAAAAACGACCGAACAGAAAGGAAGTCGATCGAAGAGCTTCCGTTCCAACAGCTTCGACGTGTCGACATTGCACGGAGCTAAAAGTAAGCTTAGCGGATCCTCGAAAGCCGCTATTTCGACCTTTATGGCTCCGTCGAATTGGTTCACGAAGAGACACCAACCGATGTCGAAGAAGCCGGAAGATTTGGTAACGGCCAGTTTAAGTCTCAAGTACGATAAATCGAAGGTAGTAAAGGCGGTGAAGGAAACGTTGGGTAAAAAGTCCCCTAATAGCGAGGACAAACACAAAGTCGTATTGGACAACACTAGTGGAACCAAAGTGGACGCTCAGCTAAGTTGTATTTCTCGTTACGATATCGTTTCTTGTTTAAGAGCCATCGTAGGTGAAAGGAGGAATGCAAGAACGCACATAATACGCAAAAATCTATGGCAGATTCAAAGTACAGTACTCGTTGTGATATTCGGTAAAGATAATAAGTTCTTCTATGGAGATTTCATTTTTCAAATTATTCTCGTACAAGTACGTATTTGCATAAATAAATAACACACGGTCTCTGCGTAAATACCCAGGCCAGTTATAAATATTTCAGTTTGCCAACGATATCCCAACATGTGGGACACTCACATGCGTGCTACTTCGTGAGCGATGATAATGGCGCTGGTCAAGCCTTCGTCTCGATTTAACGCGCACGATCTCGAAGGAACTCCTATATCTAATCGCGTCAACCATACAGCAACATCGTGATTTACGTCCTTCGAGGACAGCATCTTTCTGTTCCATTTGTTCACGTTCTCGAAAGATCGTCTGGCATCGCCACGGCGGACCTACGACAATTTATTAATATTTTCTTAATAAAAGCTAGCAAATATTACGAATATATTATATTTATTATTACATCATGCATTATATACTATATATAAATATTCGTTAATGATAATAAATATATGTGCAAGTAATCGTGTTGTTGATTGTAATCAAATGTAACTTGTAACGCTATTAGTATTTTAATCTTCCTGAAAAATGTTGAAATGTTGATTCAACAGCAGAGAAGAATAGCAGAAAAAGAAAAGTAAAAGGAATCGCAAGTGTCGTATATCAATGATATTATCATAGGTCTATAACATTAAATTAAGATTCTTAAGAGATGAAAAAGGTTTAATAGTCGATTATACAGATATTTCGGATACACGATAAATGCGAGGTTTGCCAATGATCCGTGAAAATTGTTTGTTTGGAAATTTGTTTCCAAGGGATCGTCCACGGTTGTCCAATTTAACAAAATGGAACTCGTTGCATTTTATCGATCTAAAACGTCATGCGCAGATATTTTGACCTATATAATTTATATACCATACACTGTACAGATAAGTAGAAAATAAAATAATTGACACTCGCATATGCGTATCTCAGATAGTTACTACTTTAGTTAAATGATTTAATTTAATGGAAATCGCTTACCATAACGTCTCGTTTTTCCGCGTATAAAATCATTCGTACGATCACTAGAATCATGTTGGATTCGAGCGATGGGTCCATGTAAATTGCACTGACCTAGGATTAAAATACGTACGAAAATGTAACAGGCGTTAAAACAGTATTACAGCCTTACAAATAAATTATTATTCAAAACTCTCGTAAATACATCGTATCTTATATAATTTTCCTAAAAAATTAATTTTATTCGTTATATTTATCTTAGGAAATGTACGTTATTAATCTCAACAGCATTGGAAAACCAATTACCGAATGGCTGAAATTAATCGATTACAATATTCCATTACGGATAAATTATTCGCTGAACTTTTTAAAAGATACGTGTAAGCTTTGAACAGTGTAAACAGAAAATACAGAGCTTCCATCCGAATATACGATCGAGATGTTTGAAAGCAAGTAGCGTACCTTGAAAATACAGAGATACGCATAACTCTGCCCTATGTTTCCCGGTTGCTTGCGTACATATGTAGGAGGAGGTATTCTATATCTTAGTATAATAACAGAATTTCGTTTGGTATTACTTACGATGTTTAAAAGAGCCAAGATATATTTCTGTACTCGAATTCCATGAAAATCTACCACGGAGTAATCAGCAGCTATTCCAAGCTCTAGCCATCGTGGCGGCGAATCCTTAGCAGCTGGTCTTTTCTCTATGAAATGACTTATCTTAGAAATCGACTTATCTTCCACGAAATTAGAAAGTCTACTCGACTCGACTTGATAGCTTAAACGCATGATTATTAAAAGCATAAATTAATATCTACGAGCAAGCATTCGTGGAATAATTATTATGATATAAATAATTATTTCAAAAGTATAATTTCAAAAATATCAATTCGGTATCACCGTGAATTTCATCCTGCAAATTTCTTTAAAATTCTTGACAAATTTTGGTAAACGTATTCCTCCAGCAAATTTGTCTATTTTTCTATTTTTTTACATTAAATTAGGCAAGATAGATAAAGATTCGTGCAATGGACAATATACCTATGTGTAATAGACAGGGAATAATAAAATAAATTAAAAACAGCTAAATATAGATGAACGTGTAGAAGATCAAGCGAGAGTGGAACGCAATAGGGAGAATAATTGTAAACCGAGTTCCGTTTAAGGCTGAAGATAAGCTATTCTTATATTACATGCTGTTATTATTACTTTTGTACACGATAGATTGCAATATCAGTACAATTTCTTTCTTTCAGTAATATTCGATGATTCGTTAATTTATTAACCGCTATATTGTACGTGGTAAGTAGAAAAGCAACGATTGTACAAGAATGGCATTTGGAAAAATATTTGACTTACTTGATAATCTGTTCCTTTGCCATTTAGGACCAAAGAAGTATCCAATTTCCTCGGGATTTGTTATTTTATATAGGTTGGAGTTGATAATCAATCTCGGATCCACTCGGATTGGTTATCACACCTTTTATTTTCTCTCTTATACAAAACACCAAATCACACAGCAAACGTCTAAACTCTCCCAATGCGTCTTAGCAATTAAGGCGTGGTCGACTCCTATGACAAAAGAGCGTCGTTAGGAGTCGTACCAACATAACCCTAGTAACCTTTTAGTAACTAGCGGTCATACCAACTGAGCATTTCTCAACAGGATTTACGTCGATCGATAATTCTTCCACTATTGTATCGTTGTATTCTGTGGAGACATCGTCTTTTTCATCGTACAGAATCAATTTCTCAGCTTCTGGATATTCTACGTCGAAGACGTCACCGGAAAGATTATAAAATCCCTGAACATCGTGGCTTAAACAATCGCGTTTGCTTCGTTTCGACTTTTTCTTTATTTCTTCAACTTCAAATTTATTCGATTTCCCTGTAACCGAATTTTCAACGTTTTACCACGTTTGCCTGCCTTATCTTCGCTATTCTCGTTACGGATAAAATGAAAAAATAGTTGCAAAATTTCTGAAATTGTAAATACGACCAGACTGGAACGTATCAACGACATATACGGTGTCACAAAATTGTGACAAGTCAATATTCCAGTTGTTAGTTTGTTGAATTTACGCCACCGCTGATTAAACGTATCACGCTTTAATAGAAAATTCAATTTCCCAGCGGGGAAAATGGAATTTTGCGCTAATTAAAGTATTGCGCTTTTGTACAAAATTCCATTGTTTTCTGTTGCCCGCGAAAATGCAATTTTACGACGGACATTTCAGACAAATTTCCATCAGACGGCTTTCCATCCGTAAAAAAGAATGCTATCTATAAAAGTATGATACAGTGCACTTACTTGATTGCAATGAAATCTCAACGATTATTAACAGATACCAAGATGTCTCGACAGTTGCAAAAATCTTTTATAAATAAATTACACGTGGCTCGCGAAGCTGTTTCAACGTTGCTGGAAACTTTTTGCGTATATGATATACGAAGCATTTCGAAATGATCATTGCAGCACTGTAGCGAGACACGCCTAACTTGATCGTATCGATGAAATTTCAAACGGATTTGGAAGTGTGCGTAGAAGTTATATTTATCAGGGACACGTACTTTCCAAAAATCATCAAACTATTCGAACAGTCAATTATTATTTAGTATGTTAATAAGCCACGATGTAATACTCTTAAAGAGTTAGAAAGAATAAATTTTCGGAAAATGGAACAATTTGACTTTCAAAAGGCTCGTACGTGATGTAATCATCTGTTTGATGAACTTTTAATTGCTATCGTAGATAGGATCGTAAAATACTACGAATGTTACAGACATTGTCGTGATTTTCCTATAAAGTAACACACGACGCGTAGTCCGTTTGATGTTCGATTTGCTTGGCTCTTGTAATCCAATTTCAATAAAATTGTACAAAATGCACGTGATACGAAAGAAAATATAAAATATACAAAATACTCTTTACTTCTCTTTTTTTTTTTTCTTTTCAATCATATCCTCAAAAATATGAATTTGCATCAAAATCTACAGTCTAATTAGAATATTAGAAAGAATATTCAGACAGACGATGTATATAAAGGAGATACAAATTACGACGATGAGAGAACTCGCAAGATATTTGTATCTGTGAAATTGCTACTGTTGCGTCGATAAATATCTACGCCGATTAAATTTTTGATACACTTCGGATTCTCATCAGAAAACCAGTAATAACATATTTCTATTTCGTAATATATTTCTGATATACAGAGGATGCTCTCAAAAATATATACACCCACTTTAATTAAATGGTATCGTGAAATTGCTGCATCGTATTATTACAATTTTTATACAAATCTTCCTTTCCTTCAATTTTGTGTACATTTCGGATGTATTCCTTTCTTTTAATCCTATTAATGGATCGATAGATTTAATTTTATAAAATTGATTTTTTGAATATTTATATATTCCATATCTTTTAAGCACCACGTCACATGATTCTTTCGGTAGAAATAACTGCGTAAAATTACATTTTCTCTGTACCTGGGAGCTTTTGCGCGGTGAATTTTATACGATCGAAGCCCCTTTTTCGAGTGGCGTGGGTGCTTCGGCATGGGAAAGTGCCTCTCCATTATCGTTTTAGCTGGCTGTTTCCATTTGTATAAAATCGTCGTTATTATCGTCTTTATCACAACGAAACCATCCCATTACATCAGTGTGTTTAAGGTTTCCCCACAGTTACCCCATCATTCGAGCAATCCACGTGCTTTACATAATTCTCAATATCACGTTTCCATTTTCTAACATCTGTGACTGTAGCTTTTCCAACGTCACGTACTCTTGATGAATTCTATCGCCGATTCTTACACCACCTCCCACGTTTTTAATTAAATTGTATTTTCTTTCTGTACGACTGGAACGTTGTTAGTTTCATACCAAATTCTTATTTATCGGAATTCTATTCTATTCTATTCGAACAGAGAAAAGAATGTGTAGATTTTTTAAAAAGAAACTGTTTTTTCGAGCTATCGCGGGGAGACGCGGTCGTTAGAATACGCGTCAACGGGAGTCGTAAATTCCCGTTACGATTAGAATGATCGACACCACGAATAGTTCGATCCCCGTATTTCGATTAAGATAATAGGGGTGATTCAGGTATGATAACACTGTGGCTCACAGAGTTAAAATATATATTTCCAACACTTAGTATACACGATTGAATAGATATAAACACTTAATAACTTATCACGCTGCAATAATATAGATATGAAAGTAACACGGTATGAGACTTAATGTTAGAAGTTAGATCTTTGACTGTGGTAGGAAATTCTGAGAGATATAGAAACGGTGAGAGTTATAGGGAATGCAGGAACTCTAGTCACCGTGAGAGACGATGGAAAACTCTGAAGCTTATTCTAATGTGAATACGGAGGAAAGCTTGGTATGGGTGTGCCCTTTGAACGAAGAACGCGGATTCGTTGCTTACATTTTTAGTTAGTAAAGTGAGGGCAACAATCCGCGATGTCGATTGGTTGGGACCAATGTTAGGAAGGAAGAGAGGAGGAAGAAACCTCCTACCAACTTGGGTCCTAGGCGACATTGTTTACAGGGAAACTCAGATTTTTCGTTAGGTATATCTCCGCTTTCTTCGTAATTCTTAAGAGCACATAATAAACCCAAGGACCTTTCTAAAAACCGGCCGAAAACTCTTCTGGAATTAGAAAGTCTTTTCTGGCAAACAGATGTGCTTAGACCATGTGTGCGAACAATGCAGCTAGAATTGCAACTTTATAGTAGGTCCTTGGGCCTCTGGAGTGTTAGAAGGACGGCAGATAGACCGTTGGTTGGCAAGCCGCCCGGGATGGCGTGCAGATGTGTTGCGCGACAGAACAGAAACTTATCCGTCACTGAGAAATGTTAGGTTCGACTGATAAAACGTACAGACACCAGAGTATTCGTGGGAGCAGTCGAACATCAACGATTCTACGATCTCGGCATATTCCACCTCAAACGCGATTCCGTAAAATTCAAACTAATCGTCCAGCGAGCTGTTCCATGTTTTCCAAACTGAACAGATCGTGAGCATCGGCCAGCGATATGGGAAATGAAGATAATTTCCAATTGTTCGTAACATCTGACGATCATTCGACTTAAAACATAGTTCTCGCGGTCGCGGCAAACAAGTTACGCAGGCAATTTGTCAGCTGTCGAACGAGAGAGCTGGCTGGTTGTACTGCGTTGAAGCAGAGCGATTCGAAGAACGGCAGAGACGCGAAAGGGAAGCGTTCACCGAGAATACGTCCGTTTCGTCTTTCTCGTTAGACGGTGGAAATGAATTGGCGATTTCACCATGAATACTACAAAGGAAGTTAACGCTGTAACTGGCGCGAGTTTCGCGTGAAACGTAGCCTTTGACGAGGTGAAAGCCGGTTTCTTTGCGCGTCTCGCCGAACAAATCCGATAACTAAAATTGTCTGACGAAATTGTTTTACACGAGCCGTGTTCTCGGTAACGCTAGCGGCTATTTAATCAAAATTGTCGGCCGCGTTTCTCGTTGGCCGTTCGATCGACCAACGTGTAATTAAAATGATAATCTTAATAGATCCTCATGGACAAAGATAGCGAGGCTGGCAGTTGGCGAAGCGAGCTAAGCAAATAGCGAATTATATCGCGTGTTATAACTGGATCGTGGAAGTTTGCGCATATTTTTACACTGATAAATTAACCCTGCTGCTGATCCTGTAATATTTCTCGTTCGATCTCATCTATTACAAATAACAGATACGTAAGACAACATAGGAAAATATATAAGTAAATAGTATCGCGAATAATTACGAATAATTGCATTCATTTTCGTTAAAGGTAAATTATATTGTATTTACGTGCCAAGGATAGAACTGAAATTGCCGCTGACATTGATTTATTCCTGTTAAATTTCAATGTCAGAATAAAAAAGTATAGCAGTTAGCGGTTGCGACCTCTTTGAAAAGCGTGTACCTAAAAGTGTGTCGCGAACAGTAAGCGATGGCGAGTATACTCGTCGAACACGGAGTACGGGTGGCTGTTATAATATAGAATTAAGTTGTTACGAAACGACTGTTTTATTTTTCAATTTAGTACTGACGGGGCTCGTCGTAACGTAAAATACTGCCATCTCTTCGTGACGAGTATACTCGTGGAAAACAGCCAATTGGTTAAACCAGGACCAGATCACGATACCGTTTAAAGATGAAATTTGTAGAATGGTTAGAGTTAGAGAATATCGGAACTTTGTATTATTATAACGTTTACCATCGCTGCGCTCTCGATATTAACCTTTAACTGCTGCTCTGGGACTCCCAGAAGATATAAACATCCGCCTAACTTCGCTCTCGAGCAACGCGTGATGTCAAGTGTCTTGGTAATTTTCAATTAAGTCGCCCCTTATGACTATAACTTATAACTTCTGATCTTTGTTCCGTATAGGAGTAATTGAGAACGTACAACTTTCCTTTCGCTTTGTTTCGTCTTGTCCATTATGGATGAAAATGCGATTATAGTTACGAAACGAATCATTCTTCGTTGATCGCGATACAATGGAAATGTTTACAGCGAACGTTCCCGAGTGCTTCGAATAAAGAAAGAACGATGCAATACGATACTCTTTGACTTATAAATAACTTTCCTTTGAGACCAATCGGTGGATCAATTTTCTGGCTCCGCAGACGCAATGTTACACGTAATCCTAGGAATCGTGAAGTTTTCAGTCTTTTCTAATATTATTTTTCAACTTGAAATTCAATCTATTGGACGTAGGAATATTTTTACTGTAAACTATTAGAAAAATGTCCATCGTATAATCGACGAGCATCGCGAGAGTAATATCCAGGCTTTAAATTCTAAAGGCTCGTTACCGTACAACTGTAGTAGGCAACGTCGTTGCTCTAAGCACGTACGTAATTTTGTTCACATTGTATAACCGATAACTATTTTCTTTTTATTATTTCTTTTTATTCGAATGTCCTTCAGCTTTCGCTTTACCACCGTACATCATCCCTACGTCATGCACCGATACTATTTTTCTTTTACACTGTGACACTTACTTGTCTGCTTGACCATGCGATCCTGATCATCATGCAAATGGTCCAAGACTGTTGTCGTAATACTCTACGGAATAACTAAAATTGTTGTATCGTTCTAACACGTTATAGATTTTATTAAAGAGGAACGTTTACTCGATAGAAGACTCAGATTCATGAAATAAGACACCGGTTTTCCCTGACGCCACTTTACGATATAAGTAATTAAACTTTTTCTCCCTCGTATATGGAAAGCTTAAAATACTTTTCCTGTATTATCTATGCCAAATCTCCTGTCAATTTCGTTACTAAAATAAATGTTACAGTTATCAGCAATAATCGCCTGCACTCGACTATACGTTTCTTTAATTAAAAATTTATCAAAGCGAAGTCTTCGATTCTTTAAATTCTGCAAAATTTGATAAAAACGCGCAATGACTCGAAACTTCCGACGAGTAATGTACGCGAAAGACTCTGTATACTCGTTAGGTCGTTCCTCAAACGAGAAACAGATCGAACTGTTCGCGTTCGAGTCAAACGTAAAGGGAAAAGATTAAATTTCCTAACTTTCCGTCGATAGGATCTTCATCGACGTTTATGACAGTTGACTTCTCTTAATTAGCGAAGCTTCAAGCTTTCGATATTTCCAAGTTTCAATAATTCTCATTCTCCGTTCGCCTTTCAATGACCGTTATTAGCGTGAGCGTGTGTCAATAATCAAAGCGAACGATGCTCTTTTGAACCTTCCTTTCCTCTTCCATTCGTCTTCCTTTTCAGAACGGAATAATGGCTAGATCTGCTTTACTCGTTGCGCTGATTTAACGAGTGCGTGTTTATTCTCTCTTTATTCTTCGTCTGCTTCTGCCCTCGCGTCTGTTGAACATCGATTCGATTGCTGAACTCGACTGTGTGATTCTCCTATCAGGAACGACATTTGCGTCGGAATATACATGTTACGGTCGTTCTTTAAAATTCTTCTAAATTAAAAGTTCCTTAAAACTCTCCTAGCTGCAAAGTTCTTCTCCTGAAAGAGTCGCGGTAAACGTGGATATCTGACGTTACGCGTTCGTTAACGAGCATCTCTTATGTCAAATATTACAAAGCAACGATTTACCCAAAATATAGAAATATCTTCCGAAATAGCGGACTCATCGTTAGATTATTAGATCGCGGATGTTCGTGCATTTGTGGGAATTTTAAAAATGCAAAAGTCCATGAAACGTTTAGGAAACGTAGAGGATGAAATAAATCTCTATCCGTTTCGGTTTATTCAGTCGTATTCGTGAAAGTAGCAAACTGCACGAACATACGTATATTATTATTATTATATCTTGTTTTTGCGAAAAGCATTTCTCTTGCAAGCATTTGCCTTTTATATTTCTTACTTTTGGCGTTCCGCGTACTTATAGGAAATTGCAGCTTAATCGTTGCAATAAAACTTATCGCTTTCTATTTTCCGTTTCTGCACATCTTCGTAAATTTATCGTATTAGCGACGTGAAGTATAACGGACGATTGATCGTAAATTGAAATCACAAATTCCCCATCGACCATTTCACAACAGACTGCCGCAGTTGCATGTTTTATAGGGGTGAATAGCCGCAGAGAAATCGATTCCAGTTCTACAAGGGACAAGTGTTATTGCTTTCATTTGAGCGCTCTGCCTAAGTATATTGTTCGTGGATTTACTGCAACAATGTTTAGGATTCTAAATTGCAACCTCCCAAGAGAAAACTTCGAAATGCTCTAAATATCGTATCGGCTACTTTCACGTAATGATATATTTGTTTTTTGACAAATAAATAAAGAAAAGAAAAGAAGAGTAAAATACACATCGAGAGTATTTTACCTGGAATACGTATTCAAGGATTATTTGCAGATTTTTCAGACCAAAGATACTTTTGTAAAGTGTATAATCATTTATCTGGAAAGTATTAAAAGTACTTCGTTTCTAGTAGGATTATATAATATCAATATCGTATTTAGGAAGTTGTGAAATTGCGAACTTATTAATAGGAAACACCATATAGATACAGAGAATGAAATTACTGATCGATACGGAGGATATTAATTCATTTAATATCTTGGCGATAGCAGATGATCGCTTTGCAATTAATCAGTACTCTGCTATTTATAATTGGATATAATGCAGTTAATTATTTAAATCAATTGTTACGTGTGTAAAGATTGATAGCAGGTATTTATAACTTTTCTGCGATTTTCACATTAAGCATGATGAAGCAGTTGAATGATTAATTGATTCTCTTTAACATAGCCATGAGGGAGACGAATTTTTTTAAAAAGAAATATTCTCTTACCAACTACCGTCGGCAAAATACCGAGCGTAGGATTAAACTGTTAGTTGTGAAAACTATTAATATTAAATTAACGTTCGTTGGGACGATATTCGTTGGAATTATATTTTCAAAGTCTCATCTTTATGTATACTACCTGAAGTATAATATATCTGCAAATAGTGAAATATAAAATAGTGAAATGACGATGTTACAGTAAAAATTGTTTTATCGTACAAAATTGAATATCTTTGTGTATTTGCTACGATATAATTATTAAAAAGAAGAAGAAACTTTCGATCATGAGAAAGATGGAATATAATGAAATATATTCAGACATTGAATAAAAATTTTTATTTTCATTTCGGAGGATGGAACGAACACGAAATATGCAGCAAATTTTGCGAATATTTCAAAATGAAGGAACTGCGCAAATATAAATATTTGCAAGTTAATTGCACTTAATATGGAACACCTGACTTTAAAAGCTTCCCAAAAACAGAAACATGCTTTTCTTTTCAATTGCTTTCGAGAAATTAATAAGTCCTTTCTGTGTCGCTTTATAAATTCTTTTAACATCGATATTACGTTTTTTCCTAATATTAAATTCTAACAATTTCTTACAATTTTTCAGCTGAAAGTTGTATTAAAATAATTTTGGCAACTGCTGAAAATTGTTGAAATTGTTGCACCAAGAGCGTAATTTCTGGGAAAAAAGGGTCGATGAGAACTCAAATACTTCCGGGACTGTTTTACTCGCTCTATTAAACAAACATGTTTAATGATAAATCATGCAAAAAGTAATATTTTTTACGTTCATTATTTAACACGACTCTCAGAAAAATTTTATAGGCTGTCAAACGTAACAATCAACTGCATTCGATCAACATGCTTTCATTTTTAAGGAAATATTTCATTTATTATTTGCGTTATTACTTTAATAAACGTTTGCTATACCGTTAACGTTCATATCTATAAACCAACGTTTACTTACAGCTTTACCCTTACATAACGACAATCTTCGAAAGAATTACGGATTTTTATTATACAATATATTAATCTTAGTTATTATAACGTTAAGTTATTAGCAAAATTACAAGATTGAAGTTACCAGAAGAAAAAAAGCGAGGTGTTCGTTTCCTCTTTTACAAATATAGAAGAGGAAGGTTGCTTAAGAATGATTAAAACGTAAAATGAAATTCTAATTAAATAAACGCCGTATTACCATTTTTCTACTATAGTTTCAAGTAAATTCCGCGCACTAATCGTATTTCTCTACGGCACAATAATAACATTCTGTTAATCAGTCTTTGAAATGTCACCGCAAATGTTCCATGTGCAACGTGACGTGTATTCCGTGATAATTTTCTTAAACTATATGTAGTTAACGTTTATAACATTCTATAAAGTAATAAGCAAACTAAATGAATAGCCTTCATCACGCTGTATATCCTGTTTGCATATTTAATATTAATATCAAAGCTTCCATGCAAAAAGATGTTGTATTTTGCAAGCGTGTTTTATTACCGAGTGCATAATAATTCATTAACAATCCCCACGATTTATCGTCACAGTACGAAAGTACGTTCAATAATTTACATTCTGTTTTTAAACAGCCTGTTGTAGCTATACTTTGTTTTCACGTATTTCAAGTAAACATATCATCGATAAATACACCAGTACAAACGCTATTATATCGATGCAAACGTTAAAACATTTTCATCATGGTGAAATGTATTTGGTACATCAATTTTAGCGAATTCAATTAATGTATGACGAATGTTAAGCATTTACTTTGATTCGTTGAGTTTTAAGAATGAAATTAATTAAAATTTCCTTCAATCAAGGTAGATGTAATTTTAACAGCAAATTCCATTAAATTTCTATAAGTATTTCTGTAGTATCGGAAAAAGGATAGGATTAGGATGATTTAGATTTGTAAAATTCTCCTAATACTATTTATTAAGATAAATAAAAATAACAGAGATTAAATGGACAGAGAACGATAAATGTTCAACTTGAACTAAAACACAAAAGTCTTATTCCGTTCAAATCACTCTCGCAACTCTATAACTAACAACTCGATCTCTCTACAACGCTAGCAACTCTACAACTCTCGTCTTCGGCATCTGCACTCGCACGCTCTCGCTTCTCAACTCATACTGCACGCCTTTTGAATTCGTTCTCGCTGGCGTCTCAACTAACACTACCCTTAGCGTCTCTTTGTCTTTTCTCGTCCCATCGAACACGTGTCCCGAAACCCCGTGGCCAGAGTCACGCAGGCTCTTTCCACAAAACTGTCCACTTGAAAGGACCGACGACACATTGATGTACTCGACGGCGCCACGGCTCTCGCCACTTTGTATACGGTTCGGCCGATATCTTGGGCCTTTTGCCCACGATACTACATTTCTAATGGTTACTCTTATCCCTATAGATAAAAATTAAAAAGCAAACTATCCTATAAAAATTAACAGATAAGATTATTTTTTCCTGTTAATTTCTATGCCATAATTGCCTCTTCGATTCCCTATTTCTCTACGATTTATTCGTCTCGTACACAATTTTAACGTAATATTTGTAACAACAGACAGAGATACTTAGTTAGATTTAACACGATTCTTTTTTTTCGCTTTTGTTAAAAAATTATTCGCAGACCGCAGCTCCTCCTTTGATAAATTTTAATTCTCATTACGTGTATGTACATAAAACGTAGCGAGTACGAAACAATCACAGAATAACGTGATCTTCGATGAGATGCGATGTTTTAATAAGTTCTGATAATAGATGCATCATTAAATATGTAATTGGAAATGGTTGTTAATCGCGAGCATTAAATAATAATGTAATTTGAAAATAAATTAAATTCGATATATTTATACCGAATATATTAAAGACGTTTTAACATCGACATATTCAACATTTACTACTATTTTCCAGGCACAATATCTTCTTGTCGTTACGTATTTGAAACCTCCATAATATCTGAATTTATTTTAGCGGACACAGCAGTATGTAAAAGTTACATTAATAAAAAAAAAAAAAAAAAAAAAAAAAAAAACAAATCGCGAGTATCTTCGTTAACTTACAAGATACGTATTATTAAATATCCAAAGAACAATTCTAAACAATTTTGCAGAAATAACATTCCAAACAAATATAATATTTATTAATTGATATATTAAATTCGTCGGATGCAATTTTTTAATCGCACATGAAACAAACGTATATTTCTCATTTCGTTGAATTGTTTTCTACATTTAAATTATTCCTGGATAGATAAGAATTATACGAAACTCACGAAATAAGGAAATAAGCAAAATAAAAAGAAAAAAAGAAGAAAAAAGAGAAGAAACTGGTAGATTTCACTTATCGTTAAACTTATATTCTTAAACCAAGTTAAACTTAGTTCGCCATCTTCGTGATATCACGCGATTCAACAAACTGTCAGATGCAAATACAACGTTAACATAGAATTGTAACGATAAAAGTTATATTCGAAGTTATGGTAATCTCTTCTGCTATGACTCATCATTGTGCAACTGTAACTTATAGCATTAACAAATCTGTATTTTCAGCCACGTTTCTAACTATAATCGTACATTCCATGTACATAAGTAATGTCCACAATGAGGAACGTATAACGCTTAGTTAATAAATTCGAAACCACATCGTTCGCGTGTAGTCCACGTGAATTATATTTGAATTGTGTTAAAATGGCAATTTGTAAATTTTATACGTCATATCGAAGGGATTAAGGATATTGAAGGAGAATACATAAATATTCGAGTCGCGTACATAAGTCTTAATATTACGAGCATAAATCTCCAAAATCTTCCGAATCTCCGTCGTATCTCAGCCACGTGAAATTATTTTTCATAATCTTAGTACGTTATTGATCTACGATATAGTAAAAGTTCTATACAATAAGTAATAAGCTTTATACAATAGCTCGTGGTTGATAACTCCGCGTTAAATACAATTTATGGCAACAAAATTTTATCCTATTCTAACAGTTCGTGGAAATAAAAATCGACGGACTTATGCAACTTCCAGTTGGCGAACAAATTAACGCAAGTTTCCAACGAATGAAACGCGAATAATGGGCCAAGGAATTTCCGACGATATGAAGGAATTAGGTAACGTTGTCGGAGAAGAGTGCGTGAATGTAATACAATACCTTGGAAAAGTAAAACGTTTCTTTTAATAATGTAAATGGGCTGAAAAATATTGCGGCAGAAGCGAGCAATTACTGATTCTACGTGAAAAACCGAGTGGAAAATGTGGAATAAAATTTGTAAAAATTTCAGTACACCGGTTAAATCCTCAATTTCGATCCTCGGATGAAAAAAAATTAATTGTAATAAATCATACCAGGTGTTTTTCCTATCTTTCTTATTTTTCACGTAGAATCACACTCTGTGTTTCTATTCGATCTATTGGCCAAAATCTATAAAATTCACGTGGCGATCAACGTATCGATGCATTCTGTCAATTAATAAAAGAAGATATAGCTTAACGTAGAATAATCTTTTTTATTGCGATAGTGATGGAAATTTCATTATCGAGATTAATCGTGACCTTGTTGAAAGTCTGATCGGCGCTATAACGAAAGAGTAGTTAGGCGAGCGGAATCACGGCGTGGAATGGAAAAGTGTGAGAAAGTAGTCTCATAATGTAATTAATGATCGAGGAATCGAAATTCTGTCGTATTTTACAGCGAGGATAAGAACTACTCAAGCGACAATCGAATGTCACTTAAGCGCTCTGGAGATGGAATCAATTAGTACTTGAGTGGCGTTAATTCTTGCGCGAAGATCAATTCTCGCAAACTATTCGAAAAATAAGGATTAAAAGGTTTTTACATAGGGAAGCGTAGGATTGAAGCTTAGGATTTAATTTTGACGCGAATAAATGAAAGTTTAAGAATCGAGATTTAATTGAAATAAAAGTAGGATCGTTAAATTAAAAAACGTGAATAATTCTCAATTTTTGTCGCATATGAAGTATAGACACAAGTCTTTCAAATAATAAAATATTTAACCAACGTTAAATATTTAACTATAACGTGAAAGTAATATAAATGTAAATGAATATCGAACATTCTGAATTATAACACCAATTAATCGCATGCTAATTAATATTTACGAATCATAAGCGAAACACGATGGAAAATCGAAATTCGATATATATATTTCGAACCGTAAAAATAAGATCAGTAGAATGAACATGAGTTGGTGTACACTAGCTTTTTATTAAATGAAAAATAATTGATACGAATAGTAATAATAATAGAATATTTCTTAATTAACTTTTTCATTAATAGATATTATGTTTACATATATACAAATAAATATAATTTTCTACAAATAATATATATGTTATCAATTTAGGATATGAGTATAAAATTTCTCACCATGTCACAAATTTTCCCGAACGTTATTTTTCGCATTTGAACTTGCAGTTGGATACTACGACTATATTTCTTATATTTGTTTACAAGTTTAATAAAACTATTTTACGCTATGGCTTCGCTTGTTACTTACGGCTTCTTCAAACCAAGCGATTAAGAGATGGAATAAAGCTGAAATTACGTGATATAATATGCGCGTATACTTCGTGTGCCTGACATAACGAGCATCACACTACTTACAAAGGAGATTTTACCTTGTATAAATCATACTTTTACTTTAGCAGCATGATAAATTTTATCCGATTACTTGAAAGCTGTTTGTATTCCGAGTTATTAAGCATCGTTATAACAACGAATGGAGTTGATAATTCTCTAATTTATTTAAATTTCCAAATTAACATAAAGTGTTACGTAATTATTTTATAAATGTCTTAAAACGTTATGAATATTAGTTTATATGAAATCTTCCCTTAGAGAACGTGGGCGGATGAATATTAAACTTTGATGGAACGCATCTAACGATGAAATATTACATATCTATGAAACTCATCTAAATGATTAAATATCAGATATCTATGGTATTCATCAAACGATTAAATATCAAATAATATAAAAAAAATATAAAATAACAGTTAGCAACATTTCGATATTATGGATTAATTGAATTAACTTTTAAATCGAAACACAAACGTGTTAACTACAACCTGTGGATTAAAGCGATTACAACTTTTTCCTTTTTTTTACTTTTTTTTTTTTTTTTTTTGATAGGAAAACTTCAACCAATACTTTTGTGTAAGCCTGTGAGGTAAGCCTCGACTTCTAAACTAACTTCGTAAGCTATAGAACTAAAAGAGCATAATCGTAATGTGATACGAATAGTCGGAAGAAATTTAACATTTATTTAAAAACTATATATATTTATTTAAAAACCGCTATATTACAAAGTCTTTAACTATATTTTTATGAATCTGTATAATTTTTTAGAATTTTAAAAGGATACATATATATATGCAAGCTCCCTAGATTTCATGTAGGATAGGGATTCTTTTTGTTTCGCGGGTAGCACGACAGGCTGTGTTTCACGGACAGACCGATCTTCCCTTGTTTTACGGACGACCATTTTAAGAAGCACGTTTTTCCCGAACGGACGGACAGAGAGTTACATTAGAGACAAACAAGGTTACGGAATAGTTATTTAAGATTTTAAAGACTGAAGAAGAAAGATCGGTAGCTCAGGACGTTGAAAATCGATTCTCAATTTTCAGGTAAACATTGTACTAAAGACTTGTTATTTCCCGTTTATATAATTATTGTTATTTATTGTTATAAACGCATATTAATTGTCGTTTATTTTTGTATTTTATTATTTACTTCATAATAAAAACTCGATTTTCAGACTACAGAATCGATCCCTGAATTATCACCAAATTACCATCTTACAAATCGATTTTCACTACGCCATGCCGTTAGAAGTGAAGCTACGTATCGCCGTGAACGAGAACGCAAGGGGGAGAAAATAGAATGCATAAGAATCCATAAGAAAACCAGAAGATGAAGTATGTGATGTCTTTCCTCCAGAATATCAAGCAAGAGATCATCGTCCGCGGTTATTCAGTTTATCGATAGTGAAGAAAGCCGCAAACAACTTAACCAAGGTAAGCCATTACAGAAACATTGCACTCACGATGGATGACGCAACGGCAGCGTCATACATCGGTACAAGTTTAAACTACGTGTTTCGAGATATTTACTTAGAAGAATCGGAGATCATCCCCACAAGGAAAATAAAGACCGAAATCGAAAAGCCCAATCTTCAAACAGAAACATTATTAGAAATCTTCCAGAAACAAAACATGCATGAGAGAGAAGGCACAGACTTTGTCATAAAACAATTTGATGGAACGCAAAAAGCCACAGATTGGAGTATGAAATATTCATATTTCACATACGCATCCTTTCCATACTTTAATATGAGTATGAAACCGAATACGAAAAATACGAAATCCAAACTGATGAAAAAAGGATCAAGAATTTGAAGAAATATCTGGGAAAAACAGCATCAGAATGGTACCAGACAAATCTGCCGAAGGATGAAGAATACAACTGGGAAAATTGGAAGGTGGCAGTTCAAAAAGCTTCTGGCAATAAAGGTTGGTCTGCAGTACGATACGCTTATAACTTTAAATACATTTCAGGTTCATTCACTGAATATGCCATAAAAAAGGAATGATTAATATTGGAAGTAAGGAGGAAGACTTCTGAAGAGACAGGGATAAATCTAATTGTTATTGGATTACCCATACACATTCAAGATAAAATCGATAAAGAAACAGTACAATCAACAAATGGCTTAATCGGATTCTTGGGGCAATATCAGACGAAGGGAAGAAAAACACAAGGGAGTAACGCAAGATTGGACAGAAAGCCAGAGCCACTGCCCAAGAAACAACCTTGTGTGATTTATGAAGCACTGAATTTCCCAGGTCGATTTCACCCAATAACAACTCACCAAAGAAATACATGCACATACTCATCGATCATTTTTCAAGGGCTGTTTTTATGTCCACATCGAAAACACAACACACAGAAGATATCATAAAACTTATAGACTCGACAGGAGAAACTGATTGCATAAAAATTATCCTTGCAGACCGATACCCAGTAATGACATCCAAAGAAATTCAAGAGTATACGAGGAAAAGGAACATTAAATTAATTTTCACCTCGACAGACTGCCCATCCTCCAATGGACTGAACAAAAGGGTAAATCAAACATTAGTAAACAGGATCAGATGTAATTCAGACAAAAATAAGAGAAACTGGACAAAAATCACAGAAGAAAGCGTAGAAGAAAACAATAACACCAGACACAGTGTAACGGGGTTTGCCCCAAATCATTTACTGAATGGAAAAATGATTGAAATCGTCCCTAAGGAAATAATGGAGAATAAGATAAACCTAAAAAGAGACAGAGAAGAAGCATTCAAAAACTCAACAAGAAATTTCGAAATTAACAAACAAAAATACGATAAAAAAGAAGAGAACACGAATTTAAAATCGGTGATATGGTCTTCACCCATAACGGAAAAAAAATGAATAGAAATAAGCTGGAAGAAATTAGGAAAGGACCTTTCATAATTCTAAGAAGGATTTCAAACTCCATATATGAAGTGGATAACGGTAATCGGGGATCTGAAGGGAATCTGTTCCACTCCCCATTCGAGGGGCGGTATAAACTCCCTAGAGTTCATGTAGGATAGGGATTCTTTTTGTTTTACGGGTAGCACGACAGGCTGTGTTTCACGGACAGACCTTCTTTTGTTTTATGGACGACCATTTTAAGAAGCAAATTTTTCGCGAACGGACGGACAGAGAGTTACATTAGAGACAGACAAGGTTACAGAATAGTTATTTAAAATTTTAAAGACTGAAGAAGAAAGATCGGTAGCTCAGGACGTTAAAAATCGATTCTCGATTTTCAGGTAAACATTGTACTAAAGACTTTTTATTTCCCGTTTATATAATTATTATTTGTTGTTATAGACGCATATTAATTGTTGTTTATTTTTGTATTTTATTATTTACTCCATAATAAAAACTCGATTTTCAGACTACAGAATAGATCCCTGAATTATCCCCGGATTACGATCTTACATATATGTACATATTTGAATATTAATATATATATATATATATATACAAATATATATATATATATACAGATATATATATATACAAATATATATATATATATATATATATATATATATATATAGAGAGAGAGAGAGAGAGAGAATGTTACAAGGAAGTAATCTAAAACTTCGTAAATTTGTAGTACATGTTTAATGAGAGAAGTATAAAATATCTGATAAGCGTAGATCCAAAAATTAATCCTATTTATTTGATATACCGTACTTTTTATTTAACATTTAAATCGAACGTTTAAATCGAACCCTCGATAGAATAGATAGAATAAACGTGTCCAATAAAATAATCTCCTCCATCATCTGATTTGAATTCAACGAATTTTTTTTATGAATACACATAGAGAGAAATCTACCTATTGTGGACACACGTACAAATCAATAAATAATGCATGTCGTGCAATATCGGCTACAGAAGGAATAAATAGAGAATTATGTGTTATCCATAGATGGCAGTTATACAGTGACTACAAAAGGTATTTAAATAATATGAATATAAATACATGATACATGTATTAAACTTGGTATTATTTAATGGTACTTTCATACGATTATAAGGATTTGATTTGAAATATAAAAGCTGATAGGAAAACGGTTCATTGGAAAATATGGACACGCGCAAATATTTTCTCGTGCCCGCAGTATATTAAAACAGAAAGTCAAATGAAATATTTCTTATCAATGGCGAAGAATATTTTTCTCTTCTTCTTGACCCAGCAATTGGATTTCATCAATATAACGTTGATTAAAATTTCCTTTTCTCTCGAGTGAGTACTATAAGATCACAAAATGACATAGATCTTTTCTTTGCAACTTGCTGAATATAAAACTGCGTCCTTTTACAGGCAACCATGTATATTCCAAGCGTGATGAAGGGATTAGATCATCGTATCGTAAATTATGCTTACTTCCAACCCCAAAGGCAGACTTTCTATGTGCTTGTCTCTTTGCTTCGAGGGCCAGCGAACTCTTCACTCTATATGACAGAAACAGCCTAGGGGGAAATTTGAAAGTCAATCAAGGAAAGAACTGCAAGGTGGACAGAGCAAGGTCTCGTAGAAATGTATGTGAGATTCGTTTCTCGCAAATTACGAGATACGGAAACGTTTAAAGTCATCTACAGGCGGAAATCTGTTCAAGACAGTCGCGGTAATATTTCGACGTTATATTTCATACGTTAAGCCAGCTATTATTTAAATATGTTCTTTGAAATTAAGTAAAATCAAAGTAGCTGAAAAAGTACAGCTGATAAAATTACGTTCAAAACGTGAATGAACAATAATTTTTACTTTCGTTACGCTATTGTTATCGATTATCCATTATTTCTTATGGCAA
Source organism: Bombus affinis (assembly GCF_024516045.1). NCBI lineage: Eukaryota > Metazoa > Arthropoda > Insecta > Hymenoptera > Apidae > Bombus > Bombus affinis. The sequence goes on along the minus strand of NC_066346.1, from coordinate 16,572,575 downwards.
GAAATGGGAACGTGCTTAATTTACGATAAAAACGAGAAACAATACGTAAAATATTTTTCACGATAAATTATTTTCATATTGTTTGAAATAATTTTACGCTTCCGCGATATAAGTGGCGAATGTAATTGAACAAGAATCATTTTTGATAAATGTAACAGATATATACCGTATATATATGCAAAATATATTATAACGTTTTAATTCATAAAGTTACGTAAAATTATTGGAAATCTATGTACGTAGGTATGTTTAAATATTTCATTCATGTTTTTATTCCATTGAATTGCAAGTTATATAAAATCATTTCATTAATAGTATAGTTCAATGATATAAGAATTGCGAATTAAGAATATTGTTTATTAGTGATATAAATAATTAAATTAGTAATAATGTATACTTAACACGTTCTTGTATTTTGTTATTAAGGTAGAGTTAAATGGTTAAAGAATTAAAATTATTTCGCTCTTCTTTCAAAATTATTTCAATCTCAATCTCATGTTTTAGAAGGGAAAACTATAATTTTTGTTCTTAAAACATATCATCCCCTAATAGTCTGCGTTCGAATCATGATTATTCTAAAAACCACTATGATTGTGTTATTGAAACAACGTCATCAACTAGTTTCTTAAAGTACGTAGATGCTATTGAAACAAACTACGTACATGCATAGTAAGTTTATATGAATATTAAACATAAGAAACTTCGTTTGACTTGATTTGGCTGAAATCAGCTTGTCGAAGTGCATCATAGAAATAAGTCACGTCGATAAAAGTTGTAGCGCAATATCTATTAGACTGTCATTAAAGTCATCGTTGGTACATTAATAGATGGTATCATACAGTTAAACGACATGTCATAATATTCTTTCATCTAAACCATAGTAGCAACAGACTGTTTCCTACAGACTAGAGGTATTTCATGGGACGATCATATAAATTCTTAAATACAATAATGTATAATACACATACGTACATACATGAACCAAGTCTGTAAACATAATCTATAGACTATAATAAATACGTGAAACATTTTGAATTCTGTATTAGATTTGAAGAAATCTCGAATAAATCAAAAGATATTAAATACTACAAAACTGTGAGCATTATTAAGGATTAGGATGTGATTTTTTGAAAGATATAAATATAATTTATGAATAGTTTCAAAGATGAAGGTGAAAGAAATCTGTAACAAGAATTAGTCCCTTAAGGAAACGTTAATTACTTTGTTACTGTAGAAACACTTGTGGATTCTTCGTTATAAAACTAACAATTATCTTTTATCTAAAGGATATGTTATAATACAAAGGTTCTTAAAATTATTCGATGGAATTTCCTATTGATATTAATGCTGATTACCTACTTTTTAACCTATCATTTACAAAGAACAGTTTATTTATCGAAGCTATAAACTTTTTTGCCCGCTTCAGAGCTTTCATCGACGATTTATGACGTACATGGTGCAATAATGCCTAATGCGATTCTCTTTAATATCCCATATTGCATACATTCTCGTACCGATTACACAAATTGTTTGAATTCAAGAAACATGCGATCACTATACCGGTATAAATTTGTTATTTACTTGATCTGAAATATCCTTTCAAGTTTGAAGTGAAATTGAAATTCTTTCAAATAATCTTTGACTTAAAGATGTTATTTATAGTTTCGCGTTTATCGATATTGATTCCCTAAATTTAACTGATTTTAGATGTATATTTATTTTACGATTTAAGCATTACATGTTAGTTTAAGTATCATTTACATACCAGCTACTTGAAATCCATTTAATTTCATGTAACTTAACTAATTACAAAACAAGGTTTAACTTTTACGTTAACTAAGCTCAAAATGTCCATGAAGCATGATTTGTTTCTGGAAAGTCATTTAACTATTTTAACTAACGAAATGTATAACGAAAATTATCGATTTTCAGAACTTTATAATATAATGGAATCGTTTTACATATTTGCGGACAAACAACACAACACAGTTTTCGTCTATGAATACGAAATAAAAAATTTAAATAAAAATTATATTAATCCTTTCGGTGCGAGTTGTTTTTTAACATCGATGGTACGTATAAAGCAGTAAAGCATGTGCGTGACCTGAATACATTTCCGGTCTTTTTATAACGATTGTGAACAAATAATGTAAAACTATAACTTCAAAACTATAACGTATGTTTCCAGATAAAGAAAATAATCACAGACTTCGCTGGATGCATAAGCATTCATAGACAACATCAATGGAATTTTTTCTGATGAATATGTACTTCTCCTGTAGGAAAGTATGAGATGACTCGTTTGTTTGTAAGAAATGTTCAAGAGCAGTTATGAAATCATTTACGGATTTCACTACGTTTTACATATTCGAAACCTTCCATCTTTGCATTTCTTTTCTGTCTCCCCTTTCTCGTGAATAGTTAAATACATGATTTTTTCAAAACTTCACAAAAATAATCGTAAGAATCTGTTCTATTTTTTCTCGTATATTTCCTTGTTTGGAAAAAGGAATAATTTATGACTTGTAATTTGTAAAATTACGCTAATAATATCAGTTTACTTGTACAAGATGGCCACCATACACATATTTGTCACATTAGAAAATATAGACCTAACCAAACAGGAATATTACACATTACAAGTTAACGTACATATATATGTAGTATCTATTTACAAGTATCGCAGATTACCTCTTGAAAAGTAAGAAAACATAAAGACTAAAGTAAAGTTGTAAATCTAAACTACAGTTCAAGTTATACAAGGCATGCAAAGCTTCTCTTGAAACGTTAGGTGCGTACTTCGATATACAATATAAAGAAACATAGCCCGCGAGAAAAGCTATATAGTACATACCATACAGATCCCTCGCCATAACTTTGTCAATATGCGCAACGAAATCGGTAATTTTCGCGCCACCACTCAAACGCCGTTTCTCTCGCTTTGGATAATTGAATTAAATCCAGATCGTCCATGTTTACAGCGAAGCAACACGTGATACCGCCAAAAGTGCTTTCCACCCCCTCACATAACTGACATCGGCCGTCCGTGGATCCAACGGGAGGATTTTGAACGTTGGAGAATGCGTAACGCTGATTGGCTATTGAGCTCGGGGGTCGATCGTAGAAGGGGACGCCGGGTCGCAACGAGCCTCACAGTACCGCTTCGACTGTGAACGCGATAGGAATTGGATCGTCTATTTTACAAAGCTCCTTTATCTTTTGCAACAATTACATTCGAATGTCTTTTCAAGCGCTAACGACATAATCGACGTTTGGTAAGCGATTAGTAACTGCGAATTTGTAGAATTCGTGGATAATTCTCGAGCTGTTTCGTGCGTACGCGATATTAAGTGGCACGCAAACAGGTGCACCTATTCGCGTAGCGCAAGAAATGTATCACGGAGGTCGTTCGAATTCGGGTACACGATCTATGCCTATGACTGTGCAGTAGGGCATACTCTTCTCGACCACTTGTCTGGCGCCAACCACCACTATTGTCTCGCGAAGGCCAAGCTGTAAATCTTCGTTGCTTATACCGTTTTCTTGGTGAGTGTTAATTTTTTACTTATTCGATGGTATAATAATACCGTTATTACGAGGTAAAAGTTTTTGGATGTGTGATTTCTTGATTGAAGAGACGCTATCATTATTAAAAGTTTGAATATCCCGCCACTAGCGAGGGAAACATAATACAGAATGATTCTTTCATTTGCTTACATTCGATTTGTTAATTTTACTCCTATTCTCCTTTTTAATTCGTAATTTAATTGTGAGGACATATGCTATGGAGCAATTTTTGTTACTTTTAGCATCGTTGCTTTATTTGTTAAGACTGTTGAGCAATACGATCGTTTACTTTATTTACTGCCTTGTTTGCTATTATCTTACTTTTAAAGACAGGTATTTTGGAAATATAAACTTCTACATATTGGTATAATATTGATATACTTGAGATAAGCTCGTTTATGCTGTTACTGTTTAGGATCGTTTATTCATTAAAGTTATTGTAATCATATGACAACGAGAACTAGTGTAAAATATATAAAATGTTTTAAATGTTTAAAATGTCTATTTTAATAATCAATTTTTAGTGCCTTTAGCGAAACGAATTGATTCGTATTAAAAATGTCGTTTAGTGAATAGGAAAATAGGACACTGAAGGTTTAACTAATTTAAAAGGATTTAGTTATTGAAGATAGTACTTGTTGAGCAAATGGATCGCGAAGTTGTCATAATGCTACAAATGATACACGCTTGTTAAATGAAAATCCATCGACTTTTCATTTTTCCATTTGTTTAAGAAATATGTTGTCCTATTAGTTTATTCCATTAATATTTATAATGATATATGCAAACAAAAGTGTATAAATAATAATATGCAAATAATTTTTTAACTTAAATGTCACTTATTTAATGTTTTATAGAATGCTATAAGTATACTACTGATAAGATTAATTAATCGAGAACGGAATTAATGCTGTTTACTGTAATCAGAAAGAAAATGGATTAAGGAGCGAGAAGATTTCGAACGTAGCGAAATTATTTGTTGATTGAATATCTCCTCCAACCCGACAAGCAATGCGGGTTATTACAAGTAGTTTTTACTTAATTTCCAATTAGTTATCGTATCTATAAGGTGTGGTCAAAGTTTTGGTACATAAATTTAGCTTGCATCGTATTGTACCGATTTATTTATATATCCTTTTTTATATGATTTATGTTATTGAGTTAGGATTATATTAAATTATTAATAAAACGAAAGAAAAATGGAAATTAAAATTAAATAAAATAGAATTGCATTAAATAAGAAATAGAAATAAAGTTGAACTAAAGCAAATTCAATTAAATTATTTCTTTTTACTTGCCTATGGGATTCTGGGATTATTAAAGTTCCTATTACGTACTCGTATTCTCGCTAATTCTTAAAATGAATTGACTATGAAATGAATGAGACTATTTCTCCGATTATATTAAATAGGCAATATCAATTACGTGTAATTGAATACATTATTCGAACGTTTTCTACAGAACTCTTGTTATTAATACATTATGGAAAATTTGAAACCAATTCGATATATATATATATATATATAGAGGTTGCAAGGCATTTATTGCAAACATATGCTTAACGAAAAATTAGTATACAACATTAGTAGTAGTCTCAAACATACAATTAATTGCAGTAAATGTCCTGCGACTCTTACATACATTGTTATACTCGTTTGAAATTGTAATAATACGTTAATCTTGTCACAGTATCGATAGGATATCAAGATATTCTTAATAATATGTCCACAAGGAGTTTGCAGGGATATTCAAATATTTTCGCGAACCACTGTAATTCAGCACAAGAGCAGAAAATTCCAGATTTTTTAGTTCTCGATCAGAGTGAATGTTTATACAAGTAACATTCGCTATCTGTGTCCATATTTACCGAACATTTCTATTAAACCTGCGCCAAGCTCGTAGAATGCCTCAGGTCGTATATGAGATGTCAGTTTTATCAAACGAAACGGGACCAGCTCCGTCTTACGTTTTCGATTAATTTTTTTCAAGATCTTGCTCTTGCATAATTAAATAATTTGAAAATTTATAATAATATGTATATATAGAAATTTAATAGAAACAAATAGCAGGTGGACTTGTTAGATAGTCAGAAAATTATAGATTGTTATGTTTATGTATCGTTCGTATGACACGCTGTAAAAGTAAGAAACGATAATTATAAATTTATCGAAATATATTTATTATAAAGAGAAAAGAGAAAATGGCAGGGAAATATAGAGGAAAATTTGTTCGTAGGACGCTTCGTATTCAAGAGATTCCAAGATTGAAAATTTGCCTACCAAGTATACTTGAACTTGGCTCATTACGTGATAAATTAAAAAAATGTATTTTTCTTGAAAACAATGCGTCTTGCGAATAAATTTTGTTCCACATTCTCAGTTTATTTTCACACGTAGAATAGCGTCCTGTCGATTGTTTACTCCTCTTCGGTCCAGAATTAGCCATGTTCTAGTACGCTTGGTAAATTTTCAAACGCGATCTTCTCGAAAATAAAGAATCCTGTATATTCGAATTTAAGTTGTCGAACGAAACCGATTTATACAAATCAAATGTATATCATCGAATATACAATTTGTTAAATAATACTCGTTTTAATCTACTTATGAAAGATTATGATACACGAAGAACTTGTCGTTAGAATCAAATTATTTCTTTCGCTAAGCTTCGAATCTCAAAAATTTAACGTAGATATTTCCATCAGGTATTTTGGCATCGGAAGGAAAATTCCACGAACTTGAACCAATTTTTATTACTTTTCCGTCAAAACAATTCCCTGCTTCGTCTGATATTTATTATCGGATCATTCGTTTAAACTCGCGATTTGATCACATTGTGGCTGTTAGAAATATTTTGAGGCTGTCGGCGATATTATGCTTCCCGTCGCTCCTGTACAAGTTTCATTCGTACCCGAACAAAGTTCCCAATTACACGACGTACAAGATCTCGTAAAGTTTCGTTAATTCGTTATCAGCCAACGTCGTACTTTTCGCGAGAAGAACTCGCAAGACTATTATTTCCGCTTTGCGAATCTATTTATCCGACGTGGGAATGTCTAAACTCTAACTAAAGCGAGAAAGCTTTCTTCATCGTATCCGTAGTCATACAACGAACAATTTTATTTATGAATATCCGCCTTGACAGTTTGTCTAAAGGATGTTCGTCCTTCAATTTTGTTACAAACGCAAAACGTTTCTTTCTTCGCTTCTTTTCCAAATATTCCGCTCGTGCTTATATACTTTAAGATAGCAGTTGCAGCAGTTAATGAAAAAAGTTGTTTGCAACTATACCTCGATTAAAATCGCTCGAGATATCGTAAGGTTCTTCTTGCATACGATAAATATTGGGTTGGCATCTATGTGATTGCGAATTTTGTCAATACCACCTAATGACAAAATCCACAATCGCTAAGTTGCCAACCCAATAATAGGCAAGCGTCTAATATTAAAAATAACAACTTATAATGTTGTTTTCTTGCAAATTCCGTTCGTTTTTCATTACCGATTTTCAATAAATTATCGTTGCTTGTCTGTCGGATTCGTATTATTATAGTATTTTAACTGTCTATGTTTTTAACGTTCCATGGCTAGAAATCCACGAACAGTATACAAATTACCAATTGCTGTTCTTTTATCTACGCGACGTTTAATTTCCGTTAAAAATAAATTACGTTTAAAAAACTAGTTTAAAAAATGACTCGGTTAACCGGTTAATATCGGATTCTTGCTATAGTTGTTACATGACTTTTTACTATTTTTTGTCTATTGCCAAATAACCTTTCTCATGGTAGGCGGATCGTACACGATTATAACGTGGAGAAAACGTGAAGGGTAATCGTTTTACTAACTCGTTGCCTTAATTGGTTTACCTTAACTATGTTGGCTGTGTCAACCGATGATACGGGTTACGCTTATTTCGTTGTTCACGCAACACGGTATAACGGTACATATCTGGAATCTGCATAGATGATTAGGGATGAATGTTATGGAAATTTCCAATCTAAACAAGCCAGTCTTCAATGAGTATCGATCGATCACATTTTAATGTCGTTAATTACGCGCAATTATATTAATGAAACTATCGTAAATCTTGTACAAATAAAAACAGAAAAGGATCAAGAAATTAATATTATTGTTACCATCGTTGCGCGCAAATATTACGTACAGTGGGTATTTTATCGGAAGAAGGAACATATTACTTTGTCCCAAAAGTTTCTTTCCTTTTATAAGGAAATTATTTAATTGTTAGTACATACGCATCTTCTAACGAATGGGAACAACTTCGAGTCACCGTAATCATCATATCGAATGGAGAAAAAAAAAGATCGAAAAATATATATATTGGAAACTTTGAATCTAAAATCTGATATTTATACGAACGTTGTAGCACGAAATTTAATTTCTCTTCTTTTTCCGGCTTCCGTAAAACGACTGCGTCTAAAGGACTTTCGAAACTTAATTATCCCGGTTGAATCTTTAAAGTAATATACATGGACTAACTTTTCATTGAAGACACCGGTAAGGAAGAAAATCGCCAGGAACTGGTAATTATCGAGCGCTTCCACAATGAGTAGACGGTCAGTTTGTCTAACTCCTTCATTCAAGGATAGCGCATACTTGAAGTGTTTCCTACTCCGGGGACTGTTATTGAAATGCTTGGAATTGCACGTATAGTTGCGCAATTATGCGTTTAAGGGCCATTTCTGTCATCTCGATTTTTATATTTTCGTTGCACACCACCTCGCATGATTTTAATAATATTTAGACAGAAGAAAAAATATGAATAAGTATTCTTGTTATTATTTGCGTTATTAAGTCAAAATGGAAAATACCTTCGGTTCGAACAGTTGATTTTAATCAACTTTAGTTGAAATTCGATTTGTACTTTGGAAATTTTAATCGGTTGCAGAATATATAATATTAGAATATATAATAACGGATATAATATGCAAAGTTAAATGTATTCTACGTCATTGTCATTATTGTTATTGTTTGATCGTGATTTCAAAAGACATGACGAATATATGGCATAGAATTTGTATTATGAGATCGAAATGGAAAATACTTTTAGTTCGAAGGTTTGATTAAAATTCAAATTTCATTGTGCTTGACGAATTTCCATCGATCGTAGAATATACAGCTAAAACATCGATGTAACATCGAAAGTCAAGCAATATTCTACTTTCTCGTTTCGCTTGTTATCGTCATATACAGCCTCGTAATATTTTTAAAACCATAGGACACATATAAATGAGATATAAATACGTAAGTGCGTTATTAAATCGAAATGGCAAGTACTTTCGGCTCGGATATCGATCAAAATAATATTGAGAGTGAAATGCAAGCTATGTGTATCACGCGTTATTTCAGCGCGAAGTCAGACGAAGCAGGGAATTGTTTTGACGGAAAAGTAATAAAAATTGGTTCAAGTTCGTGGAATTTTCCTTCCGATGCCAAAATACCTGATGGAAATATCTACGTTAAATTTTTGAGATTCGAAGCTTAGCGAAAGAAATAATTTGATTCTAACGACAAGTTCTTCGTGTATCATAATCTTTCATAAGTAGATTAAAACGAGTATTATTTAACAAATTGTATATTCGATGATATACATTTGATTTGTATAAATCGGTTTCGTTCGACAACTTAAATTCGAATATACAGGATTCTTTATTTTCGAGAAGATCGCGTTTGAAAATTTACCAAGCGTACTAGAACATGGCTAATTCTGGACCGAAGAGGAGTAAACAATCGACAGGACGCTATTCTACGTGTGAAAATAAACTGAGAATGTGGAACAAAATTTATTCGCAAGACGCATTGTTTTCAAGAAAAATACATTTTTTTAATTTATCACGTAATGAGCCAAGTTCAAGTATACTTGGTAGGCAAATTTTCAATCTTGGAATCTCTTGAATACGAAGCGTCCTACGAACAAATTTTCCTCTATATTTCCCTGCCATTTTCTCTTTTCTCTTTATAATAAATATATTTCGATAAATTTATAATTATCGTTTCTTACTTTTACAGCGTGTCATACGAACGATACATAAACATAACAATCTATAATTTTCTGACTATCTAACAAGTCCACCTGCTATTTGTTTCTATTAAATTTCTATATATACATATTATTATAAATTTTCAAATTATTTAATTATGCAAGAGCAAGATCTTGAAAAAAATTAATCGAAAACGTAAGACGGAGCTGGTCCCGTTTCGTTTGATAAAACTGACATCTCATATACGACCTGAGGCATTCTACGAGCTTGGCGCAGGTTTAATAGAAATGTTCGGTAAATATGGACACAGATAGCGAATGTTACTTGTATAAACATTCACTCTGATCGAGAACTAAAAAATCTGGAATTTTCTGCTCTTGTGCTGAATTACAGTGGTTCGCGAAAATATTTGAATATCCCTGCAAACTCCTTGTGGACATATTATTAAGAATATCTTGATATCCTATCGATACTGTGACAAGATTAACGTATTATTACAATTTCAAACGAGTATAACAATGTATGTAAGAGTCGCAGGACATTTACTGCAATTAATTGTATGTTTGAGACTACTACTAATGTTGTATACTAATTTTTCGTTAAGCATATGTTTGCAATAAATGCCTTGCAACCTCTATATATATATATATATATATCGAATTGGTTTCAAATTTTCCATAATGTATTAATAACAAGAGTTCTGTAGAAAACGTTCGAATAATGTATTCAATTACACGTAATTGATATTGCCTATTTAATATAATCGGAGAAATAGTCTCATTCATTTCATAGTCAATTCATTTTAAGAATTAGCGAGAATACGAGTACGTAATAGGAACTTTAATAATCCCAGAATCCCATAGGCAAGTAAAAAGAAATAATTTAATTGAATTTGCTTTAGTTCAACTTTATTTCTATTTCTTATTTAATGCAATTCTATTTTATTTAATTTTAATTTCCATTTTTCTTTCGTTTTATTAATAATTTAATATAATCCTAACTCAATAACATAAATCATATAAAAAAGGATATATAAATAAATCGGTACAATACGATGCAAGCTAAATTTATGTACCAAAACTTTGACCACACCTTATAGATACGATAACTAATTGGAAATTAAGTAAAAACTACTTGTGATAACCCGCATTGCTTGTCGGGTTGGAGGAGATATTCAATCAACAAATAATTTCGCTACGTTCGAAATCTTCTCGCTCCTTAATCCATTTTCTTTCTGATTACAGTAAACAGCATTAATTCCGTTCTCGATTAATTAATCTTATCAGTAGTATACTTATAGCATTCTATAAAACATTAAATAAGTGACATTTAAGTTAAAAAATTATTTGCATATTATTATTTATACACTTTTGTTTGCATATATCATTATAAATATTAATGGAATAAACTAATAGGACAACATATTTCTTAAACAAATGGAAAAATGAAAAGTCGATGGATTTTCATTTAACAAGCGTGTATCATTTGTAGCATTATGACAACTTCGCGATCCATTTGCTCAACAAGTACTATCTTCAATAACTAAATCCTTTTAAATTAGTTAAACCTTCAGTGTCCTATTTTCCTATTCACTAAACGACATTTTTAATACGAATCAATTCGTTTCGCTAAAGGCACTAAAAATTGATTATTAAAATAGAACTATACATTTTATATATTTTACACTAGTTCTCGTTGTCATATGATTACAATAACTTTAATGAATAAACGATCCTAAACAGTAACAGCATAAACGAGCTTATCTCAAGTATATCAATATTATACCAATATGTAGAAGTTTATATTTCCAAAATACCTGTCTTTAAAAGTAAGATAATAGCAAACAAGGCAGTAAATAAAGTAAACGATCGTATTGCTCAACAGTCTTAACAAATAAAGCAACGATGCTAAAAGTAACAAAAATTGCTCCATAGCATATGTCCTCACAATTAAATTACGAATTAAAAAGGAGAATAGGAGTAAAATTAACAAATCGAATGTAAGCAAATGAAAGAATCATTCTGTATTATGTTTCCCTCGCTAGTGGCGGGATATTCAAACTTTTAATAATGATAGCGACTCTTCAATCAAGAAATCACACATCCAAAAACTTTTACCTCGTAATAACGGTATTATTATACCATCGAATAAGTAAAAAATTAACACTCACCAAGAAAACGGTATAAGCAACGAAGATTTACAGCTTGGCCTTCGCGAGACAATAGTGGTGGTTGGCGCCAGACAAGTGGTCGAGAAGAGTATGCCCTACTGCACAGTCATAGGCATAGATCGTGTACCCGAATTCGAACGACCTCCGTGATACATTTCTTGCGCTACGCGAATAGGTGCACCTGTTTGCGTGCCACTTAATATCGCGTACGCACGAAACAGCTCGAGAATTATCCACGAATTCTACGAATTCGCAGTTACTAATCGCTTACCAAACGTCGATTATGTCGTTAGCGCTTGAAAAGACATTCGAATGTAATTGTTGCAAAAGATAAAGGAGCTTTGTAAAATAGACGATCCAATTCCTATCGCGTTCACAGTCGAAGCGGTACTGTGAGGCTCGTTGCGACCCGGCGTCCCCTTCTACGATCGACCCCCGAGCTCAATAGCCAATCAGCGTTACGCATTCTCCAACGTTCAAAATCCTTCCGTTGGATCCACGGACGGCCGATGTCAGTTATGTGAGGGGGTGGAAAGCACTTTTGGCGGTATCACGTGTTGCTTCGCTGTAAACATGGACGATCTGGATTTAATTCAATTATCCAAAGCGAGAGAAACGGCGTTTGAGTGGTGGCGCGAAAATTACCGATTTCGTTGCGCATATTGACAAAGTTATGGCGAGGGATCTGTATGGTATGTACTATATAGCTTTTCTCGCGGGCTATGTTTCTTTATATTGTATATCGAAGTACGCACCTAGCGTTTCAAGAGAAGCTTTGCATGCCTTGTATAACTTGAACTGTAGTTTAGATTTACAACTTTACTTTAGTCTTTATGTTTTCTTACTTTTCAAGAGGTAATCTGCGATACTTGTAAATAGATACTACATATATATGTCGCGTCGGCGTTAAGATTAGAGTTAGGGTTAAAGGCGTGAAACGAATCCCTATTGGCGCTAGACGTGATCATTGTGCAATAGAGGAGATATTTACTAGTGCAAATATGACTATGATGGAATTGGACAAGTAATCGCGATAATTAGATACTCGAGAAGCTAATGACAATGATCCTAGGCTCAATAACGAATCCGCGGTCAACGGGATGACGAACTTTACCCTTCGTTAGCGTCTAAGTTACACTGTACGTTAGAGAAAGGGGCAATTATTACGTATACGAAAGACAGGTCGATTACTGATGAGATCGCACTAGAGAGTGACTCTCCGTCGCGGTGACGCTGTCGAAGAATACTATGATGGGTGTGCCTAAGGGCACGAGATCATCGGATTCGCGGAGAAAAGTCTTCGTTCGAAGGGTGAGGGAAATTGACGTTGCTGTTAATTGGTCAATTTCCATGTTGGTGGTTAGAGAAAGATATTAGCTGTCCTTGGGGAAAGTTGCTAGCGAGAAGCGTCGTTCGTGGAAGGATAGATTTCTCTTATCTTCCCGTAGTTGGGGCACAGGCCATTTGTCTATTTGAGAGACTTTGTGTAATTGAAATTTAATTTTCGTAGCGGGTCCTCGCCCAGCTAAACATATACTGTGAAGATGCGTTGGCATCTGGCAATCGTCTTACCCGAAGGACAAAGCCTGCGTGTGGCGAGCCACGGGACAGAAATCGTTGAAATGTTTACCGTCTTGCCCTGTCCCAAGTATTTCTTTTAAGGAGAGCTATAGAATTACTTCATGCCTTTGTTAGACAAAACGTTCATCCCTTTGACCGCGGCTACGTTCGGCGACTGATTGTCGCCTCGAGCCCGAGCTCACTATCATAAATCTCAAATAAATACAGTCGGATCGAATGACAACAGTTTCTTAATACGGCTATGGTGAAATCTAAATTACAATACTAGGGGTCTTCCCAAAGTTCCAAAGGGAATGTTCCGGTGTTCTTTGATCTCCGACACGGCCATTCTGACTATCACACGTCCTCGGGTGGATCTAAAATATTGGGTTCTCCCAACATTAGACTTGATATAACTAATATTTTACTCCTTTATAGTTTAGCTAAATTATATTACACTAGTTTATTTATGGTTTAACTAACTGTCCAAATAGGTCAAGGGCCCAGGTTAACAACAAAAATTTCGATCGGACGTTCAATGATAAAGTAGGGAAGAAAAAAAAACACAAAAGTCAGTAGCATTATGATTGGTATTCAAAGCGCCAGTTGCATTTTGTGAGTTACCAGTCAGACCGTAATGACATGACATCATTTTCGATTTCGTACACGGACGAGTCTCAGTTTGTTGGATCATATTACCGCACTGGGCGTGTGTGGAGACACTGAGTGCGGGTGCATTGACGTAATAGGTGTGTATGGAGACACTGAATGCGAGTGCAGTGTATGGGGACACTGGACACGAGTGCATTGATGTAATAGGCGTATATGGAGACACTGAATGCGAGTGCAGTGTATGGAGACACTGAACACGAGTGCATTGATGTAATAGGCGTGTATGGAGACACTGAACACGAGTGCATTGATGTAATAGGCGTGTATGGAAACACTGAATGCTAGTGTGTGGTCACACTAGGCTTATGTGGGAATATCGAATGCTAGTGTGTGGTCGCACTAGGCTTGTGTGGAAATATCGAATGCTAGTGTATGGTCGCACTAGGCTTGTGTGGAAATATCGAATGCTAGTGTGTGGTCGCACTAGGCTTGTGTGGAAATATCGAATGCTAGTGTGTGGTCGCACTAGGCTTGTGTGGAAATATCGAATGTTAGTGTGTGGTCGCACTAGGCTTGTGTGCTAGTGTATGGTAACACTAGGCTTGTGTGTGGAAACACTGTGTTACATGTCATGGTCATAGTGTTAATGATCCTCTGAGATCGGTGTAGTCATATCGTCATTGTCACTGCCATTGTCATCACTACAGACGTCCAACTCAGCAGGAACGCAACTATTCGGCATTTTTCTTAATCTGTCATGACTGTATTTATACGATCGTTTGCCGTCTAATATCTTTAAAGTATATCTATCCCCTTCCAAAATCTCTGCTATTACGAATGGGCCCCTAAATTTTGGATCTAACTTGATTTGGTTTCTTTCCTCGATTTTGCGCAATACGAAATCACCGACATTAAACCTAACCACTTTAGCTTTGGTGTTATCGAATCTTTCTTTGTCGTGTTTGGCGCTACTTGCTATATTTTTTTGTCGCCTGTTGTCTTACATCGGAGATGTCTATTCCTCTTTCTTCAACGCTATCAGGTAGCAACAAGTCGTACGGTCTTGCTGTCCTACCGATTAGTAGTTCCAGTGGGCTCGCCTTAGTCACGCGGTTGGTGGTGCAATTCAGGGCCAATTGTATCTCCCCAATCGCGTCTTGCCATGACCGCCCGGTCGTCTCTACTACCGTGAACATATTTTCAATGTACGCATAACACGCTCTACCTGTCTATTGGCTCTACTAGCACCGGTCGCTATCAAGCGAACTTTAATTCGTTTGCTTTCGCAGAATTCTCGAAATTCTTTACCCTTAGAACATCTTTCCTGATCTGCTATTATCGGCAGGGACTTCCGAATAAAAATATAGCGGATTTAAGCGCTTTAATGGTGTTACGGGAATCTATCTTACGATTATGATGCAGGTATACGAATTTAGTGAGCACGTTGATCAAAACAATGACGTACTCCTTTGAATCGCTTTTACCACTCAACTTGCCTGTTATGTCCATGTGGACCGTATGCCAGGGTATGCTGGTCTTAGGTATAGGATGTAGTTCGGCTTGTATCTTACCTGAACTAGCTGTCGAAACTTGACAAGCATGACAGTTCTCAATGAATCGGCGAACGTACTTCGCCATCCCTTCGAACCAGTAATACTCGTATAGTTTCTCGAGCGTTTTCTCCCAACCTAAGTGCATAATTGACTGGTGCACATGGTTAATAACAGACTATCTAAAACCTCTTAGGACTATAGGTAAACAGAGAGTCCTGTCTTTTCTTTGTATCCTACGGTAAAGAGTACCGGACCGTAATTAGTATGTATTCGCGGTGTCTTCCGCGAGCTCATCGTTTTGCAATTCCTTGACGACTTCCAAGGTTTGAGAATCACGACGTTGTTCGGCTAGTAGCCAGTCTTCCGATATTTCGGCCAGATTGATTTCTTTCTCCCCAATTTTATCAATTTTACGGTGGTCTAAGTCTACGGGGTTTCGCAAGAAGAAATCTACGTAGGCCGTCCGTTTACTTTCCAGGTACAAAATGTCATAAAAACAAAAGTCTGCAAGTAGGCCCATCACCTATGGGCCCTGTCATTTAAATGTACTCTATTACTCGACGCTTTCGACGAGTTGCAATCCGCGACGACAAGAAATTCCCCTCCATGTAGATAGTGACGGAAATGCTCGACTGCGTTTACGACTGCTATCGTCTCTAGTTCGTAGGAATTATACCTAGATTCCGCGAGGGTAGTTCTTTTGCTGTAATACTCTATTACTTTGCCTTTACCTTCAACTTGATGCGTCGAAATCGCCCCGTAACTCTCCGAGCTAGCGTCAGTATGTAGTTCTATCGGATAATTGGGGTCGAATATCATTAACACCGGCGCGTCGATCAGGGCGGAAACTCCCTGTTTTATTTTCTCGTGCCTATCTGTCCAAGTTATATTTCTGTTATCTGAGATGAGCGCATACAGGGGTTTCATCACCTGTGAGAATTTAGGGATGAACTTTCGGAAGTACGAAGCTAACCCTATGAACTGCCTGAACTGTGTGACGGCCGTTGGCACAGGTAAAGAACTTAAGGTGTGTATTTTACCCGGGTTGGGACGAACTTCTTCGTTATGAATTACATATCTCAAATAGAGCACCGATGTTTTTAGAAAAGAACATTTCGCAAAGTTAACAGAGAATCCTGCCTTTACGAGGATATCTAATACTGTGTTCAATCTTCCTAAAGCTTGATCTATCGAGTCGGCAATAATTAGAACGTTATCGAAATAAATAACAACGTACGAATGAGCGAGGTCGCCTAGGACCTTGCGAATGGCCCTCCGAAAGACGGACGGTGCAATTTTTTTCAGTTCAAACGGCATCGTCATCTACTCATATTGTCTGTCGGGGGTAACGAACGCTGTATACTCCGCTGAATTAGGATAAATAGGAATTTGGTGAAACCCGCTGGCCATATCCAGGCTAATAAAATATCTCGCCTCTTGCAATCTCGCGACTTGATCCGCAATAAGGAGTAAAGGGTACCGATCCGAGACGGTACTTTGATTTAGCTCTCGGGGATCCACTCGTAATCTATCTGAGCCGTTTTCTTCTTCACGAGTTACGTAGGGCTCGCGAATGGCGAATTACTAGGCCTTATGATCTTTGCTTTAATTAAAACGCTTGTTTTCTCACGTACTGCTCTTCGGTCCTCCTCGCTAAGTCTATAAGAACTTCCTCGTACGGTGATGTTAGGATCAATTATCGTATTTCTAACCGGCCTGTATTTACACGTATACGTAGGAAACCCGTAACGAATGAATCTTTGAATTTGTCGAGAAGAGAAATTGATCGACTCTTATTATTACCATGTACATCAGTGTCAGCTTCATTAACGACGATCTCGTTTGCAGTGGTTTCATTACAGACATTAATTATTTTCGTTTTACACATAGCGAGGCTATTTTGTGTAAATGTTACGTCAAAACCCAGACTTAGAGTTCCGCAACTAATCGCGATATCATATTTTAGATAACTATCAGCAAGGACATGAGAAATTATCTTCGATGTAAAAATCATTAATACACACGATGAACAAATGGGAGGCGTATGTTTAATACAGGTATTTCCTACTCCTCGCATTACCAATATGTCAGTCATTCTTTTGCCAGAAATCTCGAGGCCACGGACTCTTTAATTAGTGAACGCTCGGCTCCCGAATCGGAGTAAAATGGAAACGACTCACCCAGATGACTTGATCTACCCGATGATGCTTCCAGTACGTAGAAGTCGACTCGCCACTCGTTATTGTTTCCTTTCATAATCAGGTTGACAGCTGCGCCCCATGCAGCGGGGTCGGAACGTGCGATTTTAAGGGTTAAAACGTGGTAGCGAAAACTTGTTAGGTTTCACACTCGATTTTGCACTAGCGACTGGATTACTCGCGCACGATGGTCGTAAGTTCTAACACTGTTATAATCGGCACTGATCCCACTTCTGATGTCGGGTCGGCGTTAAGATTAGAGTTAGGGTTAAAGGCGTGAAACGAATACCTATTGGCGCTAGACGTCATCATTGTGCAATAGAGGAGATATTTACTAGTGCAAATATGACTATGATGGAATTGGACAAGTAATCGCGATAATTAAATACTCGAGAAGCTAATGACAATGATCCTAGGCTCAATAACGAATCCGCGGTCAACGGGATGATGAACTTTACCCTTCGTTAGCGTCTAAGTTACACTGTATGTTAGAGCAAGGGGCAATTATTACGTATACGAAAGACAGGTCGATTGCCGATGAGATCGCACTAGAGAGAGTGGCTCTCCGTCGCGGTGACGCTGTCGAAGAAATCTATGATGGGTGTGCCTAAGGGCACGATCATGAGAGTGCCAAGAGATCATCGGATTCGCGGAGAAAAGTCTTCGTTCGAAGGGTGAGGGAAATTGACGTTGCTGTTAATTGGTCAATTTCCATGTTGGTGGTTAGAGAAAGATATTAGCTGTCCTTGGGAAAAGTTGCTAGCGGGAAGCGTCGTTCGTGGAAGGATAGATTTCTCTTATCTTCCCGTAGTTGGAGCATAGGCTATTTGTCTAGTTGAAAGACTTTGTATAATTGAAACTTAATATTCGTAGCGGGTCCTCGCCCAGCTAAACATATACTGTGAAGATGCGTTGGCATCTGGCAATCATCTTACCCGAAGGACAAAGTCTGCGTGTGGCGAGCCACGGGGCAGAAACCATTGAAATGTTTACCGTCGTGCCCTGTCCCAAGTATTTCTTTTAAGAAGAGCTATAGAATTAATTCATGCCTTTGTTAGACAAAACGATCATCCCTTTGACCGCGGCTACGTTCGGCGACTGATTGTCGTCTCGAGCCCGAGCTCACTATCATAAATCTCAAATAAATACAGTCGGATCGAATGACAACAGTTTCTTAATACGGCTATGGTGAAATCTAAATTTCAATACTAGGGGTCTTCCCAAAGTTCCAAAGGGAAGGTTCCGGTGTTCTGTCATCTCCGACATATATATATTATTATAATGACTTATTTTAATAATGACTTAATTTGTATAGTAAAAACAGCTAAAATCTCATGTAAGATTGTTGGGATGTTACGTGATATTTCTGTTGCATCATTGATTATCGTTATACTTTGAAAAATAATTAAGGAAGCGAACAATGCGTGGACGATTATGGCAGTTTTATTAATAAACGAACGTTTAATAGAGAATATGGATTTACTGGATAAATAAATGTTTCATTAAATGTAACTGTTACGTGCAGAATAATATGTTGTTACATGTATGAACTAAAGTTGATGTAATACTCATATTATATTTATGGTTTCAAAGAATTAATAAAATCTGCTGAGATTCAAACGTATGCTCTCCCTTTTATTCTATGAGATTTAAACATTTAGAAGATTTTATGAAAATGCACTAAACAATCAGAAGCATCTGTTTCTCCTTTTTTTTTTTTTTTTTTAATATGTTCATTGCCACGCGATTTTTATACATTATTTTGACTTGGATAGATAGATTAAAGCATACCATACCAAGACATTTTATTCTTGCAAAATATTCTAGTCTATTTGCGTACCTAAACACCTAAACACCTAAACACTCAACGTGTTGAAGAATTAAATTTGAGATTTAAAGTGCCACAATCTCAATGACTATATCTACTTTCATGCGAGTACCGATATAGTTTACCAGAAAATTACAAATATGTATCATTTTAATATGAATATAAATAGAAGCATCTGTTTCTCCTTCTTTTTTTTTTTTTTTTTTAAACATGTTGATTGCCACGCGATTTTTATACTTATTTTGACTTGGATAGATAGATTAAAGCGTACCATACCAAGACATTTCATTCTTGCAAAATATTATAGTCTGTTTGCGTACGTGCTCATAATCTTGGCTGATAATCGCCATTCGCTATATACATCGTTGGTATCGACATCAAAGGATTAACACAGACAAATACACAATCCATACAATCCGATTTGATTGATTTTAGATCTTGCATCAAACAGATCTCTATATAAACAGATAATTTCTGATTCTAAACATTTGTATTACGTTCATCTAATTATTAGGATATTAGATATATTATAAAGGAAGATATTATGTATTAAATAATCTGCCTCTTTTTCCGCTTTCAAATCCTCTACAAACGCCTTTTATAGTCGTTCAACTTTTCAGCTCACAGAAAAGAACATTACGCGTATTCCTAGCAATCGCCCAAAGACTCGAACGTGTGCTTCGATAAAGCTCGCTTAACTTTCATCGACACATCGATAACTTTGCGTTCCAAGATGTTATTACGCCCTAGAATCCCTAACATAATTTTAGAACCAGAATTTCTGTACAAAACAATTCCATCGCTTTGTCACGCTTAACGGCTCAATCATCGAAACATGTATCATAACGCACGAATTATGATAAAAAAGAAACTGTCTTTCGAATAAAAGCAATCCGTTTGCCAGGTGCGCTTAAGGATGTACAGGACGTCGACGGAGCAAGTGTACGAAATACAGCCGCTGGAGGGTAACAGTTCCGCTCAAAGTTACACTCAACAGCCGAAACAACGATTCTCTGAAATGCCTACTCCGTCGGTTTCGCCGACGTCTTCTCTCCGAAAGCGCGTCTCGGAACTGCCAAGAGCCGCGAGTGCATCCGTTTCCGGTGCTGCGGGCATTGTCTGCTCTAATACGGATCTGATATCGATCGTAAGCTCGTTAGCGTCTTCCGCGATGGAAATCAACCGATGCGGCGAGGAAGCGCCGAGTTCCCGGGACGATAGCAAATCAAACTGGCCCGGAAAAACGACCGAACAGAAAGGAAGTCGATCGAAGAGCTTCCGTTCCAATAGCTTCGACGTGTCGACATTGCACGGAGCTAAAAGTAAGCTTAGCGGATCCTCGAAAGCCGCTATTTCGACCTTTATGGCACCGTCGAATTGGTTCAGGAAGAGACACCAACCGATGTCGAAGAAGCCGAAAGATTTAGTAACGGCCAGTTTAAGTCTCAAGTTCGATAAATCGAAGGTAGTGAAGGCGATGAAGGAAACGTTGGGTAAAAAGTCCCCTAATAGCGAGGTCAAACACAAAGTCGTATGGGACAACACTAGTGGAACCAAAGTGGATGCTCAGCTAAGTTGTATTTCTCGTTACGATATCGTTTCTTGTTTAAGAGCCATCGTAGGTGAAAGGAGGAATGCAAGAACGCACATAATACGCAAAAATCTATGGCAGATTCAAAGTACAGTACTCGTTGTGATATTCGGTAAAGATAATAAGTTCTCCTATGGAGATCTCATTTTTCAAATTATTCTCGTAAAAGTACGTATTTGCATAAATAAATAGCACACGGTCTCTGCGTAAATACCCAGGCCAGTTATAAATATTTCAGTTTGCCAACGATATCCCAACATGTGGGACACTCACATGTGTGCTACTTCGTGAGCGATGATAAAGGTGCTGGTCAAGCCTTCGTCTCGATTGAACGCGCACGATCTCGCGGGATAGCATACTCCTGACACAGGTGCGTAACCGGAAGGACCTCCTATATCTAATCGCGTCAACCATACAGCAACATCGTGATTTACGTCCTTCGAGGACAGCATCTTTCTGTTCCATTTGTTCACGTTCTCGAGAGATCGTCTGGCATCGCCACGGCGGACCTACGACAATTTATTAATATTTTCTTAATAAAAGCTAGCAAATATTACGAATATATTATATTTATTATTACATCATGCATTATATACTATATATAAATATTCGTCAATGATAATAAATATATGTGCAAGTAATCGTGTTGTTGATTGTAATCAAATGTAACTTGTAACGCTATTAGTATTTTAATCTTCCTGAAAAATGTTGAAATGTTGATTCAACAGCAGAGAAGAATAGCAGAAAAAGAAAAGTAAAAGGAATCGCAAGTGTCGTATATCAATGATATTATCATAGGTCTATAACATTAAATTAAGATTCTTAAGAGATGAAAAAGGTTTAATAGTCGATTATACAGATATTTCGGATACACGATAAATGCGAGGTTTGTCAATGATCCGTGAAAATTGTTTGTTTGGAAATTTGTTTCCAAGGGATCGTTCACGGTTGTCCAATTTAACAAAATGGAACTCGTTGCATTTTATCGATCTAGAACGTCATGCGCAGATATTTTGACCTATATAATTTATATACCATACACTGTACAGATAAGTAGAAAATAAAATAATTGACACTCGCATATGCGTATCTCAGATAGTTACTACTTTAGTTAAATGATTTAATTTAATGGAAATCGCTTACCATAACGTCTCGTTTTTCCGCGTATAAAATCATTCGTACGATCACTAGAATCATGTTGGATTCGAGCGATGGGTCCATGTAAATTGCACTGACCTAGGATTAAAATACGTACGAAAATGTAACAGGCGTTAAAACAGTATTACAGCCTTACAAATAAATTATTATTCAAAACTCTCGTAAATACATCGTATCTTATATAATTTTCCTAAAAAATTAATTTTATTCGTTATATTTATCTTAGGAAATGTACGTTATTAATCTCAACAGCATTGGAAAACCAATTACCGAATGGCTGAAATTAATCGATTACAAAATTCCATTACGGATAAATTATTCGCTGAACTTTTTAAAAGATACGTGTAAGCTTTGAACAGTGTAAACAGAAAATACAGAGATACGCATAACTCTGCCCTATGTTTCCCGGTTGCTTGCGTACATATGTAGGAGGAGGTATTCTATATCTAAGTATAATAACAGAATTTCGTTTGGTATTACTTACGATGTTTAAAAGAGCCAAGATATATTGCTGTACTCGAATTCCATGAAAATCTACCACGGAGTAATCAGCAGCTATTCCAAGCTCTAGCCATCGTGGCGGCGAATCCTTAGCAGCTGGTCTTTTCTCTATGAAATGACTTATCTTAGAAATCGACTTATCTTCCACGAAATTAGAAAGTCTACTCGACTCGACTTGATAGCTTAAACGCATGATTATTAAAAGCATAAATTAATATCTACGAGCAAGTATTCGTGGAATAATTATTATGATATAAATAATTATTTCAAAAGTATAATTTCAAAAATATCAATTCGGTATCACCGTGAATTTCATCCTGCAAATTTCTTTAAAATTCTTGACAAATTTTGGTAAACGTATTCCTCCAGCAAATTTTTCTATTTTTCTATTTTTTTACATTAAATTAGGCAAGATAGATAAAGATTCGTGCAATGGACAATATACATATGTGTAATAGACAGGGAATAATAAAATAAATTAAAAACAGCGAAATATAGATGAACGTGTAGAAGATCAAGCGAGAGTGGAACGCAATAGGGAGAATAATTGTAAACCGAGTTCCTTTTAAGGCTGAAGATAAGCTATTCTTATATTACATGCTGTTATTATTACTTTTGTACACGATAGATTGGAATATCAGTACAATTTCTTTCTTTCAGTAATATTCGATGATTCGTTAATTTATTAACCGCTATATTGTACGTGGTAAGTAGAAAAGCAACGATTGTACAAGAATGGCATTTGGAAAAATATTTGACTTACTTTATAATCTGTTCCTTTGCCATTTAGGACCAGAGAAGTATCCAATTTCCTCGGGATTTGTTATTTTATATAGGTTGGGGTTGATAATCAATCTCGGATCCACTCGGATTGGTTATCACACCTTTTATTTTCTCTCTTATACAAAACACCAAATCACACAGCAAACGTCTAAACTCTCCCAATGCGTCTTAGCAATTAAGGCGTGGTCGACTCCTATGACAAAAGAGCGTCGTAAGGAGTCGTACCAACATAACCCTAGTAACCTTTTAGTAACTAGCGGTCATACCAACTGAGCATTTCTCAACAGGATTTACGTCGATCGATAATTCTTGCACTATTGTATCGTTGTATTCTGTGGAGACATCGTCTTTTTCATCGTACAGAGTCAATTTCTCAGCTTCTGGGTATTCCACGTCGAAGACGTCACCGGAAAGATTATAAAATCCCTGAACATCGTGGCTTAAGGAATCGCGTTTGCTTCGTTTCGACTTTCTCTTACTTTCTTCAACTTCAAATTTATTCGATTTCCCTGTAACCGAATTATCAACGTTTTACCACGTTTGCCTGTCTTATCTTCGCTATTCTCGTTACGGATAAAATGAAAAAATAGTTGCAAAATTTCTGAAATTGTAAATACGACCAGACTGGGACGTATCAACGACATATACGGTGTCACAAAATTGTGACAAGTCAATATTCCAGTTGTTAGTTTGTTGAATTTACGCCACCGCTGATTAAACGTATCACGCTTTAATAGAAAATTCAATTTCCCAGCGGGGAAAATGGAATTTTGCGCTAATTAAAGTATTGCGCTTTTGTACAAAATTCCATTGTTTTCTGTTGCCCGCGAAAATGCAATTTTACGACGGACATTTCAGACAAATTTCCATCAGACGGCTTTCCATCCGTAAAAAAGAATGCTATCTATAAAAATGTCAATGGAAATTGATCAAAGTAACGTCAAACAAACCCGTTTAAACAGCGAGGTAAATAGACCAATTGCTTTTAACAAAACCTGTATCGTTGCTCTTAACCGTTTCACTTTTAAATATCAATCGGCGCTGTTCCTCATTAAAATTTCGATTTAAATCGAACGAGAAATACAGCGTAACACTTGGAATTTTCTATCGTTTCTCAACCATACTTCGAACATTTACGTCGCATTCTTCGATTCATAGGATCGCGATGTTGGATTCTTCGATTTCGATACAAAAACGTTTCACAGCTTTCGACGCGGGCAATTTAATTAAGAGAACAAATAATTTGTTTATAAACTGCCAATTACGTGCCTTGAATTTCCGATATATGCAATAAATTTCATTGCTACTTGACCTAAGTGGGTCATAAAGTTGCAACCGTGTAAACCGTGCCACGTAATTTTATTGCATTCAATTTTCCACGTTTCCAACAATTTATCAAATTAGAATTTATCCGCGCATCGTACGAAATTTTTCATAAAAATTGATTAATAATAGTAGATATATAGCTCCTCGTATTCGTAAAACAGATTTTTAATCTGTAAACAACGAGTCGTGGTAATTACGATACGATCGATTTTCAACTTAGCAAAATTTGTTTCCATTTAACATTCACATCCAGATTGTATTTCCTTTGTAATAAATTAATTATATAATTAAATAAATTTATTATTCGAACCGATATTCAGATACAGTTCGAGTATACTTGATAAATTTTCAGACTCGATTCTCCAAGTCGAAAATGAGAACGTTTTATCCTATACTTTTTCTTCATTTTTCCACAAGGATTCGCGTTGTTCTCGCTTTCAGACGTTGTTCCGTTGCATCCTGTATATACTGTATATACTTGCATCCTGTATAGACAAATTGTAAGGAGTTGATTTACAGACAAGAAGAAGAAGAAGAAGGAAGAACTTTATATAATGTTCGTCAACGGACGTTTCTTTACAGAATTACAAACGAGTATCGTTCGTACGAAACAGGTAACGACGCGTTTTCCATCGCAGCGTGCAAAAGTTCGCTGTATTATCGCGTCAGCGCAGTTGCATGCTTTTTATCATGCGACAACAAGCCCGTGTCGTTAATAGCTACAATAATGATACAATGAATAATTATTATCTGGTATGTTTGATTGGTCGTTGGAGAACGTTGTCCGTGTGCTCGGATAGAAGCCTGACATCGATCAACGATGGGAGTAATACGATCTCGTACACACAGTTGCTAACAATTCGATCGAGTTGCAAAAACCGCGTGTTTTTACTCGTTGCGCTAGTTGTTCACGCGAACTCGCATCTCCAGAATAAACCTTCCGTTTTACAGTTGCGAAACCATAAATACAGAAAAGAAAACGCAGTTCTTGAAACTCTGACGAAACGCTGATAATACGGTCAATTGTCGCGTGCTGTGAAATGGAAAATTCGTCGTTACTTGTTTCATACGTACGATACTTGTTTGTAACTGTGGAAAAACGCGTTTATTGCCCAGCTTCGTACGACATGTTTTTCGGTAAATATTTACAAAGCGGACAATCTCGCCATATTCAACGGCTTTGAAATATGTTTGCCAAGGCTAATATTCCGAACAACTTTTTCCTGTAATACTCTTTACCGTCGCTCTGCTTTCCGCGATATCCGCAGCAATTTCTGTCTCGACGACAGCGATGATTTCGTAGTTTCGCTTTTCTCGATATCACTGCTAAAGCTTTTCCTACCTCGAATAACGACGCAAAGCTTCGTATGAATCGTATCTATCCTGTTACTTGATACGCGAATTTAATTCACGGTAGCCTCAGTGATGTTTCTTTCCTGTGCGAGTTGAAAATGATTATCAGAAATGCATATATATGTCGGGTTGGCGTTAAGATTAGAGTTAGGGTTAAAGGCGTGAAACGAATCCCTATTGGCGCTAGACGTGATCATTATGCAATAGAGGAGATATTTACTAGTGCAAATATGACTATGATGGAATTGGACAAGTAATCGCGATAATTAGATACTCGAGAAGCTAATGACAATGATCCTAGGCTCAATAACGAATCCGCGGTCAAAGGGATGACGAACTTTACCCTTCGTTAGCGTCTAAGTTACACTGTACGTTAGAGAAAGGGGCAATTATTACGTATACGAAAGACAGGTCGATTACTGATGAGATCGCACTAGAGAGTGACTCTCCGTCGCGGTGACGCTGTCGAAGAAAACTATGATGGGTGTGCCTAAGGGCACGAGATCATCGGATTCGCGGAGAAAAGTCTTCGTTCGAAGGGTGAGGGAAATTGACGTTGCTGTTAATTGGTCAATTTCCATGTTGGTGGTTAGAGAAAGATATTAGCTGTCCTTGGGGAAAGTTGCTAGCGAGAAGCGTCGTTCGTGGAAGGATAGATTTCTCTTATCTTCCCGTAGTTGGGGCACAGGCCATTTGTCTATTTGAGAGACTTTGTGTAATTGAAATTTAATATTCGTAGCGGGTCCTCGCCCAGCTAAACATATACTGTGAAGATGCGTTGGCATCTGGCAATCGTCTTACCCGAAGGACAAAGTCTGCGTGTGGCGAGCCACGGGACAGAAATCGTTGAAATGTTTACCGTCTTGCCCTGTCCCAAGTATTTCTTTTAAGGAGAGCTATAGAATTACTTCATGCCTTTGTTAGACAAAACGTTCATCCCTTTGACCGCGGCTACGTTCGGCGACTGATTGTCGCCTCGAGTCCGAGCTCACTATCATAAATCTCAAATAAATACAGTCGGATCGAATGACAACAGTTTCTTAATACGGCTATGGTGAAATCTAAATTACAATACTAGGGGTCTTCCCAAAGTTCCAAAGGGAAGGTTCCGGTGTTCTTTCATCTCCGACATATATATATGTCCGACATCTCCGACATATATATGTAAGGCTCCGACACCGGAGCCTTCCGTTGAAACCGGGGAAAAACCCCTAATATTGTAGTTTGGATTTCACCATAGCCGTAGTTAAACAATCACCGTCCTTCAGCCCGATTGTAATTGCCTGCAATCTATGAGAATGAGTTTGGGTTCGAGGTGACAACCAGTCACCGAACGTAGCCGCGGTCAAGGGACGAACGTTTTTCTAACAAAGTCATGAAAAAGTCTATAGCCCTCCATAAAAAGAAATAGTTGTAACGGCACTTGACAGTAAGCATACTAACGGTTTCTGTCTCATGGCTCGTCATAAGCAGACCCTATTCTATGGGTAGGTCGATTGCCGGTTGTCGAGACATATTCGCAAAACATCGACCCGTCATAAACCTTAAACCTTGATTAACGAAAATAGGCAAACAGTCTTTTCCGTGAAGGACACTTCCAAAGACTGACTAATTAACAACAACGGCAATTTCCCTCACTCTCTGAACGAAGACTTGTCTCCACGAATATAAAAGACCTGGTGTCGCTAGAGAGTGGGGCAGTTTTTCCTAGACAGTGTCATCGTGAGAGCTTCGAGTACGATTTCATCGACTAAGATATCATTTCGATAGAGTGCTTACTTCGCGGGCTAACTGAGAGTACCACCTAGGCGTTGCCTACGAGTAAAGAATAAAAGAGTCCCGTGGACTGCGGATTCGTTTCGAACCTAAGGTCATTATCACTAGTGCTACGAGTGCCTAATCTTGTTAATAAGTCTGTGCTAATAAACTCTCCATCGTATCACGGCAATGGCCAACCCTAATGAAAATTCATTAAACGCCCATCTCCTTAATCCTGACTTCTATCCGACATATATATAAATGTACGGACATCAACGTCCGAGACGTTCGTCCATGCCAAACGGTAACGCGTACAGGAAACATTTGTTCAAAATGACTTTGACTTTAGCTATATTTTCAAATTGGAATTAGCTAATGGTCGTTCGCTTTGTAAATGATTATTTCTTTTTCTTCTTTTTGCCTGCAGATTAAGCCCTTCCTGTTTGACAGTTTAAATTTATTAAATTAAATTTATTAAACCGAATATATATATGTCGGATTGAAGTCAGGATTATGGAGATGGGCGTTTAATGAATTTTCATTAGAATTAGCCATTGCCGTGATACAATGGAGAGTTTATTAGCACGGGCTTATTAACAAGATTACGCACTAGTGATGATGACCTTAGGTTCGAAACGAATCCGCGGTCACGGGATGGTAAACGTATGTTCTCGCACAGTTCAAGTCTAACTCTTTATTAACTAGATGTGATGTATTCGCTGGTTGTAAGGTGGCACTGTCATTCGTCGATGAGATCGTACGAAAGAATGACTCTCCGTCTCGACGATGTCGTCGAGGAAAACTATATTGGGTGGGTCTAAGGATATGAGATCCTCGGATTCGTCAAAGAAAGCTTTCGTTCCAAAGGAGAGGGAAATTAGCGCTGTTGCTAATTGGTCGATCTCCATATCGGCGTTTTGAAAGAGATGCTGGCCGCCCTTGAGGGGAGATTGTTGACGGGGGGCAACGCTCGTGGAGGATAGGTTTCTCCTATCTTCCCGTAGTTGCAACAAAGTCTATTTGACGGACTTCGCTTGACTAAATCTTAAGATCTATAGCGGGTCCTTACGTTAGCTAAACATACGCCATAAAGGCATGCCGACACCCGGCGATCATCTTACCCGAAGGACAAAATCTGCGTGTGGCGGGCCGCGGGATAGAAACTATTGAAGTATTTACTGCCACGTATCGCTACGACTATTTCTTTTAAGGAGAGGTATAGAGTTACTCTGTGCCTTTGTTAGATAAAACGTTCATCCCTTTGACCGCGGCTACGTTCGGCGACTGATTGTCGCCTCGAGCCCAAGCTCATGATCATAAATCTCGAACAATCGGAGCGGCATTCGTTTAATCCAAGTTACAGAGTTGCGGTATTCCCGCGAATCCAAGGAGGAGCTCCGGCGTTCTTTCATCTCCGACATATATATTCGTTTGTGCTACGATTACTCTCATACTCTATGTATGGTATTATCATATCGACGCTATCAGTTCTTACAGTATCACGATCAGAGTCAATTTTAGAATAGAAGAAGCAATTAACGGCGGATCGCAAAGTAAGAAGCTTATAACATAATTGGCAAGGAAGTCGGTAAATCGATCAACCAATCACCTACATCCAACCGTCTAACGAAAGATGAAAAGCCATCGCGATAACGATCCTTCTCACCTGCAGGATTTTCCGGATTCACAGACACGAAGCTCGAATTATTTCTGATCGACCACCACTTTTCGTTTTTCGGCTGAAACATCACATGCTGGCCATTCGTCAGCGGCTGAACGAAGAACGATCTCTGCCCGATCAACATCAAGGCGTACACTTCTTCTTCGCATATCGTCACAACGACGAAGGAACTCGCGTCTCCTTCCAAGCTGCCTTGTCGAAGATCGCAGTTCGCCTTGGCGTTACGTCGCTCGGACTTGGTTTTACCCTGGCGCACCCAATTCACGGTGAAATTCGACGACAGTATCAATCGATCGTTGGACATGGTCCTTAAGGTCCAGTTGCTGATCTCGAGGAACACCGGCTCTTGGTGGAGATACTCGCGCCAAGTTTCTCGGTCTTCGTGGGTCGATCTTCTGTTCCGCGCGCTCTCATTCGGGATCACTCGAGGGTAAACGATCTCGTACTCCTGCAAGCTTTGCAGAAAGTCGCTCATTCGCGACTTAGTAGCGATCGTGCCGAGCAGCCACGTGGCGAGGAGAAAACTGGGAAGTTTCGATCGCGTCATGTCTCGCGCGCTTTGATCGAAATTTCAATAGGATTTTCTGGCTACCCAAAACTCGCCAGGCATGCTCGTTCACTCGCAGACGTAGTTATCGCGATGAAAGCAGCTAATTCGCAGACCCGATATTCTCATTTCATTTCGCCGGTTCGTAACGCGTTCGAAACGCCGTGTCATATAGACGCGGATGCGACCATACTCTCGCGTTCTAACATTTTCAATGTCTCGCGCTTTATCACGTAGCTAGCGCGGAAGTAATACGAAGGTGAATCGTTGGTTTTAATACACAGGGTGTTGTTTAATCGATCGTATAATGGAGAAGGGAACGATTCTACGGTACACCAGAGATGAAATGAAATCATAGAATGCAGTGGTTTTGTAGGTAGTGCTTTATCGAAAAGATTAACCGTGAATATTTGCTCGACCTATTTATACCAAATTGATACAGAATCTTAAATTACAGACGAATCTTTCTCAATTTCCTTCGATCATCCTCTCTAGGCGTACGAAACTGCCTCGTTGAATTCGAACGTTTCTCGATTTCCTTCGACGTCTTTCAATTTCTTCTTTTTTCAATCGCCGTTCGCCTTCTCAAAGCTGTCTTCGAACAGAATTCTTAGAACGACTTCCAATTCCTTTCGATTCGTCCAATCGTTTAGCTTTACGAAACTGTTTCGCTAAACTCCTTTTTCCACTGTACTTGCGTATCGTAACAAACTCGTCGGCGGTAACTCGCGTCGATTAACGATTCACCACCAGTAAAGTAACCGGGAATGCAGCAAACTAGTAGTCGGTAGAACGAAGCGGAACGTAAGTGGAGCGAGCGATAAGAGCGATCGCGACAATCGCACGCCTCGCCCTGCGATTCCCACGCGAACGAATCATCAAATTCGAGCCAAAGATTCTCACTAACTCGAAGATTCGCGCCAGTATTTTCCACGCGCGCGTCACAGAAATTCGAACGACTTTCGCGAAAAGGACGGAAGGATAAGACGATCGATCGGATCTCGGGTCGATCGCGATACCCCCGGACAGAAGGTTTCGACGAAAAAGTGGAGTAGACGCGACGAAGGAGCGTCGTGCAGCAACTGGTGGCCAATTTATTCACCACGTGCCGTAGGAATTTACTTTTCTTTCGCGCAAGAACGATCCACCATCGGAGAAAGTAGAATATAATTAATTTCGATCTCGTGTCGATCGCGACGTTCCGGATGGAACGTTTCGCCGACGAGGTGGAATAAACGCGACGAAGGAGCGTCGTGCAGCAACCGGTGGCCAATTTTTCCACCACGTGGCACCACGTGGAAATTTAAACGTTTCCCATGAAAATGATGCACCATCGGTGAAAGTTAAATACGATAATTAATCGGTCGTCGAGTCGAACGTGATATTCCGGATAAAATTTTTCGATGAAAAAAGTGGAGTAAACGCGACGAACGAGCTTCGTGCTACGACTGGCAGCCACATGGACGGATGAACGCGGCTGGAAACACACGCGAGTGCAGCGGCGAACTGTGCGTAAGAGTAAGCGCGAACGCGAGACTGGAAAAAGCACCAGCGCTCACCGCCCACTGAAGTTCTAGTAATGGCAGCTTTATGTGCAATCACCGAGAAACGAGGATGCTGGCGAACGCATTGTTCGACCCCGACCGAGACGATTTAACAAGGGCCGAGGATTTCATCTTGAACGTTGCTCTTGTCACGACCGGCATACTTCAAATCCGATGGACCGATGATGGAGATAGAGATTTGGCGGCCTTGGCGACAATGTATATCGCCGAAGTGCCTAATGAGTCACCTGTATCCTAACGGTCCTTCCACCGAATGTCCTAGAAGTGTGACAACGGTCACGTACGCCTACAGGGTAGTGGGGATATGGAGGGATGACAAACAAAGAAGAAACAGATGTTACCGAAAGTCAAATTGTAAGAGTTTCAGTCTTGGAAAGTCACGGCTGGAGCTCAGAACAAAATCGCAGTCAGTGTAAATTCAGAAATAAATTCTCTTGTTTTTTTGTTATCTTAATTTTTTCTTTTCATTCGAGCCTCCTGCTTTTTATTTTAGGTGACATTTTTGGCGATTACTGCCAGGATAGTGAAAAGTGTTTGTTCGGAAACCAAAAGACA
This sequence comes from Bombus affinis, assembly GCF_024516045.1. Lineage (NCBI taxonomy): Eukaryota > Metazoa > Arthropoda > Insecta > Hymenoptera > Apidae > Bombus > Bombus affinis. The sequence continues at coordinate 16,540,271 of NC_066346.1, read as the reverse complement.
TTCATCATCTACGGAAGATAGAATTATTTGGGACTACGGTCATCCGCAACAACGAAGTAACTATCACGAACCGAGTGAAGCGACAAAGGAAGGTAAACTGGATTCCTTCGTACGTTACCGTGAAAGAAAATCTAGCTTCAGTAGCCAAGACTTATCTTCGTCCGAAAGCAGGAAGATGTCTAAGACAAACGAATCTCAAACTTCTACCTCAACGGATCCAACGTTGCGAACAATATTGGATAGTATTCAAAAACAGCAAGAGAGTATTGCCCGTTTACAGGAGGATATGTTACGTTTGTCTATGCAAAGTGACGAAACAAATAGATACAGGGTAGCAGAATTCGGAAGTCTTAGGAGAACCGTCGCAGAGCTACGGACTGGGTTCGGATCCCTTGCGACTGATGATTCTGATTCCATCATTACCGAAAGCAACGAAAGTAAATCGACGGCGATTAATCGCACCGGGAGTACGGTTAGGGCACGCGAACCGACCGGGTTAACGATTCCAGGCATCCCACCTGCGCACATCGACACCGAACAACCCGAGGTTGAAGAAAGAGGCTATTTTCCACCCGCTCTTTCCACTCTACGAGTTAAGGATGCAATACGTTGTATTCCAATGCTCAACGGAGACGATGACGTAGGTGTGGAAGAATTCATCAAAGAAGTGAGCAGTATGAAAGACCGTTGCATGGAGCAAGATTTATTGCTAAAAGCAATAAAGGCAGAAAAATCGTAGGAAAAGCAGCTCAAAGTATCCGCAACATCCCCATTGAGTGCTACAGTGATCTGTACAACGCACTGAGGAACAATGTGGCAGCTCAAGTGACTTCGGAAGAATATCGGGAACAATTAAAAGAGTTGAGACAGGGACGGGAAGAATCAGTGCAGAGTTTTCATATTCGGTTCAGAAGAATACTCAACCGTTTACTGTACGCAGTAACCAACGAGTACCCACAACCACTTCTACGCAAGCTAATGATCGAAGAAACTACAAAGAAGACTGTCCGTGTGTACCTAAAGGGACTCAGGCGCGACATAGGCCGAACATTATTAATCATTGAACCCGTGAATCTTGAAGAAGCTGAAAAGAAAGCAGCCGACTTAGAACGCTACTCACGAAAAGAACGGCAAGCCAATTAGTCAAGAAGTCGCTTGCCTTCCGCTAGTAATCGCCTCAACAATCAATCAATGCAGGTTTTTTTTTCTTTTTTTTTTTTTTTACTTATTAGAATATTTACAATCAATTCTCGTTGATAATTTTCAGTAACTTAATTTGGCGTGATAAAATGACATGGATTATAATAGCATTATATTGTTGGTTCTAGTAGGACTAAGGATTTAATCTAGTGGGTATTTTCTTTTTAGTCTGCGGATCTGGTCCGTCGTGTCCAGTAGTTGGGTGACTAGTGGGTTGTGGTGGTTGTTGACTCTTGTGTTATATCTGCTTCTGGACTTGTGTATTTCATCTTTGACTGTAGGTATCTTGAGGTCACGGTGGATTGTTTCGTTGGTAACATACCAGGGTGCATTTAATAGGGATCTTAGCGTTTTCGATTGGAAGCGTTGGAGTATTTCAATATTGAAGTTACTTCCTGTTCCCCATAGTTGGATTCCGTAGGTCCAGACAGGTTTTATTACGGCCTTGTACAGAGTTATTTTGTTCTGTATGTTTAGTTTGGAGCGTCAGCCCGTGAGCCAACAGAATTTTCTTAGTTTTTCCTTTAGTTGCTTTGTTTTTTCTGAGATATGTTTTTTCCAAATTAGCCTCCTGTCCAGGGTCATGCCCAGGTATCTTACGGAGTCCTTGCTTGGGATTATTACATTGTTAATGGTGACCTGGGGGCAGGTTTGTTTTCGGAGCGTGAAGGTTACATGGGAGGATTTTTTTTCGTTTATTTTAAAACCCCATTTTTGGAACCACTTTTCCATGGAGTCGAGACTTCGCTGGAGAGTGGATGAGGCAATTGCCGGGTCTGCGTGGGTAGCTAATAGTGCTGAGTCGTCGGCAAATGTTGCTATTGTTACCTCGTTTGATATGGGTAAGTCGGCAGTGTAGATGGAGAACAGTAGGGGTCCGAGGACACTACCTTGTGGTATGCCAGATTCTATTGGGAATGTTGCGGAAGTGGCGTCTAGACATTTAACTATGAATTGTCTGTTGGTTAGGTAGGATTTTAAGATGGAGTAGTATGGGTGGGGTAGGATTTTTTTAAGCTTGTAGAGTAGCCCTTCATGCCAACTTTATCGAATGCCTGTTGGATGTCTAGGAATACCGCTGAGCAGTATTTTTTCTTTTCAAGGGTTTGGCTGATCATGTGGGTTATGCGGTGGATTTACTCTACTGTTGAGTGTTGTTTTCGGAAGCCGAATTGGTGATCTGGGAGAGTTTTCAATTCTTCTAGGAGTGGAAGGAGACGATTCGTGAGCATCCTCTCGAATAGTTTAGACAGGGTAGGTAAGAGACTGATTGGGCGATAGGAACTGGTTTCATATATTGGTTTACCGGGTTTGGGGATGAGGGTGATTAGTGAGATTTTCCACGCCTTAGGAAAGTGTTCAAGGCGGAGGATGACGTTAAAGATTGATGCGATGAGTGCAATCCCTTTTATGGGAAGTTCCTTGATTGCTTTATTTCCTATTAGGTCGTGACCTGCTGCTTTCTTGGGGTTTAGGCGACTGATTGCTTCTATGATCTCTGCAGAAGTGAAGGGTTCAATAGGAGGGGACATTTGGAAGGGAGTGTGCAGGTATTCGGTGACGTCCGCTGCAGCTATGGAGGAATGGGGTTGAAATACTTCAGTCAAGTGTTTGGCAAATAGGTTGGCTTTTTCTATAGGGCTACGCGCCCATCCACCCTGCGGACAGCGGATTGGAGGTATTATTTGTGGGGGGCGCGTGAGTTTCCTGAAGGCTTTCCATAGTGAGTAGTTTGAGTCGGCTGTGGGGGGGATCAAATGATGGCGGCAAGCAGAACGGACACGTGCACGTCGTTCCGTAGGCATAACCGAAGAATCTGGGTAAATTAAAGAATTCGGGCGGAAAAGTGCACGAAAGTGAAGTTTCTAGTGCTCCGGAATGAGTGGAATACAAGAAATAGGGGAGCTCGCTGGTATAGAATCGAGAGAAACGATTGAAAGTGCTGTGTGTGAAAAGTGAGGTTAGGGGCAGAGCGGAGGCCATCTTGGGTCGCGCGACCGAAGCGCCATCGTGCGCGCTACCTGGGTAACCAAGGAGTGGTGGAGAGCGCCCCCGTGGAGGGCCAGTCAAAACTCCCCGCGTCGAACACTGATAGCGACATTGCTAGTTTTAGAAATATCCGGTCATCAGTCATACGACTGGCGACTTTACGACGACATCGGCCAGTTTATTTAGGACACGAATCGCATACACGCGGAAGGATACAGTGGGATTATACGACGACCGGCTACGTCGAAGGACATCCATTTCAAACATACATACATATATATATATATGTATATTAAAGATACAAATACAATATGGACAAGTACTATAAGGTAAGTAAACTTACGGCTCAGGGGGTATCGGAGCTTCCAGGCCCCGTCGGGGATTCGAGTAGCGTCCCAGGCTCGACCCGACGGTCACCCAACGACTGGACGAACGGCGAGGGGAAGGTCGATCCCAGGGCCTCCCCTCGTTCGGTAAACACGACCGGGGACCAAGAAACACCCGCAGTTGTCACAGAGGAAAGGATGTGCAAAAAAAACACAAGAGGATACCTCGAATTTGATGAAGACATCGCGGGAATCATCGAGGATGTCGAGATGCCAATGCAGGCACTCAAGGAAAAGACACCACCCACCGAAAAGGCGACCCGAATCGCCAAGGAAAAAATCTTGAAAGGTGACAACATCACCAGATATATGAGAAAGTCCCCAGTGGAGGGGAGCGCGTGCAAGACAACGAGAAGCCTGGCCAGGAGCCAGCCGATGGCAACGAGGGACGAAGCGGCCAGCACCTCGGAGCTAGACACACCGGCGGAAATGTCGGACAGCGGCAGCGAAGCGGCAGCACCAAGGGAATGTCTCAAGAGGAAGGCCATGGCGAACAGAGCAACGGCCGAGACCAAATGCAATGACGAGGACAGTATCGTCATCAATGAGGGAATGAGCGAATGGAAGGCGATGACGGAAATCATCACAGAAGTCTTCCGCGAAATCCAATGCATAGGTAGCAGATTCCACCTCATGAGCAAAAAGGATACCAACATCAAGAAAAGGAGGGACGCTATCAGTAAAAAAGCGATCAAGCTCCACTCCATGTTGGACGAGATGAGGCTCAAGAGGAACGCTAGACAGTCACGGCCACCAGGATGACCACCCCTCCGGGGAGGAGTGAGGAGAAGGAAGGAAAAAGGAAGGAGATATCGCCCGTCGAGGGGAAGGGCGACACCAAGAGAAAGAGACCAACGACCGTGGAGGCCTCCTTCGCAGGAGCCTGTGCCGGCAACAGCTCGGCAAAAGCGACTACGGACTGCACGGACAGCGATGTAAAGGAAGACTGGATCCCTGTCCGCGGAAGGAGAGGAAAAAGAACGGACACCTCGACGGTGGTCAGGAAGGCGAACGCAGGAAGGGCGGCATTGGACAAGCCAAAGAGGCCGGAGGGACCGAAGAGGATACGTAACAGACCCGAAACCATCCTCGTCAAAGTAGGGCATGACAAGGAGTGGATCCAGATCTACAAAGACTTGATGGGGGCAAGGGAGACCCTAAAAGAGAGCTGTGGAATTAGGAGGACCAGAACAGGTGACGTTCTGATCGAGCTGAAAGCAGGTAGCAACGCCAAAAAGACCGCGGCGGATATGAACACGGCGCTAAGAGGCAAGGTGAGAGCGCTACCAATGCGCGACAAGACCTCCGTAGAGATCAGGGATATAGACCCTCTCGTAGGCAAGGAAGAACTAGCCAGAGAAATTGTAATGCAACTGGGCATAAGCGACATCACCGAGGTCGAAGTAACGACCCTAAAAATGGCGCCGTGGGGCACCCAATCGGCAATAGTGACGATGCCGAAAGCCTATCTGGCCAAAGAGGGGGCGAGCCGGAAGATCAGAATCGGCTTGACGATAGCCTCGATAAAGGCACTACCCAATGTGGTAAAGTGCATCAGATGTCACATGTTCGGGCATATCGCGAACAAATGCACGGCGATAAGCCCTGGAAAGGAGATTTGCAGGAAGTGCGGAGCCAAAGACCACACGATATCTGCCTGCGTCAACGCACCCTGCTGCTCCATCTGCAGCAAGGGGAAAGGAGTGAAATTTGACCACGTAACCGGATCCCTGGCTTGTCCAGAATATAGAACGCGGTTGAAAGCGTATAAATGAGGATACTGCAGATAAACCTCAACAGATGCAAGCTGGCGCAGGATATGATGCACCAATGCGCGATCGAACTTAGGCCGGATATAATAATAATTTCCGAGACGAACAGGCAGCTACCGCACTGGATTAATGACACCAAAGGAGACGCCTCGATATGGGTCACACTCCTCAATGGCAAACTGCCTGATGAAACAACAGAGGTCCAGAGCGACGGGATAGTGGGCGTCCGCGTCGGCGACGTCTTCTGCTTCAGCGGATACTGTTCGCCCAACATAAATAAGCTAGCATACTCCAAATACATAGACACGCTGTCGACTATGACGAAGAGCGTTGCTAGAAGACACAACAAGGTCTTCGTGGCCGCAGACTTCAACGCAAAGTCAACCTGTTGGGGAGGATCGACCACAGACATGAGAGGGAGAGTCTTAATGGAGGCACTAAGCGGCCACCGGGTGCTTCCAGTGAGGCTCAAGGAAAAGTACACCTTCTTCATGAACGGGAAGACGAGCTTCCCCGACATAATAAGCGTATCCAACAAGGTCAGCGAGATACACGCCGGAAGCGCGGTCTTGGACAAATACTCGGCCTCGGACCATCTGTACGTGCCCCACAGGTTTAAGGCTAGGAAGACCCGGACCGTATCGAAGTTCTACAGGTACGTGACCAAGGACATGTCGCCGGAGGAGTTCCTGAGCAGATTTGACGACACACTAAAGAAGGAGGACCTCAACGCGGCTATCGGAGCGGATGGGGCCGAGCCCTTGCAAAAGAGCATCGAAGGTACGTGCGAAGGGATGCTAAGGAAATCGAACTGTGCGGCGAGCCGCAAGTACGCGAACTACTGGTGGAACCCGATGATCGCGGAACTGAGAGCGCTGGCGCACAAAGCGCTCAGGAAGGTGACGAGAGAAAGGAAGAAGAATGCCGGCAACACCGAGCCCCTCGTCAACGCCTACAAGGAGATCCGAAGGCAGTTAAAAAAGGAGATCGCCCGCAGAAAAAAAAACAGCTTGGGCAGAATACTGCAAGATACTGGAGAGCGACCCTTGGGGCAAACCCTATCGCACGGTCATGAAGAAATGTAAAAGCAAGGGACCAACCAACGACATGCCGATCGACATGGTGAAGGCAGTCCTACAGAGGCTATTCACCTTGGGACACGGACCACCCCATTATGAGGGCCGCGAAGAGGCAGAGACCGAAGAAGAAGGAGATATTAGCCTCAGCGTCGCCATCGGCGAAGGCGATGTCGTCGATGCCGCCGGAAGAATGAACACTAAGAAGGCTGCAGGAGTCGATGGCGTGCCGGGCGAGATCGCGAAGCTGATAGCGAGTCGCAGGAGCGAGATCGTGACAAGGGCGTTCAACGGCATCACCGAATCAGGAAGGATCCCAGACTGCTGGAAGACGGCCAGAGTAATACTGCTAAGGAAACCGGGAAAGGATCCCAGTCTCCCTAACGCGTACCGGCCGATAAGCATACTCTCAACCATGAGCAGGATCTGGGAAAAATGCTTTAAGAAGATCATCGAGAGATTCATCGGAATGGACCCGTTCCATCGGAGGCAATATGGCTTCAGAAAGAAGAAGAGTACGGTAGATGCCATCACGCAGGTGATGAAGTTTGCCAACATCTGCAAACAGAAGAAGGTAATTTGCGTGATGATCACCCTGGATATTAGCAATACCTTCAATTCGCTCAGCTGGAAGAGCATATACGAGGAATTTGACAAGAGGAAGCTGCCATGGAAGGTCAAAAGGCTAATCGGCAGTTACCTATCCGGAAGGAGGATCATCGTGAGCAACCAGCACGGCACGGTGGAGCACGAGGTGGCGGCGGGAGTTCCGCAGGGATCCATCCTCGGACCATTCCTGTGGAACTTGGTATACGACCGGTTGCTCGAGAGACTCGACAACATGCCAATGGTCAGAGCAACCTCCATCGCGGATGAGCTGGCCATCACATGTTCCGTCGGGAGGAACGAAGAGGCCTCCGCCAAGGTCAACACGATGCTAAGGATCGCCAACGATTGGTGCACGAGTGTCGGGCTCACCCTGGCGAGAGAAAAAACGGAGGTCATGCTCATCACAAGCTTGCGAGTGCCGAGAGTGGTGAAACTCAGGTTGGGCTCCTCCGACATCGAAACGGTCGATCGCATCAGGTATCTCGGAGTCGTCATCGACTCCAGTCGGAGGTTCGGTGCGCATATCGAGATGGTATGTAATAGAGCCGACAAGTTAATAGGAGCCCTTAGGGGAATTCTACCCAACATCAACGGGCCGCCCAGCTTGGCTCGTAGGCTCTACTACAATGTGTGGGAGTCCATCGTAACTTACGGAGCACCGGCGTGGGCTAGAGCAGCGAATACCGATAAGAACAGGAAAAAGCTGAAACGAGCACAACGAACGGCCCTGTGCATAACAACGACGGCATACCGTACCGTCTCCCACGCGGCACTTTGCGTGTTGACCGGGAATCTCCCGATTTACATAAAGATAAAGATGCTCGGAGAGACCTACGAGAGGAACAAGATACATGGGTCCAGGATTGGCACGGATGACGGCTGCAAGCTGAAGGAGGAACTGGAGGCGATTCGCAAGAAGGCCCAAGAGGACTGTCAGAAGGAGTGGAACAACTACAAAAAGGAAAATATCACAAAGAAATTAATACCGAGTGCGCTGCTATTTACCAAAAAGAAGATGGACATCGATCACCACACCATGCAGCTGCTAACCGGGCATGGGAGCTTCGGTGTCTATAGAAAACGGATTGGCAGGGACAGCGACAGCAACTGTCTTGACTGTGGAGATTCGAACGACGATGCAGAGCACGCCCTCTTCGCGTGCCCGAAGTGGACGGACAGAAGGATCGAGCTGGAGAACGCTCTGGGCGGGAAGATAGATGTGGGCAATCTGATCGCCACGGTGACCGCCAAGGACGAGAGCTGGAATAAATTCAGGCAATTCTGCAAGACCGTCATGTGCCACAGGAGGGTGACAGCGAGGGCCTGGGAAGAGGTAAGGAGGAGAACGAGCGAAACAACAACTACGCGGAGCAATGAGGGCAAGAACATGAAACAACGAAAAACCGCAGAAGGAGACCAGCCCAGTATTCTGAACTGGCTGAGAGGACGACATGAGCAGTAACTGCCCGAAGAAGTAGATACAACGGGGCACGAAAGGACAACCCTGATGACTGCCGACAGGTTTTGCCGGGGTTGTCTGCCCTCTAAGCGGAGGAAGAAGGAGGAGGGGCTTTTAGTGGGTATGGCAACGACATCCGACCGACTCCCACATAACCCAGTGATGCGGGTCACTGGGCATGCGTAATAGCATTTTCCCCTCCCCACGCAAAAAAAAAGAGTCGGCTGTGGGGGACAGGCTGGCGAGATATTTGTGAAAACGGTCATTATTGTAGTTTTTTATGGTTTTGGATAGTTTTCTAGTTGCGTTGTTTAGTTTGCGTTTGTCCTCCGGTGTTCTATGGGTCTGCCATATCCTTCTTAGTCTACGTTTTTCTGCTATTTTTTTTAATATGTACTGGGGGTATTCGTGATTGCTGATGGACGTTCTTGCCGGTGTGGAGACGCGGATAGCGTTTATTATGCTCGCATTTAGGTATTCCGTGGCTGCTTCGATTTCTTCATTGGTTTTTAGTGAGGTTGAGGCTGAAGTTGAGTGGGTAAAGACTTCTCTAAAGAGCTGCCAGTTGGTGTGTTGGTTATGAATGGAGCCATTAGGTGTATTCTCGATGATAGTTGAACTGACTGTTACTATCACGGGGGAATGGTCAGAGGAGAGATCAGCCGAGGAATTGATTTGGACATGTCTTGACGAGATATTTATAGATATGAGGAAATCAAGGAGATCGGGTATTTTGTTTGTGTCGGTGGGCCAGTGTGTGGGTTCGTATGTGGTAAGGTAGTTGAGGTTGTTGGTTATTATGCTGTTGAGGAGGTTTTTGCCTCTTACTGTAACCAGTCTGCTGCCCCATTGGGTGTGTTTGGCGTTGTAGTCTCCTCCGGCTATGAATCTATTGCCCAGGGTGTCCAGGAATTAGTCGAAGTCTTCTTTGGCGATGGAGTGTCTGGGAGGGCAGTATACAGCTGAAGTGGTGATTGTACCATGACAGTCTTCTATTGCTTCGTTTGTTGCTTGGAGGTAGTCTTTCTGGAATGGTGGAAGTTCGTAGTGCTTAATGTTTGATTTGATTATGATTCCGGTGCCGCCGTGGGCCTTTCCGCTGGGGTGTTGGCTATGGTAGAACTTGTATCCGTTTATGTTCAGGTAGTTTTTGTCGGTGAAGTGGGTTTCAGATATGAGCATTATGTCGATTAGCTGGTGTTTTAGGAAGAGTTATAGCTCAAGTTTGCGTTGCGCTAGACCGTTGGCATTCCACAGAGCTATGCGTCTTGGTTTTATTTTGTGTCGGGGCGTATTAATTTATCCATGATGAGTGTTAATAGCGATAGCAAATTGTTTATTTGCTCTGATTGTTTCTCTATTAGCTTTTTAAGTCTAGAGACGTTGTCTGTATTAGGTGGGGTGGGGGCACTATTTTGGGGAGGATCCCTGTGGCTATTTGGTGTATTTCGAGTGCCTTGTACCGCTTGGGCATAGGAGTTTGAGAGAGTGGTGAGTTTGATAGGGCTGGGTGTTTGATTGGTTGGGGGGATTGGGGTAAAGATGAATTTCGGCGAGCTGGGTGTTTGGTGATTTACCTCTTTTGGTCTAAGTTTGGGGTATTTGTTTGAGTACAGAGTTTTGTAGGCTGCGCAGCCTTTGTGGTTGGCAGGATGGTGACCTTGACAGTGGATGCACTTCGCTGGGGTTTCCGGTGATTTCCTGCACTGGTCGGTGGGGTGTGTACCTGCACATTTGACGCAGCGGAAGGTATGGTTGCAGTATTTCTGCGTGTGCCCGTATCTTTGGCACCTTTTGCATTGCACTATCTCCTTTTTGATTTGCGGTGGTTCGAATTTTACGATGGCGTTCATTAGGCGACTGATGTTGTAGATTTCCTTGTTGTTGGGTTTCTGTTTTAAATCGATGAAAAATAGGGATAGCGGGTCTTTCGTGACTCTATGCCTTATGTTGCTGACATTTATGACTTCATGGCCGAGTTTAGATAATTCGGATATTAGTTCGTCGATGTCTGCGGAGTGGTGGATGTTTCGTAGCACCACCCGAAAAGGTCTTTCTTCTTTGAGTTGGTAGGTGTGGAAATTGGCGTTCAGGGCCCTAAGTGTCTTGGTGAGCTTCCTGTAGGCTTCTGGATTCGTCGGCAGGATTTTTACCTAGTTGTTGGTTATCTTCAAGTTGTAGTCCTCCTTGGAGATATCTCTCTCTAAGGACTTGGTCATTGTCTGGATGTCGATGACATCATTAGTAAATATTGGTGGGGGAGGGGGGCTTCTCTGTGCGTGGTGGTTAGGTGGCGAGCCTGCGGTTTCCATGGCGTCGTTTGTGGATTCCAAAATTGCGAACCTGTTGTGGGTGTTAATTTGCGTTGATGGCTGTTCGTTCGAGTTTGTGTCTGATGGTTCGGTTTTGCGTTTTTTCGCCTTATTGGCGTCGTTGGCACGGGGGGATCTGCTGAACTTCTGCCACGGGGGGAGTAGCGCGGGGTAGTGATGGGTTTGCACAGGCGAGCCTGGTCGTGATTGTTGGTCCATCATCGAGCTGGCTATTTCAATATGAATAACTAGTCGTGAGGCTATGCGGCAGGGATCGGGTTGGGGTTAGGTGCGTAGGCTTTTCTTCTCTCTGGCGGATAGGAAACACTTGGGAAGATAGGAGCACGTTGTGTTCACTTTCGACGGTTGGGGGACACGTGTTACTTTCGAACTTCACTGGGCACTAGAGACACGTCTGCACGCTTCGGCACTCGACAGCGACCTGAATCAATGCTGGTAAGACGATCTAATACACTATCTAGATCGCCTAACGCACCAGTAGCTCAGAAACCTACCACATTCGACCGAGTAGAGAATGGGCCACCCGCTAAACGCGCGCAACTGAAGTGTTTCAAATGCGGAAAGCTGGGACACATGGCTAGCAAAATTTTCTACAACCGAGCCAGTACGACCGACCACCCGCAAGAATTCAAGCAGTCCAGGAAAGGGACGAAACACGAGAAGTAACATCGAACCAGAGTATAGAGGAACCGCGCGAAACTTACGAGACAACATCACCACAGGAAGATTACTCACAATACCTTTGTCAACCCGAACCACAGAGCGAGTATTTCTGGTCGACACAGGAGCAGGGATAAACCTAGTGAAACGTAACAAAACTGTCAACGCGATACAAATAGGGCCTAGACAAAAATTTTCTATGGGACGAGACAAATACGAAACGAACGAATACGTAACGAAACGAATTTTTGGACAAGACCACATCTTTCACATAGTACCGGACAACTTCCCAATCATAGAAGACGGAATCAGTGGGCTACCATGTTTAGGGAAGTATAACTATTCAATATCCAATGACAGAATCCGACTAAATGACAAAACCATTTTATTTCAGAAACCAATACAATTAACTCCTGGAGAAAACAGAGTTCAAACAATCTATCTGGAAGGCAAACCAACTAAAGTATGTTTTATCAACACTGGTGAGCAAAACATTGAAATTTCTAGTAATATTCAAAATTTCCATGATGTTTCCAACGTATCAAAACTAAAAAGCCTAGTGAGAACAGATCACATTGAAAAGCCAATCCGCGAATCCATAGAAAAGATTATTCTCCACTACGTTGACATCTTTAATTTAGAAACTGACCTTTTGCCCTGTACTAATTTAACCCAGCACACAATTTCATTAACCAAAGATAAAATCATTAACACACGATCGTATAGACCACCGGAATGTCATCGAGGCGAAATTTCGCGACAAATAGAAGACATGTTAAAGAAAAATATCATAGAAGAATCCGATTCCCCTTATAACTCTCCGGTATGGGTAGTTCCGAAAAAATTAGACGCCTCAGGAAAACAGAAATGGAGGATAGTCATTGATTTTAGGAAACTAAATGAACTCATGGAACAAGACGCTTATCCTTTACCTGACATAGACGTCATTTTGACACAACTAGGAAACGCGAAATTCTTTTCGGCGCTTGATTTATCCTCAGGATTTCATCAAATTCCAATGAACGAGAAATCCAAAAAATATACCGCTTTTTCGACACCGCAAGGCCACTTTCAGTTCAATCGAATGCCATTCGGTCTTAAAAACGCACCCGCTACTTTTCAAAGATTAATGGACAGAGCCTTAACTGGACTTGTAGGAAAATATTGCCTTGTTTATTTGGACGACATAGTGATATTCGGAAAAACGATTCAAGAACATAATGAAAACCTCGCGATAGTATTTCAGAGACTCAGAGAATTAGGACTTAAATTGCAACCGGATAAGTGCGAATTCGTAAAACCGGAACTAGAATACTTAGGCCACGTAGTTTCAGCCGAAGGAGTTAAACCAGACTCCAAGAAATTAGACGCTGTAAAAAACTTTCGATTACCCCGCAATGCCACGGACGTTAAATCATTCATAGGTTTAGCAGGTTATTACCGCAAATTTATTCGGAATTTTTCTAAAATCGCGAAAAGCCTTACAGACTTAACAAAAAAGGACACACCATTCCATTGGACTGACAAACACCAGACTAGCTTTGATACTTTAAAGGACAAACTCTGTAATTCCCCAACACTAGCTTATCCGGACTTTAACAAAACCTTTACCCTAACCACCGACGCAAGTAACGAAGGACTAGGAGCAATACTGTCACAAGGCGGTCATCCTTGCTGTTACATTTCAAGGACACTAAACCCACCCGAACGAAACTATACCACGACAGAAAAGGAACTCTTGGCCATCGTATGGGCCGTGAAAAGACTTAGGCAATACTTGTTAGGACGACGCTTCATTATTCGAACCGACCACCAAGCCCTTAAGTGGCTACACAATTGCAAAGACCCCTCTAGTCGACTGATTCGTTGGAGACTTAGACTCGAAGAATATAACTATGAAATCGAATACACAAAGGGTAAAGATAATACAGCTGCAGACGCCTTATCTAGGGTTCACGCGGTAACTCGCAACGAAATAGTTAATCTCGACCTATTAATTGACAACATTAATTCATTCAACGAATGGAAAAACAACAACGAAAACCCGAAAATCTTAAATTAAACCGAATGATCAAAGATTTTACCAATTAACTCGAAACGATTTAGGAGAATACGACGAGACACTTTGGATCAGAAAACTTTACAAAATTCTTAAAAATACAACAAAAATCGGCATAGGAAATAACGATTTCACTGAATTAGAGAACAGTTCGCTGTTGACGTGTTGACGATAACTAATATCGCTTTTAGCTAGCTGTTTGCTATATTCTGTTTGCTTTAAAAGCACGCGATCAAAGCAAAATATCAAACATCTGCTGAAACACGTGCGTGACCTGTGTATAATCAACAAGCGTTTGAATCGCTGTTATCATTTGTCATTACCATACAGGTCCTTTTATCACCAGTGCACTTGTGCCCGAAAGTGGTGAAGTTTCCGGTCAGATTGGCGCATCTCTCTCCATCTTCCATTGTATCACACTGATGACACCATAAATCGTTTGCTCGTTCCGACGCTGCGTGAGTTCGATGTTCCGTAGTTAACAGTTGGCCTGATCATCGGACACAATCAACCGACAAATACGTATTAATTAATAGATATCGTGATTTATCCTAGATTTCTAAAGATTATTAAAATCGACGTAGGAATCGGACGTAAGACGTTGGGCAAATCGTTGTCTACTTTTTAATGCTTCGCATCTTTCTCTCTTTTATTTCTTAGAAATTACTTCCTTCTACTTCTTCCTTTCTTTCATTTTTCAAACAAATGTGTCGTGCTTTCATTAACGTCAGATTTTTGTACATTTTTGTAAAAATAAATAGATATTAGTCTTGACATTTACAGACACATCGGCGATATGCGTAAGATGAAATTTCGTCGCGTTCGTTGACAAGATTGCTAGGAAGATTGCGGAAAGGGATATCATCGAGGAAAACGTCTAATAAGGTGAAACATCGGTTTAGGTTTCTTATTTACAACGGAATTCTTCGGATGTTTAGCTTTTCCGTCGAATAGCGTCTCTAACGATATTTCGCCAAATTTTCCTGCTGTTCTTGCGATACGTCCGACGGTAAGACTTGGCAAGCAAAATATCGTAAACGTATCTGGAAATTACGAAAAATTTATTTCGATTTATTTCAATTAAACGTACTCCGAGAGCAGCAAACGTATTCCTTATCCATTGGCAGGTAATCAACGAAATCATACACGGGTACTTAAAAATACCTACAGTTGTGAAAGATATTTCCAAGTTCGGAAAAACGCTTCCACGCAAGTTTGACCAATCGTACCAATCCTCTAGAGTTTCAGCTTCTTAACAGATTGGATCATCTCCGAAGACTAAACAGACGGTATACGACTACGTTTGCATCTATACGACAATTGGATCTACGCAAGACTGCAGATTCGATATCCACGAAATATTCTATGTATATTTCATGAAGTTAAAAATTATACTGTTTTATTTCACATCTGGTTTCAATAGAATAAGATGGATTAAACGTAATTCAATAAAATAATTTAAAACAAAAAATGTTGTGCGTCTATTATTTCCTTATAAGATAAAAGACACTTTTGGGACGATCTAATGTTAAAAATTCTCTGTGAAAGTTGATTGTAATATTCTTCTTATCTAAAGAAAAAGAGAAAATAGAAATAGATGTATTCAGTATGAATTATTTATTTTATACATAGGAAACATAGGCAAGACGGTAAATGAAAAAGGTAGCCTCGAAATGAGAATTCATCGCGAAGCTTATCACGGAAGAAAAGTCAATTAAATGCACCGTGTACGATGATCGTTGTTTACACGATTCGTAACACAAATGGCTAACACCTACGAGTGAAGGCTTCAACAGGTGCACTTTCCTCTATATGCAGTTTATATGTAGAGGAAGATCTTCGCTATAAATAGACGAAACATCGTTCCTTCAGACATCTAGTGAAAACTCCCTCAACGAAACACGCTCCTAAAACGCAACTTGCTCGTAAAACAAATAGGGCCATGTAATTGAAAGGAACCTAGAGAAAGAAAGAGAAAAATGGGAAGAAACAGGAACTTCCATTTTCCATTACAGAAACGCTCTTTGTTGAAAGAAAAATTCCTCAAATTAAAAATTCTCAAAGACGAAATACCGCCATTGTCTATCCTGGCAAATTATCTTCCGTCTTAACCAATTACCTACTCTTGACGAGTATACTCGTCACGTGTAAAAAGCAGTTTTTGCTGTTTAAACTGCAATTTCAGCGAAAACTAAAATATATTCGTAAATTTGAAGACATTTCGACCATTCGGAAGCCAGGACCAGGTAAAACGAACAAATGAAGAGATATAAATAATTATTATGAAAAAACTATAATACAGCGTGAACAAAGTAGTTGTTCTGTCCTTTCTAACGCATTTTAGTCGCATTAGTCGCAACGGTTAACTGGTCAATACATTGTCGAGTCGATCAACTTTGGTATTCCGATCGTATCGACGTGAAAATCGGCGTGACGAATAAGGCGCAAGAATCGTTTTCTTCTCTCGCAAATACCGAAGATGGACAACGCGTATCGGCGAATTTTTAATTTCAGAAAAATGTAATTTGATTCGTGGCGAAACGTGTGAGAAACGCGTCGAATTAAAGAGGCGAAGGTTTAAGCAGCCCGACAAAGCGAGTGAAATGCGAGGCTTACTATTGATGCTTACGACCATGGAGATAGACGCGACGATCAGGAAGTACGTGACAGGGTACATGTATCGGCCATGTTGATAACGTCTAGCGCGTCACATTCGAAAATAAATTCGGCTGTTTAAATTGCGATCGGCTGATGTCCTTGGCGCATTGATCGTATGCTGATGTATGGCGGCGAGCGCGTTGCAACGCAAAACGAGCGGATTTGGGTACAATAGACAGCCATATTGAGAATAGCCGGAGTCTGCGCTGGATGGGTACAGCTGCTCCAGAAACCTTGAAGCCCAAGGAAAATCAATATCCATGGCAGCCGGAAGGTCCTGTTCGTTCAGCGGGAACGTTTGACGTCAAAGTTTCTGCGCATTCGCATCACACCCAGAAAAAAGAAAATTCACTGTCACTGAATCAATGATTTGTCGACACCGCAACTAAAATTCAACTTACAATGCCTCGAAAGCTAAAATAGTCCGACACTCGCCGTAAAAATATCTTTCGTTTCGTACGTTCATTCGAACGAAATAACTCGTCTGCAACTGTGGACCGAACCATTTGAATTTTGCTCGACGAGTTAGAGGAAATCTTCGAAATGTGTTATTTAAATCTTCGTTACAGGTCCAGCTAGAAAAGTTGTAAAAAGCTACCTTTACTTTCTTCTTCGCTATTCCGACTAATTGTACTTCTTTCAACATTTCTTTACACGTCACCAATTGTTAATCTTTCCAATTCTTCTAACTCGTAAAAAAAAAAAAAAAGAAAAAAGGAAAGAAACAAATTGTTTGACTCAATTTTTGAAAAGTTATTCTGTTTTAAAGAACGCATCAACGCCTCCTATAGCCCGTTACACGAGACTTTTCGGGATTTTGTTCGTTTTGTAACGAAACACGACTATCCCGATCACATTGGTAGAATTTGAAATCATCCTGAAAGTGCAAATGTAAAAGACAGAAAATAGTTGTGGCGAATATTTGGGGGGGGGGGGGGGGAATAGTACATAGTATAGATAGGTATTTTGAGCGTACAATAAATATCAAAAATTATTCCATTGAATATCAAGACGTATCGGTACAACAGATAATTGACTGTTTAATTAATTTCGTGAAATTAATTTCCTCCACGAGATACACCATAAAGAGCTATCTTCAACATGTTATAGACGCTAAATACTGTCCCATTGAACATTGAGATGCATCGATGTGATGGATAATTGACTGTTTAATCACTTTTGGAATCTCTGCGAAATATACACTCGCACTAAATATCTTGTTACTTAAAATACAATATAATATGTAATATGCGATATGTAATATAATATGTAACATACACGTACACACGCGATATATTTATAAAGAAGCACGTATCAGAGTTGGAATAATTTCGTGAGCAACAGTAGACGGTAAATGTAATTTGCAAACGACCTCTTTATCAAATATCGATAAACGCGATCGATATGGAAGGGATCAGTCCTTATGCTGGCCAAATATTCCGTCATCATTCAAACATCCATCGAAACTAATCCCAGTACATACCATTCGAATAATCGAGTAACTTCGTTATCGCGTATGATACAGTGCAATTACTTGATTGCAATGATATCTCAACGATTATTAACAGATACCAAGATGTCTCGACAGTTGCAAAAATCTTTTATAAATAAATTACACGTGGCTCGCGAAGCTGTTTCAACGTTGCTGGAAACTTTTTGCGTATATGATATACGAAGCATTTCGAAATGATCATTGCAGCACTGTAGCGAGACACGCCTAACTTGATCGTATCGATGAAATTTCAAACGGATTTGGAAGTGTGCGTAGAAGTTATATTTATCAGGGACACGTACTTTCCAAAAATCATCAAACTATTCGAACAGTCAATTATTATTTAGTATGTTAATAAGCCACGATGTAATACTCTTAAAGAGTTAGAAAGAATAAATTTTCGGAAAATGGAACAATTTGACTTTCAAAAGGCTCGTACGTGATGTAATCATCTGTTTGATGAACTTTTAATTGCTATCGTAGATAGGATCGTAAAATACTACGAATGTTACAGACATTGTCGTGATTTTCCTATAAAGTAACACACGACGCGTAGTCCGTTTGATGTTCGATTTGCTTGGCTCTTGTAATCCAATTTCAATAAAATTGTACAAAATGCACGTGATACGAAAGAAAATATAAAATATACAAAATACTCTTTACTTCTCTTTTTTTTTTTTCTTTTCAATCATATCCTCAAAAATATGAATTTGCATCAAAATCTACAGTCTAATTAGAATATTAGAAAGAATATTCAGACAGACGATGTATATAAAGGAGATACAAATTACGACGATGAGAGAACTCGCAAGATATTTGTATCTGTGAAATTGCAACTGTTGCGTCGATAAATATCTACGCCGATTAAATTTTTGATACACTTCGGATTCTCATCAGAAAACCAGTAATAACATATTTCTATTTCGTAATATATTTCTGATATACAGAGGATGCTCTCAAAAATATATACACCCACTTTAATTAAATGGTATCGTGAAATTGCTGCATCGTATTATTACAATTTTTATACAAATCTTCCTTTCCTTCAATTTTGTGTACATTTCGGATGTATTCCTTTCTTTTAATCCTATTAATGGATCGATAGATTTAATTTTATAAAATTGATTTTTTGAATATTTATATATTCCATATCTTTTAAGCACCACGTCACATGATTCTTTCGGTAGAAATAACTGCGTAAAATTACATTTTCTCTGTACCTGGGAGCTTTTGCGCGGTGAATTTTATACGATCGAAGCCCCTTTTTCGAGTGGCGTGGGTGCTTCGGCATGGGAAAGTGCCTCTCCATTATCGTTTTAGCTGGCTGTTTCCATTTGTATAAAGTCGTCGTTATTATCGTCTTTATCACAACGAAACCATCCCATTACATCAGTGTATTTAAGGTTTCCCCACAGTTACCCCATCATTCGAGCAATCCACGTGCTTTACATAATTCTCAATATCACGTTTCCATTTTCTAACATCCGTGACTGTAGCTTTTCCAAAGTCACGTACTCTTGATGAATCCTATCGCCGATTCTTACACCACCTCCCACGTTTTTAATTAAATTGTATTTTCTTTCTGTACGACTGGAGCGTTGTTAGTTTCATACCAAATTCTTATTTATCGGAATTCTATTCTATCGAACAGAGAAAAGAATGTGTAGATTTTTTAAAAAGAAACTTATCCGTCACTGAGAAATGTTAGGTTCGACTGATAAAACGTACAGACACCAGAGTATTCGTGGGAGCAGTCGAACATCAACGATTCTACGATCTCGGCATATTCCACCTCAAACGCGATTCCGTAAAATTCAAACTAATCGTCCAGCGAGCTGTTCCATGTTTTCCAAACTGAACAGATCGTGAGCATCGGCCAGCGATATGGGAAATGAAGATAATTTCCAATTGTTCGTAACATCTGACGATCATTCGACTTAAAACATAGTTCTCGCGGTCGCGGCAAACAAGTTACGCAGGCAATTTGTCAGCTGTCGAACGAGAGAGCTGGCTGGTTGTACTGCGTTGAAGCAGAGCGATGCGAAGAACGGGAGAGACGCGACAGGGAAGCGTTCACCGAGAATACGTCCGTTTCGTCTTTCTCGTTAGACGGTGGAAATGAATTGGCGATTTCACCATGAATACTACAAAGGAAGTTAACGCTGTAACTGGCGCGAGTTTCGCGTGAAACGTAGCCTTTGACGAGGTGAAAGCCGGTTTGTTTGCGCGTCTCGCCGAACAAATCCGATAACTAAAATTGTCTGACGAAATTCTTTTACACGAGCCGTGTTCTCGGTAACGCTAGCGGCTATTTAATCAAAATTGTCGGCCGCGTTTCTCGTTGGCCGTTCGATCAACCAATGTGTAATTAAAATGATAACCTTAATAGATCCTCATGGACAAAGATAGCGAGGCTGGCAATTGGCGAAGCGAGCTAAGCAAATAGCGAATTATATCGCGTGTTATAACTGGATCGTGGAAGTTTGCGCATATTTTTACACTGATAAATTAACCCTGCTGCTGATCCTCTAATATTTCTCGTTCGATCTCATCTATTACAAATAACAGATACGTAAGATAACATAGAAAAATATATAAGTAAATAGTATCGCGAATAATTACGAATAATTGCATTCATTTTCGTTAAAGGTAAATTATATTGTATTTACGTGCCAAGGATAGAACTGAAATTGCCGCTGATATTGATTTATTCTTGTTAAATTTCAATGTCAGAATAAAAAAGTTTAGCAGTTAGCGGTTGCGACCTCTTTGAAAAGCGTGTACCTAAAAGTGTGTCGCGAACAGTAAGCGATGGCGAGTATACTCGTCGAACACGGAGTACGGGTGGCTGTTATAATATAGAATTAAGTTGTTACGAAACGACTGTTTTATTTTTCAATTTAGTACTGACGGGGCACGTCATAAAAATTGGAGGAAAACAGCCGTGGAGGAAAACACTCGTGGAAAACAGCCAATTGGTTCAACCAGGACCAGATCACGATACCGTTTAAAGATGAAATTTGTAGAATGGTTAGAGTTAGAGAATATCGGAACTTTGTATTATTATAACGTTTACCATCGCTGCGCTCTCGATATTAACCTTTAACTGCTGCTCTGGGACTCCCAGAAGATATAAACATCCGCCTAACTTCGCTCTCGAGCAACGCGTGATGTCAAGTGTCTTGGAAATTTTCAATTAAGTCGTATATATAATATTATAACGTATAACGTTATATAGTATTACCATATAACGTATAACGCTATATAATACTACGCAATAACGTATAACGTTATATAGTAATATCATATGTCGTATAACGTTGTATATTGTTACGTTATAACGTATAACGTTATATGGTATTACCATATAACGTATAGCGTTGCATATTCTTACGTTATAACGTATAACGATATACAGTTTTACCATATAACGTATAACGTTATTTAGTATCACCATGTAACGTATAACGTTATATACTATGACGTAATAACATATAACGTTGTATATTGTTACGTTATAACGAATAACGTTATATAGTATTACCATATAACGTATAACGTTGTATATTGTTACGTTATAACGTATAACGATATATAGTAGTACCATATAACGTATATCGTTACATAGTGATACGTTATAACGTATAATTACCATACAATAAACGTGTATTCTTCTTTACAAAAATTCCGGTTTCATACTTACATACCTTTTACTATTACGTAAGAACGTATAACGTTGTATATTATTACGTTATAACGTATAACGTTGTATAGTATTACCATATAAAGTATGACATTATATACTGTTACGAAATAACGTATAACGTTATATATTGTTACGTTATAACGTATAATGTTATATAGTATTACCATGTAACGTATAACATCATATACTATTATGTAATAACGTAAAACGTTATATGGTGTTACCGTGTAACGTATTGCGTTGTATACTACTACGTTATAACGTATAACGTTATATGGTGTTACCGTGTAACGTATTGCGTTGTATACTACTACGTTATAACGTATAACGTTATATAATGTTACCATTTGGCGTATAACGATATATACAATTACGTAATAACGTATAACGTTGTATATTATTGCGTTATAACGTATAACGGTATATAGTATTACCATATAACGTATTACGATATATAATACTACGTAATAACGTATAACGTTATATAGTAATATCATATGTCGTATAACGTTGTATATTGTTACGTTATAACGTATAGCGTTGCATATTCTTACGTTATAACGTATAACGATATACAGTTTTACCATATAACGTATAACATTATATAGTATTACCATGTAACGTATAACGTTATATACTATTACGTAATAACGTGTAGCGTTGTATATTCTTGCGTTATAACGTATAACGTTATATTGTCACGTCCCGCGTTCCGCACGTGACGCCACGAACCAATAACTTATGAATAATTAAACACGACCAATAATAATAAATTAACTAATAACTAACCAATCAAAATAAAAAGAATTATACGACAGACAATCAAAATGAAATAAATGAATCAATAAGAAGAAACACTACAACCAATCAGCAATGACATATAAAATAAAAATAAAATGAAATAATTAAATGAACCAATAAATAAGACAAGCCGCGATTCAAATGTATGAGATTTCTCTGCGAAAACACATGTATATACACACACGTGTATGCATATCTGTGTGTGTGACCTACTTCGTGAATCTGAATAATTGGTAACCTAATAAAATAAATAAAAGAAATAAAATATACTACACTACGTCAGCATTCTAATAAAAGTGAAAATTGTATACAAGATTGCTCTGCGACACACACATATATAGATATACACATGCGTACGCGTATCTTTGGGAAAAATTCATAATATATATTTGTATGTATACGTTATTAAACCATTAAAACGCAAAGAAATAAATATATAGAATTACATTTCTACGAACCTAGAGAATTATATACGAAATCCACATTATGGAATATTCAACCAATTAACGATCCGAGAAACAATGAGAATAACAATACACGCACATATACATATGCATATATATATTTTACATAATGGAAAATTACATTGTGAAATGTATATATATATATATATATATATATATATAGACACACATATTATTATATCGAACAACTACTCATCTAATATACAAAACCACCCTGTGAAAATTACATTACTGAACATTCAACTAAACCAACTGAAGACTTAATATAATAATATATAATAATATAATAATATATATATACATAGATATGTGAAATAGCGTTGTATATAACCAGAAACAATACAAATGTCACACGACTTCTTCAACAACTTCGACTCTTCGTTCCTGCCGACAACACCTCACACGATGACTGCGTCTTCTAGGGCCACTTACGGATTCTTTACAATTCTTCTTCTTCTTGCACTGAAATATCATATGCAGTGAATAAAACACGAAAGAAGCAGGATGAACTAAATAAAAGAAATCATAACAAGATACACACCGAGACAGTCCGCATGGGAACCTCTGACAAAGATACCTCCGTATCTATCATTAAACGCATAATAATCAAGATGCACAAACCTCATTTGGAAGTCGACACCACTCACAGCGTGCCAATGCAAGGGAGGAAAACGAATGAAATTGTATTTCGTGAAGACGTTTCACCACTTTCCATAGATCAGAAACTGGAGTTACACAACTAATAACCTAATAACAAGAAAGTAATATAAAATATACACGATTTAATATATAGCAAATATGGACATATAAATCTACAAGGAGCAAAATATATCTCATATTGTCAAATAAAACCAAATTGCCAAAAGATCATCAGGACACGACGTCAACGAAGGTGCCACTGTGCCTACTTGGGTGGAAAACCGCCCCTTCAGCATCATCCTTCGCACATATTCACACACGCACGTCGATCACGTCATCTCGTACCATTCACATATCTTCCTCCTCTTGCGCTAAAACAAATTCACAAGTTTAAGGAAACAAACAACATGCGAAACGAGATAGAATACTAAGAATACATACTCACACAGTTCGCACAGGCGCGGACGCTTTTGTGTCCATGACTCAACATAACCTGTAATCACAAAAAGAAGATAAAAACCCCAATAAACTAAAATACCGAAATAGCGATCGCATACTAAAAATCACTGATCGAGATTCATATAACCAAAATTCATAGCACGCCATTATGAATACAAGATAACCTCAAAATATAAAACTATACAACTTTATAATTAAATCAAACCCTCACGATCACACTACAACGACTTCAAAATGATATATTAAAACTTACCATTATGTAAAAATACTTTATTGGAAGAAACAAGAAATAACGCGTGCTACACATACAAAAGCCACGGCGGAACTACGAGATGACCACCGCTATGAAGGGTTACAAGAGCATCGCAGATGCAACTTCGGCAAAGACACGTTGCTACACTCGTATGGAAAGTCCTTGCAATTTTGACAAAACGGATTGCACGTGCCTTGATCGTTCCCATTGGCATCAGCAGGAAAGGATTCGGAAGGATTGCAGACGCAATCTCGGCGAAAGACAAACCACTGCAATATCCACATTTAATCACGTATTTTGAATGTTTCCATCAGCATCGAAAAGGTATACGAGAAATCAAGACACGGCGTGGGATGAAGCAAACAAGACATCAGCAATCATCAAAATCCAGGTTCTCTCATGGAAACTCTAAAAACCTGCAGCATTGCGATTCCCACCGGAACGAACTGCCACGTGACTGCCATCCCATTGGGGATGTCATTATAAAAAGCGTAGCGACACATTTCAAATCAGATTAATTGTTAGCGTTCGGGAGAATTTAGCGAAAATAAGGAGATTAATTGTTAGCGTTCGGGAGAATTTAGCGAAAATAAGGAGAGTAATTGTTAGTGGTTCAGTAGAATAAAGAAGAGTAATTGTGAAAAGAGAGTAACTGTCATTAGTTGGTTCAGTTAGATTAGAGTAAGAGTAATTGTTAGCGTTAGGGAGTATTTAGCGAAAATAGAGTAAGAGTAATTGTTAGCTGTTCGGGAGATTTTGGCGAAATTACAGAAGAGTAATCGTTATCAGTTAGAATAAAGAAATTGTTAGCGGTTCAGTTGAATAAGAGAATAATCGGAATAATTGATATTAGTTGAATCGGTTCGTTTCGGTAGAATAAGCAGATAATTGGTATTAGTCGTTCAATCGAATTTGAGTGAGTCTGATATCAGTTCGTTCAGTTGATTTAATTAGAATTTAAGTTAGGATTAGAGAATAATTGTTCGTTCCAGTTCGAGTTTAAGAGTTGCGAGATATAAATGTTATTAGTCAGTTCGAATTATAAAATAATTGTTATTAGTCAGTTAGAATTAAAACAATAGTTGGCTCAAGTTTTGTGTTAGAATTTCGAATTGTTAAACACGTCCAGACACACTGTTGTTTACACTGTTCAAATTAAATAAAGATTAAAACAAAAAAAATTATAGAAGTGTAAATCTTTGTAAAACCGGAATCACCCCAGCGGCCTGCCCGTTCATCAGCGGAGGCCAACGTCAGGTGAGTCAACTTTAACTATTATTAATAATTAATAATTAATAATTAATTATTACAATATACATAATTATTATTAATAATTAATAATTAATATATTAATTTATTAATATATTATATTATATATTATATTAATATATTATATATTAATAATTAATAATTAAAATAATAAATAATATCAATAATTAGTATAATTCGTCATTAAATCCGCCAGAAATAATTATTTATAATATAATTGTTTATTCCAAACAATCCTCTCCCGTGCTAGTATTCCTGGGCATAGCAGGTTAGCCGAAACGTGGAGATTGTTGACCAGTGGCCTAAACTCCAATCAACGCTACTTAATCTAACAAGAAATATCTAATTGAAGCAGTCCTTAGACTGTTTCCGGTGGCAGCGACTACTACATTGATTAAAAATTGAAAATTTGGATAGCCAAACGTAACAATATGGTGTTACCGTGTAACGTGTAGCGTTGTATATTGTTACGTTATAACGTATAACATTATATGGTGTTACCATATAACGTATAATTATCATACAATAAACGTGTATTTTTTTATACAAAAATTGCGGTTTCATATTTACATACCTTTTACTATTACGTAATAACGTATAACGTTGTATATGGTTACGTTATAACGTATAACGCTATACAGTATTACCATATATCGTATGACGTTGTATACTATTACGTAACAACGTGTAGCGTTGTATGTTCTTATGTTATAACGTTCAACGTTATGTAGTACTACCATATAACGTATAACGTTATATACTATTACGTTATAACGTATAACGATATATAGTATTACCATATAACGAATAACGATATATACTGTTACGCAATAACGTATAACGTTATATAGTAGTATCATATATCGTATAACGTTGTATATTGCTACTTTACAACGTATAACTTTATATAGTATTACCATATAACGCATGAGATTATATACTATTACGTAATAACGTATAGAGTTGTACATCCTTACGTTATAACGTATAAGGATATATAGTATTACGTAATAACGTATAACGTTAAATAGTATTATCGTATATCGTATAAAGTTGTATATTGTTACGTTATAAAGTATAACGATATATAGTAGTACCATATAACGTATATCGTTATATAGTGATATGTTATAACGTATAACGTTATATGGTGTTACCGTGTAACGTATAGCGTTGTATATTGTTACGTTATAACGTATAACGTTATATAGTATTACCATGTAACGTATAACATTATATACTATTACGTAATAACGTATAACGTTGTGTATTGTTACGTTATAACGTATAACGTTATATAGTGTTACGTTATAACGTATAACGTTATATAGTGTTACGTTATAACGTATAATTATCATAAAATAAACGTGTATTATTCTATACAGAAATTACGGTTTCACATTTACATACTCTTTACAGTTACGTAATAACATATAACGTTGTATATATTGTTTCGTAATAACGTATAACGTTATATAGTATTACCATATAACGCATAACATTATATACTATTACGTTATAAGGTATAAAGTTGTATATTCTTACGTTATAACGTATAACGTTATATAGTATTACCATATGTCGTATAACGTTATATACTATTACGTAATAACGTGTAGCGTTGTATATTCGTACGTTATAACGTATAACGATATATATTCTCACCATATGACGTATAGCGATATATACTATTACGTAATAACGTATAACGTTATATAGTATTATCATATATCGTATAACGTTGTATATTGCTACGTTATAACGTATAACGTTATATAGTATTGCCATATATCGTATAAAGTTATATACTATTACGTAATAACGTGCAGCGTTTTATATTCTTGCGTTATAACGTTCAACGTTATGTAGTATTACCATATAACGAATAACGTTATATACTATTACGTTATAACGTATAACGTTATATAGTATTATCATATAACTTATAACGTTATATAGTGATACGATATAACGTATAATTATCATACAATAAACGTGTATTTTTCTATACAAAAATTCCGGTTTCATATTTACATACATTTTACTATTACGTAATAACGTATAACGTTGTATATTGTTACGTTATAACGTATAACGTTATATAGTGTTACCGCATGGCGTATAACGTTATATACTATTACGTAATAACCTATAACGTTGTATATTGTTACGATATAACGTATAACGTTATATAGTGTTACCATATATCGTATAACGTTATATACTATTACGTAATAACCTATAACGTTGTATATTGTTACGTTATAACGTATAACGTTATATATTATTACCATGTAACGTATAACGCTATATACAATTACGTATACTATATGTATACTATTACTTTTACGTTATAACGTATAACGTTATATAGTATTACCATGTATCGTATAACGTTATATAGTTTTACCATGTAACATATAACGTTATATAGTATTACCATATAACGTATAACGTTATATAGTGTTACGTTGTAACGTATAACGTTGTATACTGTTACGTTATAACGCATAACGTTATATAGTAGTACCATGTAACGCATGTCGTTATACAGTGTTACGTTATAACGTATAACGTTATATGGTGTTACCATATAACGTATAATTATCATACAATAAACGTGCATTTTTCTATAGAAAATTTCCGGTCTCATATTTACATACCTTTTACTATTAGGTAATAACTTATAACGTTATATAGTAATATCATATGTCGTATAACGTTGTATATTGTTACCATATAACGTATAACGTTATATAATATTACGTAAAAACGTGTAACGTTATATAATATTACGTAAAAACGTGTAACGTTATATAGTATTATCATATAACGTATAATGTTATATCCTATTGCGATATAACGTACAACGTTGTATGTTGTTACGTTATAACGTTTGGCGATATATAGTATTACCATATATCGTATTACGGTATATACTATTACGTAATAACGTATAATGTCATGCAGTGTTACCATATAACGTATAACGTTATATAGTATTACCATGTAACGTATAACTATATATACCATTACGTAATAACGTATAACGTTATCTAGCATTATCATATATCGTATAACGATATATACTATTACGTATTAACGTATAACGTTGTATGTTGTAACGTTATAATGTATAGCGATATATATGGTGTTACGATATAACTTATAACGTTATATAGTATTACCATGTAACGTTTATCGTTATACTATTACGTAATAACGCATAACGTTATATAGTGTTACCATGTAACGTATAACGTTATATACTATTATGTAATAACGTATAACGTTATATAGTATTATGATACAGCGTATAACGTTGTATACTATTACGTAATAATGTATAAAGGTGTATATTGTTACGTTATAACGTTTAACGATATATAGTATTACCATATAACGTACAACGGTATATAGTATTTTGTAATAACATATAACGTTATATATTTCGGATGTACGTCAGGATTGGGGGTGGTGGTGTTCGGTGAATCTTCGTTGAAATTAGCCATAGGTGCGGTGTAACAATAGTTGAGTTTATTGACACAAATTAGGGATATTACAGCGTCGATAGATAATCGCAAGGTTTCGATATTTGCGGCACTAGGACAATGGTCTCGGCTCCGGCAACGTTTCCGCGGTCAACGGATGCTGAACTTTACCCTTCGTTTGCGTCTAAGTTACACTGTATATTATAGCAAGGAGCAATTATTACGTATACGAAAGACAGGTCGATTACTGATGAGATCGCACTGGCGAGTGACTCTTCATCACGGTGACGCTGTCGAGGAAAACTATGATGGGTGTGCCTAAGGGCACGAGATCATCGGATTTGCGGAG
Source organism: Bombus affinis (assembly GCF_024516045.1). Classification (NCBI taxonomy): domain Eukaryota; kingdom Metazoa; phylum Arthropoda; class Insecta; order Hymenoptera; family Apidae; genus Bombus; species Bombus affinis. The sequence continues at coordinate 16,511,147 of NC_066346.1, read as the reverse complement.
AAAAGTCTTCGTTCGAAGGGTGAGGGAAATTGTCGTTGCTGTTAATTGGTCAATTTCCATGTTGGTGGTTAGAGAAAGATATTAGCTGTCCTTGGGGAATGTTGCTAGCGGGAAGCATCGTTCGTGGAAGGATAGATTTCTCTTGTCTTCCCGTAGTTGGGGCACGGGCCATTTGTCTATTTGAGAGACTTTGTGTAATTGAAATTTAATATTCGTAGCGGGTCCTCGCCCAGCTAAACATATACTGCGAAGATGCGTTGGCATCTGGCAATCGTCTTACCCGAAGGACAAAGTCTGCGTGTGGCGAGCCACGGGACAGAAATCGTTGAGATGTTTACCGTCGTGCCCCGTCCCAAGTATTTTTTTTATGGAAAGCTATAGAGTTACTTCATGCCTTTGTTAGATAAAACGTTCATCCCTTGACCGCGACTACGTTCGGCGACCGGTTGTCGCCTCGAGCCCGAGCTCACTATCATAAATTTCGAATAAGTACAGTCGGATCGAATTACAACAGTTTCTTAGTGCGGCTATGATGACATCTGGATTACAGCACTAAGGGTGTATCGCTTCAAAGGAGAGGCTCCGGTGTTCTTTCATCTCCGACACGGCCATTCTGATTATCACACGTCCTCGGGTGGATCTAAAATATTGGGTTTTCCTAACATTAAACTTGATATAACTGGTATTTTGTTCCTTTATAGTTTAGCTAATTTATATTGTACTGGTCTCTTTATGGCTTAACTAACTGTCCAAATAGGTCAAGGGCCCAGGTTAACAACAAAAATTTCGATCGGACGTTCAATGATAAAGTAGGGAGGAAAAAAAGACACAAAAGTCAGTATCATTACGGTTAGTATTCAAAGCGCCAGTTGCATTTTGTGAGTTACCGGTCAGACCGTAATGACATGACAGATCATTTTCGATTTCATACACGGATGAGTCTCATTTTGTTGGATCATATTACCGCACTGGGCGTGTGTGGAGACACTGAATGCGAGTACAGTGTATGGTGACACTGAACACGAGTGAATTGATGTAATAGGCGTGTATGGAGACACTGAATGCGAGTACAGTGTATGGAGACACTGAACACGAGTGCATTGATGTAATAGGCGTGTATGGAGACACTGAATGCGAGTGCAGTGTATGGAGACACTGAACACGAGTGCATTGATGTAATAGGCGTGTATGGTGAGGTTGCCAGTGTCACGTCGGAGACGCAAGAAATCACGAAACCGATAGATCGCCGGTGATCTTGTGACAACGACCATACCCAAATAAAATAAATAAATAAAAAAATCCTACAATGTTAATATTTATAATCTAATATTAAGATTATTATATTATATCGTATTAATTGTTATATTACAAGAGGAAAATTAGAAATCAATCTGGGAATATACGTGGAAGTTACAAGCGAAGCTCCAAAATAACAACTACGTTAAATATTTTTTGGCAGGAAAATCATTGGGTAGAAACTAGTTTTTATTTAAACGAAAGCCAGTTTTCAATTTCTCCAAAAGCGATACGATTCAAGAATTTTAATCGTTAATAATTCTGATTATGAATAATCATTACGAACGATTCGATTTGTTCCTCGGTCGCTCGATAATAATTTTAGATCATGGGAATTTAATTTGAAACAGTAATCAATGGAAGTTACCTGAATTTTTGTTCGGTTATCGAACAGTGACCATTATCAAGGAAAACCGAATTTTGCTTTGGTTACCGATAACCATTATCGATGGCGAAATTGATTTTCGATTATCGCCAAGCAATATCGATGAAAAAAATATTTTCTAGTCACATTCGACTATCGTCGATATTTATTGACATTGCTGATAATCGGTTTTCACTGGCAACGTAAAGAAGCCTAATTATAAAACTGATATGTTTTATTAAGCAAAGAAAAAGATACGAAAATGTACGAAACAAAGCATAAGATAAAAGATATCACGGTGCAACTGTTAATAAAAATATTCTACTGCGATATCTTTCATCCTATTCGTTTCATATATTTTCATATCTTTTTCTTTTTGTTTGCTCGATAAAACACACAAGTTTTATGAATAACTGCGAACACACGTACTATTGGCTTGTTAACTAGGTGATTGCGGGTTTTGTCATTAGATGATATTGACAAAATTCGCAATCACCTAGTTTCCAACCCAATAATTATCAGTGACGTTAATAACGATTGATAATATAGCCAGTGATAATTGACAATGTAGAGCAAATTTTTGCCATCGATAATGGTCATCGATAACCAAAATGAAATTTTCTCGCCACGGATAACAGTTACTCGTAACAAAAAAAAAAAAAAAAAAAAAAAATTATTTTAAAAATCCGGTCATTTATGTTGGTTATTGGTAACCAAACTGAAATTTCTCTCGTCGATAACGATTACCGGCAATCAAAAAAACTTTAATCCGTTTTAACGGTTATTCGCGATCAAAAATTTTTTAATTAAAAACATCAACCTTCATATCGCAACTTTACAAACTTCTCTTGTAACAGTTATGATGTCTTGTAATTGTAACATTTATGGCAAATATACATTTAGCGAAAAATTAGTATACAGCATGAATAGAAGTAGTCTTAAACATTACAACTGGTGATAAAGATCGTTTCGCTAAATATCGTGGCTTAACACAGCGAATAATTGACTGCTCAAATATTTTCATCGTCTTTGCGCGACGAATATTTTATGTAACTTCTGGATACGGTTTTGCAGAGAAATTAGAAATTTTAGAAATTTCACAATCACGTATAATCGTGGCTCGTCGTGCTGTTAATGAAGTTTCTAAATATTTCGTGTAATATAGAAAAAGTGAAAAGTTTCTAAGAGTCTTCGAGTATCTTCGTGCGTCTCTGTGTGCGTATAATCGAGCGTCTTTAGATCGCGAACGTAGATCGAGGAAGAAATTGCGCGTCTTTGACCGGTTAGGCGGAGCAAAATTGTACGTTAAGAGATTAAAGACTGACACTTGCCAGGGTTACGAGTCATCTAGAAAAATAAGCTCCCGTAGAATATCACCTGAACGCCAATTTTGTCTCCGACTACGAGCACACGTAGTCCTATTACGCTGTTCTCTAGGGGGAGACGAGTGGAGAGCGAAAGAGAAGGCAGAGAAGAGCTCTCCGAGGAGCATCATATTAGTTTGAGAATTTTCTCATAAAAACAGGCTGAAATTTAAAGTTGATTTGAAAGTAGAGATCGGTTTTAGAAAGGCTACCGGTTCGATTGGATCTCAGGCTGAAAGTTTCATCTACAATTACATCTCAAATATTTGTGCAATTTTATATCTTCTTGCGTGTATTGCGTATGCTAAAAATCCGCAATTTTAATTATCACGTTTCGCACGAGACCAGCATTCGCGCAAATACTTACGAGCGAGAATTTATTCAAACAGTATAAATCTAATCTACAGTAATCTACAGTTAAAACTACCTAGAATTTATTTTATAATAATATGGCGTTAATTACCGTCGTTTCGGCACTTGCAATTTTTCGAGAAGAATCGCCTCATAGCGTTGCACAAACGATAAACAATTAACATTGTCGTTATCGAACTCAATTTGTTACGAACTGTCGTCGCATTCGTGCAATTTATATTTAGCATAAACCGTACGCTTAATACAACCTTACGGTTATTAGCAAATTCCTTGTTAGCATATTCCTTATTAACAATTATTTCTAGAAACGAGATAACATTTGCTTGCCGAACTTATCAGAATATTTGTCTTTCGTTCGTTTGCGTTTATTAGCTGAGCGTAATTCTCGCAATGGTAACGCTTCTCCGGGTTCTCCAGTTGCTGTGTATGATATCGTATAAAAGATAAATGCTTCGGTGAAGAGTAAATTTCGAAAGAAACTATTCGTTAATTTGCCAAGGATTCGTATTCTTCTAATTACACTTGCTAGCCAAGTGTAACTACCACAATCGATGCCAATAGCCCAAGTTCGATCGTAACAGGCGGATCGTTTCTAACTAATTTTACGTAGAACGTTCTGATCGATATTATAGTCGTCCCACTGAACCAGTTGTTCGCGTTTATCGCGTCGCGTCTTAAAATCGGGCAATTGTCTGGTTTGCATGATTCGTTCGACGAACGGTAACGCAGCTGTACGCACAGAAACCGATAAATCAGCTCTACAAACTGATTAGACCTCTCGTTTAGAAAAACGGTGTAAATGAACATAAACACGTTTGTACGCGAGAGCCCATAGAAAGGAAATTCCGCGTACACCGGCAGAAACGACTAGCTTAATTTCAACGACAGCATCGTTTCTGAGAATTGAGCATTCATCGTTAAACATCAAAGCGTTGGCTTTCAGAGATGTACAAGTTTCTGTATGGACGGTGTACACACTCCTGCTCGGACAGCCGAGGAGGACGGACGTGTCTAGACGGTCGTCCTCTCCAGGTATAAGTGAATAGTGAAAAAATGCTTCAAAGTAATAGTGCTGCAAAGTGATAGTGAGGAGGAAATAAAATAGCAATGCAGATACCAACTATAAACATAGCAACAAAAGGAGAAACATATTATATAAAAAACAAACAAATTAACATGGAGACAGAAGAAACAAAAGAGCATCGGGGACAGGAAGATAGCAATTCAGAATATGAAAGATACTACCAGGACGAAAGCTGGAAGCTAGCGAAGGCTAGCAAAAAACGCAAAACAACTACAGACATAAGTGCCATAGGAAACCCAGCTACAGAAAAGCAGCGATGGCTGCAAGAATTACCATTAAGCAACTCCTTCAGCTCACTAACGGAAGAAATAGACGCTGACCCCATAAATAAAACCACAATCCAAACAAATCATATTACAAAACCACCACCAATCTTTGTTGAGGCCCAAATAATAGACCCGCTCATCGATCTACTAAATAATCTAGATGAGAAAAACAACTACACAATAAAGCAAACAAAATTGGAACAAGTAAAAATACAAACAAACACACCAGAAACATTTAGGAAAGTTATAAAAGCATTAAAAGAAAAAAATGCTATCTACCACACGTATCAGCTTAAAACTGAAAGGAGCTATAAAACTGTCATAAGAGGATTGCATCCTAAAACGAACATACATAAACTAAGCGATGAGTTAGCTAAAATTGGTCATCAAACAAGAACAATAAACAATATAACAAGATTCGACACAAAGCAACCATTACCACTATTCTTAATAGAACTGGAACCCAGAAACAATAACAAGGAAATATATGATATCAAACAAATACTAAACACAATAGTAACAGTCGAACCACCACGACACAAAAAAGATATACCTCAATGCATGCGGTGTCAACAATACGGACACACTAAAAATTATTGCAACAGAAGCCCAGCTTGCGTCAAGTGCGCAAAAAATCACTTAACTATACACTGCCCATATTCTGGAAAAATAGAAAAAGTTAAATGCTACAACTGTAACGGAAACCACCCAGCAAGCTATAAAGGATGTGAAGTAAGAAAACAATTACAACGTAAACTGTTCCCCTACGAAGCAGAACAATCACTAACACACAAGCCCAACAGGACAGCACAAATCCTGAAATAATTCCAAGTACAGAGCAAGCAACAAACACCAAACCTATCAGCACCAACACCATTCGTGGTCTAAGCTATGCTCAAATAACCAGCCAATCAACACATACACACAACCAATACCACAGCAATAGTAACAATGACACTGCAGAAATCAAAGAACTGCTCAAACAATCCATAAAGAACACCGAAATGCTAACCAGAATGATAAGCGAACAAAACGCAGTACTCAAACAGCAAACCCAACAAATCACAGTCATGCTACAACTAATTACAAACGTGCTAAGCAAAAAATAAAAACGGACACTCTAAAAATAGCAGCCTGGAACTCAAGCGGCCTACAACAACGGGCCCTCGAAACTAAAACATTCATATACAATAATAATATAGACATACTACTTGTCTCAGAAACACACTTCACTACAAAAAGCTACTTGAAAATACCATACTACACCATATATGATACCAAACACCCCTCAGGAAAAGCTCACGGAGGGACAGCAGTGATAGTCAGAAACGATATCAAACATTATCTACACAGCCAAGTTAACAAAGTATATTTACAAGCAACCACTGTTACAGTTCAAACTAGCAGCAACTACTTCCAGTTGTCAGCAGTATATGTGCCCCGCGACACAAAATAACAACACAAATGTGGGAAGAATACTTCCAGGACCTAGGGGACAAGTACATCGCAGCGGGAGACTACAACTCCAAGCACACGTTATGGGGGTCAAGAAACATTACACCTCGAGGCAGAACACTGGAAAAATACATTAGAAATAATAACCTCAATATATTATCCACAGGAACACCGACACATTGGCCGACTGACCTGAACAAAAAACTAGATCTTCTGGACTTTGCAGTACAAGGGGACTAAACACAAATAAACTAAAAATAACACCCAACCTCGAGCTCAGCTCCGATCATACACCCATAATAATTGAATACAGAAACAAACCAATACACTATAGCAAACCAGAAACACTATGCAATAAAACCACCAAATGGCAAACTTTCAGAGAAATAATAGAAAGCAAAATAAACTGCAACATCCCGTTAAAAACTCCTGAACACATAGAACAGGCAGTAGCAACATTGACAGCAACTATTCAAGAAGCAGCAAGGACAACCACTACACCCGAACCAACCAGCAGACAAACAATAACAATCCCGCAAGAAATACTCGACAAAATCAAAGAAAAAAGAAAAGCAAAAGCAAAATGGCAAAAATACAGAACCCGAGAAAACAAAAAACACTTAAACAAACTTGCAAAGGAAATAAAAAACAAAATAAAGGAGCACAACGATAACGAATTCGCAAAGTTCATAGGGACACTGTCCACACACGAGATCACCAATTATTCACTATGGAAAGCCACGAAAAAAATAAGGAAGCCAATAATACCCGTCCCGGCAATCAGAAAAGCAGATAACACATGGGCAAGAAGCAACGAAGAACAAGCTGAAGAATTCTCCAACCACCTCTGCAACAAATTCACACCACACATTATCAACAACAGCAACCTCAAAAGTCATACGGAGGAGGATCCACAAACCACTACTACCACAGCCGACAAGGAATACAACATAGCTAAAACATCGGCACAAGAAATTAGAAACATAATTGATAAATCAAAAAACAACAAAGCGCCAGGAATCGACCTAATCAATGGTAAAATCTTGAAAAACCTTCCACCAAAAGCAATAAGACTAATGACAATAATATTCAATGCAATTCTAAGAATTCAATACTTCCCCAAACCATGGAAATTAGCACAGATCAAAATTGTACATAAACCAGGCAAAGACCCGCACCAAACTGCATCTTACAGACCAATATCACTGCTTCCAGTATTTTCCAAAATACTGGAAAAAATAATATATTGCCGGATAAAAACAATAATAGAGACAAAAAAACTAATACCGGATCACCAATTTGGTTTCAGAAACAAACACTCCACGATAGAGCAAATGCACAGGCTTATAAACGAAATAATAGTAGCACTAGAAAACAAGGAATACTGCACAGCCCTCTTTATAGACATAGAGAATGCATTCGATAAAATTAACCATGAAGGTCTACTACAAACAATTAGGAAACAATTCCCGGAGCAAATACACCACTTAATAAAATCTTACCTAAGCAGCAGAACCTTCGTAATAAAAATCAAGGACACACATTCTCAAGTTAAAGACATCAAGGCCGGGGTACCACAAGGAAGCGTCCTAGGCTCAATACTATACACATTATACACGGCGAACATACCAACAACTACCAACAGCACAGTATTGACATTCGCGGACGACACAGCTATACTAGTCAGGCATACTAACCCAGAAACGGCAGTCAAAATACTACAAGAACATATCATAAAAATAGAAAATTGGCTACAAGAAAAACAAATAAAAGCAAACCCCAATAAATGCAACCATATTACATTCACGCTACGAAAAAAGATACCACCAAACATCCTATTGAACGGCACGCATATAACGCAAACAAAGCATGTCAAATACCTAGGACTCCACTTAGATCAAAAACTCACCTGGAAACTACACATCAAATCGATAGTAGAAAAAATACAGAAAACAAGGAGACAAATGCATTGGCTAACAAGCCAAAAATCCAAACTAAGCACAGAAAATAAATTAAAAATATATAAAACGATCATAAAATCTGGACGTACGGAATACCACTATGGGGGACGGCAGCAATGAGCCATATAAACAAAATAGAGGTAATACAGGCTAAAATCCTCAGAACAATAGTAAACGGATCTTGGTACGTCAGAAACGAAGATATACGAAGGGACCTGGGAATGCCAACGGTCAAGGAAGAAATTAGCAGATACTCCGAGAAATACAAATCAAGAATAGCTACACACACAAACCGGCTAGCTGCGGAAACATACAAAACCATAAATATAGACAGAAGACTAAAAAGGAAGCACCCAGCAGACCTTATAAAGGACATAACCTAACAAACACGAGGATGGTACCCCGCTGGGGGTAGGCACCAACATGCTAATTTAACCGTTAAAAAATTCCACCAAATGTCCAAATTGGACAAATTGTGAATTTTAATAAATAAATAAAAAAAAAAAAAAACGTTGTACACGTCAAACGTTCCTTGATTCGATGAAATGCAGCCTCTACTTTGCTCGATTTGTCACGGATTAGTTGCACCGTGCAAGCAAGGTTTATGCTTAGACTTCAAAGTACCGAACATCGATAAAACACAACGCAGGTACGTGTTCTAAACGATGACACGAGCTTCCAAGTTTTCCAAGGAAAAATTGTTTCCCGCGGTTTGCGCGGTGGCTCGCGCTGCTATTCCAACGTTCGCAACGGAAAATTTTTTCCAAATGCGCATTACGCGACACTTTCCGAAAGTTTGTTAACGCTGTAACGAGACAGGAACCGCTGCGAGAATTATAACAGTGAAATTTGAAACGAAACCGACGATGCAGATGGAAATTACGTTATTCTGGACATTTACTTGCGAACGTAGTTTATTTAGTATTAGTGAAAAATTAGCACACGGTATGAAGAATAGTTTTAAACGCACTATTAGTCTCAAAAACGATCTCGCTATTTACCGTGGCTTATCGACGTAGCGAACAAAATTGGTTTTCCCAATAATTCGATGATCTTTTTTCCGATACTTGTGTGATACATTTTCAAATCTGTTCCACATTTTGCACGTATAATAATAATAATCACCATAGTTTTGTCTCGTTACAGCGCCAGTGAAATTTCGAAATTATTCGGTGCGATATACCCAATGGCTTGAGAAAGCGTTCCAACGTTTATCACGGAATGTTTTCACGAATGTGCGATGCGTGTCATGCGAGATATTTGGAAATTTCGCTGGTGCTGTAACGAGACGCGAGTATTGTATTGGAAAAATTTGAAATGGATCGGAAAATGTATATGGAAGTTACAGGACCTTTCTCGAAAATTATCGACAGTTCAAATATCAGGTTGTACAACAAAAGAGTCTTTCGTTTTATAAGAAAATAATAGACGCACGACGTTTCTTGTTTCCTTTATTTTATCGAACTACGTACGTTCCATTTTGTTCTATTAAGGTAAAGACCACGACATTTGACAGATTAGCTGTCGTGTTTGTATAAAGATGCATTGTCGTAAAAGACATATTCGTAGAGGAAAGACACTTTTGGGGCAACCTAATATTTGGCTGAACCTGACAAAACTGTACGCTTGTAATAAATAAAAAAAAAGCCTGCTACGCCCTTTCGATCATTTCAGCTCGAGTTATGTATGGGTCGACCCAATTACGTTCTTACAACGTTAGAGGATACCTTCGTTTTGAAGAAAATGAAAAAAGATCGCACATTTTCGTTTCAATTTTCTTGATTAAACCTCTTCTCCCAACGTTACAAATATGTTTTATTATAGTTAAAATAGGGACAGACTCGAAAGTACAAAAATTGAAGAGTCGCAACTGATGTAACGAACATAATCACGATAGTCGTGTCTCGTTACAGCGTTAACGGGATTTCAAACTGTTTGGCATAATACGCGATCCTACGCAAAATTTCCGCCAGCTCAGTGAAGTTTCGGCTATCCGAGTCTCGTATTATACGATGTGTTTCCAGCTTTCTCCTAACTGCGCGTTTTTTTTTCGAAATTTTAACGCCGGCACCGCGCGAACAAAGTAAATAGATTAATTGAACTTTTAATCGATCAAATAGTCAACTAAACTGAAACGCACGTACGATGTTAAGTTATCGAAATCAATTTTACGATTTTACCGTACGAACGCCGGTATCATCCGACCTTTCGGTATTTTCCGAGTTTTCTATTGTTCGTGTGATACGCGTCACCTCGGAACGATCATGATTATTCGAACACTTTCGCAAGCCATAATAAGATTACAGAAAAATGTACTTTGCTGTGAATACACGTTTCATCGGAGGAATCGAAATTTGTACAGGACGATGTAGCGTCGTTCGAACGAAGCTGCGATAGACTTAAAGTTGGGCTGTACAATTTCTAGATTTATATTAATCCCATAGAACGAAAAGACCCAGAGCTCTATGAACGTTCTAAGAAAACGGATCTCCTTCGGCGTAAATGGCGCTCCTTATCGGCGAACGGCTACAATATCCTGAATCTTTCTTTTCGACGGTTTCCACGTCGATCGAGAGAAACTATTCGTCGAAATGGACTATCCGTGGCTGATCTATTACGGCAGAAAGTGAAAAAGAACGTAAACGAAGGAAATGGCCGACATAAAGGACGATAACTGTTAATTTAAACGTAATAGAACGAAAGAATACGATGTATTCGTTAAAGGATATTTAAGACAATTTAAATTAAAATCGATTTTCACACGACGTTCTTCGATTTTTTCCGGAACCAGATTATATCTATGATAACGTTTCGATAATATCGTTTTATGCAAAAGAAAGCCAATTATATGATTGAAAGAAGAAATTTGGATCAACGTATGGATATCCTCCTATTTCGTTGCACGAGTTGCGAATAACCTGTCGAATAATGATAAAGATAGAAACGAATATGACAAAGGCATAACGAAGGAACTAATATTCAGAATTTCGTGCGTTTAATTCCTCGAAAATTGCACTTTTAAACGCATCGGTCTCGCAGTTCAACCTGCCGGGAACAAAGAATTTTATCGGAAACATCGTTCTAACATTTCAATTTTACAAACGTTTCGCTCTGCTTCGTTAAAAGCTGCGCGTATTTGGTAGATAGAAAATTATGCACATACGTTAAAACGTATAACGCGCAACAGGCAAGGATATACGCGTACGCGCTGCAAACGCGTTAAAAGCGAAAAATATCGCTGAAATTATTTTCCCATAATAAAGAAATCGTCGGGCCTCTTACGAATACAAAAGATAATTCGTTAAGATTATAGTGTCTATTAATTTTACCATAACGAGTTTAACAGAGCTTTCGAAACTAAAAGCTTTATCACAGACGATAAACCCTTTGAGTGCTGAATACTCACGGCCTATGTCGTCCGTACGGACGGCGCGTGTCTAGCGCTGACGATCGGTGTGGACGGAATACTTTTTCGTTAGACTGAACTCTGTTGATTAACTATTCAATGCGCAAATCGTAATAAGTTATAGCAGTTTAAATGATTAAAATGAAAGAGATTAAATGATTCAAGAGCGTTATATTTTAGTTATTTTTAATTATTTATTATAAACATTGAAATTTACAGTTAACTAGAATTTGCGTAATAAACTAGAAAACTAAATTTAGTAAATATGTGAAATCCCTAGAGTTCATGTAGGATAGGGATTCTTTTTGTTTTACGGGTAGCACGACAAGCTGTGTTTAACGGAGAGATCGATACGGACGAGCAGTTGAAGAAGTACGTGTTCCCCAGACGGACGGACATAGAGTTACATTAGAGAGACAGACAAGGTTATAGAATAGTTGTTTAAGATTGTAAAGACTGAAGATTTAAGATTTAAAGACTGAAGAAGAAAGATCGGTAGCTCAGGACGTTCAGGTAAACATTGCACCAAAGACTTATAATTTCCCGTTTAGATAATCATCGTTATTGATTGTTATAGACGCATATTAATTTCTGTTCATTTTTTTATTTTATCAAATCATTTCATAATAAAAAAAACTCGATTTTCAGACTTCAGAATCGATCCCTGAATTATCCCATTATTGAACCTTATAAATCGATTTTCGCCACGTCATGCCGCTGAGAGTTAACCTACGTGTCGTCATGACCGAGAACGCGAAAGGGGAGAAGATAGAGAGTATAAAATATACAGACAACAAATGACCTAATAGGAATATATTTAAATATATTATGCAAACGTTGGACAACGTTATGTTTTGTTAAGCTAACAGGATACACTAAAAGTCCATTATCAAGAAAGGGGATGTGGCCCGTTAGCAAGTATGTTCTTCTCGATATGACCATCAGACAGTACCTGTGATGCGGTTATCCCGGAAGTACATTGCGGAGTCGGTAGAGAGCGTTTCCTGACCTCTCGCCAGGGAGACGATAGATGAGGATTTAAGGGTGTCGAATCGGGATCCATGCAACGCGGAGGCGACTCGTTCCTTCGCCCTTCCTCTTCCTCTTCGCCCGATGTGCATTCCTCTATGACGATTTGAGGCTCGCCATAGTTTGCCACATTCACATTCGGGCTGCACAATTGTCTTCTCATCTTGATTTAGAAAACTCTCACTTGAACATAAATAAAACGTTTCTTCGTTGAAACCGTATCATAGTGGAGAACGATCGAACAGTACAAAAGAATGAATAAAAATAAGTCACATTTTTATTAATTTTCTTTTGTATCTAAAAACAAATCTGATAGATTCAAAGATACAAGATCTTCCAATCTTCCTTTATTGCACGTACGAGCAGTTGAAGAAGCACGTGTTCCCCAGACGGATGGACAGAGAGTTACATTAGAGAGACAGACAAGGTTATAGAATAGTTGTTTGAGATTGTGAAGACTGAAGATTTAAGATTTAAAGACTGAAGAAGAAAGATCGGTAGCTCAGGACGTTCAGGTAAACATTGCACCAAAGACTTATAATTTCCCGTTTAGATAATCATCGTTATTGATTGTTATAGACGCATATTAATTGTTGTTCATTTTTATATTTTATCAAATCATTTTATAATAAAAAAACTCGATTTTCAGACTTCAGAATCGATCCCTGAATTATCGCATTATTGAACCTTATAAATATAACACGAGTTAATAATTTAGTTGTGTGTGAAAAATTCAGTGCTTGGGAAAACTAAAAAAACCAGATGTAGAGTTTTCTTACAAGTGGTGACCACTTCAACAATAACGAGGTACTATTGGCATTTGTTTACTGCCGTAAGGAATGCATTTATATTTATTTCACACAAACGTAATAGTATTACTTCTGCATAGGTGTTCGGAAAAATTGAAAAACCCATACATGCGTCCTTAGTCCATGCCGAGCACTTACAGAAAACGCATATATATGTCCTTAGTCCACACCGATAGCTTTCGCCAGACACCTATATGCGCCCACAGCACTCAAAAGGTTAAAACACTGTTCTTTATATCATTTCCCTATTTATAGTTGCGATATCGGGAATAACTTTAGACCGTTTTAAACGTCGTTTACTCGATTAAATCGCGCGTAACGATATTTGTCGTGGAATCTCGCAAAGAACGTAAAGCACACGTAACGATTCATCGATAAATCGGTTAACGACGTTGTTACGATTACCACGAACACACCCGTTAACGATATTTTTTCCATTTTTAGGTTGTTCGCGAACGAAAGAGAATCGTCTCGAGAAAGAAAAATCGCTTATAAGTATTTGAGCACATCGAACTTTCAACGCTCGGTAAGTATTCGTAAAATCCTACAAAAGTATTACAGCCATCTCGATCGTTTAATTCGATTAAAAACATTTTCGTTTTTAGAGAATTTATTCAACGGTAGTCGTTCGATGTACTAGGTTGTCCGAGAAGTTTCTTTCGTTTCATAAAATGATAATAGATGAGCAACAATTTCTGTTTTATATCATTTTATCGAATTAGGTGCGATCCATTTCCTTATATCTCTATTATTATGTTCGTGCATAATTCGATAAACTAATATAAAAGAAAGGACATCGCGCGTCTATTATTTCTTTATAAAACGAACACAACGTATTAAGTTGCCCGAAAAGTGTCTTTCTTTCGCAAAAAGAATTTTTTACAACAGTGCACCTTCGTACAAACGTGAAAGTAAGTTTGTGAAATATCGCGGTGTTTATCTCAACAGAACAAAACGGATCGTACGTAATTCGACAAAATAATATAAAAGAAGGAACGTGCGTCTATTATTTCCTCATAAAACGAGAGAAACTTTTCGGACAACCTAATAGTAGCGGTACAGCAAGAATAACCTTTCAGAGGCGAATCGTATAGAACGGATAAAAAGAAAAAATAGGAAACTAGGAAAGTAGAAAAAAGTCGGAGATTTCATGCGAAAACGGAGAAGCGCACTAGCGCGCGACGAGTTTTCCAAGCGTTTTATCTACGACAAATGCAAACACCATTTGGCTGAATATCTGACAGCACAGGCGGTATGACCCATGTTGAACCATGTTGATCGAAACGACGAAAGGTCACGCGTTAGCCTGCGTTGACAAAACGGTGCCACTTGAGTGGAATCATGCGATTTCTCTTACCGTATCGTCGTTTGATCCTTCCGTCGATTCTAATGGAAAATTGAAATTTCATTTCTGTTGCTTCTTAACAACACGACATAACGAGAAATCGAACGACTCGTTGTTATTTCATTTCGCTCTATCTCCTCGTTTTATTTATACATCTTTCGAAAAGCTATCGTCGATAGCGTAAACAGTTAACCGCGTTTCATGAATTAAACAGGTCGAGAAAAATGTTAATCTCGGTGTGTTTCATCTGTCGTATAATATAAAACATTACCATTTACCATAAAAATTCCAAATTTTAGTAAGAAGCGCTAAGAATGTTATTTAGTGGTACGTTCGCTTTGTCAGTAAAACTGAAAAATTTGATTTGTTCCTTTGTTATATCGGTTATTCCCTGTACAACGTATTCCTTTTTATAAACTCAGTTGATTATTTTCACCGATATATCGGCTATGCCCGAATTGTTTACGCAATTTTGTCTGCTTGCAAATTGAGTGGATGTTTTACTGCGTGTGTCCGGTATTCCCCGATAACGATCGAAATATAATACAGAAAATATAATGCGATTCAGTTTTTTGGTCGAATGTGTGTTGAATAAATTATCGAATATGCAATTCCACGAACACGAGCTTCGAAAGTTGCTCCACCATCTACGAGTTCAACCGTAAAACCTACGCTTCCTATCAAAAAACATTTCCCCAATTTTATACCAGTTATATCATTGATCGAATCCACTTCACGTTGCTGGTGTTAGATTTGCCAAGTGCCACTTTGTGCGATATTCTGTTTCGAGAAATACCACACTGGGAGGATCCACTGAATTTCTTCTATCTTTTCACATTTTTCTTGTTTACGAATTTTGTTATTTTGTTACAATTTTAACATTTTATGTGGGAAATAATTCATTTTTTCGAAGAAAAATGTAAGCCATCGTCATTTTGGTTTAACGTCGTCGTAAAACTTATAACAGGAACACGTAACACATTTTCTTTGTGTTCGACGTGTATACTCGTCGTCGTTTATTTTTATTTGCATTTTATTCACGTTGATTTCTAAAACTAAATTCCACGGTTAACTGGTTAACAGTACATCGCGCTTCGTGAATATTTCAATTCACTCTTCTATGCTAAGGAATCGCACGAGTCATCTGATGCGTCATTCGTCTATCATCTGACACGGACGAAGAAAGGAAGAATTTCTCGAGATTTTACGCAGAACGAAAATTTGTTTTTCGATATACGCTACAATTTTGTTCTTCTCATAGAGATTATACGAGAAAGTAAAATGTACTATTGTTCGTTTTATTCCGCGCGATTCTCAACTTTTATAATCTCGCGTAACGTAACAAAGCATTGCAAAAAGAAATAAAAAGGTGGAAAAGTAAAAACTGAAAAATATGTTGCACGTAAAAATTTCTTATGATTTCTCTTCAAACT
The DNA here is from genome assembly GCF_024516045.1 of Bombus affinis. Lineage (NCBI taxonomy): Eukaryota > Metazoa > Arthropoda > Insecta > Hymenoptera > Apidae > Bombus > Bombus affinis. The sequence goes on along the minus strand of NC_066346.1, from coordinate 16,494,963 downwards.
TTGAAAATTTGGATTCAAATTAACGCGATATAGTATCATTTACATGTACAGTTTAGTTGATAACAAACTAACAGCAAACAAAGCAATGTTTATCGCTGTTTTACGAAATTTATTTATTACACGACTTATATTTGTGTGACTTTTTCTTCGTAATTTCTTAATTGATTGTTATTCTGGGTGTTTAGATATTTTTCATTCTGTCCACAGTTTCCACTCGGTCGTATCTTCAATTCGTTAACAAACTTTCTCGAGTTTGAGGAAAATATGAGAGAACCGTTACTTTATATGCAAGTTTCTTTCTTCGAACGTTAAAAGTTCGAAATTTTCTTCAAGCATCAGGAGTATTTTCATTTGTCGAAACGAGGACGAAATTGGGGTATAAAACTTGGCGAGCGCTGCAGCATCGAGAATTAATGATATTGTGCTTCAACTTAATTTATCGCCATGAAAATGCTGGTCTGCACTTAGTCGACCACGAACTTTTACTATTTCGGACTTTTTCCTCCTAATATTTTATATTGGGTTGGCAACTAAGTGGTTGCGGATTTTATCATTAGGTGGCACTGACAAAGTCCGCAATCACTTAGTTGCCAAACCAATATTATCGTTCCATCTGAAACTTCTATTATTTAAAGCATCGTATTAAACCTTGTGTCCGAGTACAATGTTTCCAGTAATATTATACAGGTTGGTTGGTAACTGGTGGTACAAACGGAAAGGAGGTGATTCTACGCGAAAAAGAAGTCGAAAATATAGAATAAAAATTTTTCGTTTGAGGCTTCGTTTGAGGCTTCGTTTGAACCCTGTATGTTGGGTTGTCCGGAAAGTGTCTTTCTTTCAAAGAGACGTCTTTTTCAACGACGCATCTTTATACAAACATAAAACCTAATCTGTCGAACATTGTGATCTTTAGTTTGATAAAACAAAACGGATCATAGGTAATTCGATAAAATAATATAAAACGGAAAATGTGCATCCATTATTTCCTTATAGAACGAAAGAACCTTTTCGGACGACCTAATAGTTTCGTATTGCCATAAACGGAGAAAATTCGAACTTTCTAAGTAACGTAAACTAAAACTCGAAATTCGTTAAAGTAAAATTGAGGAAAAATCAAATATTGTGCATAGTAACTTTCTAAATTTTTATGTACAATGTTCGTCGTAATAATATCAACGATAGAATATAATCAGAAGAGTACGCGTGCGATAAATTCGATCGTGCGTTTAAAAAGAAATAAATGAAAATTTCAATAAGAACGTAGTTGGCAATTTAATAGAATTTCAATAGAATTTCAATAATGGACAAGAATTTCGTTATTTGTCCGGTAACGTCGTTGTGTCCATTTTCGTAAAAGCCAGATTACGATTGCACGTTTTTCTCGATTCGAAGCTTCGTCGAGTTTAATCCGGCGACCGGTTTAGGCTACAGTATGTTTCAAATTTCCAGCCCTTTGTATGCAGAAAAATCATTCGACCCGATGAACCGCGTGAAATGTAGAAGTTCACTGATTCAGCGAACGAAAATAAATCGCATGTAATATTAAATCGATATCGTCGACCTGAGGGCGAACTTTCTCTTTGGAATCTCGTATCTTGGACTCGAATCAAACTTTCGAAATTCGATATTTCCACCGATTCAATGCTACTCGTATGACTTTTTTTTTTTTTTTGCGTGGGGAGGGGAAAATGCTATTACGCATGCCCAGTGACCCGCATCACTGGGTTATGTGGGAGTCGGTCGGATGTCGTTGCCATACCCACTAAAAACCCCTCCTCCTTCTTCCTCCGCTTAGAGGGCAGACAACCCCGGTAAAACCTGTCGGCAGTCATCAGGGTTGTCCTTTCGTGCCCCGTTGTATCTACTTCTTGGGGCAGTTACTGCTCATGTCGTCCTCTCAGCCAGTTCAGAATACTGGGCTGGTCTCCTTCTGCGGTTTTTCGTTGTTTCATGTTCTTGCCCTCATTGCTCCGCGTAGTTGTTGTTTCGCTCGTTCTCCTCCTTGCCTCTTCCCAGGCCCTCGCTGTCACCCTCCTGTGACACATGACGGTCTTGCAGAATTGCCTGAATTTATTCCAGCTCTCGTCCTTGGCGGTCACCGTGGCGATCAGATTGCCCACGTCTATCTTCCCGCCCAGAGAGTTCTCCGGCTCGATCCTTCTGTCCGTCCACTTCGGGCACGCGAAGAGGGCGTGCTCTGCACCGTCGTTCGGGTCTCCACAGTCGAGACAGTTGCTGTCGCTGTCCCTGCCAATCCTTTTCCTATAGACACCGAAGCTCCCATGCCCGGTTAGCAGCTGCATGGTGTGGTGTCCATCTTTTTTTTGGTAAATAGCAGCGCACTCGGTATTGGCTTCTTTGTGATATTTTCCTTTTTGTAGTTGTTCCACTCCTTCTGCCAGTCCTCTTGGGCCTTCTTGCGAATCGCCTCCAGTTCGTCCTTCAGCTTGCAGCCGTCATCCGTGCCAATCCTGGACCCATGGATCTTGTTCCTCTCGTAGGTCTCTCCGAGCATCTTTATCTTTATGTAAATCGGAAGATTCCCGGTCAACACGCAAAGTGCCGTGTGGGAGATGGTACGGTATGCCGTCGTTGTTATGCACAGGGCCGTTCATTGTGCTCGTTTCAGCTTTTTCCTGTTCTTATCGGTATTCGCTGCTCTAGCCCACACCGGTGCTCCGTAAGTTACGATGGACTCCCACACATTGTAGTAGAGCCTACGAGCCAAGCTGGGCGGCCCGTTGATATTGGGTAGAATTCCCCTAAGGGCTCCTATTAACTTGTCGGCTCTATTACACACCATCTCGATATGCGCACCGAACCTCCGACTGGAGTCGATGACGACTCCGAGATACCTGATGCGATCGACCGTTTCGATGTCCGAGGAGCCAAACCTGAGTTTCACCACTCTCGGCACTCGCAAGCTTGTGATGAGCTTGACCTCCGTCTTTTCTCTCGCCAAGGTGAGCCCGACACTCATGCACCAATCGTTGGCGATCCTTAGCATCGTGTTCACCTCGGCGGTGGCCTCTTCGTTCCTCCCGACGGAACATGTGATGGCCAGCTCATCCGCGAAGGAGGTTGCTCTGAACATTGGCATGTTGTCGAGTCTCTCGAGCAACCGGTCGTATACCAAGTTCCACAGGAATGGTCCGAGGATGGATCCCTGCGGAACTCCCGCCGCCACCTCGTGCTCCACCGTGCCGTGCTGGTTGCTCACGATGATCCTCCTTCCGGATAGGTAACTGCCGATTAGCCTTTTGACCTTCCATGGCAGCTTCCTCTTGTCAAATTCCTCGTATATGCTCTTCCAGCTGAGCGAATTGAAGGCATTGCTAATATCCAGGGTGATCATCACGCATATTACCATCTTCTATTTGCAGATGTTGGCAAACTTCATCACCTGCGTGATGGCATCTACCGTACTCCTCTTCTTACTGAAGCCATATTACCTCCGATGGAACAGGTCCATTCCGATGCATCTCTCGATGATCTTCTTAAAGCATTTTTCCCAGATATTGCTCATTGTTGGGAGTATGCTTATCGGCCGGTACGCGTTAGGGAGACTGGGATCCTTTCCCGGTTTCCTTAGCAGTATTACTCTGGCCGTCTTCCAGCAGTCTGGGATCCTTCCTGATTCGGTGATGCCGTTGAACGCCCTTGTCACGAGCTCGCTCCTGCGACTCGCTACCAGCTTCGCGATCTCGCCGGGCACGCCATCGACTCCTGCAGCCTTCTTGGTGTTCATTCTTCCGGCGGCATCGACGACATCGCCTTCGCCGATGGCGACGCTGAGGCTAATATCTCCTTCTTCTTCGGTCTCTGCCTCTTCGCGGCCCTCATAATGGGGGGGTCCGTGTCCCAAGGTGAATAGCCTCTGTAGGACTGCCTTCACCATGTCGATCGGCATGTCGTTGGTTGGTCCCTTGCTTTTACATTTCTTCATGACCGTGCGATAGGGTTTGCCCCAAGGGACACTCTCCAGTATCTTGCAGTATTCTGCCCAAGCTGTTTTTTTGCTGCGGACGATCTCCTTTTTTAACTGCCTTCGGATCTCCTTGTAGGCGTTGACGAGGGGCTCGGTGTTGCCGGCATTCTTCTTCCTTTCTCTCGTCACCTTCCTGAACGCTTTGTGCGCCAGCGCTCTCAGTTCCGCGATCATCGGGTTCCACCAGTAGTTCGCGTACTTGCGGCTCGCCGCACAGTTCGACTTCCTTAGCATCCCTTCGCACGTATCTTCGATGCTCTTTTGCAAGGGCTCGACCCCATCCGCTCCGATAGTCGCGTTGAGGTCCTCCTTCTTCAGTATGTCGTCGAATCTGCTCAGGAACTCCACCGGCGACATGTCCTTGGTCACGTACCTGTAGAACTTCGATACGGTCCGGGTCTTCCTAGCCTTAAACCTGTGGAGCACGTACAGATGGTCCGAGGCCGAGTATTTGTCCAAGACAGCGCATCCGGCGTGTATCTCGCTGACCTTGTTGGATACGCTTATTATGTCGGGGAAGCTCGTCTTCCCGTTCATGAAGAAGGTGTACTTTTCCTTGAGCCTCAATGGAAACACTCGGTGGCCGCTTAGTGCCTCCATTAAGACTCTCCCTCTCTTGTCTGTGGTCGATCCTCCCCAACAGGTTGACTTTGCGTTGAAGTCTCCGGCCACGACGACCTTGTCGTGTCTTCTAGCAACGCTCTTCGTCATAGTCGACAGCGTGTCTATGTATTTGGAGTATGCTAGCTTATTTATGTTGGGCGAACAGTATCCGCTGAAGCAGAAGACGTCGCCGACGCGGACGCCCACTATCCCGTCGCTCTTGACCTCTGTTGTTTCATCAGGCAGTTTGCCATTGAGGAGTGTGACCCATATCGAGGTGTCTCCTTTGGTGTCATTAAACCAGTGCGGTAGCTGCCTGTTCGGCTCGGAAATTATTATTATATCCGGCCTAAGTTCGATCGCGCATTGGTGCATCATGTCCTGCGCCAGCTTGCATCTGTTGAGGTTTATCTGCAGTATCCTCATTTATTCGCTGTCAACCGCCTTCTATATTCTGGACAAGCCAGGGATCCTGTTACGTGGTCAAATTTCACTCCTTTCTCCTTGCTGCAGATGCAGCAGCAGGGTGCGTTGACGCAGGCAGCTATCGTGTGGTCTTTGGCTCCGCACTTCCTGCAAATCTCCTTTCCAGGGCTTATCGCCGTGCATTTGTTCGCGATATGACCGAACATGTGACATCTGTAGCACTTTACTACATTGGGTAGTGCCTTTATCGAGGCTATCGTCAAGCCGGTTCTGATCTTCCGGCTCGCCCACTCTTTGGCCAGATAGGCTTTCGGCATCGTCACTATTGCCGATTGGGTGCCCCACTGCGCCATTTTTAGGGTCTTTACTTCGACCTCAGTGATTTCGCTTATGCCCAGTTGCATTCCTATCACACTGGCTAGTTCTTCCTTGCCTACGAGCGGGTCTATATCCCTGATCTCTACGGAGGTCTTGTCGCGCATTGGTAGCGCTCTCACCGTGCCTCTTAGCGCCGTGTTCATATCCGCCGCGGTCTTTTTGGCGTTGCTACCTGCTTTCAGCTCGATCAGAATGTCACCTGTTCTGGTCCTCCTAATTCCACAGCTCTCTTTTAGGGTCTCCCTTGCCCCCATCAAGTCTTTGTAGGCCTGGATCCACTCCTTGTCTTGCTCTACTTTGACGAGGATGGCTTCTGGTCTGTTACGTATCCTTTCGGTCCCTCCGGCCTCTTTGGCTTGTCCAATGCCGCCCTTCCTGCGTTCGCCTTCCTGACCATACTCGTATGACTTTGATATTTGTCGATACACCCCGGTACACGTGTAACGACATTTGCGACTTCGACGCATGGAAAATCCGTCTCGTAAAATGTGCGCTAGCCTGTGCTGAACTGACGAATGATTGCCACGTTAGAACGAAGTAGCTTCAATAAATAATTGATATGCAGCGACATAAAGAAAGTAGTGGCAAAGTAAAAATTTTAATGTAAATCTTTCGATGGATTCAAAGGCGTAATAAAAAAAGGTAATAAAAAGATTTCGAAGCAGAACTAGATTATTTGAAATTCTCTGACGAAAATGCTACGATAGAAGGTCCTTTAGTGCGGAAATTACGTTACAGAATTTTTTCGAATGGAAAGAACACAATGTAGTTATTGATTTTGAAGAACGTTCCATAAAATATTGAGTTACTTAAGCTGCTTATATTTTGATTTTTGTAAATAAGCAAACGCGTATTGTTTATCATTTTATTGTTAATTTATTTATTCCATCTTTTCTATTATTCGTTATTTAATATTAAACATTACACTTATTTTCTTAAAGTTGATTCATATAATTATCATGCTTTCCTTTATGAATTAATTGAATGTTAACGCGTCGCGTAATTTATAAGTATTAAGAAAAATCGTTTATTCGAGTACATTATTCACCTGGTGTAATGTCACTCAATTAAGAAGCACGAAAGAATATATTCTTGTTCGATTTATCACGAAAAATAAAATCTTGCACGTGTGTACAAGCTGTTGGTTTCATCCAAAAACTACGATGCATGGGATAGAGAAACTGATATATATGCAAATGCACGTAATATATAAGAGAGAAACGTATGTACGAGTCCATAAATCGAAGTACGAACTGAAAAGGGAAATTTAAATTTTATCGAAAATTCTACTTCTAATCGACGTCTGCGTAAGATACGAGGACTAGCTGTTGGCGAGATACGGAAGCAATTTGTAGGTTCGAAGGGGAATATCGAGAAACTGGTGGAATACGCGAAGCTGTCGCCAAATTTTAACGTCTAATAACTTCCAATGGCTGTCTGATATCCGCACGGTAACATTTCCAACGAAATAACGAGAGCGATTCGCAAAAGAAAATATCGACTCGCAACATTCGTTCTGGGCACGTGCTGCGTGAGCGCGTCTGCGTAATCCGTTTTTAACGGGCGAAAAAGTCAGTGTTATTGCTAAAGCGAACGTACTAGGAAAAAAGTAGCGAAGCGTAGAACTTTAAAAATAAAACAACATTTTTCCACGCTATATTCCTTCTGATATTTACGAAGCCTTCGTGTGCCAAAAGAATCTGACATTCTAATGTGACAATAAACAGGAAATCTTTTAAGCAAAAAGAAAAGAAAAATACATATATCTCGAGTTCTCATTGGGATTAGGGGCGTGTAACGAATCTTCATTTGGATTAACCATTGTTGTTATACGATATGGATAGTATTTACTGGTACCGACATGATTACAGTACCGATATGGTACAGAGTTTGACAAGTAACCGTGGCAATTAGATACTCGAGATGCCAATGACAATGATCTTAGGTTCAATAACGAATCCACGGTCAAAGGGATAACAAATACGTCTTCTTCCAAAGTCTAAGTCGTACTGAGCTTACTTGTCCACAATTCAAGTCTAACTCAACTTACTTGTCTACGATATAAGTAGAACTCAACTTACTTGTCTACAGTATAAGTAGAACTCCCTCAGTCCAAATGGAACTACACTTATATACTCGTCTCTGTACCCCTCGGGTCAACTATATTTTTAAGGAGATCTATACAATTACTCCATAGCTTTGTTAGGTAAAAACGTCCATGCCATGACCGTGGCTACGTTTAGCGACCAGTTGTGTCACTTCGAGCCCAAGCCTACTGTCATACATCTCGGGTAAACATAGTCGGATTAAATCATAACTACTTCTGAGTTTTATTATTTAAGTGCAGCTGTAATAAAAAGTCTAGACTAAAGTATTGGGGGTCTTCCCAAAAATTCCAAAAGAAAGGCCCCGATGTCCTTTTATCTCCAACATGTATATAGGAGAAATGAAATAGTATAGTAATTTTTTAATTGCACACTAAATTAGTATTAAATTCCATACGATATTTTCAAAGATCTTGTATCTTTGAATCTATCAGATTTGTTTTTAGATACAAAAGAAAATTAATAAAAATGTGACTTATTTTTATTCATTCTTTTGTACTGTTCGATCGTTCTCCACTATGATACGGTTTCAACGAAGAAACGTTTTATTTATGTTCAAGTGAGAGTTTTCTAAATCAGGATGAGAAGACAATTGTGCAGCCCGAATGTGAATGTGGCAAACTATGGCGAGCCTCAAATCGTCATAGAGGAAAGCACATCGGGCGAAGAGGAAGAGGAAGGGCGAAGGAACGAGTCGCCTCCGCGTTACATGGATCCCGATTCGACACCCTTAAATCCTCATCTATTGTCTCCCTGGCGAGAGGTCAGGAAACGCTCTCTACCGACTCCGCAATGTACTTCCGGGATAACCGCATCACAGGTACTGTCTGATGGTCATATCGAGAAGAACATACTTGCTTACGGGCCACATCCCCTTTCTTGATAATGTACTTTTAGTGTATCCTGTTAGCTTAACAAAACATAACGTTGTCCAACGTTTGCATATGTTGGGAATATGATACATTTACACTGTATGTGAATGTGTGTGTAAGCGTCAGAGGACGTCCGGGTCTTGGTTGAGACAAAAGACAAGAGCCAGTCGTTAGAAGTATCTGGAAGAGTCGGTTGACAACAAGCGTGCGTGCGAGTAGGTTTTTGAGGTCTTAAGAGTATAAAATATATGTATAACAGTTGTGTGCTAAATAAAGGGAATTATTTGTATTTCGGAATCCATTCTATATCTTTTCATGGTAGCAGGGCGTGGTTCATAATTTTGCAAGTTATTTTAGTGCCTGTTTTTCAATATTGCGAGTTAGTTCGAGTGAGTTCTCAGTAAGGAAAGAAACGTTCAAAGTTTACAAAGAGGAAAAATACACTTGGAGCACGTAGGAACGCTTGAGTAAGAGATAAGGAATCATTTAAAATGGAGAGATCGGAAATCATGATACCTATTTTCGATGGTGAGGATTACGGTATGTGGAAGCAAAGAATAACGATGTTTCTCAGATATAAAGAATGCGAGATTGTCACAACTAGGGTGAAGACAGAAACAGACAATGAAGACTGGAACAAAAAGGATTTGAAGGCAATAAATATAATTTATAATATATAAATATATAAATATATAAATATAATTTATATAAATTTAATATATTATATTATATGTAAATATAATTTATAGTGCCGTCAGAAATAGACAATTGGAATATATTAGAGAAGAAAAAACGGCGTATGAGATAGTAAAAAAGTTTGATGAAATGTACTTGAAAGAGTCGACGGCACTACAGATCGTATGCAGAAGGAGATTGGAAAAGATAAGACTTGAGAACTACACTGATTCAGCATCGTTTTTTAGTGATTTCGAAAAATTAATAAACGAATTAAAATGTGCGGGTGCACAAGTGAGTGAGAGGGAAAAACTAAATTACATGCTGAATACGTTACCCGAAGAATACACCTACATAGCGGATATAGTAGATGCATTGAAAGCAGAAAATCAAACGGTAGCGTATGTAAAAAATAAAATTGAAATAGCGGAGAAGAAAAATAAGTCCAATCGAGGAGAAATGCAAACCAACGCCTTTTCTGCAAAAAAGGAAGGATGCTTCAGATGTGGAAGAGTAGGACATTTTGCGAGAGAGTGTCAAAATGGCGTCGAAGCGGGAAGCAGTAACAGTTTTTGGCGTGGGTCAACACGTGGTCGCAGCAGAGGAAGAGGAAACAAAGGAAAGAAATACCAGCAGGGGACGTGGAAATTTCCATCGTCAATCAACAACCGGCACGAGCGAGTATGGTAACTCAAGATCAGGCACATGGATAGCAACGGCGCATGCAGCACACAGCGGCGAGGCGAACGAGATAAGTAATAATGAAGTAATGTGGCTATTAGATAGCGGTTGCACAGATCACATAATTAACAACGTAAATTATTTCGATAAATCTATTGACCTTAAAGAACCGGTAAATATATATTTAGGCGATAATAGATAGATAAAGGCAACAAAAGTAGGGAAGTTATTTTAAAGCATTTGGAAAGCAAAATGAAATAAATATGAATAATGTTTTTTACGCGAAAGAAATGTCCGCAAACTTGATTAGTTTAGGCAAGTTAACAGATAATAAGAATACGGTTATCTCAAAAGGAAATATTGCAAAAGTAATAGATGAGGACAATAAGCTTACAGCGGTAGCGGTTAAAGAAAAGGGAACATATAGAATGAAAAGTATATTGAAAGGGAAGGAGCACTTAGCAAACAGCGCCGAACGTAGTGGTATGAGTAAAAAGGAAAGATGGCATAGGATGTTAGGACACGTAAATTTTAAATATTTAAATATTTTGGGTAAAGAGCAGCTAGTTACTGGTATACCGAATGAATTTGAGAAGGAATTTTAGAAATGTAGGGTGTGTATAGAAAGTGAAATGCACAATTTACCATTCAAAAATAATCGAACCAAGGCTAGGGAGATAATGGAAATTATTCATACGGACGTGTGCGGTCCCTTTAAGACTACCGGATTCAATGAAGAGAAATATTTCATCTCATTTATCGATGATTATAGCAAAATAGCTAGAATTTATTGTATAAAATCAAAGGGTGAGGTTTTTGATTGTTTCGTACAGTTTGTAAATGAAGCCGAGAATTTAACGGGCAAGAAGTTAAAAATATTGAGATGTGATAATGGAAAAGAGTATTTGAATAATCGAATTTATAAATTTGCTAGGGATAAAGGTATCAGAATAAATAATTGCCCAACCTACGTACATGAATTAAACGGGACAGCGGAAAGGTATAATAGAACAGTTATGGACATGGCGCGTTGCTTGTTAGCGGAAGCGAAAGTACATAAAAGGTACTGGCCGGAAATAGTTTGTACAGCGGTATACTTGAAAAATCGAATACTGGCAAATACTATAGAGAGAAAGACACCTTTTGAAATATTCTTCGGGAGAAAACCAAGTGTTGAAAATCTACATCTATATGGAAGTAAAGTTTTTGTAAGAAGACCAGAACAAAAAAGAGTTTCTAAATGGGATAAGAAGGCAGATATGGGAATTTTGTTAGGATATAGTGAAGTAGGTTACAGAGTCTTATTAGGTGGGAAAATAACAATAGCGAGACATGTAGAGGTCATAGGAACAGACACAAAATGTATCGGCTTTGTGGAAAATTCATTCGATAAAGATAACGATGACATTGAGGATAATGATTTATTGGTAAACATGAATAAGGAAGAGTTAGAAAGTAGGGAAGATGAAAATGATAACAGCCTTGAAAGCTTAAACATCCCTAGAAGATCTACACGTAATAAGAGAACTCCAGTAAGATATCCAGAAAAAGAAAACATTAGTGAAATCCATGCAAATTATTGTAGAGTAGATATCCCTTGTACATTTGAGGAGACGATTTGTTGCGAAGATAGTGAAGATTGGAAACAAGCTATGGATAAGGAAATAGAATGTCTTTATAAGAATAAAACTTGGAAATTGGTAGAAAGGGTAAAAGGCAAAGACGTATTAGATGTAAAATGGGTTTACACGAGAAAATCAGATGGCAGGTATAAGGCTAGATTAGTGGTAAGAGGATTCCAACAAAGAAACGTAGCTGATGACATATACTCCCCAGTAGCGAGTAATCAGACCTTTAAGATATTGCTATCATATTGTTGTCAAAATGGATTAATTATTGAGCAAATGGATGTAGAAACTGCCTTTTTAAATGGTGAAGTAACCTCGGAGGTATATGTAAATCAACCAAAGGGATATGCGGACGGAACGAATAGAGTTTGTAAACTATCGAAAGCGCTGTATGGGTTAAAAGAAAGTCCAAGGGACTGGTATGAGTGTTTTGATAAGTATGTGACGAGATTAGGTTTTAAAAAGAATAACATAGAGTTGTGCCTATATACACATGGAGAGGGAGAAAATGTTGCTTATTTGTTAATATATGTAGACGATTTGCTAATTTGTAGTAAAAACAAAAGGAAGATACAAAATGAAACTATTAACTTAACTAACTAACAAAAAGAAGCTATTAACTAATAGATTTGAAATGAAAGATTTAGGTGAAGTCAAAGAATATCTTGGAATAAATATAGAGTATGATTATTTCAAAAATGAAATGAGATTAAGCCAAAAGAAATACATTGAATCATTAGCAAACAAATATAAGTTACAAAATAGCAAATTGTACTGTACACCTATGGAGACCAACTTAAAAATTGAAAAAGCTGAGATAAATAGAGAGGATATTGGATACAAAAATTTAATTGGCGCATTGTTGTATATTAGTGTAAATACCAGACCCGATATAAGTTATAGTGTGAATTATTTGAGTAGATTTCAAGATTGTTGTAATGAGACACATTTTAAATATGCTTTGCGAATATTGAAATATTTGTACCGGACTAGAGATTAAGATTAGATTATAAAAGGAATGAAAAATGTGAAACGATAGATTGTTATGTGGACGCTGATTGGGCAGGAGATCATTTAGATAGGAAATCGACTTCTGGATATGTAATTAGATTGTATGGAAATGTAATTGGTTGGAAATCTAAAAAACAAAGGTGTGTGACAAAAGCCTCGATGTATGCAGAGTATGTAGCTCTATCGGAAGCGGTGAGTGAATTAATGTCTATTAGGGAAATTATGAAAATCTTCAATGTAAATCTAGACGATAACCCTGTAAAAATTTATGAGGATAACTCTGGAGTGATAAGTATAGCAAAGCACGGAAATTTTACAAAAAATTCTAAACACATTGAAGTTCATTACCACTATGTTCACAAGTGCTTAAAGGAGAACAAGATAAACATACTTAAAGTAAGTACAGACGAAAATACTGCGGATATTTTTACGAAGGCACTGTGTAGAGAGAAATTCGAAAGGTTTAGGTCATGGATGAATGTAAACTAAGAGAAATGTAAATAAATAAGTGTTAAAGTTTCTATTACGTAATTCGTCAAAGCATGTAAATACGATTAAGTGTACAGTATAAATGTAAGGAGGCGTGTTGGGAATATGATAAATTTACACTGTACATGTGAATGTGTGTGTAAGCGTCAGAGGACGTCCGGGTCTTGGTTGAGACAAAAGACAAGAGCCAGTCGTTAGAAGTATCTGGAAGAGTCGGTTGACAACAAGCGTGCGTGCGAGTAGGTTTTTGAGGTCTTAAGAGTATAAGATATATGTATAACAGTTGTGTGCTAAATAAAGGGAATTATTTGTATTTCCGAATCCATTCTATATCTTTTCAGCATAATATATTTAAAGAAAAAGATTGATCGTACCTTCTGATCTGAAAAAATAGCTCTGTTTATTATACATTATACATTATACATGTGTGTGGGAATTAACTAGTGTCTTGATTCAAGCAACTGTACGCGTTAACAAAATAGTTCCAACTTACTTGAAAATAGTTGCTTGATTCAAGCAACTGTACGCGTTAACAAAATAGCTTCGAGTTATTTGAAAATACTTGCTTCACTCAACTGCACACATTAATAAAATAGTTTCAAGTTACTTGAAAATAGTTGCTTGATTGAGGTAACTTGACCAGTCTGAATCATCATAAAAACTTGGAAGGATATTTCAAGCAAAATTACAGATTCACATTGGTAAAATAATAGGTTCACATTGACAAAATGGTTTCGAATTGCTTGAATTCAAATCGTTTGATGAAGCAACATGACTAATCTGAATAGTTTAATTGTCATCTTTATCCAAGACTCGCATAGTCGTCAATCGAGCCATTCGGAAATCACATTGACCAACTCCAAAATTGAAAAGTAGAGAAAAGTAATTACAAGTATCGCAAGTGGTGAGACAATATGCGATAAAAGTGAAAAGATGAGCGTGGCGTTAAGCTCTAAGGAACTAGAGGTTTTGTGAGAATCAATCGTGTACTTGGACGATGAAATTGCGAAATTATGAGATTGTCCAAAGATGAAGTTGGTCAATTTGACTTTCGCCAGGCTCCATCGTCACTACGACAGTTCTCGCTATCGAAACTATCTTGATGTTTGTGTGGACAGGTGAGACGAATGAGCGATCGTGGCGGAGAAGAATCAGGACTGTTACGCCGCGCAACACACCCGCAGTCCATCCCGCGCGGCGTGACAGCCAGCGGTCTACGTGCCGTCCTTCGAACCTTCCATAGGCCTAAGGACCCACCATAAAGTGAAATCCTAACTGCATTGTTCGCACACATGGTTTGAGTCAATCTGTCTGCCAGAAAAGACTTTCTAATTCCAGAAGTGTTTTCAGCTGGTTCTTTAGAAGGGTCCTTGGGATTATTACGTGCTCTTAAGAATTGCGGAGAAAACAGGTAGTGGCCTAACGAAAAAGGCGGAGATCTCCCTAACGGAAAATCCGAGTCTCCCCATAAACAATGTCGCCTAGGACCCAAGTTAGTAGGAGGCTTTTTCCTCCTATCTTCCTTCCCAACATTGGTCATAACCAATCAGCATCGCGGATCATTGCCCTCACTTGCCTAACTGAAAATGTAAGCAACGAATCCGCGTTCTTCGGTCAAAGGGCACACCCATACCGAGCTTCCCTCCGCATTCACATTAGAATAAAACTTTAGAGTTTGATCGTCTCTCACGGTGTCTAGAGTTCCTGCATTTCCTATAACTCTCACCGTTCCTACCTCTCTAAGAGTTTGATCGTCTCTCACGGTGTCTAGAGTTCCCATAATCCCTATAGCTCTCACCGTTCCTATATCTTTCAGAGTTCCTTCATCATTTCTCAAGGTGCCTACACGGCCTAGAGTCTCCTAAGGCTCTCACATTATCCAGAACTCCGACAGTTCCTATAACTCTCAAGGGCCTAGAGCGCCTAAACGGGAATTTACGACTCCCGTTGACGCGTATTCTAACGACCGCGTCTCCCCGCGATAGCTCGAAAATACAAGGACCATCGCCGAGGGAAGCTACTTTCCTGTCCACCCTCTCTCAAACATCGGCTCCTCAGCTAGGTGGCCGAAGACATTCGGTCGTTACGATTGAAAGAGTGTCACCGACTTTGTTTGGCCGTAATCGTCGCGAATCAATCGCCGGTTTTCCTCTTGGAGGCGTGACCAGAATATTGCCGAATCGTCGAGACCCAGAGTCTAGAATGTCCGCACCACCGAGCGGTAGAGGAAGTACGCACAATCTTCAGTTGGACATTATGGACGACATCGCAGACCTAAAAGCGAGGAAGATAAGATGAGTGTACAGATGAAAAAATTAAGCAGAGATCAAACTTACGCGCTACACTTGATCTTCATTTTCTTTAAATTTTGATCCAGCTGATAAATCAGTAATTAAACAAAGGGAACTAAGTTTGAAATCAAGCGAATCTGAAATACTATCAGACTGTTGCTACGTGAGAACAATAGCCATCTTTTACTTGGTATTTGCTCGATTCCAAACTCTAATCGATGTACCAGCAGAATTTACCAGCAAAATAATTATCCAGAGATTCTGTCGGTAAAACAATTGAAGTTTAAAATCGAACGAATCCGAATTACTGCGAGATCGTTGATGGCTATTGTTCTCGTAGCAACAAGCTGATGGTACTTCAGATTCGTTTGATTTCAAACTACAATTGATTTATCAATAGAGTTGTCGAAGAATTATTTTGTCGATATCGGTGTAGAACAATAGCCAACAACGATCTCGCTGTATATCATATTTCATCTATTACAAACGTCGATTCATTTACCAGCAGAGCATCTGAAGAATTATTTCACATGGATCATGTAGAAAAAAAAACGAACACGAAAATGGAACTGTAATAACATTTTTTATTCCTTGTTGAGAGCCGTTCTTAAACATTTTGCAGGAATTTTCCCTTCGCAAGAAGATCGAAAAATAACCACTTTTGACGCTCTGTTTTCATCCCATATGAATTTTATCTTTAATATTACCGATTGATAATAATGTCACTGCGATATTGTCCGCAATGATTGCAAATTATCTTCTCCACGTTTCACCTATATCGATAATACAGAATATCAAACAACAATTATTTAATTTCACGTTGTTGTTGACTTTATTAATTTTTACGATAAAGTGCATTCTCTGGAAGAGATTTTACGATTTACGATTTTCTTTTTCATTCCTCCTTTCACCTGCGATGGCTCTTAAACAAGAAACGATATCGTAACGAGAAATACAACTTACCTGAGCGTCCACTTTGGTTCCACTAGTGTTGTCCCATACGACTTTGTGTTTGACCTCGCTATTAGGGGACTTTTTACCCAACGTTTCCTTCACCGCCTTCATTACCTTCGATTTATCGAACTTGAGACTTAAACTGGCCGTTACCAAATCTTCCGGCTTCTTCGACATCGGTTGGTGTCTCTTCGTGAACCAATTCGACGGTACCATAAAGGTCGAAATAGCGGCATTCGAGGATCCGCTAAGCTTACTTTTAGCTCCGTGCAATGTCGACACGTCGAAGCTGTTGGAACGGAAGCTCTTCGATCGACTTCCTTTCTGTTCGGTCGTTTTTCCGGGCTAGTTTGATTTGCTATCGTCCCGCGAACTCGGCGCTTCCTCGCCGCATCGGTTGATTTCCGTCGCGGAAGACGCTAACGAGCTTAGGATCGATATCAGATCCGTATTAGAGCAGACAATGCCCGCAGCACCGGAAACGGATGCAGTCGCGGCTCTTGGCAGTTCCGAGACGCGCTTTCGGAGAGAAAACGTCGGCCAAACCGACGGAGTAGGCATTTCAGAGAATCGTTGTTTCGGCTGTTGAGTGTAACGTTGAGCGGAACTGTTACCCTCCAGCGGCTGTATTTCGTACACTTGCTCCGTCGACGTCCTGTACATCCTTAAGCGTACCTGGCAAACGGATTGCTTTTATTCGAAAGACAGTTTCTTTTTTATCATAATTCGTGCGTTATGATACATGTTTCGATGATTGAGCCGTTAAGCGTGACAAAGCGATGGAATTGTTTTGCACAGAAATTCTGGTTCTAAAATTATGTTAGGGATTCTAGGGCGTAATAACATCTTGGAACGCAAAGTTATCGATGTGTCGATGAAAGTTAAACGAGCTTTATCGAAGCACACGTTCGAGTCTTTGGGCGATTGCTAGGAATACGCGTAATGTTCTTTTCTGTGAGCTGAAAAGTTGAACGACTATAAAAGGCGTTTGTAGAGGATTTCAAAGCGGAAGAAGAAGCGATACAAATGTTTAGAATCAGAAATTATCTGTTTATATAGAGATCTATTTGATGCAAGATCTAAAATCAATCAAATCGGATTGTACGGACGTATATTTGTAAAGCAACGAATATTTGGTTCTTTCAAATCTTAACTTCGCACGATCGTATAGAAGTTCGTCAACTTTAAACTCGGTTTTTCTTAGTCTGCAAACTAGCGGAGATAGAGCGGCTAAAATAAACGAAAGATCCTTACCTTCCTCGCTTTTAGGTCTGCGATGTCGTCCATAATGTCCAACTGAAGATTGTGCGTACTTCCTCTACCGCTCGGTGGTGCGGACATTCTAGACTCTGGGTCTCGACGATTCGGCAATATTCTGGTCACGCCTCCAAGAGGAAAACCGGCGATTGATTCGCGACGATTACGGCCAAACAAAGTCGGTGACACTCTTTCAATCGTAACGACCGAATGTCTTCGGCCACCTAGCTGAGGAGCCGATGTTTGAGAGAGAGTGGACAGGAAAGTAGCTTCCCTCGGCGATGGTCCTGATCCTTCTCCGCCACGATCGCTCATTCGTCTCACCTGTCGACACAAACATCAAGATAGTTTCGATACGCGAGAACTGTCGTAGTGACGATCGAGCCTGGCGAAAGTCAAATTGACCAACTTCATCTTTGGACAATCTCATAATTTCGCAATTTCATCGTTCAAGTACACGATTGATTCTCACAAAACCTCTAGTTCCTTAGAGCTTAACGCCAAGCTCATCTTTTCACTTTTATCGCATATTGTCTCACCACTTGCGATACTTGTAATTACTTTTCTCTACTTTTCAATTTTGGAGTTGGTCAATGTGATTTCCGAATGGCTCGATTGACTATGCGAGTCTTGGATAAAGATGACAATTAAACTATTCAGATTAGTCATGTTTATTATTTTCCTATCCTTATTTTTAATTTACACTATCCTTATTTTTTATAGACTTAAAACAAAAAACAAACAACAAAGAAATCTACAACATCAATCGGCTGATGAACTCCATAGTTAAGTTCGAGCCACCTCTTGTAAAGAAAGAAATAATACAATGCAAAAGGTGCCAAAGGTACGGCCACACGCAGAAATACTGCAATCATAACTTCCGGTGCGTAAAATGTGCAGGTAATCACCCCACTGACCAATGCACTAAATCCCCGGAAACCCCCGCCAAGTGTATCCACTGTCAAGGAGAGCATCCTGCGAACTACAAAGGATGCTCAGCCTACAAAACACTACATAATATAAAGTATCCAAAACTGAGACCCAAGGACATAACCATACAAGAACCTAAACACCAAAAACTCACCACACCAACAGTATCCTATGCGCAGGCAACGCAAGGAAACGTAAACAACTCGAAAACACACAGTGTACACACAGAAAATAGAATTCCAACCCCACAAAACACAGACAACTTTACCCGACTCGAAAAACTTATCGAGAAGCAAACTGAGCAAATTAACAACTTGCTGTCACTACTCACACTCTTCATGGACAAATTCATATGCACAGAAGCAAAATAAAACCAATGCGAATAGCTCTGTGGAACGCCAACGGTCTAGCTCAGCACAAATTTGAACTAGAACTATTCTTAAAACAACAGCAAATCGATGTGATGCTCATATCCGAAACCCACTTCACCGACAAAAACTACGTCAAAGTACATGGCTACAACTTCTACCACACACAACACCCCAGCGGAAAGGCCCACGGCGGCACCGGAATCATAATCAAATCAAACATCAAGCACTACGAACTTCCACCATTCCAGAAAGACTACCTCCAAGCAACAAACGTAGCAATAGAAGACTGTCATGGTACAATCATCACTTCAGCTGTATACTGCCCTCCCAGACACTCCATCGCCAAAGAAGACTTCGACAACTTCCTGGACACCCTGGGCAATAGATTCATAGCCGGAGGAGACTACAACGCCAAACACACCCAATGGGGCAGCAGACTGGTTACAGTAAGAGGCAAAAACCTCCTCAACAGCATAATAACCAACAACCTCAACTACCTTACCACATACGAACCCTCACACTGGCCCACCGACACAAACAAAATACCCGATCTCCTTGATTTCCTCATAACTATAAATATCTCGTCAAGACACGTCCAAATCAATTCCTCGGCTGATCTCTCCTCCGACCATTCCCCCGTGATAGTAACAGTCATTTCAACAATCATCGAGAATACACCTAATGGCTCCATTCATAACCAACACACCAACTGGCAGCTCTTTAGAGAAATCTTCACACACACAACTTCAGCCTCAACCTCACTAAAAACCAATGAAGGAATCGAAGCAGCCACGGAATACCTAAACACGAGCATAATAAACGCTATCCGCTTCTCCACACCGGCAATAACGTCCATCAGCAAACACGAATATCTCCAGTACATATTAAAAAAAATAGCAGAAAAACGTAGACTAAGAAGAGTATGGCAGACCCATAGAACACCGGAGGACAAACGCAAACTAAACAACGCAACTAGAAAACTATCCAAAACCATAAAAAACTACAATAATGACTGTTTTCACAAATATCTCGCCAGCTTGTCCCCCACAGCCGACTCCAACTACTCACTATGGAAGTCCCCCAGGAAACTCACGCGCCCCCCACAAATAATACCTCCAATCCGCCGCCCGCAAGGCGGATGGGCGCGTAGCCCTATAGAAAAAGCCAACCTATTTGCCAAACACTTGTCTGAAGTATTCAAACCCCATTCCTCCGTAGCTGCTGCAGACGTTAACGAATACCTGCACACTCCCTTCCAAATGTCCCCTCCTATTGAGCCCTTCACTTCTGCAGAGATTATACAAGCAATCAGTCGCCTAAACCCCAAGAAAGCAGCAGGTCACGACCTAATAGGAAATAAAGCAATCAAGGAACTTCCCATAAAAGGGATTGCACTCGTCGCATCAATCTTTAACGCTATCCTCCGCCTTCAACACTTTCCCAAGGCTTGGAAAATCTCACTAATCACCCTCATCCCTAAACCCGGTAAACCAATATATGAAACCACCTCCTATCGCCCAATCAGTCTTTTACCTACCCTGTCTAAACTATTCGAGAGAATGCTCACGAATCGTCTCCTCCCACTCCTAGAAGAATTGAAAACACTCCCAGACCACCAATTCGGCTTCCGAAAACAATACTCAACAGTAGAGCAAATCCACCGCATAACCCACATGATCAGCCAAACCCTTGAAAAAAAAAAATACTGTTCAGCGGTATTCCTAGACATCCAACAGGCATTCGACAAAGTATGGCATGAAGGGCTACTCTACAAGATCAAAAAGATCCTACCCCATCCATACTACTCCATCTTAAAATCCTACCTAACCAACAGACAATTCATAGTTAAATGCCTAGGCGCCTCTTCCGCAACATTCCCAATAGAATCCGGCATACCCCAAGGTAGTGTCCTCGGACCCCTACTGTTCTCCATCTACACTGCCTACTTACCTATATCAAACGAGGTAACAATAGCAACATTTGCCGACGACACAGCACTATTAGCTACCCACGCAGACCCGGCAATTGCCTCATCCACTCTCCAGCGAAGTTTCGACTCCATGGAAAAGTGGTTCCAAAAATGGGGTTTTAAAATAAACGAAAAAAAATCCTCCCGTGTAACCTTCACGCTCCGAAAACAAACCTGCCCCCAGGTCACCATTAACAACGCAATAATCCCAAGCAAGGACTCCGTAAGATACCTGGGCATGACCCTGGACAGGAGACTAACTTGGAAAAAACATATCTCAGAAAAAACAAAGCAACTAAAGGAAAAACTAAGAAAATTCTATTGGCTCACGGGCCGACGCTCCAAACTAAACATACAGAACAAAATAACCCTCTACAAGGCCGTAATAAAACCTGTCTGGACCTACGGAATCCAACTATGGGGAACAGCAAGTAACTCCAACATTGAAATACTCCAACGCTTCCAATCGAAAACGCTAAGATCCCTATTAAATGCACCCTGGTATGTTACCAACGAAACAATCCACCGTGACCTCAAGATACCTACAGTCAAAGATGAAATACACAAGTCCAGAAGCAGATATAACACAAGATTCAACAACCACCACAACCCACTAGTCACCCAACTACTGGACACGACGGACCAGATCCGCAGACTAAAAAGAAAATACCCTCTAGATTAAATCCTTAGTTTCTACTAGAACCAACAATATAAAACTATTATAATCCATGTCATTGTATCACGCCAAACTAAGTTACTGAAAATTCTCAACGAGAATTGATTGTAAAAATTCTAATAAATAAAAATAAAAAAAAATGATACATGTTTCGATGATTGAGCCGTTAAGCGTGACAAAGCGATGGAATTGTTTTGCACAGAAATTCTGGTTCTAAAATTATGTTAGGGATTCTAGGGCGTAATAACATCTTGGAACGCAAAGTTATCGATGTGTCGATGAAAGTTAAGCGAGCTTTATCGAAGCACACGTTCGAGTCTTTGGGCGATTGCTAGGAATACGCGTAATGTTTTTTTCTGTGAGCTGAAAAGTTGAACGACTATAAATGGCGTTTGTAGAGGATTTCAAAGCGGAAGAAGAGGCAGATTATTTAATACATAATATCTTCCTTTATAATATATCTAATATCCTAATAATTAGATGAACGTAATACAAATGTTTAGAATCAGAAATTATCTTTTTATATAGAGATCTGTTTGATGCAAAATTTAAAATCAATCAAATCGGATTGTATGGATTGTGTATTTGTCTGTGTTAATCCTTTGACGTCGATACCAACGATGTATATGGCGAATGGCGGTTATCAGCCAAGATTATGAGCACGTACGCAAATAGACTAGAATATTTTGCAAGAATGAAATGTCTTGGTATGGTACGCTTTAATCTATCTATCCAAGTCAAAATAAGTATAAAAATCGCGTGGCAATCAACATATTTAAAAAAAAAAAAAGAGGAGAAACAGATGCTTCTGATTGTTTTTTAGTGCATTTTCATAAAATCTTCTAAATGTTTAATTCTCATAGAATAAAAGGGAGAGTATACATTTGAATCTCAGCAGATTTTATTAATTCTTTGAAACCATAAATACAATATGAGTATTACATCAACTTTAGTTCATACATGTAACAACATATTATTCTGCATGTAGCAATTACATATAATGAAACATTTACTTATCCAATAAATCCATATTCTCTACTAAACGTTCGTTTATTAATAAAACTGCCATAATCGTCCACGCATTGTTCGCTTCCTTAAATATTTTTCAAAGTATAACGATAATCAATGATGCAACAGAAATATCACGTAACATCCCAACAATCTTACATGAGATTTTAGCTGTTTTTACTATACAAATTAAGTCATTATTAAAATAAGTCATTATAATAATATATACATGTCGGTGATGACAGAACACCGGAACGTTCCCTTTGGAACTTTGTGAAGACCCCTAGTATTGAAATTTAGATTTCACCATAGCCGTATTAAGAAACTGTTGTCATTCGATCCGACTGTATTTATTTGAGATTTATGATAGTGAGCTCGAGCTCGAGACGACAATCAGTCGCCGAACGTAGCCGCGGTCAAAGGGATGATCGTTTTGTCTAACAAAGGCATGAATTAATTCTATAGCTCTTCTTAAAAGAAATACTTGGGACAGGGCACGACGGTAAACGTTTCAATGGTTTCTGCCCCGTGGCTCGCCACACGCAGACTTTGTCCTTCGGGTAAGATGATTGCCAGATGCCAACGCATCTTCACAGTATATGTTTAGCTGGGCGAGGACCCGCTACGAATATTAAGTTTCAATTATACAAAGTCTTTCAACTAGACAAATAGCCTATGCTCCAACTACGGGAAGATAAGAGAAATCTATCCTTCCACGAACGACGCTTCCCGCTAGCAACTTTTCCCAAGGACAGCTAATATCTTTCTCTAACCACCAACATGGAAATTGACCAATTAACAGCAACGTCAATTTCCCACACCCTTCGAACGGAGACTTTTCTCCGCGAATCCGATGATCTCGTGTCCTTTTTTTTTTGCGTGGGGAGGGGAGAATGCTATTACGCATGCCCAGTGACCCGCATCACTGGGTTATGTGGGAGTCGGTCGGTTGTCGTTGCCATACCCACTAAAAACTCCTCCTCCTTCTTCCTCCGCTTAGAGGGCAGACAACCCCGGTAAAACCTGTCGGCAGTCATCAGGGTTGTCCTTTCGTGCCCCGTTGTATCTGCTTCTTCGGGCAGTTACTGCTCATGTCGTCCTCTCAGCCAGTTCAGAATACTGGACTGGTCTCCTTCTGCGGTTTTTCGTTGTTTCGTGTTCTTGCCCTCGTTGCTCCACGTAGTTGTTGTTTCGCTCGTTCTCCTCCTTGCCTCTTCCCAGGCCCTCGCTGTCACCCTCCTGTGACACATGACGGTCTTGCAGAATTGCCTGAATTTATTCCAGCTCTCGTTCTTGGCGGTCAACGTGGCGATCAGATTGCCCACGTCTATCTTCCCGCCCAGAGCGTTCTCCAGCTCGATCCTTCTGTCCGTCCACTTCGGGCACGCGAAGAGGGCGTGCTCTGCATCGTCGTTCGGGTCTACACAGTCGAGACAGTTGCCGTCGCTGTCCTTGCCAATCCTTTTTCTATAGACACCGAAGCTCCCATGCCCGGTTAGCAGCTGCATGGTGTGGTGATCGATGTCCATCTTCTTTTTGGTAAATAGCAGCGCACTCGGTATTAATTTCTTTGTGATATTTTCCTTTTTGTGGTTGTTCCACTCCTTCTGCCAGTCATCTTGGGCCTTCTTGCGAATCGCCTCCAGTTCCTCCTTCAGCTTGCAGCCGTCATCCGTGCCAATCCTGGACCCATGGATCTTGTTCCTCTCGTAGGTCTCTCCGAGCATCTTTATCTTTATGTAAATCGGGAGATTCCCGGTCAACACGCAAAGTGCCGCGTGGGAGACGGTACGGTATGCCGTCGTTGTTATGCACAGGGCCGTTCGTTGTGCTCGTTTCAGCTTTTTCCTGTTCTTATCGGTATTCACTGCTCTAGCCCACACCGGTGCTCCGTAAGTTACGATGGACTCCCACACGTTGTAGTAGAGCCTACGAGCCAAGCTGGGCGGCCCGTTGATGTTGGGTAGAATTCCCCCAAGGGCTCCTATTAATTTG
Organism: Bombus affinis; assembly: GCF_024516045.1. Classification (NCBI taxonomy): domain Eukaryota; kingdom Metazoa; phylum Arthropoda; class Insecta; order Hymenoptera; family Apidae; genus Bombus; species Bombus affinis. The sequence goes on along the minus strand of NC_066346.1, from coordinate 16,470,656 downwards.
TCGGCTCTATTACACACCATCTCGATATGTGCACCGAACCTCCGACTGGAGTCGATGACGACTCCGAGATCTCGTGCCCTTAGGCACACCCATCATAGATTTCTTCGACAGCGTCACCGCGACGGAGAGCCACTCACTCTAGTGCGATCTCATCGGCAATCGACCTGTCTTTCGTATACGTAATAATTGCCCCTTGCTCTAACATACAGTGTAACTTAGACGCTAACGAAGGGTAAAGTTCGTCATCCCGTTGACCGCGGATTCGTTATTGAGCCTAGGATCATCGTCATTTGCTTCTCGAGTATCTAATTATCGCGATTACTTGTCCAATTCCATCATAGTCATATTTGCACTAGTAAATATCTCCTCTATTGCATAACGATCACGTCTAGCGCCAATAGGGATTCGTTTCACGCCCTTAAACCTAACTCTAATCTTAACGCCAACCCGACATATATATATACATACATTTATATATTTTATACATACATACATATATCAATTTTTATACACACAATTATACATATTCATTTTCATTTAATATTTTCATTTAATAATTTAATAAACCTTCGTCCCGCAAAGGCAAATAAATTCACGCATAACATTTCTCTTCAGCGGCATTGTTCTAGGATTGTATTTGTTGAAAGATGGATAGCATTAAGCGCTGGAATAAAGAATGACGAATCGTTATTCTTTAACCATCGTACTTAGACACATATTTATTGAGCTACTTGTATTTTAATCGAAGTCTAATATCCTCCATCTGTAGGTGTAAATATTACTGCCGTTGTTAATGTCATTTTAAGTTTTACTACTGGAAAGGACATTTAAGTTTGAAGGCAGGCAAATCTACTGTTCTTAAAGCTGACATTTAGACATCTAAGATTTTTTGTGTCTTTATTGACAAAAATATATTTGACTTTGCATATCTAAAATAAAGGATTTGCGTTATCTAAAATAAATAGATCATCTTTCTTTAGAAAATTCAATGTGGTGAAATTAGAATATGAGATAAAAGAAATACTATGCATACTTATTGTTCTTCTTAAAAATTAAAGGAATACTCATAATCCTAAAACATCCTTTCTATGTTGTACTAGATATATATACAATTAAAATGTGTAATAATGTGAATGATAAACTAGTTCGAATAATTATTTTGCTTAAACGTAAGTTAATTGAAATCAGATGAATGTTATACACGCATTATACCGTGCATTATGAACTATTGATTGATTGATGCTCATATTTAATTATTAACGAGAAAATTAGAAAAATCAAATTGAATTTAATCTGTCCTTCTTATATTTATTAAGATGAGTTCTGGGGCTTGAAACACTCGAGATTAGAAATTTTGATTAATGTTTCACATTATGACTGGACGCTTGTTGTAATATCTTTTGTACGAGATACACTATACATACACAAGATCAAAATGGAATTTCGAAACGGTCGTATCGTTCAACAAAAATCTCTTTTATCTTTGATCCTCTTCATAAAAATGCAATTCTCCTTTACAGAACATCATATAACATTTATTGTACGATATATTGTTCAATTATATTTCGAAATTTTCAGCTTCGAATCTTTGTTTAATTATACTGTAGAATTAAATATCATGCGTTATTTAAATATAGAGATAGACTAAACTTTTGTTCACATTTATTAAAGCTGTATCAACTGAGATGCTTAAATTTGCGAAATTTCATGGACTTTTATATTTAATTTTTCATCATGAATCCCGCTTTGCGATACAATACATATTAGATTTATAATATCTTAAATTTACAGTACCAATGCTGATTTTATCTGAAACTATTTGTTTGCAAATGATATCTTTCTTCGTTGGAATTACCCTTCACTTATAAATTAATAATTATTAACATTGAACAGTATTGTTAAACTTCAATAAAAATAGGATCGATAACTTAATGATAGTTAAAGAAACTTCCTATTACAGGTATAACAAATCATATTGAATTTTGTTTAGAAAACAATAATAAAAATGGGTGTCTTTTTGTGAAAATAATTTACAGCATATCACTCGACTTATTCATATAAGAGACATTAGTTTGTTTAAATACCCTGTTGCACCCTTTTATTCATTTTCAACCCAATTTTTTCACAACATTAAAAAATATTTTAAGCCTGAAGAAAAACATGAAAAACTTCTTATTAGCATGATTTCATGCTAAACATCCTCTTAAGATATTATAAATCTTTCTTGTTTACTAAAACCAGAGCCTAACTGAAATATACGAGTATCGCAACAGGATTAATCGTAATACATGATTAAATACAAGCAATATGTAAGCTATATTTTTACTTTTTACTTCAAAAATAAATATTTCACCAGCATCGTCTTTAGCTTAAGGAAAATAAACTTGTGAAATTTAATTTAAAGCTTCGTAAAACATGGAAATGTTGCAGGATAACAAATCAGAAAAGATATATTAAATAAATCACAGTTCAGGTATCTATAACATGTGATTCTCTTAACAAATCTGTTTCATTCATCAAGCAACTGCAAAATTTCCGTAAAATCAGAAGCGGTTTCACAAATTATAGGCATTCGTAAACATGATAGATAAGAGTTAGTATCGCGGCGTTTTAGAGTATCTATGAGCGTAATATGGAAAGTAAAAAGATGTATAATAAAAATAGTTCACTTTCCAAGCTATCACTAACATTGTAACGAATTATTATACATATAACGGCTCACGAAAGTACTCGGACGCTTACAGAAACTTTCCATGAATATTTTGTTGAAGCTTTTCATGAATTTCAAGATGCATTAGGCTGTCTCAAAAGTTTCTTTCGTTTTGTTCTATTACTACAAAATAGATCATACATAAATCGATAGAATAATATAAAACAAAAAGTGTCGTGCATCTATTATTTCCTTATGAAACGAAAGAAACTTTTGAAACAAATGTAAATAGGAATTATAAGATGCTTATTGATTACCATCGGTATTTGGACAGTTAATTATGTATTGTATAAATAAGTCACAATATTTTTAGTAGGAGCATTTTTACCCCTAATCAATCATATGTTTAAAAATACTCTTTACATTGTACATTAGTTTTTTGCTATGTGTACGTCTGCAATAAGCATCTTCTAGCTTCCATATATATATTTCCAAATTAGTCTCAATTTTTACCGGTGTAATCATGATAGACACGTCTCGTTACATTGAAGTAAAGTGAAGAAAAATACTAACACACATAATATATATTCGCAAAAATCTTCTATCTAATATTTTCGTCAACTACTGTATACACATTTATTAGATATTTGTGTGAGATTAAAATCGACAGATACGATAAAAGAATATTGTAGAGGTATAGCAATAAGAAAGTACAAGGAAAGTATAGCTCGTTAATTTGAATTACGCCAGATTGTCAGTCATCTATTATGTCGTGTTAATCTCTGAATAAATTCTTAAATAAATAAGTGTTAATAAAGATAAAGATAAAGAAGTGTTAATTAAACTAGAGACACTTAACATTTATTAGCATTTGTTCTTCCCCATTACTTCTTGAATAGGTCCTTTAGGGAAGAACAGAGAGACGGTTCGCTGGATTCCGTCTGATTCCGATTTTGATTCTTGGTATTTGAAAACCAATTTGTCACTTTGCCTGACATTGGTTTGTTCGGAGATACCGAGGGCTTTCCGCTCGACCCGGAAGCCCCCGTATCGTTTCCCTTTTGCGCCGTTAACATCTTCTCAATTGCGCTACCAAATACCTACGGACAAAATTGTTCTTATAAATTTATGAATATTATGTATTTACGTATTTGAATGAAAATTTTTATGAAACGAGATTTCGCGTTAAAATACGTAATAGTAAATTATTATAAACAGTTAAAAGTATTTAACTGTTATTTAATATTCCTAATATTCAAAATAATATTTAACATTCCTATATTATTAATATAGATGAGAAGTCTCGATAAGATAGTTTACAATCATTAAGTACAGTATCGCAGATCCACCATCAGAGGTCAGTAATATTAAAATAAAATTCATGTTGGATTAAAAGTGTGGTTAAGTTGGGGCTAACCCCAAATTTGCAAATTTTGACCTAAGTCAAAAAGTGGCCATTTTTGCACCTCCTCGCGAACGAAAAATTCTTGTGCGACGTTTAAGAGAATTTATCAAAAAAAAAAAAAAACAAAGAATTATTAGCATTTATACGAAATGTGACATGGAAGTTGAAAAAGATGAGTGTAGAGATGAAAAAATTAAGCAGAGGTCAAACTTACGCGCTACACTTGATCTTCATTTTCTTTAAATTTTGATCCAGCTGATAAATCAGTAATTAAACCAAGGGAACTAAGTTTGAAATCAAGCGAATCTGAAATACTATCAGACTGTTGCTACGTGAGAACAATAGCCATCTTGTACTTCGTATTTGCTCGATTCCAAACTCTAATCGATATACCAGCAGAATTTACCAGCAAAATAATTATTCAGAGATTCTGTCGATAAAACAATTGAAGTTTAAAATCGAACGAATCCGAATTACTGCGAGATCGTTGGTGGCTATTGTTCTCGTTGCAACAAACTGATGGTACCTCAGATTCGTTTGATTTCAAACTACAATTGATTTATCAATAGAGTTGTCGAAGAATTATTTTGTCGATATCGGTGTAGAACAATAGCCAACAACGATCTCGCTGTACTTCATATTTCCTCTATTACAAACGTCGATTCATTTACCAGCAGAGCATCTGAAGAATTATTTCACATGGATCATGTAGAAAAAAACGAACACGAAAATGGAACTGTAATAACATTTTTTATTCCTTGTTGAGAGCCGTTCTTAAACATTTTGCAGGAATTTTCCCTTCGCAAGAAGATCGAAAAATAACCACTTTTGACGCTCTGTTTTCATCCCATATGAATTTTATCTTTAATATTACCGATTGATAATAATGTCACTGCGATATTGTCCGCAATGATTGCAAATTATCTTCTCCACGTTTCACCTATATCGATAATACAGAATATCAAACAACAATTATTTAATTTCACGTTGTTGTTGACTTTATTAATTTTTACGATAAAGTGCATTCTCTGGAAGAGATTTTACGATTTACGATTTTCTTTTTCATTCCCCCTTTCACCTACGATGGCTTTTAAACAAGAAACGATATCGTAATGAGAAATACAACTTACCTGAGCGTCCACTTTGGTTCCACTAGTGTTGTTCCATACGACTTTGTGTTTGACCTCGCTATTAGGGGACTTTTTACCCAACGTTTCCTTCACCGCCTTCACTACCCTCGATTTATCGAACTTGAGACTTAAACTGGCCGTTACTAAATCTTCCGGCTTCTTCGACATCGATTGGTGTCTCTTCGTGAACCAATTCGACGGTGCCATAAAGGTCGAAATAGCGGCTTTCGAGGATCCGCTAAGCTTACTTTTAGCTCCGTGCAATGTCGACACGTCGAAGCTGTTGGAACGGAAGCTCTTCAATCGACTTCCTTTCTGTTCGGTCGTTTTTCCGGGCCAGTTTGAAGAAATTCCCTTCAGATCTCCGGTTACCGTTATCCACTTCATATATAGAGTTTGAAATCTTTCTCAAAATTTTGAAAGGTCCTTTCCTAATTTCTTCCAGCTTATTTCTATTCATTCTGTTTCCGTTGTGGGTGAAGACCGTATCACCAATTTTAAACTCGTGTTCTCGTCTTTTTTTGTCATATTTTTGTTTGTTGATTTCGAAATTTCTTGCTGAGTTTTTAAATGCTTCTTCTCTGTCTCTTTTTAAGTTTATCTTCTTCTCTGTTATTCCCTTAGGGATGATTTCGATCATTTTCCCATACAGTAAGTGATTTGGGGCAAATCCCGTTACACTGTGTCTGGTGTGATTGTATTCTTCTACGATTTTTTCTGCGATCTTTGTCCAGTTTCTTTTTTTTTCGAATTGATCTTGCATCTGATTCTGTTTACTAATGTTTGATTTACCCTCTCGTTTAGTCCATTGGAGGATGGACAGTCTGTCGAGGTGAAAATTAATTTAATGTTTTTCTCTCTCGCGTACTCTTGAATTTCCTTGGATGTCATCGCTGGGTATCGGTCTGCAAGGATAATTTTTATGGAGTCAGTTTCTCCTGTCGAGTTTATAAGTTTTATGATATCTTCCGCGCGTTGTGTTTTCGATGTGGACATAAAAACAGCCCTTGAAAAGTGATTTATGAGTATATGCATATACTTTTTTGGTGAGTTGTTGTTGGAAAAACCTCGGACCGTATCGAATGACATTGTTTCAAACGGTTTCCTCGCTGGTCCTAGTCTCCACATAAGCCCGATCGGTCTTCTCGTTCTGCTTTTATTCCTAATGCAAGTTTCGCATTGTTTGCAGAATTTGTCGACAATTCGGTCCATATTTTTGAAATAATAAAAGGGTCGGATTTTTTTCAATATGTGATTCCTTCCAACATGGCCAAAGAAATCATGCACCGTCTTTATGATATGCTCGCCAAACTCTTGTGAGACGAATATACGTTGGCGTCCTTTAATATTTTTAAAAAAAATCTCTGATTTTTTTATAAGGTCTTTCGTATTTTTAATATCTTCTCTGTTTTCTTTCTGATCTCGGATTATGTCTTGTCTTTTTATAATATTCGCTACTTTCAAAACCTCTTCTTCGTTCTCAAAACTTTCTAAGACGGGGTTCCTGGATAGTGCGACTGCCTCTATGTTGTGTTTTCCTGGTGAGTAGATGATTTTGAAGTCGTACTGCGATAAGTAGTGCATCAGGTCTCCTAAAGTTTCATCGGTTCTTGCTTTGATTCTCATTGATTCCAACGGTTTATGGTCTGAAAGGACAGTGAAGTATCTACCGATTAACCAATGCTGCCAGTACTGAATCGCCTCTTTGACCATAACGCCGAATTAATGTCAAACGTTGAGAAGAAATGGCAATTTCCCACTTTGACTATGATATCTTCAATTCTTGGGAATGGTTGTGGTTCCGGAACTACAATTTTGTTTATCTCTCTGAAATCAATACATAGTCTATCTCTACGATTCGACTCTTTTTTAAAGGCTAGTGTCACTGGTGCTGCAAATGGTGAACTTGATTCCTCTATGAGATCGTGTTCTAGTAGTTTCGTAATCTGGAATTCTATTTCTCTCTGATCTGGAATGCTACATCTGTATGGTTTCTTTGATATGTATTTATTTTCGATTAGCTTAATAGAAGCTTCTTGTGATTTCCTGGTTCCCACATTGTGTTTAGCAAATACATCTCTCTATAAGTTGGCTTACCTCTATTTTTTGTAGGTTATTTAGGTGTTCTAGGTTGTCCATAGGCTTACCCGTCTCCTTGTGTTCGGTAACGTTTACCTTTCTTCTCTGGTTATTTCTTCTTTCTTCTTTTCTATTAAATATTACTTCCTCTTTGTCGTCTACTTTTTGGCTAACCCTCAAATTCTCGTCTTGTCTTAGTTTGAATTCCCTTATGGCGTCCAGCCCTAAGATGAGATCATATGTGAAGTTATTATTGCGTACTATATACACATCTATCTCTTTCTCTATCTTGTTTATCCTCATTTTTAGTCTTGCCCGGCTACTCGTGAAGTCTTCCCCGTTGATGGTTTTGAACATGCTCTTGTCTTCTTTTATCTGATCAATGATCTTTTGATCGATAAAACTTGCATTCGCTCCCGTAGACACCTTTAATCTCTTTTTGATCGTTGACTTTAACTCGCAGTTTTATCAATGGTTCGTACTTCTCCGGGCATTTTAGTGTTTTTCTTCCTTCCCATCCGATGTTCCTGCTATTTCATTTTCTGATGTGAGCGCCTCCAGTGAATTTATTTGTTTGGGTTTGGATTTGAAGGAACTGAGAAAGCTACAAACTGGATATCAGAGTATGAAGAGGAATGCAAAAAATACAAAATAAAAAGCGATGAGGAAAAAGTCAAAGGTTTGAGAAAGTACCTAGGAAAAACAGCAAAAAGGTGGTACCAAACAAATCTACTGAAGGCTGGAGGACACAACTGGGAAGATTGGAAAGAAGCATTTCTCAAAGCCTTTAAGAATAAAGGTTGGCCGGCAATACGATATGCTTACAACTTTAAATACCTTTCAGGTTCGTTCGTAGAATATGCAATAGAGAAAGAACGACTAATATTGGAAGTAAAAAGGGAAATGGATGAAGAGGTGAGGATACACCTGATTGTCATTGGATTACCTATCGAAGTCCAAGACAAAATCGAAAGCGATAATATACAGACAACAAATGACCTAATAGGAATTTTGGGACAATATGAAGACTGGAGAAAAAGGAAAGAAACACAAGAAAGAAAGATAGACATGGTTAGAAAGGTAAATCCACCATTCAAAAAAAAACCGTGCACAATCTGTGAAGCACTGAACTTCCCGGGCCGATTCCACCCAGTGGAATTATGTAGAAATAGAGACAGAAACCCCCAGAAGAAACCCAAACAAATAAATTCACTGGAGGCGCTCACATCAGAAAATGAAATAGCAGGAACATCGGATGGGAAGGAAGAAAAACACTAAAATGCCCGGAGAAGTACGAACCATTGATAAAACTGCGAGTTAAAGTCAACGATCAAAAAGAGATTAAAGGTGTCTACGGGAGCGAATGCAAGTTTTATCGATCAAAAGATCATTGATCAGATAAAAGAAGACAAGAGCATGTTCAAAACCATCAATGGGGAAGACTTCACGAGTAGCCGGGCAAGACTAAAAATGAGGATAAACAAGATAGAGAAAGAGATAGATGTGTATATAGTACGCAATAATAACTTCACATATGATCTCATCTTAGGGCTGGACGCCATAAGGGAATTCAAACTAAGACAAGACGAGAATTTGAGGGTTAGTCAAAAAGTAGACGACAAAGAGGAAGTAATATTTAATAGAAAAGAAGAAAGAAGAAATAACCAGAGAAGAAAGGTAAACGTTACCGAACACAAGGAGACGGGTAAGCCTATGGACAACCTAGAACACCTAAATAACCTACAAAAAATAGAGGTAAGCCAACTTATAGAGAGATGTATTTGCTAAACACAATGTGGGAACCAGGAAATCACAAGAAGCTTCTATTAAGCTAATCGAAAATAAATACATATCAAAGAAACCATACAGATGTAGCATTCCAGATCAGAGAGAAATAGAATTCCAGATTACGAAACTACTAGAACACGATCTCATAGAGGAATCAAGTTCACCATTTGCAGCACCAGTGACACTAGCCTTTAAAAAAGAGTCGAATCGTAGAGATAGACTATGTATTGATTTCAGAGAGATAAACAAAATTGTAGTTCCGGAACCACAACCATTCCCAAGAATTGAAGATATCATAGTCAAAGCGGGAAATTGCCATTTCTTCTCAACGTTTGACATTAATTCGGCGTTATGGTCAAAGAGGCGATTCAGTACTGGCAGCATTGGTTAATCGGTAGATACTTCACTGTCCTTTCAGACCATAAACCGTTGGAATCAATGAGAATCAAAGCAAGAACCGATGAAACTTTAGGAGACCTGATGCACTACTTATCGCAGTACGACTTCAAAATCATCTACTCACCAGGAAAACACAACATAGAGGCAGTCGCACTATCCAGGAACCCCGTCTTAGAAAGTTTTGAGAACGAAGAAGAGGTTTTGAAAGTAGCGAATATTATAAAAAGACAAGACATAATCCGAGATCAGAAAGAAAACAGAGAAGATATTAAAAATACGAAAGACCTTATAAAAAAATCAGAGATTTTTTTTAAAAATATTAAAGGACGCCAACGTATATTCGTCTCACAAGAGTTTGGCGAGCATATCATAAAGACGGTGCATGATTTCTTTGGCCATGTTGGAAGGAATCACATATTGAAAAAAATCCGACCCTTTTATTATTTCAAAAATATGGACCGAATTGTCGACAAATTCTGCAAACAATGCGAAACTTGCATTAGGAATAAAAGCAGAACGAGAAGACCGATCGGGCTTATGTGGAGACTAGGACCAGCGAGGAAACCGTTTGAAATAATGTCATTCGATACGGTCCGAGGTTTTTCCAACAACAACTCACCAAAAAAGTATATGCATATACTCATAAATCACTTTTCAAGGGCTGTTTTTATGTCCACATCGAAAACACAACGCGCGGAAGATATCATAAAACTTATAAACTCGACAGGAGAAACTGACTCCATAAAAATTATCCTTGCAGACCGATACCCAGCGATGACATCCAAGGAAATTCAAGAGTACGCGAGAGAGAAAAACATTAAATTAATTTTCACCTCGACAGACTGTCCATCCTCCAATGGACTAAACGAGAGGGTAAATCAAACATTAGTAAACAGAATCAGATGCAAGATCAATTCGAAAAAAAAGAAACTGGACAAAGATCGCAGAAAAAGTCGTAGAAGAATACAATCACACCAGACACAGTGTAACGGGATTTGCCCCAAATCACTTACTGTATGGGAAAATGATCGAAATCATCCCTAAGGGAATAACAGAGAAGAAGATAAACTTAAAAAGAGACAGAGAAGAAGCATTTAAAAACTCAGCAAGAAATTTCGAAATCAACAAACAAAAATATGACAAAAAAAGACGAGAACACGAGTTTAAAATTGGTGATACGGTCTTCACCCACAACGGAAACAGAATGAATAGAAATAAGCTGGAAGAAATTAGGAAAGGACCTTTCAAAATTTTGAGAAAGATTTCAAACTCTATATATGAAGTGGATAACGGTAACCGGAGATCTGAAGGGAATTTCTTCAAACTGGCCCGGAAAAACGACCGAACAGAAAGGAAGTCGATTGAAGAGCTTCCGTTCCAACAGCTTCGACGTGTCGACATTGCACGGAGCTAAAAGTAAGCTTAGCGGATCCTCGAAAGCCGCTATTTCGACCTTTATGGCACCGTCGAATTGGTTCACGAAGAGACACCAATCGATGTCGAAGAAGCCGGAAGATTTAGTAACGGCCTGTTTAAGTCTCAAGTTCGATAAATCGAAGGTAGTGAAGGCGGTGAAGGAAACGTTGGGTAAAAAGTCCCCTAATAGCGAGGTCAAACACAAAGTCGTATTGGACAACACTAGTGGAACCAAAGTGGACGCTCAGCTAAGTTGTATTTCTCGTTACGATATCGTTTCTTGTTTAAGAGCCATCGTAGGTGAAAGGAGGAATGCAAGAACGCACATAATACGCAAAAATCTATGGCAGATTCAAAGTACAGTACTCGTTGTGATATTCGGTAAAGATAATAAGTTCTTCTATGGAGATTTCATTTTTCAAATTATTCTCGTACAAGTACGTATTTGCATAAATAAATAACACACGGTCTCTGCGTAAATACCCAGGCCAGTTATAAACATTTCAGTTTGCCAACGATATCCCAACATGTGGGACACTCACATGCGTGCTACTTCGTGAGCGATGATAAAGGCGCTGGTCAAGCCTTCGTCTCGATTTAACGCGCACGATCTCGAAGGACCTCCTATATCTAATCGCGTCAACCATACAGCAACATCGTGATTTACGTCCTTCGAGGACAGCATCTTTCTGTTCCATTTGTTCACGTTCTCGAGAGATCGTCTGGCATCGCCACGGCGGACCTACGACAATTTATTAATATTTTCTTAATAAAAGCTAGCAAATATTACGAATATATTATATTTATTATTACATCATGCATTATATACTATATATAAATATTCGTCAATGATAATAAATATATGTGCAAGTAATCGTGTTGTTGATTGTAATCAAATGTAACTTGTAACGCTATTAGTATTTTAATCTTCCTGAAAAATGTTGAAATGTTGATTCAACAGCAGAGAAGAATAGCAGAAAAAGAAAAGTAAAAGGAATCGCAAGTGTCGTATATCAATGATATTATCATAGGTCTATAACATTAAATTAAGATTCTTAAGAGATGAAAAAGGTTTAATAGTCGATTATACAGATATTTCGGATACACGATAAATGCGAGGTTTGTCAATGATCCGTGAAAATTGTTTGTTTGGAAATTTGTTTCCAAGGGATCGTTCACGGTTGTCCAATTTAACAAAATGGAACTCGTTGCATTTTATCGATCTAGAACGTCATGCGCAGATATTTTGACCTATATAATTTATATACCATACACTGTACAGATAAGTAGAAAATAAAATAATTGACACTCGCATATGCGTATCTCAGATAGTTACTACTTTAGTTAAATGATTTAATTTAATGGAAATCGCTTACCATAACGTCTCGTTTTTCCGCGTATAAAATCATTCGTACGATCACTAGAATCATGTTGGATTCGAGCGATGGGTCCATGTAAATTGCACTGACCTAGGATTAAAATACGTACGAAAATGTAACAGGCGTTAAAACAGTATTACAGCCTTACAAATAAATTATTATTCAAAACTCTCGTAAATACATCGTATCTTATATAATTTTCCTAAAAAATTAATTTTATTCGTTATATTTATCTTAGGAAATGTACGTTATTAATATCAACAGCATTGGAAAACCAATTACCGAATGGCTGAAATTAATCGATTACAAAATTCCATTACGGATAAATTATTCGCTGAACTTTTTAAAAGATACGTGTAAGCTTTGAACAGTGTAAACAGAAAATACAGAGATACGCATAACTCTGCCCTATGTTTCCCGGTTGCTTGCGTACATATGTAGGAGGAGGTATTCTATATCTAAGTATAATAACAGAATTTCGTTTGGTATTACTTACGATGTTTAAAAGAGCCAAGATATATTGCTGTACTCGAATTCCATGAAAATCTACCACGGAGTAATCAGCAGCTATTCCAAGCTCGAGCCATCGTGGCGGCGAATCCTTAGCAGCTGGTCTTTTCTCTATGAAATGACTTATCTTAGAAATCGACTTATCTTCCACGAAATTAGAAAGTCTACTCGACTCGACTTGATAGCTTAAACGCATGATTATTAAAAGCATAAATTAATATCTACGAGCAAGTATTCGTGGAATAATTATAATGATATAAATAATTATTTCAAAAGTATAATTTCAAAAATATCAATTCGGTATCACCGTGAATTTCATCCTGCAAATTTCTTTAAAATTCTTGACAAATTTTGGTAAACGTATTCCTCCAGCAAATTTGTCTATTTTTCTATTTTTTTACATTAAATTAGGCAAGATAGATAAAGATTCGTGCAATGGACAATATACATATGTGTAATAGACAGGGAATAATAAAATAAATTAAAAACAGCGAAATATAGATGAACGTGTAGAAGATCAAGCGAGAGTGGAACGCAATAGGGAGAATAATTGTAAACCGAGTTCCTTTTAAGGCTGAAGATAAGCTATTCTTATATTACATGCTGTTATTATTACTTTTGTACACGATAGATTGCAATATCAGTACAATTTCTTTCTTTCAGTAATATTCGATGATTCGTTAATTTATTAACCGCTATATTCTACGTGGTAAGTAGAAAAGCAACGATTGTACAAGAATGGCATTTGGAAAAATATTTGACTTACTTGATAATTTGTTCCTTTGCCATTTAGGACCAGAGAAGTATCCAATTTCCTCGGGATTTGTTATTTTATATAGGTTGGGGTTGATAATCAATCTCGGATCCACTCGGATTGGTTATCACACCTTTTATTTTCTCTCTTATACAAAACACCAAATCACACAGCAAACGTCTAAACTCTCCCAATGCGTCTTAGCAATTAAGGCGTGGTCGACTCCTATGACAAAAGAGCGTCGTTAGGAGTCGTACCAACATAACCCTAGTAACCTTTTAGTAACTAGCGGTCATACCAACTGAGCATTTCTCAACAGGATTTACGTCGATCGATAATTCTTCCACTATTGTATCGTTGTATTCTGTGGAGACATCGTCTTTTTCATCGTACAGAATCAATTTCTCAGCTTCTGGGTATTCCACGTCGAAGACGTCACCCTAAAGATTATAAAATCCCTGAACATCGTGGCTTAAGGAATCGCGTTTGCTTCGTTTCGACTTTCTCTTACTTTCTTCAACTTCAAATTTATTCGATTTCCCTGTAACCGAATTATCAACGTTTTACCACGTTTGCCTGTCTTATCTTCGCTATTCTCGTTACGGATAAAATGAAAAAATAGTTGCAAAATTTCTGAAATTGTAAATACGACCAGACTGGGACGTATCAACGACATATACGGTGTCACAAAATTGTGACAAGTCAATATTCCAGTTGTTAGTTTGTTGAATTTACGCCACCGCTGATTAAACGTATCACGCTTTAATAGAAAATTCAATTTCCCAGCGGGGAAAATGGAATTTTGCGCTAATTAAAGTATTGCGCTTTTGTACAAAATTCCATTGTTTTCTGTTGCCCGCGAAAATGCAATTTTACGACGGACATTTCAGACAAATTTCCATCAGACGGCTTTCCATCCGTAAAAAAGAATGCTATCTATAAAAATGTCAATGGAAATTGATCAAAGTAACGTCAAACAAACCCGTTTAAACAGCGAGGTAAATAGACCAATTGCTTTTAACAAAACCTGTATCGTTGCTCTTAACCGTTTCACTTTTAAATATCAATCGGCGCTGTTCCTCATTAAAATTTCGATTTAAATCGAACGAGAAATACAGCGTAACACTTGGAATTTTCTATCGTTTCTCAACCATACTTCGAACATTTACGTCGCATTCTTCGATTCATAGGATCGCGATGTTGGATTCTTCGATTTCGATACAAAAACGTTTCACAGCTTTCGACGCGGGCAATTTAATTAAGAGAACAAATAATTTGTTTATAAACTGCCAATTACGTGCCTTGAATTTCCGATATATGCAATAAATTTCATTGCTACTTGACCTAAGTGGGTCATAAAGTTGCAACCGTGTAAACCGTGCCACGTAATTTTATTGCATTCAATTTTCCACGTTTCCAACAATTTATCAAATTAGAATTTATCCGCGCATCGTACGAAATTTTTCATAAAAATTGATTAATAATAGTAGATATATAGCTCCTCGTATTCGTAAAACAGATTTTTAATCTGTAAACAACGAGTCGTGGTAATTACGATACGATCGATTTTCAACTTAGCAAAATTTGTTTCCATTTAACATTCACATCCAGATTGTATTTCCTTTGTAATAAATTAATTATATAATTAAATAAATTTATTATTCGAACCGATATTCAGATACAGTTCGAGTATACTTGATAAATTTTCAGACTCGATTCTCCAAGTCGAAAATGAGAACGTTTTATCCTATACTTTTTCTTCATTTTTCCACAAGGATTCGCGTTGTTCTCGCTTTCAGACGTTGTTCCGTTGCATCCTGTATATACTGTATATACTTGCATCCTGTATAGACAAATTGTAAGGAGTTGATTTACAGACAAGAAGAAGAAGAAGAAGGAAGAACTTTATATAATGTTCGTCAACGGACGTTTCTTTACAGAATTACAAACGAGTATCGTTCGTACGAAACAGGTAACGACGCGTTTTCCATCGCAGCGTGCAAAAGTTCGCTGTATTATCGCGTCAGCGCAGTTGCATGCTTTTTATCATGCGACAACAAGCCCGTGTCGTTAATAGCTACAATAATGATACAATGAATAATTATTATCTGGTATGTTTGATTGGTCGTTGGAGAACGTTGTCCGTGTGCTCGGATAGAAGCCTGACATCGATCAACGATGGGAGTAATACGATCTCGTACACACAGTTGCTAACAATTCGATCGAGTTGCAAAAACCGCGTGTTTTTACTCGTTGCGCTAGTTGTTCACGCGAACTCGCATCTCCAGAATAAACCTTCCGTTTTACAGTTGCGAAACCATAAATACAGAAAAGAAAACGCAGTTCTTGAAACTCTGACGAAACGCTGATAATACGGTCAATTGTCGCGTGCTGTGAAATGGAAAATTCGTCGTTACTTGTTTCATACGTACGATACTTGTTTGTAACTGTGGAAAAACGCGTTTATTGCCCAGCTTCGTACGACATGTTTTTCGGTAAATATTTACAAAGCGGACAATCTCGCCATATTCAACGGCTTTGAAATATGTTTGCCAAGGCTAATATTCCGAACAACTTTTTCCTGTAATACTCTTTACCGTCGCTCTGCTTTCCGCGATATCCGCAGCAATTTCTGTCTCGACGACAGCGATGATTTCGTAGTTTCGCTTTTCTCGATATCACTGCTAAAGCTTTTCCTACCTCGAATAACGACGCAAAGCTTCGTATGAATCGTATCTATCCTGTTACTTGATACGCGAATTTAATTCACGGTAGCCTCAGTGATGTTTCTTTCCTGTGCGAGTTGAAAATGATTATCAGAAATGCATATATATGTCGGGTTGGCGTTAAGATTAGAGTTAGGGTTAAAGGCGTGAAACGAATCCCTATTGGCGCTAGACGTGATCATTATGCAATAGAGGAGATATTTACTAGTGCAAATATGACTATGATGGAATTGGACAAGTAATCGCGATAATTAGATACTCGAGAAGCTAATGACAATGATCCTAGGCTCAATAACGAATCCGCGGTCAAAGGGATGACGAACTTTACCCTTCGTTAGCGTCTAAGTTACACTGTACGTTAGAGAAAGGGGCAATTATTACGTATACGAAAGACAGGTCGATTACTGATGAGATCGCACTAGAGAGTGACTCTCCGTCGCGGTGACGCTGTCGAAGAAAACTATGATGGGTGTGCCTAAGGGCACGAGATCATCGGATTCGCGGAGAAAAGTCTTCGTTCGAAGGGTGAGGGAAATTGACGTTGCTGTTAATTGGTCAATTTCCATGTTGGTGGTTAGAGAAAGATATTAGCTGTCCTTGGGGAAAGTTGCTAGCGAGAAGCGTCGTTCGTGGAAGGATAGATTTCTCTTATCTTCCCGTAGTTGGGGCACAGGCCATTTGTCTATTTGAGAGACTTTGTGTAATTGAAATTTAATATTCGTAGCGGGTCCTCGCCCAGCTAAACATATACTGTGAAGATGCGTTGGCATCTGGCAATCGTCTTACCCGAAGGACAAAGTCTGCGTGTGGCGAGCCACGGGACAGAAATCGTTGAAATGTTTACCGTCTTGCCCTGTCCCAAGTATTTCTTTTAAGGAGAGCTATAGAATTACTTCATGCCTTTGTTAGACAAAACGTTCATCCCTTTGACCGCGGCTACGTTCGGCGACTGATTGTCGCCTCGAGTCCGAGCTCACTATCATAAATCTCAAATAAATACAGTCGGATCGAATGACAACAGTTTCTTAATACGGCTATGGTGAAATCTAAATTACAATACTAGGGGTCTTCCCAAAGTTCCAAAGGGAAGGTTCCGGTGTTCTTTCATCTCCGACATATATATATGTCCGACATCTCCGACATATATATGTAAGGCTCCGACACCGGAGCCTTCCGTTGAAACCGGGGAAAAACCCCTAATATTGTAGTTTGGATTTCACCATAGCCGTAGTTAAACAATCACCGTCCTTCAGCCCGATTGTAATTGCCTGCAATCTATGAGAATGAGTTTGGGTTCGAGGTGACAACCAGTCACCGAACGTAGCCGCGGTCAAGGGACGAACGTTTTTCTAACAAAGTCATGAAAAAGTCTATAGCCCTCCATAAAAAGAAATAGTTGTAACGGCACTTGACAGTAAGCATACTAACGGTTTCTGTCTCATGGCTCGTCATAAGCAGACCCTATTCTATGGGTAGGTCGATTGCCGGTTGTCGAGACATATTCGCAAAACATCGACCCGTCATAAACCTTAAACCTTGATTAACGAAAATAGGCAAACAGTCTTTTCCGTGAAGGACACTTCCAAAGACTGACTAATTAACAACAACGGCAATTTCCCTCACTCTCTGAACGAAGACTTGTCTCCACGAATATAAAAGACCTGGTGTCGCTAGAGAGTGGGGCAGTTTTTCCTAGACAGTGTCATCGTGAGAGCTTCGAGTACGATTTCATCGACTAAGATATCATTTCGATAGAGTGCTTACTTCGCGGGCTAACTGAGAGTACCACCTAGGCGTTGCCTACGAGTAAAGAATAAAAGAGTCCCGTGGACTGCGGATTCGTTTCGAACCTAAGGTCATTATCACTAGTGCTACGAGTGCCTAATCTTGTTAATAAGTCTGTGCTAATAAACTCTCCATCGTATCACGGCAATGGCCAACCCTAATGAAAATTCATTAAACGCCCATCTCCTTAATCCTGACTTCTATCCGACATATATATAAATGTACGGACATCAACGTCCGAGACGTTCGTCCATGCCAAACGGTAACGCGTACAGGAAACATTTGTTCAAAATGACTTTGACTTTAGCTATATTTTCAAATTGGAATTAGCTAATGGTCGTTCGCTTTGTAAATGATTATTTCTTTTTCTTCTTTTTGCCTGCAGATTAAGCCCTTCCTGTTTGACGGTTTAAATTTATTAAATTAAATTTATTAAACCGAATATATATATATTCGTTTGTGCTACGATTACTCTCATACTCTATGTATGGTATTATCATATCGACGCTATCAGTTCTTACAGTATCACGATCAGAGTCAATTTTAGAATAGAAGAAGCAATTAACGGCGGATCGCAAAGTAAGAAGCTTATAACATAATTGGCAAGGAAGTCGGTAAATCGATCAACCAATCACCTACATCCAACCGTCTAACGAAAGATGAAAAGCCATCGCGATAACGATCCTTCTCACCTGCAGGATTTTCCGGATTCACAGACACGAAGCTCGAATTATTCCTGATCGACCACCACTTTTCGTTTTTCGGCTGAAACATCACATGCTGGCCATTCGTCAGCGGCTGAACGAAGAACGATCTCTGCCCGATCAACATCAAGGCGTACACTTCTTCTTCGCATATCGTCACGACGACGAAGGAACTCGCGTCTCCTTCCAAGCTGCCTTGTCGAAGATCGCAGTTCGCCTTGGCGTTACGTCGCTCGGACTTGGTTTTACCCTGGCGCACCCAATTCACGGTGAAATTCGACGACAGTATCAATGGATCGTTGGCCATGGTCCTTAAGGTCCAGTTTCTGATCTCGAGGAACACCGGCTCTTGGTGAAGATACTCGCGCCAAGTTTCTCGGTATTCGTGGGTCGATCTTTTGTTCCGCGCGCTCTCATTCGGGATCACTCGAGGGTAAACGATCTCGTACTCCTGCAAGCTTTGCAGAAAGTCGCTCATTCGCGACTTAGTAGCGATCGTGCCGAGCAGCCACGTGGCGAGGAGAAAACTGGGAAGTTTCGATCGCGTCATGTCTCGCGCGCTTTGATCGAAATTTCAATAGGATTTTCTGGCTACCCAAAACTCGCCAGGCATGCTCGTTCACTCGCAGACGTAGTTATCGCGATGAAAGCAGCTAATTCGCAGACCCGATATTCTCATTTCATTTCGCCGGTTCGTAACGCGTTCGAAACGCCGTGTCATATAGACGCGGATGCGACGATACTCTCGCGTTCTAACATTTTCAATGTCTCGCGCTTCATCACGTAGCTCGCGCGGAAGTAATACGAAGGTGAATCGTTGGTTTTAATACACAGGGTGTTGTTTAATCGATCGAAAAAATGGAAAAGGGACGGATTCTACGGTACACCAGAGATGAAATGAAATCATAGAATGCAGTGGTTTTGTAGGTAGTGTTTTATCGAAAAGATTAACCGTGAATATTTGCTCGACCTATTTATACCAAATTGATACAGAATCTTAAATTACAGACGAATCTTTCTCAATTTCCTTCGATCATCCTCTCTAGGCGTACGAAACTGCCTCGTTGAATTCGAACGTTTCTCGATTTCCTTCGACGTCTTTCAATTTCTTCTTTTTTCAATCGCCGTTCGCCTTCTCAAAGCTGTCTTCGAACAGAATTCTTAGAACGACTTCCAATTCCTTTCGATTCGTCCAATCGTTTAGCTTTACGAAACTGTTTCGCTAAACTCCTTTTTCCACTGTACTTGCGTATCGTAACAAATTCGTCGGCGGTAACTCGCGTCGATTAACGATTCACCACCAGTAAAGTAACCGGGAATGCAGCAAACTAGTAGTCGGTAGAACGAAGCGGAACGTAAGTGGAGTGAGCGATAAGAGCGA
Source organism: Bombus affinis (assembly GCF_024516045.1). Taxonomy (NCBI): domain Eukaryota; kingdom Metazoa; phylum Arthropoda; class Insecta; order Hymenoptera; family Apidae; genus Bombus; species Bombus affinis. The sequence continues at coordinate 16,450,550 of NC_066346.1, read as the reverse complement.
TCGCGACAATCGTACGCCTCGCCGTGCGATTCCCACGCGAACGAATCATCAAATTCGAGCCAAAGATTCTCACTAACTCGAAGATTCGCGCCAGTATTTTCCACGCGCGCGTCACAGAAATTCGAACGACTTTCGCGAAAAGGACGGAAGGATAAGACGATCGATCGGATCTCGGGTCGATCGCGATACCCCCGGACAGAAGGTTTCGACGAAAAAGTGGAGTAGACGCGACGAAGGAGCGTCGTGCAGCAACTGGTGGCCAATTTATTCACCACGTGCCGTAGGAATTTAATTTTCTTTCGCGCAAGAACGATCCACCATCGGAGAAAGTAGAATATATTTAATTTCGATCTCGTGTCGATCGCGACGTTCCGGATGGAACGTTTCGCCGAAGAGGTGGAATAAACGCGACGAAGGAGCGTCGTGCAGCAACCGGTGGCCAATTTTTCCACCACGTGGCACCACATGGAAATTTAAACGTTTCCCATGAAAATGATGCACCATCGGTGAAAGTAAAATACGATAATTAATCGGTCGTCGAGTCGAACGTGATATTCCGGATAAAATTTTTCGATGAAAAAAGTGGAGTAAACGCGACGAACGAGCTTCGTGCTACGACTGGCAGCCACATGGACGGATGAACGCGGCTGGAAACGCACGCGAGTGCAGCGGCGAACTGTGCGTAAGAGTAAGAGCGAACGCGAGACTGGAAAAAGCACCAGCGCTTACCGCCCACTGAAGTTCTAGTAATGGCAGCTTTATGTGCAATCACCGAGAAACGAGGATGCTGGCGAACGCATTGTTCGACCCCGACCGAGACGATTTAACAAGGGCCGAGGATTTCATCTTGAACGTTGCTCTTGTCACGACCGGCATACTTCAAATCCGATGGACCGATGATGGAGATAGAGATGTGGCGGCCTTGGCGACAATGTATATCGCCGAAGTGCCTAATGAGTCACCTGTATCCTAACGGTCCTTCCACCGAATGTCCTAGAAGTGTGACAACGGTCACGTACGCCTACAGGGTAGTGGGGATATTGAGGGATGACAAACAAAGAAGAAATAGATGTTACCGAAAGTCAAATTGTAAGAGCTTCAGTCTTGGAAAGTCACGGCTGGAGCTCAGAACAAAATCGCAGTCAGTGTAAATTCAGAATACAAGAAATAAATTCTCTTGTTTTTTTTTTTTGTTACCTTAATTTTTTCCTTTCGTTCGAGCCCCCTGTTTTTTATTTTACGTGACATTTTTGGCGATTACTGCCAGGATAGTGAAAAGTGTTTGTTCGGAAACCAAAAGACATTCATCCTCTACGGAAGATAGAATTATTTGGGACTACGGTCATCCGCAACAACGAAGTAACTATCACGAACCGAGTGAAGTGACAAAGGAAGGTAAACTGGATTCCTTCGTACGTTACCGTGAAAGAAAATCTAGCTTCAGTAGCCAAGACTCATCTTCGTCCTAAAGCAGGAAGATGTCTAAGACAAACGAATCTCAAACTTCTACCTCAACGGATCCAACGTTGCGAACAATATTGGATAGTATTCAAAAACAGCAAGAGAGTATTGCCCGTTTACAGGAGGATATGTTACGTTTGTCTATGCAAAGCGACGAAACAAATAGATACAGGGTAGCAGAATTCGGAAGTCTTAGGAGAACCGTCGCAGAGCTACGGACTGGGTTCGGATCCCTTGCGACTGATGATTCTGATTCCATCATTACCGAAAGCAACGAAAGTAAATCGACGGCGATTAATCGCACCGGGAGTACGGTTAGGGCACGCGAACCGACCGGGTTAACGATTCCAGGCATCCCACCTGCGCACATCGACACCGAACAACCCGAGGTTGAAGAAAGAGGCTATTTTCCACCCGCTCTTTCCACTCTACGAGTTAAGGATGCAATACGTTGTATTCCAATGCTCAACGGAGACGATGACGTAGGTGTGGAAGAATTCATCAAAGAAGTGAGCAGTATGAAAGACCGTTGCATGGAGCAAGATTTATTGCTAAAAGCAATAAAGGCAGAAAAAATCGTAGGAAAAGCAGCTCAAAGTATCCGCAACATCCCCATTGAGTGCTACAGTGATCTGTACAACGCACTGAGGAACAATGTGGCAGCTCAAGTGACTTCGGAAGAATATCGGGAACAATTAAAAGAGTTGAGACAGGGACGGGAAGTATCAGTGCAGAGTTTTAATATTCGGTTCAGAAGAATACTCAACCGTTTACTGTACGCAGTAACCAACGAGTACCCACAACCACTTCTACGCAAGCTAATGATCGAAGAAACTACAAAGAAGACTGTCCGTGTGTACCTAAAGGGACTCAGGCGCGACATAGGCCGAACATTATTAATCATTGAACCCGTGAATCTTGATGAAGCTGAAAAGAAAGCAGCCGACTTAGAACGCTATTCACGAGAAGAACGGCAAGCCAATTGGTCAAGTAGTCGCTTGCCTTCCGCTAGTAATCGCCTCAACAATCAATCAATGCAGGTTTTTTTTCTTTTTTTTTTTTACTTAATAGAATATTTACAATCAATTCTCGTTGAGAATTTTCAGTAACTTAATTTGGCAATGATACAATGACATGGATTATAATAGCATTATATTGTTGGTTCTAGTAGGACTAAGGATTTAATCTAGTGGGTATTTTCTTTTTAGTCTGCGGATCTGGTCCGTCTTGTCCAGTAGTTGGGTGACTAGTGGGCTGTGGTGGTTGTTGACTCTTGTGTTATATCTGCTTCTGGACTTGTGTATTTCATCTTTGACTGTAGGTATCTTGAGGTTACGGTGGATTGTTTCGTTGGTAACATACCAGGGTGCATTTAATAGGGATCTTAGCGTTTTCGATTGGAAGCGTTGGAGTATTTCAATGTTGAAGTTACTTGCTGTTCCCCATAGTTGGATTCCGTAGGTCCAGACAGGTTTTATTACGGCCTTGTAGAGGGTTATTTTGTTCTGTATGTTTAGTTTGGAGCGTCAGCCCGTGAGCCAACAGAATTTTCTTAGTTTTTCCTTTAGTTGGTTTGTTTTTTCTGAGATATGTTTTTTCCAAGTTAGCCTCCTGTCCAGGGTCATGCCCAGGTATCTTACGGAGTCCTTGCTTGGGATTATTGCGTTGTTAATGGTGACCTGGGGGCAGGTTTGTTTTCGGAGCGTGAAGGTTACATGGGAGGATTTTTTTTCGTTTATTTTAAAACCCCATTTTTGGAACCACTTTTCCATGGAGTCGAAACTTCGCTGGAGAGTGGATGAGGCAATTGCCGGGTCTGCGTGGGTAGCTAATAGTGCTGTGTCGTCGGCAAATGTTGCTATTGTTACCTCGTTTGATATGGGTAAGTCGGCAGTGTAGATGGAGAACAGTAGGGGTCCGAGGACACTACCTTGTGGTATGCCAGATTCTATTGGGAATGTTGCGGAAGTGGCGTCTAGACATTTAACTATGAATTGTCTGTTGGTTAGGTAGGATTTTAAGATGGAGTAGTATGGGTGGGGTAGTATTTTTTTAAGCTTGTAGAGTAGCCCTTCATGCCATACTTTATCGAATGCCTGTTGGATGTCTAGGAATACCGCTGAACAGTATTTTTTCTTTTCAAGGGTTTGGCTGATCATGTGGGTTATGCGGTGGATTTACTCTACTGTTGAGTGTTGTTTTCGGAAGCCGAATTGGTGATCTGGGAGAGTTTTCAATTCTTCTAGGAGTGGAAGGAGACGATTCGTGAGCATCCTCTCGAATAGTTTAGACAGGGTAGGTAAGAGACTGATTGGGCGATAGGAACTGGTTTCATATATTGGTTTACCGGGTTTGGGGATGAGGGTGATTAGTGAGATTTTCCACGCCTTAGGAAAGTGTTCAAGGCGGAGGATGGCGTTAAAGATTGATGCGATGAGTGCAATCCCTTTTATGGGAAGTTCCTTGATTGCTTTATTTCCTATTAGGTCGTGACCTGCTGCTTTCTTGGGGTTTAGGCGACTGATTGCTTCTATGATCTCTGCAGAAGTGAAGGGTTCAATAGGAGGGGACATTTGGAAGGGAGTGTGCAGGTATTCGGTGACGTCCGCTGCAGCTATGGAGGAATGGGGTTGAAATACTTCAGTCAAGTGTTCAGCAAATAGGTTGGCTTTTTCTATAGGGCTACGCGCCCATCCACCCTGCGGACAGCGGATTGGAGGTATTATTTGTGGGGGGCGCGTGAGTTTCCTGGAGGCTTTCCATAGTGAGTAGTTTGAGTCGGCTGTGGGGGGGATCAAATGATGGCGGCAAGCCATCAGAACGGACACGTGCACGTGCACGTCGCTCCGTAGGCATAACCGAAGTATCTGGGTAAATTAAAGAATTCGGGCGGAAAAGTGCACGGAAGTGAAGTTTCTAGTGCTCCGGAATGAGTGGGAATACAAGAAATAGGGGAGCTCGCTGGTATAGAAGCGAGAGAAACGATTGAAAGTGCTGTGTGTGAAAAGTGAGGTTAAGGGCAGAGCGGAGGCCATCTTGGGTCGCGCGACCGAAGCGCCACCGTGCGGGCTACCTGGGTAACCAAGGAGTGGTGGAGAGCGCCCCCGTGGAGGGCCAGTCAAAACTCCCCGCGTCGCACAGTGATAGTGACATTGCTAGTTTTAGAAATATCCGGTCATCAGTCATACGACTGGCGACTTTACGACGACATCGGCAAGTTTATTTAGGACACGAATCGCATACACGCGGAAGGATACAGTGGGATTACACGACGACCGGCTACGTCGAAGGACATCCATTTCAAACATACATACATATATATATATGTATATTAAAGATACAAATACAATATGGACAAGTACTATAAGGTAAGTAAACTTACGGCTCAGGGGGTTTCGGAGCTTCCAGGCCCCGTCGGGGATTGGAGTAGCGTCCCAGGCTCGACCTGACGGTCACCCAGCGACTGGACGAACGGCGAGGGGAAGGTCGATCCCAGGGCCTCCCCTCGTTCGGTAAACACGACCGGGGACCAAGAAACACCTGCAGTTGTCACAGAGGAAAAGATGTGCAAGAAAAGCACAAGAAGATACCTCGAATTTGATGAAGACATCGCGGGAATCATCGAGGATGTCGAGATGCCAATGGAGGCACTCAAGGAAAAGACACCACCCACCGAAAAGGCGACCCGAATCGCCAAGGAAAAAATCTTGAAAGGTGACAAGATCACCAGATATATGAGAAAGTCCCCAGTGGAGGGGAGCGCGTGCAAGACAACGAGAAGCCTGGCCAGGAGCCAGCCGATGGCAACGAGGGACGAAGCGGCCAGCACCTCGGAGCTAGACACACCGGCGGAAATGTCGGACAGCGGCAGCGAAGCGGCGGCACCAAGGGAATGTCTCAGGAGGAAGGCCATGGCGAACAGAGCAACGGCCGAGACCAAATGCAATGACGAGGACAGTATCGTCATCAAAATGAGAGAATGCAAGGCGATGACGGAAATCATCACAGAAGTCCTCCGCGAAATCCAATGCATAGGTAGCAGACTCCACCTCATGAGCAAAAAGGATACCGACATCAAGAAAAGGAGGGACGCTATCAGTAAAAAAGCGATCAAGCTCCACTCGATGTTGGACGAGATGAGGCTCAAGAGGAACGCTAGACAGTCACGGCCACCAGGATGACCACCCCTCCGGGGAGGAGTGAGGAGAAGGAAGAAAAAAGGTAGGAGATATCGCCCGTCGAGGGGAAGGGCGACACCAAGAGAAAGAGACCAACGACCGTGGAGGCCTCCTACGCAGGAGCCTGTGCCGACAACAGCTCGGCAAAAGCGACTACGGACTGCACGGACAGCGATGTAAAGGAAGACTGTATCCCTGTCCGCGGAAGGAGAGGAAAAAGAACGGACACCCCGACGGTGGTCAGGAAGGCGAACGAAGGAAGGGCGGCATTGGACAAGCCAAAGAGGCCGGAGGGACCGATGAGGATACGTAACAGACCCGAAGCCATCCTCGTCAAAGTAGGGCAAGACAAGGAGTGGATCCAGGTCTACAAAGACTTGATGGGGGTAAGGGAGACCCTAAAAGAGAGCTGTGGAATTAGGAGGACCAGAACAGGTGACATTCTGATCGAGCTGAAAGTAGGTAGCAACGCCAAAAAGACCGCGGCGGATATGAACACGGCGCTAAGAGGCAAGGTGAGAGCGCTACCAATGCGCGACAAGACCTCCGTAGTGATCAGGGATATAGACCCGCTCGTAGGCAAGGAAGAACTAGCCAGGGAGATAGTAATGCAACTGGGCATAAGCGACATCACCGAGGTTGAAGTAAAGACCCTAAAAATGGCGCCGTGGGGCACCCAATCGGCAATAGTGACGATGCCGAAAGCCTATCTGGCCAAAGAGGGGGCGAGCCGGAAGATCAGAACCGGCTTGACGATAGCCTCGATAAAGGCACTACCCAATGTGGTAAAGTGCTTCAGATGTCACATGTTCGGGCATATCGCGAACAAATGCACGGCGATAAGCCCTGGAAAGGAGATTTGCAGGAAGTGCGGAGCCAAAGACCACACGATAGCTGCCTGCGTCAACGCACCCTGCTGCTCCATCTGCAGCAAGGGGAAAGGAGTGAAATTTGACCACGTAACCGGATCCCTGGCTTGTCCAGAATATAGAACGCGGTTGAAAGCGTATAAATGAGGATACTGCAGATAAACCTCAACAGATGCAAGCTGGCGCAGGATATGATGCACCAATGCGCGATCGAACTTAGGCCGGATATAATAATAATTTCCGAGCCGAACAGGCAGCTACCGCACTGGTTTAATGACACCAAAGGAGACGCCTCGATATGGGTCACACTCCTCAATGGCAAACTGCCTGATGAAACAACTGAGGTCAAGAGCGACGGGATAGTGGGCGTCCGCGTCGGCGACGACTTCTGCTTCAGCGGATACTGTTCGCCCAACACAAATAAGCTAGCATACTCCAAATACATAGACACGCTGTCGACTATGACGAAGAGCGTTGCTAGAAGACACGATAAGGTCTTCGTGGCCGGAGACTTCAACGCAAAGTCAACCTGTTGGGGAGGATCGACCACAGACATGAGAGGGAGAGTCTTAATGGAGGCACTAAGCGGCCACCGGGTGCTTCCAGTGAGGCTCAAGGAAAAGTACACCTTCTTCATGAACGGGAAGACGAGCTTCCCCGACATAATAAGCGTATCCAACAAGGTCAGCGAGATACACGCCGGAAGCGCGGTCTTGGACAAATACTCGGCCTCGGACCATCTGTACGTGCCCCACAGGTTTAAGGCTAGGAAGACCCGGACCGTATCGAAGTTCTACAGGTACGTGACCAAGGACATGTCGCCGGAGGAATTCCTGAGCAGATTTGACGACACACTAAAGAAGGAGGACCTCAACGCGGCTATCGGAGCGGATGGGGCCGAGCCCTTGCAAAAGAGCATCGAAGGTACGTGCGAAGGGATGCTAAGGAAATCGAACTGTGCGGCGAGCCGCAAGTACGCGAACTACTGGTGGAACCCGATGATCGCGGAACTGAGAGCGCTGGCGCACAAAGCGCTCAGGAAGGTGACGAGAGAAAGGAAGAAGAATGCCGGCAACACCGAGCCCCTCGTCAACGCCTACAAGGAGATCCGAAGGCAGTTAAAAAAGGAGATCGCCCGCAGAAAAAAAAACAGCTTGGGCAGAATACTGCAAGATACTGGAGAGCGACCCTTGGGGCAAACCCTATCGCACGGTCATGAAGAAATGTAAAAGCAAGGGACCAACCAACGACATGCCGATCGACATGGTGAAGGCAGTCCTACAGAGGCTATTCACCTTGGGACACGGACCACCCCATTATGAGGGCCGCGAAGAGGCAGAGACCGAAGAAGAAGGAGATATTAGCCTCAGCGTCGCCATCGGCGAAGGCGATGTCGTCGATGCCGCCGGAAGAATGAACACTAAGAAGGCTGCAGGAGTCGATGGCGTGCCGGGCGAGATCGCGAAGCTGATAGCGAGTCGCAGGAGCGAGATCGTGACAAGGGCGTTCAACGGCATCACCGAATCAGGAAGGATCCCAGACTGCTGGAAGACGGCCAGAGTAATACTGCTAAGGAAACCGGGAAAGGATCCCAGTCTCCCTAACGCGTACCGGCCGATAAGCATACTCTCAACCATGAGCAGGATCTGGGAAAAATGCTTTAAGAAGATCATCGAGAGATTCATCGGAATGGACCCGTTCCATCGGAGGCAATATGGCTTCAGAAAGAAGAAGAGTACGGTAGATGCCATCACGCAGGTGATGAAGTTTGCCAACATCTGCAAACAGAAGAAGGTAATTTGCGTGATGATCACCCTGGATATTAGCAATACCTTCAATTCGCTCAGCTGGAAGAGCATATACGAGGAATTTGACAAGAGGAAGCTGCCATGGAAGGTCAAAAGGCTAATCGGCAGTTACCTATCCGGAAGGAGGATCATCGTGAGCAACCAGCACGGCACGGTGGAGCACGAGGTGGCGGCGGGAGTTCCGCAGGGATCCATCCTCGGACCATTCCTGTGGAACTTGGTATACGACCGGTTGCTCGAGAGACTCGACAACATGCCAATGGTCAGAGCAACCTCCATCGCGGATGAGCTGGCCATCACATGTTCCGTCGGGAGGAACGAAGAGGCCTCCGCCAAGGTCAACACGATGCTAAGGATCGCCAACGATTGGTGCACGAGTGTCGGGCTCACCCTGGCGAGAGAAAAAACGGAGGTCATGCTCATCACAAGCTTGCGAGTGCCGAGAGTGGTGAAACTCAGGTTGGGCTCCTCCGACATCGAAACGGTCGATCGCATCAGGTATCTCGGAGTCGTCATCGACTCCAGTCGGAGGTTCGGTGCGCATATCGAGATGGTATGTAATAGAGCCGACAAGTTAATAGGAGCCCTTAGGGGAATTCTACCCAACATCAACGGGCCGCCCAGCTTGGCTCGTAGGCTCTACTACAATGTGTGGGAGTCCATCGTAACTTACGGAGCACCGGCGTGGGCTAGAGCAGCGAATACCGATAAGAACAGGAAAAAGCTGAAACGAGCACAACGAACGGCCCTGTGCATAACAACGACGGCATACCGTACCGTCTCCCACGCGGCACTTTGCGTGTTGACCGGGAATCTCCCGATTTACATAAAGATAAAGATGCTCGGAGAGACCTACGAGAGGAACAAGATACATGGGTCCAGGATTGGCACGGATGACGGCTGCAAGCTGAAGGAGGAACTGGAGGCGATTCGCAAGAAGGCCCAAGAGGACTGTCAGAAGGAGTGGAACAACTACAAAAAGGAAAATATCACAAAGAAATTAATACCGAGTGCGCTGCTATTTACCAAAAAGAAGATGGACATCGATCACCACACCATGCAGCTGCTAACCGGGCATGGGAGCTTCGGTGTCTATAGAAAACGGATTGGCAGGGACAGCGACAGCAACTGTCTTGACTGTGGAGATTCGAACGACGATGCAGAGCACGCCCTCTTCGCGTGCCCGAAGTGGACGGACAGAAGGATCGAGCTGGAGAACGCTCTGGGCGGGAAGATAGATGTGGGCAATCTGATCGCCACGGTGACCGCCAAGGACGAGAGCTGGAATAAATTCAGGCAATTCTGCAAGACCGTCATGTGCCACAGGAGGGTGACAGCGAGGGCCTGGGAAGAGGTAAGGAGGAGAACGAGCGAAACAACAACTACGCGGAGCAATGAGGGCAAGAACATGAAACAACGAAAAACCGCAGAAGGAGACCAGCCCAGAATTCTGAACTGGCTGAGAGGACGACATGAGCAGTAACTGCCCGAAGAAGTAGATACAACGGGGCACGAAAGGACAACCCTGATGACTGCCGACAGGTTTTGCCGGGGTTGTCTGCCCTCTAAGCGGAGGAAGAAGGAAGAGGGGCTTTTAGTGGGTATGGCAACGACATCCGACCGACTCCCACATAACCCAGTGATGCGGGTCACTGGGCATGCGTAATAGCATTTTCCCCTCCCCACGCAAAAAAAAAGAGTCGGCTGTGGGGGACAGGCTGGCGAGATATTTGTGAAAACGGTCATTATTGTAGTTTTTTATGGTTTTGGATAGTTTTCTAGTTGCGTTGTTTAGTTTGCGTTTGTCCTCCGGTGTTCTATGGGTCTGCCATATCCTTCTTAGTCTACGTTTTTCTGCTATTTTTTTTAATATGTACTGGGGGTATTCGTGATTGCTGATGGACGTTCTTGCCGGTGTGGAGACGCGGATAGCGTTTATTATGCTCGCATTTAGGTATTCCGTGGCTGCTTCGATTTCTTCATTGGTTTTTAGTGAGGTTGAGGCTGAAGTTGAGTGGGTAAAGACTTCTCTAAAGAGCTGCCAGTTGGTGTGTTGGTTATGAATGGAGCCATTAGGTGTATTCTCGATGATAGTTGAACTGACTGTTACTATCACGGGGGAATGGTCAGAGGAGAGATCAGCCGAGGAATTGATTTGGACATGTCTTGACGAGATATTTATAGATATGAGGAAATCAAGGAGATCGGGTATTTTGTTTGTGTCGGTGGGCCAGTGTGTGGGTTCGTATGTGGTAAGGTAGTTGAGGTTGTTGGTTATTATGCTGTTGAGGAGGTTTTTGCCTCTTACTGTAACCAGTCTGCTGCCCCATTGGGTGTGTTTGGCGTTGTAGTCTCCTCCGGCTATGAATCTATTGCCCAGGGTGTCCAGGAATTAGTCGAAGTCTTCTTTGGCGATGGAGTGTCTGGGAGGGCAGTATACAGCTGAAGTGGTGATTGTACCATGACAGTCTTCTATTGCTTCGTTTGTTGCTTGGAGGTAGTCTTTCTGGAATGGTGGAAGTTCGTAGTGCTTAATGTTTGATTTGATTATGATTCCGGTGCCGCCGTGGGCCTTTCCGCTGGGGTGTTGGCTATGGTAGAACTTGTATCCGTTTATGTTCAGGTAGTTTTTGTCGGTGAAGTGGGTTTCAGATATGAGCATTATGTCGATTAGCTGGTGTTTTAGGAAGAGTTATAGCTCAAGTTTACGTTGCGCTAGACCGTTGGCATTCCACAGAGCTATGCGTCTTGGTTTTATTTTGTGTCGGGGCGTATTAATTTATCCATGATGAGTGTTAATAGCGATAGCAAATTGTTTATTTGCTCTGATTGTTTCTCTATTAGCTTTTTAAGTCTAGAGACGTTGTCTGTATTAGGTGGGGTGGGGGCACTATTTTGGGGAGGATCCCTGTGGCTATTTGGTGTATTTCGAGTGCCTTGTACCGTTTGGGCATAGGAGTTTGAGGGGTAGTGATGGGTTTGCACAGGCGAGCCTGGTAGTGATTGTTGGGCCATCATCGAGCTAGCTATTTCAATATGAATAACTAGTCGTGAGGCTATGCGGCAGGGATCGGGTTGGGGTTAGGTGCGTAGGCTTTTCTTCTCTCTGGCGGATAGGAAACACTTGGGAAGATAGGAGCACGTTGTGTTCACTTTCGACGGTTGGGTGACACGTGCTACTTTCGAACTTCACTGGGCACTAGAGACACGTCTGCACGCTTCGACACTCGACAGCGAACTGAATCAATGCAGGTAAGACGATCTAATACACTATCTAGATCGCCTAACGCACCAGTAGCTCAGAAACCTACCACATTCGACCGAGTAGAGAATGGGCCACCCGCTAAACGCGCGCAACTGAAGTGTTTCAAATGCGGAAAGCTGGGACACATGGCTAGCAAATGCCAAAATTTTCTACAACCGAGCCAGTACGACCGACCACCCGCAAGAATTCAAGCAGTCCAGGAAAGGGACGAAACACGAGAAGTAACATCGAACCAGAGTATAGACGAACCGCGCGAAACATACGAGTCAACATCACCACAGGAAGATTACTCACAATACCTTTGTCAACCCGAACCACAGAGCGAGTATTTCTGGTCGACACAGGAGCAGGGATAAACCTAGTGAAACGTAACAAAACTGTCAACGCGATACAAATAGGGCCTAGACAAAAATTTTCTATGGGACGAGACAAATACGAAACGAACGAATACGTAACGAAACGAATTTTTGGGCAAGACCACATCTTTCACATAGTACCGGACAACTTCCCAATCATCGAAGACGGAATCATTGGGCTACCATATTTAGGGAAGTATAACTATTCAATATCCAATGACAGAATCCGACTAAATGACAAAACCATTTTATTTCAGAAACCAATACAATTAACTCCTGGAGAAAACAGAGTTCAAACAATCTATCTGGAAGGCAAACCAACTAAAGTATGTTTTATCAACACTGGTGAGCAAAACATTGAAATTTCTAGTAATATTCAAAATTTCCATGACGTTTCCAACGTATCAAAACTAAAAAGCCTAGTGAGAACAGATCACATTGAAAAGCCAATCCGCGAATCCATAGAAAAGATTATTCTCCACTACGTTGACATCTTTAATTTAGAAACTGACCTTTTGCCCTGTACTAATTTAACCCAGCACACAATTTCATTAACCAAAGATAAAATCATTAACACACGATCGTATAGACCACCGGAATGTCATCGAGGCGAAATTTCGCGACAAATAGAAGACATGTTAAAGAAAAATATCATAGAAGAATCCGATTCCCCTTATAACTCTCCGGTATGGGTAGTTCCGAAAAAATTAGACGCCTCAGGAAAACAGAAATGGAGGATAGTCATTGATTTTAGGAAACTAAATGAACTCACGGAACAAGACGCTTATCCTTTACCTGACATAGACGTCATTTTGACACAACTAGGAAACGCGAAATTCTTTTCGGCGCTTGATTTATCCTCAGGATTTCATCAAATTCCAATGAACGAGAAATCCAAAAAATATACCGCTTTTTCGACACCGCAAGGCCACTTTCAGTTCAATCGAATGCCATTCGGTTTTAAAAACGCACCCGCTACTTTTCAAAGATTAATGGACAGAGCCTTAACTGGACTTGTAGGAAAATATTGCCTTGTTTATTTGGACGACATAGTGATATTCGGAAAAACGATTCAAGAACATAATGAAAACCTCGCGATAGTATTTCAGAGACTCAGAGAATTAGGACTTAAATTGCAACCGGATAAGTGCGAATTCGTAAAACCGGAACTAGAATACTTAGGCCACGTAGTTTCAGCCGAAGGAGTTAAACCAGACTCCAAGAAATTAGATGCTGTAAAAAACTTTCGATTACCCCGCAATGCCACGGACGTTAAATCATTCATAGGTTTAGCAGGTTATTACCGCAAATTTATTCGGAATTTTTCTAAAATCGCGAAAAGCCTTACAGACTTAACAAAAAAGGACACACCATTCTATTGGACTGACAAACACCAGACTAGCTTTGATACTTTAAAGGACAAACTCTGTAATTCCCCAACACTAGCTTATCCGGACTTTAACAAAACCTTTACCCTAACCACCGACGCAAGTAACGAAGGACTAGGAGCAATACTGTCACAAGGCGGTCATCCTTGCTGTTACATTTCAAGGACACTAAACCCACCCGAACGAAACTATACCACGACAGAAAAGGAACTCTTGGCCATCGTATGGGCCGTGAAAAGACTTAGGCAATACTTGTTAGGACGACGCTTCATTATTCGAACCGACCACCAAGCCCTTAAGTGGCTACACAATTGCAAAGACCCCTCTAGTCGACTGATTCGTTGGAGACTTAGACTCGAAGAATATAACTATGAAATCGAATACGCAAAGGGTAAAGATAATACAGCTGCAGACGCCTTATCTAGGGTTCACGCGGTAACTCGCAACGAAATAGTTAATCTCGACCTATTAATTGACAACATTAATTCATTCAACGAATGGAAAAACAACAACGAAAACCCGAAAATCTTAAATTAAACCGAATGATCAAAGATTTTACCAATTAACTCGAAACGATTTAGGAGAATACGACGAGACACTTTGGATCAGAAAACTTTACAAAATTCTTAAAAATACAACAAAAATCGGCATAGGAAATAACGATTTCACTGAATTAGAGAACAGTTCGCTGTTGACGTGTTGACGATAACTAATATCGCTTTTAGCTAGCTGTTTGCTATATTCTGTTTGCTTTAAAAGCACGCGATCAAAGCAAAATATCAAACATCTGCTGAAACACGTGCGTGACCTGTGTATAATCAACAAGCGTTTGAATCGCTGTTATCATTTGTCATTACCATACAGGTCCTTTTATCACCAGTGCACTTGTGCCCGAAAGTGGTGAAGTTTCCGGTCAGATTGGCGCATCTCTCTCCATCTTCCATTGTATCACACTGATGACACCATAAATCGTTTGCTCGTTCCGACGCTGCGTGAGTTCGATGTTCCGTAGTTAACAGTTGGCCTGATCATCGGACACAATCAACCGACAAATACGTATTAATTAATAGATATCGTGATTTATCCTAGATTTCTAAAGATTATTAAAATCGACGTAGGAATCGGACGTAAGACGTTGGGCAAATCGTTGTCTACTTTTTAATGCTTCGCATCTTTCTCTCTTTTATTTCTTAGAAATTACTTCCTTCTACTTCTTCCTTTCTTTCATTTTTCAAACAAATGTGTCGTGCTTTCATTAACGTCAGATTTTTGTACATTTTTGTAAAAATAAATAGATATTAGTCTTGACATTTACAGACACATCGGCGATATGCGTAAGATGAAATTTCGTCGCGTTCGTTGACAAGATTGCTAGGAAGATTGCGGAAAGGGATATCATCGAGGAAAACGTCTAATAAGGTGAAACATCGGTTTAGGTTTCTTATTTACAACGGAATTCTTCGGATGTTTAGCTTTTCCGTCGAATAGCGTCTCTAACGATATTTCGCCAAATTTTCCTGCTGTTCTTGCGATACGTCCGACGGTAAGACTTGGCAAGCAAAATATCGTAAACGTATCTGGAAATTACGAAAAATTTATTTCGATTTATTTCAATTAAACGTATTCCGAGAGCAGCAAACGTATTCCTTATCCATTGGCAGGTAATCAACGAAATCATACACGGGTACTTAAAAATACCTACAGTTGTGAAAGATATTTCCAAGTTCGGAAAAACGCTTCCACGCAAGTTTGACCAATCGTACCAATCCTCTAGAGTTTCAGCTTCTTAACAGATTGGATCATCTCCGAAGACTAAACAGACGGTATACGACTACGTTTGCATCTATACGACAATTGGATCTACGCAAGACTGCAGATTCGATATCCACGAAATATTCTATGTATATTTCATGAAGTTAAAAATTATACTGTTTTATTTCACATCTGGTTCCAATAGAATAAGATGGATTAAACGTAATTCAATAAAATAATTTAAAACAAAAAATGTTGTGCGTCTATTATTTCCTTATAAGATAAAAGACACTTTTGGGACGATCTAATGTTAAAAATTCTCTGTGAAAGTTGATTGTAATATTCTTCTTATCTAAAGAAAAAGAGAAAATAGAAATAGATGTATTCAGTATGAATTATTTATTTTATACATAGGAAACATAGGCAAGACGGTAAATGAAAAAGGTAGCCTCGAAATGAGAATTCATCGCGAAGCTTATCACGGAAGAAAAGTCAATTAAATGCACCGTGTACGATGATCGTTGTTTACACGATTCGTAACACAAATGGCTAACACCTACGAGTGAAGGCTTCAACAGGTGCACTTTCCTCTATATGCAGTTTATATGTAGAGGAAGATCTTCGCTATAAATAGACGAAACATCGTTCCTTCAGACATCTATTGAAAACTCCCTCAACGAAACACGCTCCTAAAACGCAACTTGCTCGTAAAACAAATAGGGCCATGTAATTGAAAGGAACCTCGAGAAAGAAAGAGAAAAATGGGAAGAAACAGAAACTTCCATTTTCCATTACAGAAACGCTCTTTGTTGAAAGAAAAATTCCTCAAATTAAAAATTCTCAAAGACGAAATACCGCCATTGTCTATCCTGGCAAATTATCTTCCGTCTTAACCAGTTACCTACTCTTGACGAGTATACTCGTCACGTGTAAAAAGCAGTTTTTGCTGTTTAAACTGCAATTTCAGCGAAAACTAAAATATATTCGTAAATTTGAAGACGTTTCGACCATTCGGAAGCCAGGACCAGGTAAAACGAACAAATGAAGAGATATAAATAATTATTATGAAAAAACTATAATACAGCGTGAACAAAGTAGTTGTTCTGTCCTTTCTAACGCATTTTAGTCGCATTAGTCGCAACGGTTAACTGGTCAATTCATTGTCGAGTCGATCAACTTTGGTATTCCGATCGTATCGACGTGAAAATCGGCGTGACGAATAAGGCGCAAGAATCGTTTTCTTCTCTCGCAAATACCGAAGATGGACAACGCGTATCGGCGAATTTTTAATTTCAGAAAAATGTAATTTGATTCGTGGCGAAAGTTTAAGCAGCCCGACAAAGCGAGTGAAATGCGAGGCTTACTATTGATGCTTACGACCATGGAGATAGACGCGACGATCAGGAAGTACGTGACAGGGTACATGTATCGGCCATGTTGATAACGTCTAGCGCGTCACATTCGAAAATAAATTCGGCTGTTTAAATTGCTATCGGCTGATGTCCTTGGCGCATTGATCGTATGCTGGTGTATGGCGGCGAGCGCGTTGCAACGCAAAACGAGCGGATTTGGGTACAATAGACAGCCATATTGAGAATAGCCGGAGTCTGCGCTGGATGGGTACAGCTGCTCCAGAAACCTTGAAGCCCAAGGAAAATCAATATCCATGGCAGCCGGAAGGTCCTGTTCGTTCAGCGGGAACGTTTGACGTCAAAGTTTCTGCGCATTCGCATCACACCCAGAAAAAAGAAAATTCACTGTCACTGAATCAATGATTTGTCGACACCGCAACTAAAATTCAACTTACAATGCCTCGAAAGCTAAAATAGTCCGACACTCGCCGTAAAAATATCTTTCGTTTCGTACGTTCATTCGAACGAAATAACTCGTCTGCAACTGTGGACCGAACCATTTGAATTTTGCTCGACGAGTTAGAGGAAATCTTCGAAATGTGTTATTTAAATCTTCGTTACAGGTCCAGCTAGAAAAGTTGTAAAAAGCTACCTTTACTTTCTTCTTCGCTATTCCGACTAATTGTACTTCTTTCAACATTTCTTTACACGTCACCAATTGTTAATCTTTCCAATTCTTCTAACTCGTAAAAAAAAAAAAAAAAGAAAAAAGGAAAGAAACAAATTGTTTGACTCAATTTTTGAAAAGTTATTCTGTTTTAAAGAACGCATCAACGCCTCCTATAGCCCGTTACACGAGACTTTTCGGGATTTTGTTCGTTTTGTAACGAAACACGACTATCCCGATCACATTGGTAGAATTTGAAATCATCCTGAAAGTGCAAATGTAAAAGACAGAAAATAGTTGTGGCGAATATTTGGGGGGGGGGGGAATAGTACATAGTATAGATAGGTATTTTGAGCGTACAATAAATATCAAAAATTATTCCATTGAATATCAAGACGTATCGGTACAACAGATAATTGACTGTTTAATTAATTTCGTGAAATTAATTTCCTCCACGAGATACACCATAAAGAGCTATCTTCAACATGTTATAGACGCTAAATACTGTCCCATTGAACATTGAGATGCATCGATGTGATGGATAATTGACTGTTTAATCACTTTTGGAATCTCTGCGAAATATACACTCGCACTAAATATCTTGTTACTTAAAATACAATATAATATGTAATATGCGATATGTAATATAATATGTAACATACACGTACACACGCGATATATTTATAAAGAAGCACGTATCAGAGTTGGAATAATTTCGTGAGCAACAGTAGACGGTAAATGTAATTTGCAAACGACCTCTTTATCAAATATCGATAAACGCGATCGATATGGAAGGGATCAGTCCTTATGCTGGCCAAATATTCCGTCATCATTCAAACATCCATCGAAACTAATCCCAGTACATACCATTCGAATAATCGAGTAACTTCGTTATCGCGTATGATACAGTGCAATTACTTGATTGCAATGATATCTCAACGATTATTAACAGATACCAAGATGTCTCGACAGTTGCAAAAATCTTTTATAAATAAATTACACGTGGCTCGCGAAGCTGTTTCAACGTTGCTGGAAACTTTTTGCGTATATGATATACGAAGCATTTCGAAATGATCATTGCAGCACTGTAGCGAGACACGCCTAACTTGATCGTATCGATGAAATTTCAAACGGATTTGGAAGTGTGCATAGAAGTTATATTTACCAGGGACACGTACTTTCCAAAAATCATCAAACTATTCGAACAGTCAATTATTATTTAGTATGTTAATAAGCCACGATGTAATACTCTTAAAGAGTTAGAAAGAATAAATTTTCGGAAAATGGAACAATTTGACTTTCAAAAGGCTCGTACGTGATGTAATCATCTGTTTGATGAACTTTTAATTGCTATCGTAGATAGGATCGTAAAATACTACGAATGTTACAGACATCGTCGTGATTTTCCTATAAAGTAACACACGACGCGTAGTCCGTTTGATGTTCGATTTGCTTGGCTCTTGTAATCCAATTTCAATAAAATTGTACAAAATGCACGTGATACGAAAGAAAATATAAAATATACAAAATACTCTTTACTTCTCTTTTTTTTTTTCTTTTCAATCATATCCTCAAAAATATGAATTTGCATCAAAATCTACAGTCTAATTAGAATATTAGAAAGAATATTCAGACAGACGATGTATATAAAGGAGATACAAATTACGACGATGAGAGAACTCGCAAGATATTTGTATCTGTGAAATTGCAACTGTTGCATTGATAAATATCTACGCCGATTAAATTTTTGATACACTTCGGATTCTCATCGGAAAACCAGTAATAACATATTTCTATTTCGTAATATATTTCTGATATACAGAGGATGCTCTCAAAAATATATACACCCACTTTAATTAAATGGTATCGTGAAATTGCTGCATCGTATTATTACAATTTTTATACAAATCTTCCTTTCCTTCAATTTTGTGTACATTTCGGATGTATTCCTTTCTTTTAATCCTATTAATGGATCGATAGATTTAATTTTATAAAATTGATTTTTTGAATATTTATATATTCCATATCTTTTAAGCACCACGTCACATGATTCTTTCGGTAGAAATAACTGCGTAAAATTACATTTTCTCTGTACCTGGGAGCTTTTGCGCGGTGAATTTTATACGATCGAAGCCCCTTTTTCGAGTGGCGTGGGTGCTTCGGCATGGGAAAGTGCCTCTCCATTATCGTTTTAGCTGGCTGTTTCCATTTGTATAAAGTCGTCGTTATTATCGTCTTTATCACAACGAAACCATCCCATTACATCAGTGTATTTAAGGTTTCCCCACAGTTACCCCATCATTCGAGCAATCCACGTGCTTTACATAATTCTCAATATCACGTTTCCATTTTCTAACATCCGTGACTGTAGCTTTTCCAAAGTCACGTACTCTTGATGAATCCTATCGCCGATTCTTACACCACCTCCCACGTTTTTAATTAAATTGTATTTTCTTTCTGTACGACTGGAGCGTTGTTAGTTTCATACCAAATTCTTATTTATCGGAATTCTATTCTATCGAACAGAGAAAAGAATGTGTAGATTTTTTAAAAAGAAACTTATCCGTCACTGAGAAATGTTAGGTTCGACTGATAAAACGTACAGACACCAGAGTATTCGTGGGAGCAGTCGAACATCAACGATTCTACGATCTCGGCATATTCCACCTCAAACGCGATTCCGTAAAATTCAAACTAATCGTCCAGCGAGCTGTTCCATGTTTTCCAAACTGAACAGATCGTGAGCATCGGCCAGCGATATGGGAAATGAAGATAATTTCCAATTGTTCGTAACATCTGACGATCATTCGACTTAAAACATAGTTCTCGCGGTCGCGGCAAACAAGTTACGCAGGCAATTTGTCAGCTGTCGAACGAGAGAGCTGGCTGGTTGTACTGCGTTGAAGCAGAGCGATGCGAAGAACGGGAGAGACGCGACAGGGAAGCGTTCACCGAGAATACGTCCGTTTCGTCTTTCTCGTTAGACGGTGGAAATGAATTGGCGATTTCACCATGAATACTACAAAGGAAGTTAACGCTGTAACTGGCGCGAGTTTCGCGTGAAACGTAGCCTTTGACGAGGTGAAAGCCGGTTTGTTTGCGCGTCTCGCCGAACAAATCCGATAACTAAAATTGTCTGACGAAATTCTTTTACACGAGCCGTGTTCTCGGTAACGCTAGCGGCTATTTAATCAAAATTGTCGGCCGCGTTTCTCGTTGGCCGTTCGATCAACCAATGTGTAATTAAAATGATAACCTTAATAGATCCTCATGGACAAAGATAGCGAGGCTGGCAATTGGCGAAGCGAGCTAAGCAAATAGCGAATTATATCGCGTGTTATAACTGGATCGTGGAAGTTTGCGCATATTTTTACACTGATAAATTAACCCTGCTGCTGATCCTCTAATATTTCTCGTTCGATCTCATCTATTACAAATAACAGATACGTAAGATAACATAGAAAAATATATAAGTAAATAGTATCGCGAATAATTACGAATAATTGCATTCATTTTCGTTAAAGGTAAATTATATTGTATTTACGTGCCAAGGATAGAACTGAAATTGCCGCTGATATTGATTTATTCTTGTTAAATTTCAATGTCAGAATAAAAAAGTTTAGCAGTTAGCGGTTGCGACCTCTTTGAAAAGCGTGTACCTAAAAGTGTGTCGCGAACAGTAAGCGATGGCGAGTATACTCGTCGAACACGGAGTACGGGTGGCTGTTATAATATAGAATTAAGTTGTTACGAAACGACTGTTTTATTTTTCAATTTAGTACTGACGGGGCACGTCATAAAAATTGGAGGAAAACAGCCGTGGAGGAAAACACTCGTGGAAAACAGCCAATTGGTTCAACCAGGACCAGATCACGATACCGTTTAAAGATGAAATTTGTAGAATGGTTAGAGTTAGAGAATATCGGAACTTTGTATTATTATAACGTTTACCATCGCTGCGCTCTCGATATTAACCTTTAACTGCTGCTCTGGGACTCCCAGAAGATATAAACATCCGCCTAACTTCGCTCTCGAGCAACGCGTGATGTCAAGTGTCTTGGAAATTTTCAATTAAGTCGTATATATAATATTATAACGTATAACGTTATATAGTATTACCATATAACGTATAACGCTATATAATACTACGCAATAACGTATAACGTTATATAGTAATATCATATGTCGTATAACGTTGTATATTGTTACGTTATAACGTATAACGTTATATGGTATTACCATATAACGTATAGCGTTGCATATTCTTACGTTATAACGTATAACGATATACAGTTTTACCATATAACGTATAACGTTATTTAGTATCACCATGTAACGTATAACGTTATATACTATGACGTAATAACATATAACGTTGTATATTGTTACGTTATAACGAATAACGTTATATAGTATTACCATATAACGTATAACGTTGTATATTGTTACGTTATAACGTATAACGATATATAGTAGTACCATATAACGTATATCGTTACATAGTGATACGTTATAACGTATAATTACCATACAATAAACGTGTATTCTTCTTTACAAAAATTCCGGTTTCATACTTACATACCTTTTACTATTACGTAAGAACGTATAACGTTGTATATTATTACGTTATAACGTATAACGTTGTATAGTATTACCATATAAAGTATGACATTATATACTGTTACGAAATAACGTATAACGTTATATATTGTTACGTTATAACGTATAATGTTATATAGTATTACCATGTAACGTATAACATCATATACTATTATGTAATAACGTAAAACGTTATATGGTGTTACCGTGTAACGTATTGCGTTGTATACTACTACGTTATAACGTATAACGTTATATGGTGTTACCGTGTAACGTATTGCGTTGTATACTACTACGTTATAACGTATAACGTTATATAATGTTACCATTTGGCGTATAACGATATATACAATTACGTAATAACGTATAACGTTGTATATTATTGCGTTATAACGTATAACGGTATATAGTATTACCATATAACGTATTACGATATATAATACTACGTAATAACGTATAACGTTATATAGTAATATCATATGTCGTATAACGTTGTATATTGTTACGTTATAACGTATAGCGTTGCATATTCTTACGTTATAACGTATAACGATATACAGTTTTACCATGTAACGTATAACATTATATAGTATTACCATGTAACGTATAACGTTATATACTATTACGTAATAACGTGTAGCGTTGTATATTCTTGCGTTATAACGTATAACGTTATATTGTCACGTCCCGCGTTCCGCACGTGACGCCACGAACCAATAACTTATGAATAATTAAACACGACCAATAATAATAAATTAACTAATAACTAACCAATCAAAATAAAAAGAATTATACGACAGACAATCAAAATGAAATAAATGAATCAATAAGAAGAAACACTACAACCAATCAGCAATGACATATAAAATAAAAATAAAATGAAATAATTAAATGAACCAATAAATAAGACAAGCCGCGATTCAAATGTATGAGATTTCTCTGCGAAAACACATGTATATACACACACGTGTATGCATATCTGTGTGTGTGACCTACTTCGTGAATCTGAATAATTGGTAACCTAATAAAATAAATAAAAGAAATAAAATATACTACACTACGTCAGCATTCTAATAAAAGTGAAAATTGTATACAAGATTGCTCTGCGACACACACATATATAGATATACACATGCGTACGCGTATCTTTGGGAAAAATTCATAATATATATATGTATGTATACGTTATTAAACCATTAAAACGCAAAGAAATAAATATATAGAATTACATTTCTACGAACCTAGAGAATTATATACGAAATCCACATTATGGAATATTCAACCAATTAACGATCCGAGAAACAATGAGAATAACAATACACGCACATATACATATGCATATATATATTTTACATAATGGAAAATTACATTGTGAAATGTATATATATATATATATATATATATATATAGACACACATATTATTATATCGAACAACTACTCATCTAATATACAAAACCACCCTGTGAAAATTACATTACTGAACATTCAACTAAACCAACTGAAGACTTAATATAATAATATATAATAATATAATAATATATATATACATAGATATGTGAAATAGCGTTGTATATAACCAGAAACAATACAAATGTCACACGACTTCTTCAACAACTTCGACTCTTCGTTCCTGCCGACAACACCTCACACGATGACTGCGTCTTCTAGGGCCACTTACGGATTCATTACAATTCTTCTTCTTCTTGCACTGAAATATCATATGCAGTGAATAAAACACGAAAGAAGCAGGATGAACTAAATAAAAGAAATCATAACAAGATACACACCGAGACAGTCCGCATGGGAACCTCTGACAAAGATACCTCCGTATCTATCATTAAACGCATAATAATCAAGATGCACAAACCTCATTTGGAAGTCGACACCACTCACAGCGTGCCAATGCAAGGGAGGAAAACGAATGAAATTGTATTTCGTGAAGACGTTTCACCACTTTCCATAGATCAGAAACTGGAGTTACACAACTAATAACCTAATAACAAGAAAGTAATATAAAATATACACGATTTAATATATAGCAAATATGGACATATAAATCTACAAGGAGCAAAATATATCTCATATTGTCAAATAAAACCAAATTGCCAAAAGATCATCAGGACACGACGTCAACGAAGGTGCCACTGTGCCTACTTGGGTGGAAAACCGCCCCTTCAGCATCATCCTTCGCACATATTCACACACGCACGTCGATCACGTCATCTCGTACCATTCACATATCTTCCTCCTCTTGCGCTAAAACAAATTCACAAGTTTAAGGAAACAAACAACATGCGAAACGAGATAGAATACTAAGAATACATACTCACACAGTTCGCACAGGCGCGGACGCTTTTGTGTCCATGACTCAACATAACCTGTAATCACAAAAAGAAGATAAAAACCCCAATAAACTAAAATACCGAAATAGCGATCGCATACTAAAAATCACTGATCGAGATTCATATAACCAAAATTCATAGCACGCCATTATGAATACAAGATAACCTCAAAATATAAAACTATACAACTTTATAATTAAATCAAACCCTCACGATCACACTACAACGACTTCAAAATGATATATTAAAACTTACCATTATGTAAAAATACTTTATTGGAAGAAACAAGAAATAACGCGTGCTACACATACAAAAGCCACGGCGGAACTGCGAGATGACCACCGCTATGAAGGGTTACAAGAGCATCGCAGATGCAACTTCGGCAAAGACACGTTGCTACACGCGTATGGAAAGTCCTTGCAATTTTGACAAAACGGATTGCACGTGCCTTGATCGTTCCCATTGGCATCAGCAGGAAAGGATTCGGAAGGATTGCAGACGCAATCTCGGCGAAAGACAAACCACTGCAATATCCACATTTAATCACGTATTTTGAATGTTTCCATCAGCATCGAAAAGGTATACGAGAAATCAAGACACGGCGTGGGATGAAGCAAACAAGACATCAGCAATCATCAAAATCCACGTTCTCTCATGGAAACTCTAAAAACCTGCAGCATTGCGATTCCCACCGGAACGAACTGCCACGTGACTGCCATCCCATTGGGGATGTCATTATAAAAAGCGTAGCGACACATTTCAAATCAGATTAATTGTTAGCGTTCGGGAGAATTTAGCGAAAATAAGGAGATTAATTGTTAGCGTTCGGGAGAATTTAGCGAAAATAAGGAGAGTAATTGTTAGTGGTTCAGTAGAATAAAGAAGAGTAATTGTGAAAAGAGAGTAACTGTCATTAGTTGGTTCAGTTAGATTAGAGTAAGAGTAATTGTTAGCGTTAGGGAGTATTTAGCGAAAATAGAGTAAGAGTAATTGTTAGCTGTTCGGGAGATTTTGGCGAAATTACAGAAGAGTAATCGTTATCAGTTAGAATAAAGAAATTGTTAGCGGTTCAGTTGAATAAGAGAATAATCGGAATAATTGATATTAGTTGAATCGGTTCGTTTCGGTAGAATAAGCAGATAATTGGTATTAGTCGTTCAATCGAATTTGAGTGAGTCTGATATCAGTTCGTTCAGTTAATTTAATTAGAATTTAAGTTAGGATTAGAGAATAATTGTTCGTTCCAGTTCGAGTTCAAGAGTTGCGAGATATAAATGTTATTAGTCAGTTCGAATTATAAAATAATTGTTATTAGTCAGTTAGAATTAAAACAATAGTTGGCTCAAGTTTTGTGTTAGAATTTCGAATTGTTAAACACGTCCGGACACACTGTTGTTTACACTGTTCAAATTAAATAAAGATTAAAACAAAAAAAATTATAGAAGTGTAAATCTTTGTAAAACCGGAATCACCCCAGCGGCCTGCCCGTTCATCAGCGGAGGCCAACGTCAGGTGAGTCAACTTTAATTATTATTAATAATTAATAATTAATAATTAATTATTACAATATACATAATTATTATTAATAATTAATAATTAATATATTAATTTATTAATATATTATATAATTATATATATTATATTATATATTATATTAATATATTATATATTAATAATTAATAATTAAAATAATAAATAATATCAATAATTAGTATAATTCGTCATTAAATCCGCCAGAAATAATTATTTATAATATAATTGTTTATTCCAAACAATCCTCTCCCGTGCTAGTATTCCTGGGCATAGCAGGTTAGCCGAAACGTGGAGATTGTTGACCAGTGGCCTAAACTCCAATCAACGCTACTTAATCTAACAAGAAATATCTAATTGAACCAGTCCTTAGACTGTTTCCGGTGGCAGCGACTACTACATTGATTAAAATTTGAAAATTTGGATAGCCAAACGTAACAATATGATGTTACCGTGTAACGTGTAGCGTTGTATATTGTTACGTTATAACATATAACATTATATGGTGTTACCATATAACGTATAATTATCATACAATAAACGTGTATTTTTTTATACAAAAATTCCGGTTTCATATTTACATACCTTTTACTATTACGTAATAACGTATAACGTTGTATATGGTTACGTTATAACGTATAACGTTATATAGTATTACCATATATCGTATGACGTTGTATACTATTACGTAACAACGTGTAGCGTTGTATGTTCTTACGTTATAACGTTCAACGTTATGTAGTACTACCATATAACGTATAACGTTATATACTATTACGTTATAACGTATAACGATATATAGTATTACCATATAACGTATAACGATATATACTGTTACGCAATAACGTATAACGTTATATAGTAGTATCATATATCGTATAACGTTGTATATTGCTACTTTACAACGTATAACGTTATATAGTATTACCATATAACGCATAAGATCATATACTATTACGTAATAACGTATAGAGTTGTACATCCTTACGTTATAACGTATAAGGATATATAGTATTACGTAATAACGTATAACGTTAAATAGTATTATCATATATCGTATAACGTTGTATATTGTTACGTTATAACGTATAACGATATATAGTAGTACCATATAACGTATATCGTTATATAGTGATATGTTATAACGTATAACGTTATATGGTGTTACCGTGTAACGTATAGCGTTGTATATTGTTACATTATAACGTATAACGTTATATAGTATTACCATGTAACGTATAACATTATATACTATTACGTAATAACGTATAACGTTGTGTATTGTTACGTTATAACGTATAACGTTATATAGTGTTACGTTATAACGTATAATTATCATAAAATAAACGTGTATTATTCTATACAAAAATTCCGGTTTCATATTTACATACATTTTACTATTACGTAATAACGTATAACGTTGTATATTGTTACGTTATAACGTATAACGTTATATAGTGTTACCATATATCGTATAACGTTATATACTTTTACGTAATAACCTATAACGTTGTATATTGTTACGTTATAACGTATAACGTTATATAGTATTACCATGTATCGTATAACGTTATATAGTGTCACGTTGTAACGTATAACGTTGTATACTGTTACGTTATAACGCATAACGTTATATAGTAGTACCATGTAACGTATGTCGTTATACAGTGTTACGTTATAACGTATAACGTTATATGGTATTACCATATAACGTATAATTATCATACAATAAACGTGAATTTTTCTATACAAAATTTCCGGTCTCATATTTACATACCTTTTACTATTAGGTAATAACTTATAACGTTATATAGTAATATCATATGTCGTATAACGTTGTATATTGTTACCATATAACGTATAACGTTATATAATATTACGTAAAAACGTGTAACGTTATATAGTATTATCATATAACGTATAATGTTATATCCTATTGCGATATAACGTACAACGTTGTATGTTGTTACGTTATAACGTTTGGCGATATATAGTATTACCATATATCGTATTACGGTATATACTATTACGTAATAACGTATAATGTCATGCAGTGTTACCATATAACGTATAACGTTATATAGTATTACCATGTAACTTATAACTATATATACCATTACGTAATAACGTATAACGTTATCTAGCATTATCATATATCGTATAACGATATATACTATTACGTAATAACGTATAAAGATGTATATTGTTACGTTATAACGTTTAACGATATATAGTATTACCATATAACGTACAACGGTATATAGTATTTCGTAATAACATATAACGTTATATATGTCGGATGTACGTCAGGATTGGGGGTGGTGGTGTTCGGTGAATCTTCGTTGAAATTAGCCATAGGTGCGGTGTAACAATAGTTGAGTTTATTGACACAAATTAGGGATATTACAGCGTCGATAGATAGTCGCAAGGTTTCGATATTCGCGGCACTAGGACAGTGGTCTCGGCTCCGGCAACGTTTCCGCGGTCAACGGATGCTGAACTTTACCCTTCGTTTGCGTCTAAGTTACACTGTATATTAGAGCAAGGAGCAATTATTACATATACGAAAGACAGGTCGATTACTGATGAGATCGCACTGGAGAGTGACTCTCCGTCGCGGAGACGCTGTCGAAGAAAACTATGATGGGTGTGCCTATGGGCACGAGATCATCGGATTCGCGGAGAAAAGTCTTCGTTCGAAGGGTGAGGGAAATTGTCGTTGCTGTTAATTGGTCAATTTCCATGTTGGTGGTTAGAGAAAGATATTAGCTGTCCTTGGGGAACGTTGCTAGCGGGAAGCGTCGTTCGTGGAAGGATAGATTTCTCTTATCTTCCCGTAGTTGGGGCACAGGCCATTTGTCTATTTGAGAGACTTTGTGTAATTGAAATTTAATATTCGTAGCGGGTCCTCGCCCAGCTAAACATATACTGCGAAGATGCGTTGGCATCTGGCAATCGTCTTACCCGAAGCTCAAAGTCTGCGTGTGGCGAGCCACGGGACAGAAATCGTTGAAATGTTTACCGTCGTGCTGCGTCCCAAGTATTTCTTTTAAGGAAAGCTATAGAGTTACTTCATGGCTTTGTTAGATAAAACGTTCATCCCTTGACCGCGACTACGTTCGGCGACCGGTTGTCGCCTCGAGCCCGAGCTCACTATCATAAATTTCGAATAAGTACAGTCGGATCGAATTACAACAGTTTCTTAGTGAGGCTATGATGAAATCTGGATTACAGCACTAAGGGGGTATCGCTTCAAAGGAGAGGCTCCGGTGTTCTTTCATCTCCGACACGGCCATTCTGATTATCACACATCCTCGGGTGGATCTAAAATATTGGGTTTTCCTAACATTAAACTTGATATAACTGGTATTTTGTTCCTTTATAGTTTAGCTAAATTATATTGTACTGGTCTCTTTATGGCTTAACTAACTGTCCAAATAGGTCAAGGGCCCAGGTGAACAACAAAAATTTCGATCGGGCGTTCAATGATAAAGTAGGGAGGAAAAAAAGACACAAAAGTCAGTATCATTACGGTTAGTATTCAAAGCGCCAGTTGCATTTTGTGAGTTACCGGTCAGACCGTAATGACATGACAGATCATTTTCGATTTCATACACGGATGAGTCTCAGTTTGTTGGATCATATTACCGCACTGGGCGTGTGTGGAGACACTGAATGCGAGTACAGTGTATGGTGACACTGAACACGAGTGCATTGATGTAATAGGCGTGTATGGAGACACTGAATGCGAGTGCAGTATATGGAGACACTGAACACGAGTGCATTGATGTAATAGGCGTGTATGGAGACACTGAATGCGAGTGCAGTGTATGGAGACACTGAACACGAGTGCATTGATGTAATAGGCGTGTATGGAGACACTGAACACGAGTGCATTGATGTAATAGGCGTGTATGGAGACACTGAATGCGAGTGCAGTGTATGGAGACACTGAACACGAGTGCATTGATGTAATAGGCGTGTATGGAGACACTGAATGCGAGTGCAGTGTATGGAGACACTGAACACGAGTGCATTGATGTAATAGGCGTGTATGGTGAGGTTGCCAGTGTCACGTCGGAGACGCAAGAAATCACGAAACCGATAGATCGCCGGTGATCTTGTGACAACGACCATACCCAAATAAAATAAATAAATAAAAAAATCCTACAATGTTAATATTTATAATCTAATATTAAGATTATTATATTATATCGTATTAATTGTTATATTACAAGAGGAAAATTAGAAATCAATCTGGGAATATACGTGGAAGTTACAAGCGAAGCTCCAAAATAACAACTACGTTAAATATTTTTTGGCAGGAAAATCATTGGGTAGAAACTAGTTTTTATTTAAACGAAAGCCAGTTTTCAATTTCTCCAAAAGCGATACGATTCAAGAATTTTAATCGTTAATAATTCTGATTATGAATAATCATTACGAACGATTCGATTTGTTCCTCGGTCGCTCGATAATAATTTTAGATCATGGGAATTTAATTTGAAACAGTAATCAATGGAAGTTACCTGAATTTTTGTTCGGTTATCGAACAGTGACCATTATCAAGGAAAACCGAATTTTGCTTTGGTTACCGATAACCATTATCGATGGCGAAATTGATTTTCGATTATCGCCAAGCAATATCGATGAAAAAAATATTTTCTAGTCACATTCGACTATCGTCGATATTTATTGACATTGCTGATAATCGGTTTTCACTGGCAACGTAAAGAAGCCTAATTATAAAACTGATATGTTTTATTAAGCAAAGAAAAAGATACGAAAATGTACGAAACAAAGCATAAGATAAAAGATATCACGGTGCAACTGTTAATAAAAATATTCTACTGCGATATCTTTCATCCTATTCGTTTCATATATTTTCATATCTTTTTCTTTTTGTTTGCTCGATAAAACACACAAGTTTTATGAATAACTGCGAACACACGTACTATTGGCTTGTTAACTAGGTGATTGCGGGTTTTGTCATTAGATGATATTGACAAAATTCGCAATCACCTAGTTTCCAACCCAATAATTATCAGTGACGTTAATAACGATTGATAATATAGCCAGTGATAATTGACAATGTAGAGCAAATTTTTGCCATCGATAATGGTCATCGATAACCAAAATGAAATTTTCTCGCCACGGATAACAGTTACTCGTAACAAAAAAAAAAAAAAAAAAAAAATTATTTAAAAAATCCGGTCATTTATGTTGGTTATTGGTAACCAAACTGAAATTTCTCTCGTCGATAACGATTACCGGCAATCAAAAAAACTTTAATCCGTTTTAACGGTTATTCGCGATCAAAAATTTTTTAATTAAAAACATCAACCTTCATATCGCAACTTTACAAACTTCTCTTGTAACAGTTATGATGTCTTGTAATTGTAACATTTATGGCAAATATACATTTAGCGAAAAATTAGTATATAGCATGAATAGAAGTAGTCTTAAACATTACAACTGGTGATAAAGATCGTTTCACTAAATATCGTGGCTTAACACAGCGAATAATTGACTGCTCAAATATTTTCATCGTCTTTGCGCGACGAATATTTTATGTAACTTCTGGATACGGTTTTGCAGAGAAATTAGAAATTTTAGAAATTTCACAATCACGTATAATCGTGGCTCGTCGTGCTGTTAATGAAGTTTCTAAATATTTCGTGTAATATAGAAAAAGTGAAAAGTTTCTAAGAGTCTTCGAGTATCTTCGTGCGTCTCTGTGTGCGTATAATCAAGCGTCTTTAGATCGCGAACGTAGATCGAGGAAGAAATTGCGCGTCTTTGACCGGTTAGGCGGAGCAAAATTGTACGTTAAGAGATTAAAGACTGACACTTGCCAGGGTTACGAGTCATCTAGAAAAATAAGCTCCCGTAGAATATCACCTGAACGCCAATTTTGTCTCCGACTACGAGCACACGTAGTCCTATTACGCTGTTCTCTAGGGGGAGACGAGTGGAGAGCGAAAGAGAAGGCAGAGAAGAGCTCTCCGAGGAGCATCATATTAGTTTGAGAATTTTCTCATAAAAACAGGCTGAAATTTAAAGTTGATTTGAAAGTAGAGATCGGTTTTAGAAAGGCTACCGGTTCGATTGGATCTCAGGCTGAAAGTTTCATCTACAATTACATCTCAAATATTTGTGCAATTTTATATCTTCTTGCGTGTATTGCGTATGCTAAAAATCCGCAATTTTAATTATCACGTTTCGCACGAGACCAGCATTCGCGCAAATACTTACGAGCGAGAATTTATTCAAACAGTATAAATCTAATCTACAGTAATCTACAGTTAAAACTACCTAGAATTTATTTTATAATAATATGGCGTTAATTACCGTCGTTTCGGCACTTGCAATTTTTCGAGAAGAATCGCCTCATAGCGTTGCACAAACGATAAACAATTAACATTGTCGTTATCGAACTCAATTTGTTACGAACTGTCGTCGCATTCGTGCAATTTATATTTAGCATAAACCGTACGCTTAATACAACCTTACGGTTATTAGCAAATTCCTTGTTAGCATATTCCTTATTAACAATTATTTCTAGAAACGAGATAACATTTGCTTGCCGAACTTATCAGAATATTTGTCTTTCGTTCGTTTGCGTTTATTAGCTGAGCGTAATTCTCGCAATGGTAACGCTACTCCGGGTTCTCCAGTTGCTGTGTATGATATCGTATAAAAGATAAATGCTTCGGTGAAGAGTAAATTTCGAAAGAAACTATTCGTTAATTTGCCAAGGATTCGTATTCTTCTAATTACACTTGCTAGCCAAGTGTAACTACCACAATCGATGCCAATAGCCCAAGTTCGATCGTAACAGGCGGATCGTTTCTAACTAATTTTACGTAGAACGTTCTGATCGATATTATCGTCGTCCCACTGAACCAGTTGTTCGCGTTTATCGCGTCGCGTCTTAAAATCGGGCAATTGTCTGGTTTGCATGATTCGTTCGACGAACGGTAACGCAGCTGTACGCACAGAAACCGATAAATCAGCTCTACAAACTGATTAGACCTCTCGTTTAGAAAAACGGTGTAAATGAACATAAACACGTTTGTACGCGAGAGCCCATAGAAAGGAAATTCCGCGTACACCGGCAGAAACGACTAGCTTAATTTCAACGACAGCATCATTTCTGAGAATTGAGCATTCATCGTTAAACATCAAAGCGTTGGCTTTCAGAGATGTACAAGTTTCTGTATGGACGGTGTACACACTCCTGCTCGGACAGCCGAGGAGGACGGACGTGTCTAGACGGTCGTCCTCTCCAGGTATAAGTGAATAGTGAAAAAGTGCTTCAAAGTAATAGTGCTGCAAAGTGATAGTGAGGAGGAAATAAAATAGCAATGCAGATACCAACTATAAACATAGCAACAAAAGGAGAAACATATTATATAAAAAACAAACAAATTAACATGGAGACAGAAGAAACAAAAGAGCATCGGGGACAGGAAGATAGCAATTCAGAACATGAGAGATACTACCAGGACAAAAGCTGGAAGCTAGCGAAGGCTAGCAAAAAACGCAAAACAACTACAGACATAAGTGCCATAGGAAACCCAGCTACAGAAAAGCAGCGATGGCTGCAAGAATTATCATTAAGTAACTCCTTCAGCTCACTAACGGAAGAAATAGACGCTGACCCCGTAAATAAAACCACTATCCAAACAAATCATATTACAAAACCACCACCAATCCTTGTTGAGGCCCAAATAATAGACCCGCTCATCGATCTACTAAATAATCTAGATGAGAAAAACAACTACACAATAAAGCAAACAAAATTGGAACAAGTAAAAATACAAACAAACACCCCAGAAACATTTAGGAAAGTTATAAAAGCATTAAAAGAAAAAATGCTATTTACCACACGTATCAGCTTAAAACTGAAAGGAGCTATAAAATTGTCATAAGAGGATTGCATCCTAAAATGAACATACATAAACTAAGCGATGAGTTAGCTAAAATTGGTCATCAAACAAGAACAATAAACAATATAACAAGATTCGACACAAAGCAACCATTACCACTATTCTTAATAGAACTGGAACCCAGAAACAATAACAAGGAAATATATGATATCAAACAAATACTAAACACAATAGTAACAGTCGAACCACCACGACACAAAAAAGATATACCTCAATGCATGCGGTGTCAACAATACGGACACACTAAAAATTATTGCAACAGAAGCCCAGCTTGCGTCAAGTGCGCAAAAAATCACTTAACTATACACTGCCCATATTCTGGAAAAATAGAAAAAGTTAAATGCTACAACTGTAACGGAAACCATCCAGCAAGCTATAAAGGATGTGAAGTAAGAAAACAATTACAACGTAAACTGTTCCCGCCCCTACGAAGCAGAACAATCACTAACACACAAGCCCAACAGGACAGCACAAATCCTGAAATAATTCCAAGTACAGAGCAAGCAACAAACACCAAACCTATCAGCACCAACACCATTCGTGGTCTAAGCTATGCTCAAATAACCAGCCAATCAACACATACACACAACCAATACCACAGCAATAGTAACAATGACACTGCAGAAATCAAAGAACTGCTCAAACAATCCATAAAGAACACCGAAATGCTAACCAGAATGATAAGCGAACAAAACGCAGTACTCAAACAGCAAACCCAACAAATCACAGTCATGCTACAACTAATTACAAACGTGCTAAGCAAAAAATAAAAACGGACACTCTAACAGTAGCAGCCTGGAACTCAAGCGGCCTACAACAACGGGCCCTCGAAACTAAAACATTCATATACAATAATAATATAGACATACTACTTGTCTCAGAAACACACTTCACTACAAAAAGCTACTTGAAAATACCACACTACACCATATATGATACCAAACACCCCTCAGGAAAAGCTCACGGAGGGACAGCAGTGATAGTCAGAAACGATATCAAACATTATCTACACAGCCAAGTTAACAAAGTATATTTACAAGCAACCACTGTTACAGTTCAAACTAGCAGCAACTACTTCCAGTTGTCAGCAGTATATGTGCCCCGCGACACAAAATAACAACACAAATGTGGGAAGAATACTTCCAGGACCTAGGGGACAAGTACATCGCAGCGGGAGACTACAACTCCAAGCACACGCTATGGGGGTCAAGAAACATTACACCTCGAGGCAGAACACTGAAAAAATACATTAGAAATAATAACCTCAATATATTATCCACAGGAACACCGACACATTGTCCGACTGACCTGAACAAAAAACTAGATCTTCTGGACTTTGCAGTACAAGGGGACTAAACACAAATAAACTAAAAATAACACCCAACCTCGAGCTCAGCTCCGATCATACACCCATAATAATTGAATACAGAAACAAACCAATACACTATAGCAAACCAGAAACACTATGCAATAAAACCACCAATTGGCAAACTTTCAGAGAAATAATAGAAAGCAAAATAAACTGCAACATCCCGTTAAAAACTCCTGAACACATAGAACAGGCAGTAGCAACATTGACAGCAACTATTCAAGAAGCAGCAAGGACAACCACTACACCCGAACCAACCAGCAGACAAACAATAACAATCCCGCAAGAAATACTCGACAAAATCAAAGAAAAAAGAAAAGCAAAAGCAAAATGGCAAAAATACAGAACCCGAGAAAACAAAAAACACTTAAACAAACTTGCAAAGGAAATAAAAAACAAAATAAAGGAGCACAACGATAATGAATTCGCAAAGTTCATAGGGACACTGTCCACACACGAGATCACCAACTATTCACTATGGAAAGCCACGAAAAAAATAAGGAAGCCAATAATACCCGTCCCGGCAATCAGAAAAGCAGATAACACATGGGCAAGAAGCAACGAAGAACAAGCTGAAGAATTCTCCAACCACCTCTGCAACACATTCACACCACACATTATCAACAACAGCAACCTCAAAAGTCATACGGAGGAGGATCCACAAACCACTACTACCACAGCCGACAAGGAATACAACATAGCTAAAATATCGGCACAAGAAATTAGAAACATAATTGATAAAACAAAAAACAACAAAGCGCCAGGAATCGACCTAATCAATGGTAAAATCTTGAAAAACCTTCCGCCAAAAGCAATAAGACTAATGACAATAATATTCAATGCAATTCTAAGAATTCAATACTTCCCCAAACCATGGAAATTAGCACAGATCAAAATTGTACATAAACCAGGCAAAGACCCGCACCAAACTGCATCTTACAGACCAATATCACTGCTTCCAGTATTTTCCAAAATACTGGAAAAAATAATATATTGCCGGATAAAAACAATAATAGAGACAAAAAAACTAATACCGGATCACCAATTTGGTTTCAGAAACAAACACTCCACGATAGAGCAAATGCACAGGCTTATAAACGAAATAATAGTAGCACTAGAAAACAAGGAATACTGCACAGCCCTCTTTATAGACATAGAGAAAGCATTCGATAAAATTAACCATGAAAGTCTACTACAAACAATTAGGAAACAATTCCCGGAGCAAATACACCACTTAATAAAATCCTACCTAAGCAGCAGAACCTTCGTAATAAAAATCAAGGACACACATTCTCAAGTTAAAGACATCAAGGCCGGGGTACCACAAGGAAGCGTCCTAGGCCCAATACTATACACATTATACACGGCGAACATACCAACAACTACCAACAGCACAGTATTGACATTCGCGGACGACACAGCTATACTAGTCAGGCATACTAACCCAGAAACGGCAGTCAAAATACTACAAGAACATATCATAAAAATAGAAAATTGGCTACAAGAAAAACAAATAAAAGCAAACCCCAATAAATGCAACCATATTACATTCACGCTACGAAAAAAGATACCACCAAACATCCTATTGAACGGCACGCATATAACGCAAACAAAGCATGTCAAATACCTAGGACTCCACTTAGATCAAAAACTCACCTGGAAACTACACATCAAATCGATAGTAGAAAAAATACAGAAAACAAGGAGACAAATGCATTGGCTAACAAGCCAAAAATCCAAACTAAGCGCAGAAAATAAATTAAAAATATATAAAACGATCATAAAACCAATCTGGACGTACGGAATACCACTATGGGGGACGGCAGCAATGAGCCATATAAACAAAATAGAGGTAATACAGGCTAAAATCCTCAGAACAATAGTAAAGGGATCTTGGTACGTCAGAAACGAAGATATACGAAGGGACCTGGGAATGCCAACGGTCAAGGAAGAAATTAGCAGATACTCCGAGAAATACAAATCAAGAATAGCAACACACACAAACCGGCTAGCTGCGGAACCATACAAAACCATAAATATAGACAGAAGACTAAAGAGGAAGCACCCAGCAGACCTTATAAAGGACATAACCTAACAAACACGAGGATGGTACCCCGCTGGGGGTAGGCACCAACATGCTAATTTAACCGTTAAAAAATTCCACCAAATGTCCAAATTGGGCAAATTGTGAATTTTAATAAATAAATAAAAAAAAAAAAACGTTGTACACGTCAAACGTTCCTTGATTCGATGAAATGCAGCCTCTACTTTGCTCGATTTGTCACGGATTAGTTGCACCGTGCAAGCAAGGTTTATACTTAGACTTCAAAGTACCGAACATCGATAAAACACAACGCAGGTACGTGTTCTAAACGATGACACGAGCTTCCAAGTTTTCCAAGGAAAAATTGTTTCCCGCGGTTTGCGCGGTGGCTCGCGCTGCTATTCCAACGTTCGCAACGGAAAATTTTTTCCAAATGCGCATTACGCGACACTTTCCGAAAGTTTGTTAACGCTGTAACGAGACAGGAACCGCTGCGAGAATTATAACAGTGAAATTTGAAACGAAACCGACGATGCAGATGGAAATTACGTTATTCTGGACATTTACTTGCGAACGTAGTTTATTTAGTATTAGTGAAAAATTAGCACACGGTATGAACAATAGTTTTAAACGCACTATTAGTCTCAAAAACGATCTCGCTATTTACCGTGGCTTATCGACGTAGCGAACAAAATTGGTTTTTCCAATAATTCGATGATCTTTTTTCCGATACTTGTGTGATATATTTTCAAATCTGTTCCACATTTTGCACGTATAATAATAATAATCACCATAGTTTTGTCTCGTTACAGCGCCAGTGAAATTTCGAAATTATTCGGTGCGATATACCCAATGGCTTGAGAAAGCGTTCCAACGTTTATCACGGAATGTTTTCACGAATGTGCGATGCGTGTCATGCGAGATATTTGGAAATTTCGCTGGTGCTCTAACGAGACGCGAGTATTGTATTGGAAAAATTTGAAATGGATCGGAAAATGTATATGGAAGTTACAGGACCTTTCTCGAAAATTATCGACAGTTCAAATATCAGGTTGTACAACAAAAGAGTCTTTCGTTTTATAAGAAAATAATAGACGCACGACGTTTCTTGTTTCCTTTATTTTATCGAACTACGTACGTTCCATTTTGTTCTATTAAGGTAAAGACCACGACATTTGACAGATTAGCTGTCGTGTTTGTATAAAGATGCATTGTCGTAAAAGACATATTCGTAGAGGAAAGACACTTTTGGGGCAACCTAATATTTGGCTGAACCTGACAAAACTGTACGCTTGTAATAAATAAAAAAAAAGCCTGCTACGCCCTTTCGATCATTTCAGCTCGAGTTATGTGTGGGTCGACCCAATTACGTTCTTACAACGTTAGAGAATACCTTCGTTTTGAAGAAAATGAAAAAAGATCGCACATTTTCGTTTCAATTTTCTTGATTAAACCTCTTCTCCCAACGTTACAAATATGTTTTATTATCGTTAAAATAGGGACAGACTCGAAAGTACAAAAATTGAAGAGTCGCAACTGATGTAACGAACATAATCACGATAGTCGTGTCTCGTTACAGCGTTAACGGGATTTCAAACTGTTTGGCATAATACGCGATCCTACGCAAAATTTCCGCCAGCTCGGTGAAGTTTCGGCTATCCGAGTCTCGTATTATACGATGTGTTTCCAGCTTTCTCCTAACTGCGCGTTTTTTTTTCGAAATTTTAACGCCGGCACCGCGCGAACAAAGTAAATAGATTAATTGAACTTTTAGTCGATCAAATAGTCAACTAAACTGAAACGCACGTACGATGTTAAGTTATCGAAATCAATTTTACGATTTTACCGTACGAACGCCGGTATCATCCGACCTTTCGGTATTTTCCGAGTTTTCTATTGTTCGTGTGATACGCGTCACCTCGGAACGATCAAGATTATTCGAACACTTTCGCAAGCCATAATAAGATTACAGAAAAAAGTACTTTGCTGTGAATACACGTTTCATCGGAGGAATCGAAATTTGTACAGGACGAAGTAACGTCGTTCGAACGAAGCTGCGATAGACTTAAAGTTGGGCTGTACAATTTCTAGATTTATATTAATCTTATAGAACGAAAAGACCCAGAGCTCTATGAACGTTCTAAGAAAACGGATCTCCTTCGGCGTAAATGGCGCTCCTTATCGGCGAACGGCTACAATATCCTGAATCTTTCTTTTCGACGGTTTCCACGTCGATCGAGAGAAACTATTCGTCGAAATGGACTATCCGTGGCTGATCTATTACGGCAGAAAGTGAAAAAGAACGTAAACGAAGGAAATGGCCGACATAAAGGACGATAACTGTTAATTTAAACGTAATAGAACGAAAGAATACGACGTATTCGTTAAAGGATATTTAAGACAATTTAAATTAAAATCGATTTTCACACGACGTTCTTCGATTTTTTCCAGAACCAGATTATATCTATGATAACGTTTCGATAATATCATTTTATGCAAAAGAAAGCCAATTATATGATTGAAAGAAGAAATTTGGATCAACGTATGGATATCCTTCTATTTCGTTGCACGAGTTGCGAATAACCTGTCGAATAATGATAAAGATAGAAACGAATATGACAAAGGCATAACGAAGGAACCAATATTCAGAATTTCGTGCGTTTAATTCCTCGAAAATTGCACTTTTAAACGCATCGGTCTCGCAGTTCAACCTGCCGGGAACAAAGAATTTTATCGGAAACATCGTTCTAACATTTCAATTTTACAAACGTTTCGCTCTGCTTCGTTAAAAGCTGCGCGTATTTGGTAGATAGAAAATTATGCACATACGTTAAAACGTATAACGCGCAACAGGCAAGGATATACGCGTACGTGCTGCAAACGCGTTAAAAGCGAAAAATATCGCTGAAATTATTTTCCCATAATAAAGAAATCGTCGGGTCTCTTACGAATACAAAAGATAATTCGTTAAGATTATAGTGTCTATTAATTTTACCATAACGAGTTTAACAGAGCTTTCGAAACTAAAAGCTTTATCACAGACGATAAACCCTTTGAGTGCTGAATACTCACGGCCTATGTCGTCCGTAAAGACGGCGCGTGTCTAGAATACTTTTTCGTTAGACTGAACTCTGTTGATTAACTATTCAAAGCGCAAATCGTAATAAGTTATAGTAGTTTAAATGATTAAAATGAAAAAGATTAAATGATTCAAGAGCGTTATATTTTAGTTATTTTTAATTATTTATTATAAACATTGAAATTTACAGTTAACTAGAATTTGGGTAATAAACTAGAAAACTAAATTTAGTAAATATGTAAAATCCCTAGAGTTCGTGTAGGATAGGGATTCTTTTTGTTTTACGGGTAGCACGACAGGCTGTGCTTAACGGAAAGATCGATACGGACGAGCAGTTGAAGAAGTACATGTTCCCCAGACGGACGGACAGAGAGTTACATTAGAGAGACAGACAAGGTTATAGAATAGTTGTTTAAGATTGTAAAGACTGAAGATTTAAGATTTAAAGACTGAAGAAGAAAGATCGGTAGCTCAGGACGTTCAGGTAAACATTGCACCAAAGACTTATAATTTCCCGTTTAGATAATCATCGTTATTGATTGTTATAGACGCATATTAATTGTTGTTCATTTTTATATTTTATCAAATCATTTCATAATAAAAAAAACTCGATTTTCAGACTTCAGAATCGATCCCTGAATTATCGCATTATTGAACCTTATAAATATAACACGAGTTAATAATTTAGTTGTGTGTGAAAAATTCAGTGCTTGGGAAAACTAAAAAAACCAGATGTAGAGTTTTCTTACAAGTGGTGACCACTTCAACAATAACGAGGTACTATTGGCATTTGTTTACTGCCGTAAGGAATGCATTTATATTTATTTCACACAAACGTAATAGTATTACTTCTGCATAGGTGTTCGGAAAAATTGAAAAACCCATACATGCGTCCTTAGTCCATGCCGAGCACTTACAGAAAACGCATATATATGTCCTTAGTCCACACCGATAGCTTTCGCCAGACACCTATATGCGCCCACAGCACTCAAAGGTTTAAAACACTGTTCTTTGTATCATTTCCCTATTTATAGTTGCGATATCGGGAATAACTTTAAACCGTTTTAAACGTCGTTTACTCGATTAACTCGCGCGTAACGATATTTGTCGTGGAATCTCGCAGAGAACGTAAAGCACACGTAACGATTCATCGATAAATCGGTTAACGACGTTGTTACGATTACCACGAACACACCCGTTAACGATATTTTTTCCATTTTTAGGTTGTTCGCGAACGAAAGGGAATCGTCTCGAGAAAGAAAAATCGCTTATAAGTATTTGAGCACATCGAACTTTCAACGCTCGGTAAGTATTCGTAAAATCCTACAAAAGTATTACAGCCATCTCGATCGTTTAATTCGATTAAAAACATTTTCGTTTTTAGAGAATTTATTCAACGGTAGTCGTTCGATGTACTAGGTTGTCCGAGAAGTTTCTTTCGTTTCATAAAATGATAATAGATGAGCAACAATTTCTGTTTTATATCATTTTATCGAATTAGGTGCGATCCATTTCCTTATATCTCTATTATTATGTTCGTGCATAATTCGATAAACTAATATAAAAGAAAGGACATCGCGCGTCTATTATTTCTTTATAAAACGAACACAACGTATTAAGTTGCCCGAAAAGTGTCTTTCTTTCGCAAAAAGAATTTTTTACAACAGTGCACCTTCGTACAAACGTGAAAGTAAGTCTGTGAAATATCGCGGTGTTTATCTCAACAGAACAAAACGGATCGTACGTAATTCGACAAAATAATATAAAAGAAAGAACGTGCGTCTATTATTTCCTCATAAAACGAGAGAAACTTTTCGGACAACCTAATAGTAGCGGTACAGCAAGAATAACCTTTCAGAGGCGAATCGTATAGAACGGATAAAAAGAAAAAATAGGAAACTAGGAAAGTAGAAAAAGTCGGAGATTTCATGCGAAAACGGAGAAGCGCACTAGCGCGCGACGAGTTTTCCA
Organism: Bombus affinis; assembly: GCF_024516045.1. Classification (NCBI taxonomy): domain Eukaryota; kingdom Metazoa; phylum Arthropoda; class Insecta; order Hymenoptera; family Apidae; genus Bombus; species Bombus affinis. The sequence goes on along the minus strand of NC_066346.1, from coordinate 16,408,567 downwards.
AGCGTTTTATCTACGACAAATGCAAACACCATTTGGCTGAACATCTGACAGCACAGGCGGTATGACCCATGTTGAACCATGTTGATCGAAACGACGAAAGGTCACGCGTTAGCCTGCGTTGACAAAACGGTGCCACTTGAATGGAATCATGCGATTTCTCTTACCGTATCGTCGTTTGATCCTTCCGTCGATTCTAATGGAAAATTGAAATTTCATTTCTGTTGCTTCTTAACAACACGACATAACGAGAAATCGAACGACTCGTTGTTATTTCATTTCGCTCTATCTCCTCGTTTTATTTATACATCTTTCGAAAAGCTATCGTCGATAGCGTTTTTAAACAGTTAACCGCGTTTCATGAATTAAACAGGTCGAGAAAAATGTTAATCTCGGTGTGTTTCATCTGTCGTATAATATAAAACATTACCATTTACCATAAAAATTCCAAATTTTAGTAAGAAGCGCTAAGAATGTTATTTAGTGATACGTTCGCTTTGTCAGTAAAACTGAAAAATTTGATTTGTTCCTTTGTTATATCGGTTATTCCCTGTACAACGTATTCCTTTTTATAAACTCAGTTGATTATTTTCACCGATATATCGGCTATGCCCGAATTGTTTGCGCAATTTTGTATGCTTGCAAATTGAGTGGATGTTTTACTGCGTGTGTCCGGTATTCCCCGATAACGATCGAAATATAATACAGAAAATATAATGCGATTCAGTTTTTTGGTCGAATGTGTGTTGAATAAATTATCGAATATGCAATTCCACGAACACGAGCTTCGAAAGTTGCTCCACCATCTACGAGTTCAACCGTAAAACCTACGCTTCCTATCAAAAAACATTTCCCCAATTTTATACCAGTTATATCATTGATCGAATCCACTTCACGTTGCTGGTGTTAGATTTGCCAAGTGCCACTTTGTGCGATATTCTGTTTCGAGAAATACCACACTGGGAGGATCCACTGAATTTCTTCTATCTTTTCACATTTTTCTTGTTTACGAATTTTGTTATTTTGTTACAATTTTAACATTTTATGTGGGAAATAATTCATTTTTTCGAAGAAAAATGTAAGCCATCGTCATTTTGGTTTAACGTCGTCGTAAAACTTATAACAGGAACACGTAACACATTTTCTTTGTGTTCGACGTGTATACTCGTCGTCGTTTATTTTTATTTGCATTTTATTCACGTTGATTTCTAAAACTAAATTCCACGGTTAACTGGTTAACAGTACATCGCGCTTCGTGAATATTTCAATTCACTCTTCTATGCTAAGGAATCGCACGAGTCATCTGATGCGTCATTCGTCTATCATCTGACACGGACGAAGAAAGGAAGAATTTCTCGAGATGTTACGCAGAACGAAAATTTGTTTTTCGATATACGCTACAATTTTGTTTTTCTCATCGAGATTATACGAGAAAGTAAAATGTACTATTGTTTGTTTTATTCCGCGCGATTCTCAACTTTTATAATCTCGCGTAACGTAACAAAGCATTGCAAAAAGAAATAAAAAGGTGGAAAAGTAAAAACTGAAAAATATGTTGCACGTAGAAGTTTCTTACGATTTCTCTTCAAACTTTGAAAATTTGGATTCAAATTAACGCGATATAGTATCATTTACATGTACAGTTTAGTTGATAACAAACTAACAGCAAACAAAGCAATGTTTATCGATGTTTTACGAAATTTATTTATTACACGACTTATATTTGTGTGACTTTTTCTTCGTAATTTCGTAATTGATTGTTATTCTGGGTGTTTAGATATTTTTCATTCTGTCCACAGTTTCCACTCGGTCGTATCTTCCTTTCGTTAACAAACTTTCTCGAGTTTGAGGAAAATATGAGAGAACCGTTACTTTATATGCAAATTTCTTTCTTCGAACGTTAAAAGTTCGAAATTTTCTTCAAGCATCAGGAGTATTTTCATTTGTCGAAACGAGGACGAAATTGGGGTATAAAACTTGGCGAGCGCTGCAGCATCGAGAATTAATGATATTGTGCTTCAACTTAATTTATCGCCATGAAAATGCTGGTCTGCACTTAGTCGACCACGAACTTTTACTATTTCGGACTTTTTCCTCCTAATATTTTATATTGGGTTGGCAACTAAGTGGTTGCGGATTTTATCATTAGGTGGCACTGACAAAATCCGCAATCACTTAGTTGCCAACCCAATATTATCGTTCCATCTGAAGCTTCTATTATTTAAAGCATCGTATTAAACCTTGTGTCCGAGTACAATGTTTCCAGTAATATTATACAGGTTGGTTGGTAACTGGTGGTACAAACGGAAAGGGGGTGATTCTACGCGAAAAAGAAGTCGAAAATATAGAATAAAAATTTTTCGTTTGAGGCTTCGTTTTCGAGAAAATCGACTTTGAATTTTCGCTCGGTACGCGTGCACTTTATCACGTCTCGTTATAACGGACCTCACTGTACATCGTTGTCTCGATGGATATTATCGCAGTTTAAGTTTGTTTTTGCCGCAACGGAAAATTAGGAATACATAATGAAATAACATGAAGTAATCATAAAGTTTATTATTACAAAAATTGCCGAAAGTGTTGCCCATTCTGTCCAACACATACTTCTGCTCTTCTAATTAAATTTCTATGAACACTTTCTAACGCATTCGTTTGTTTTAAAGTATGAAAGGCTACAATAATCTTTTCTTTCAATTGCTCGAAAATAAAACCTCGAACGAAAAATTTTTATTCTATATTTTCGACTTCTTTTTTCGCGTAGAATCACCCCCTTCCCGCTTGTACCACCAGTTACCAACCACCCTGTATGTTGGGTTGTCCGGAAAGTGTCTTTCTTTCAAAGAGACGTCTTTTTCAACGACGCATCTTTATACAAACATAAAACCTAATCTGTCGAACATTGTGATCTTTAGTTTGATAAAACAAAACGGATCATAGGTAATTCGATAAAATAATATAAAACGGAAAATGTGCATCCATTATTTCCTTATAGAACGAAAGAAACTTTTCGGACGACCTAATAGTTTCGTATTGCCATAAACGGAGAAAATTCGAACTTTCTAAGTAACGTAAACTAAAACTCGAAATTCGTTAAAGTAAAATTGAGGAAAAATCAAATATTGTGCATAGTAACTTTCTAAATTTTTATGTACAATGTTCGTCGTAATAATATCAACGATAGAATATAATCAGAAGAGTACGCGTGCGATAAATTCGATCGTGCGTTTAAAAAGAAATAAATGAAAATTTCAATAAGAACGTAGTTGGCAATTTAATAGAATTTCAATAGAATTTCAATAATGGACAAGAATTTCGTTATTTGTCCGGTAACGTCGTTGTGTCCATTTTCGTAAAAGCCAGATTACGATTGCACGTTTTTCTCGATTCGAAGCTTCGTCGAGTTTAATCCGGCGACCGGTTTAGGCTACAGTATGTTTCAAATTTCCAGCCCTTTGTATGCAGAAAAATCATTCGACCCGATGAACCGCGTGAAATGTAGAAGTTCACTGATTCAGCGAACGAAAATAAATCGCATGTAATATTAAATCGATATCGTCGACCTGAGGGCGAACTTTCTCTTTGGAATCTCGTATCTTGGACTCGAATCAAACTTTCGAAATTCGATATTTCCACCGATTCAATGCTACTCGTATGACTTTTTTTTTGCGTGGGGAGGGGAAAATGCTATTACGCATGCCCACTGACCCGCATCACTGGGTTATGTGGGAGTCGGTCGGATGTCGTTGCATACCCACTAAAAACCCCTCCTCCTTCTTCCTCCGCTTAGAGGGCAGACAACCCCGGTAAAACCTGTCGGCAGTCATCAGGGTTGTCCTTTCGTGCCCCGTTGTATCTACTTCTTGGGGCAGTTACTGCTCATGTCGTCCTCTCAGCCAGTTCAGAATACTGGGCTGGTCTCCTTCTGCGGTTTTTCGTTGTTTCATGTTCTTGCCCTCATTGCTCCGCGTAGTTGTTGTTTCGCTCGTTCTCCTCCTTGCCTCTTCCCAGGCCCTCGCTGTCACCCTCCTGTGACACATGACGGTCTTGCAGAATTGCCTGAATTTATTCCAGCTCTCGTCTTTGGCGGTCACCGTGGCGATCAGATTGCCCACGTCTATCTTCCCGCCCAGAGCGTTCTCCAGCTCGATCCTTCTTTCCGTCCACTTCGGGCACGCGAAGAGGGCGTGCTCTGCACCGTCGTTCGGGTCTCCACAGTCGAGACAGTTGCTGTCGCTGTCCCTGCCAATCCTTTTCCTATAGACACCGAAGCTCCCATGCCCGGTTAGCAGCTGCATGATGTGGTGGTCGATGTCCATCTTCTTTTTGGTAAATAGCAGCGCACTCGGTATTGGCTTCTTTGTGATATTTTCCTTTTTGTAGTTGTTCCACTCCTTCTGCCAGTCCTCTTGGGCCTTCTTGCGAATCGCCTCCAGTTCCTCCTTCAGCTTGCAGCCGTCATCCGTGCCAATCCTGGACCCATGGATCTTGTTCCTCTCGTAGGTCTCTCCGAGCATCTTTATCTTTATGTAAATCGGGAGATTCCCGGTCAACACGCAAAGTGCCGCGTGGGAGACGGTACGGTATGCCGTCGTTGTTATGCACAGGGCCGTTCGTTGTGCTCGTTTCAGCTTTTTCCTGTTCTTATCGGTATTCGCTGCTCTAGCCCACACCGGTGCTCCGTAAGTTACGATGGACTCCCACACATTGTAGTAGAGCCTACGAGCCAAGCTGGTCGGCCCGTTGATGTTGGGTAGAATTCCCCTAAGGGCTCCTATTAACTTGTCGGCTCTATTACACACCATCTCGATATGCGCACCGAACCTCCGACTGGAGTCGATGACGACTCCGAGATACTTGATGCGATCGACCGTTTCGATGTCCGAGGAGCCCAACCTGAGTTTCACCACTCTCGGCACTCGCAAGCTTGTGATGAGCATGACCTCCGTCTTTTCTCTCGCCAGGGTGAGCCCGACACTCGTGCACCAATCGTTGGCGATCCTTAGCATCGTGTTGACCTTGGCGGTGGCCTCTTCGTTCCTCCCGACGGAACATGTGATGGCCAGCTCATCCGCGAAGGAGGTTGCTCTGAACATTGGCATGTTGTCGAGTCTCTCGAGCAACCGGTCGTATACCAAGATCCACAGGAATGGTCCGAGGATGGATCCCTGCGGAACTCCCGCCGCCACCTCGTGCTCCACCGTGCCGTGCTGGTTGCTCACGATGATCCTCTTTCCGGATAGGTAACTGCCGATTAGCCTTTTGACCTTCCATGGCAGCTTCCTCTTGTCAAATTCCTCGTATATGCTCTTCCTCGCCTTAAACCTCGCCCTAAGCACGAAAGAATATATTCTTGTTCGATTTATCACGAAAAATAAAATCTTGCACGTGTGTACAAGCTGTTGGTTTCATCCAAAAACTACGACGCATGGGATAGAGAAACAGATATATATGCAAATGCACGTAATATATAAGAGAGAAACGTATGTACGAGCCCATAAATCGAAGTACGAACTGAAAAGGGAAATTTAAATTTTATCGAAAATTCTACTTCTAATCGACGTCTGCGTAAGATACGAGGACTAGCTGTTGGCGAGATACGGAAGCAATTTGTAGGTTCGAAGGGGAATATCGAGAAACTGGTGGAATACGCGAAGCTGTCGCCAAATTTTAACGTCTAATAACTTCCAATGGCTGTTTGATATCCGCACGGTAACATTTCCAACGAAATAACGAGAGCGATTCGCAAAAGAAAATATCGACTCGCAACATTCGTTCTGGGCACGTGCTGCGTGAGCGCGTCTGCGTAATCCGTTTTTAACGGGCGAAAAAGTCAGTGTTATTGCTAAAGCGAACGTACTAGGAAAAAAGTAGCGAAGCGTAGAACTTTAAAAATAAAACAACATTTTTCCACGCTATATTCCTTCTGATATTTACGAAGCCTTCGTGTGCCAAAAGAATCTGACATTCTAATGTGACAATAAACAGGAAATCTTTTAAGCAAAAAGAAAAGAAAAATACACATATCTCGAGTTCTCATTGGGATTAGGGGCGTGTAACGAATCTTCATTTGGATTAACCATTGTTGTTATACGATATGGATAGTATTTACTGGTACCGACATGATTACAGTACCGATATGGTACAGAGTTGGCAAGTAACTGTGGCAATTAGATACTCGAGATGCCAATGACAATGATCTTAGGTTCAATAACGAATCCATGGTCAAAGGGATAACAAATACGTCTTCTTCCAAAGTCTAAGTCGTACTGAGCTTACTTGTCCACAATTCAAGTGTAACTCAACTTACTTGTCTACGATATAAGTAGAACTCAACTTACTTGTCTACAGTATAAGTAGAACTCCCTCAGTCCAAATGGAACTGCACTTATATACTCGTCTCTGTACCCCTCGGGTCAACTATATTTTTAAGGAGATCTATACAATTACTCCATAGCTTTGTTAGGTAAAAACGTCCATGCCATGACCGTGGCTACGTTTAGCGACCAGTTGTGTCACTTCGAGCCCAAGCCTACTGTCATAAATCTCGGGTAAACATAGTCGGATTAAATCATAAACAATTACTTCTGAGTTTTATTATTTAAGTGCAGCTATAATAAAAAGTCTAGACTAAAGTATTGGGGGTCTTCCCAAAAATTCCAAAAGAAAGGCTCCGATGTCCTTTTATCTCCAACATGTATATAGGAGAAATAAAATAGTATAGTAATTTTTTAATTGCACACTAAATTAGTATTAAATTCCATACGATATTTTCAAAGATCTTGTATCTTTGAATCTATCAGATTTGTTTTTAGATACAAAAGAAAATTAATAAAAATGTGACTTAATTTTATTCATTCTTTTGTACTGTTCGATCGTTCTCCATTATGATACGGTTTCAACGAAGAAACGTTTTATTTATGTTCAAGTGAGAGTTTTCTAAATCAAGATGAGAAGACAATTGTGCAGCCCGAATGTGAATGTGGCAAACTATGGCGAGCCTCAAATCGTCATAAAGGAAAGCACATCGGGCGAAGAGGAAGAGGAAGGGCGAAGGAACGAGTCGCCTCCGCGTTGCATGGATCCCGATTCGACACCCTTAAATCCTCATCTATTGTCTCCCTGGCGAGAGGTCAGGAAACGCTCTCTACCGACTCCGCAATGTACTTCCGGGATAACCGCATCACAGGTACTGTCTGATGGTCATATCGAGAAGAACATACTTGCTTACGGGCCACATCCCCTTTCTTGATAATGGACTTTTAGTGTATCCTGTTAGCTTAACAAAACATAACGTTGTCCAACGTTTGCATAATATATTTAAATATATTCCTATTAGGTCATTTGTTGTCTGTATATTTTCCCTTTCGATTTTGTCTTGGACTTCGATAGGTAATCCAATGACAATCAGGTGTATCCTCACCTCTTCATCCATTTCCCTTTTTACTTCCAATATTAGTCGTTCTTTCTCTATTGCATATTCTACGAACGAACCTGAAAGGTATTTACAGTTGTAAGCATGCACCGTTGCCGGCCAACCTTTATTCTTAAAGGCTTTGATAAATGTTTCTTTCCAATCTTCCCAGTTGTGTCCTCCAGCTTTCAGTAGATTTGTTTGGTACCGCCTTTTTGCTGTTTTTCCTAGGTACTTTCTCATACCTTTGACTTTTCCTCATCGCTTTTTATTTTGTATTTTTTGCATTCCTCTTCATACTCTGATATCCAGTTTGTGGCTTTCTGAGTTCCTTCTAATCGTTCTATATTGTTGTTTGTTTCAACTATTTCCCTCTTATCTCGTCTTTAAAGGGTCTCTAGAAGTTTTTCCATGTCCACGTTGAGTTTCTCCATTTCCGTCTTTGTTTTTCTTGTGGATGTTATTTATGCTTCCTCTAAGACAATGTCTCGGAATACGAAGTTTGAATCCGTATCGGTATCAGTGCTGCTGTCTCATCGTCTATTGGGAGTTTAATATTTCGATTCTGAAGTCTGAAAATCGAGTTTTTTTTATTATGAAATGATTTGATAAAATACAAAAATGAACAACAATTAATATGCGTCTATAACAATCAATAACGATGATTATCTAAACGGGAAATTATAAGTCTTTGGTGCAATGTTTACCTGAACGTCCTGAGCTACCGATCTTTCTTCTTCAATCTTTAAATCTTAAATCTTCAGTCTTTACAATCTTAAACAACTATTCTATAACCTTGTCTGTCTCTCTAATGTAACTCTCTGTCTGTCCGTCTGGGGAACACGTACTTCTTCAACTGCTCGTCCGTATCGATCTCTCCGTTAAACACAGCCTGTCGTGCTACCCGTGTTACGTCGCCTAAACATCTGCATGCCAGCCCTCGCGACCGGACAGCCAGCGGCCTGCGTAACGTCACTCCGACCCTCAATAAACCTAAGGACCCAATATATTCTTTCGCTGTCACTGTATTGTATCAACAGGCGTCTTCATTCAACCCCTTTGTCCTGAAGAATTTCTTAAGCCAAACATATTTTCGAACCACATCTGGTTTTTAGAGAGGTCCTTGGATTTATTAGGCGCGCTGAAAAAATACGGAGAAAGCGAACACGCACCCATCGGGAAGAATCGAATAGCTAGCTAATAAAACAATCAGGTTTTTCCATGAACAAGGTCACCTATCAACCACGATGGTAGGAGGCCTTCTACCCATCCCTTCAAGCATCAGCGTAGGGCATAACCAATCGACATCGCGGATCGTTACCCTCACTTTTCTTAACGAAAAGTGTGAACAACGAATCCGCGTTCGTCATGCAAAAGGGCACACCCACACTGAACTTTCTTCCATCTCAACGCAAGAGCGACCAGCTAGTCAAAATTCTAACGCCTAACGTCTAACTCTGAACAGAACGCCAATTCAAGTCGATCCGCGACATTGCCAAACATTCGCTTATTCTATTAAGTATCATATCGTGCTACGTCCACCAAGAGACTAAGTTCAATTGTAAGAGCATTGCTCTATATTGTATACATCTATATTATCTGCGTGCGATAAAGTTGTTAATTGTTTATATCTTTTCAACGGCGTTACTACTTTGTGTGATTGTATAAAGTGTTGGAAATATACATTATTATAACTCTGACTCCCAGTGTTATACCGCATTAACCACCCCGATTATCCTAACCGAAATACGGGGATCGAACTATTCGTGGTGTCGATTATTCTAATCGTAACGGGAATTTACGACTCCCGTTGACGCGTATTCTAACGACCGCGTCTCCCCGCGATAGCTCGAATTTACAACCCGTAAAACAAAAAGAATCCCTATCCTACATGAACTCTAGGGATTTCACATATTTACTAAATTTAGTTTTCTAGTTTATTACGCAAATTCTAGTTAACTGTAAATTTCAATGTTTATAATAAATAATTAAAAATAACTAAAATATAACGCTCTTGAATCATTTAATCTCTTTCATTTTAATCATTTAAACTACTATAACTTATTACGATTTGCGCTTTGAATAGTTAATCAACAGAGTTCAGTCTAACGAAAAAGTATTCCGTCCACAGCGATCGTCAGCGCTAGACACGCGCCGTCCGTACGGACGACATAGGCCGTGAGTATTCAGCACCCAAAGGGTTTATCGTCTGTGATAAAGCTTTTAGTTTCGAAAGCTCTGTTAAACTCGTTATGGTAAAATTAATAGACACTATAATCTTAACGAATTATCTTTTGTATTCGTAAGAGGCCCGACGATTTCTTTATTATGGGAAAATAATTTCAGCGATATTTTTCGCTTTTAACGCGTTTGCAGCGCGTACGCGTATATCCTTGCCTGTTGCGCGTTATACGTTTTAACGTATGTGCATAATTTTCTATCTACCAAATACGCGCAGCTTTTAACGAAGCAGAGCGAAACGTTTGTAAAATTGAAATGTTAGAACGATGTTTCCGATAAAATTCTTTGTTCCCGGCAGGTTGAACTGCGAGACCGATGCGTTTAAAAGTGCAATTTTCGAGGAATTAAACGCACGAAATTCTGAATATTAGTTCCTTCGTTATGCCTTTGTCATATTCGTTTCTATCTTTATCATTATTCGACAGGTTATTCGCAACTCGTGCAACGAAATAGGAGGATATCCATACGTTGATCCAAATTTCTTCTTTCAATCATATAATTGGCTTTCTTTTGCATAAAACGATATTATCGAAACGTTATCATAGATATAATCTGGTTCTGGAAAAAATCGAAGAACGTCGTGTGAAAATCGATTTTAATTTAAATTGTCTTAAATATCCTTTAACGAATACGTCGTATTCTTTCGTTCTATTACGTTTAAATTAACAGTTATCGTCCTTTATGTCGGCCATTTCCTTCGTTTACGTTCTTTTTCACTTTCTACCGTAATAGATCAGCCACGGATAGTCCATTTCGACGAATAGTTTCTCTCGATCGACGTGGAAACCGTCGAAAAGAAAGATTCAGGATATTGTAGCCGTTCGCCGATAAGGAGCGCCATTTACGCCGAAGGAGATCCGTTCTCTTAGAACGTTCATAGAGCTCTGGGTGTTTTCGTTCTATAGGATTAATATAAATCTAGAAATTGTACAGCCCAACTTTAAGTCTATCGCAGCTTCGTTCGAACGACGCTACATCGTCCTGTACAAATTTCGATTCCTCCGATGAAACGTGTATTCACAGCAAAGTACATTTTTCTGTAATCTTATTATGGCTTGCGAAAGTGTTCGAATAATCATGATCGTTCCGAGGTGACGCGTATCACACGAACAATAGAAAACTCGGAAAATACCGAAAGGTCGGATGATACCGGCGTTCGTACGGTAAAATCGTAAAATTGATTTCGATAACTTAACATCGTACGTGCGTTTCAGTTTAGTTGACTATTTGATCGATTAAAAGTTCAATTAATCTATTTACTTTGTTCGCGCGGTGCCGGCGTTAAAATTTCGAGAAAAAAAACGCGCAGTTAGGAGAAAGCTGGAAACACATCGTATAATACGAGACTCGGATAGCCGAAACTTCACTGAGCTGGCGGAAATTTTGCGTAGGATCGCGTATTATGCCAAACATTTTGAAATCCCGTTAACGCTGTAACGAGACACGACTATCATGATTATGTTCGTTACATCAGTTGCGACTCTGCAATTTTTGTACTTTCGAGTCTGTCCCTATTTTAACGATAATAAAACATATTTGTAACGTTGGGAGAAGATTTTTAATCAAGAAAATTGAAACGAAAATGTGCGATCTTTTTTCATTTTCTTCAAAACGAAGGTATCCTCTAACGTTGTAAGAACGTAATTGGGTCGACCCATACATAACTCGAGCTGAAATGATCGAAAGGGCGTAGCAGGCTTTTTTTTTATTTATTACAAGCGTACAGTTTTGTCAGGTTCAGCCAAATATTAGGTTGCCCCAAAAGTGTCTTTCCTCTACGAATATGTCTTTTACGACAATGCATCTTTATACAAACACGACAGCTAATCTGTCAAATGTCGTGGTCTTTACCTTAATAGAACAAAATGGAACGTACGTAGTTCGATAAAATGAAGGAAACAAGAAACGTCGTGCGTCTATTATTTTCTTATAAAACGAAAGACTCTTTTGTTGTACAACCTGATATTTGAACTATCGATAATTTTCGAGAAAGGTCCTGTAACTTCCATATACATTTTCCGATCCATTTCAAATTTTTCCAATACAATTGTTGGGAATGATACATTTACACTGTACATTTGAATGTGTGTGTAAGCATCAGAGGACGTCCGGGTCTTGGTTGTGACAAAAGACAAGAGCCAGTCGTTAGAAGTATCTGGAAGAGTCGGTTGACAGCAAGCGTGCGTGCGAGTAGGTTTTTGAGGTCTTAAGAGTATAAGATATATGTATAACAGTTGTGTGCTAAATAAAGGGAATTATTTGTATTTCCGAATCCATTCTATATCTTTTCAGCATAATATATTTAAAGAAAAAGATTGATCGTACCTTCTGATCTGAAAAAATAGCTCTGTTTATTATACATTGTACATTATACATGTGTATGGGAATTAACTAGTGTCTATATAGTTTCACACTGACAAAATAGTTTCGAGTTACTTGAAAATAGTTGCTTGATTCAAGCAACTGTACGCGTTAACAAAATAGTTCCAACTTACTTGAAAATAGTTGCTTGATTCAAGCAACTGTACGCGTTAACAAAATAGTTCCAACTTACTTGAAAATAGTTGCTTGATTCAAGCAACTGTACGCGTTAACAAAATAGCTTCGAGTTATTTGAAAATACTTGCTTCACTCAACTGCACACATTAATAAAATAGTTTCAAGTTACTTGAAAATAGTTGCTTGATTGAGGTAACTTGACCAATCTGAATCATCATAAGAACTTGGAAGGATATTTCAGACAAAATTACAGGTTCACATTGGCAAAATGATTTTAACTTACTTGAAAATAGTTGCTTGATTTAAGCAACTGTACACGTTAACAAAATAGTTTCAAGTAACTTGAAAATAGTTGTTTGATTCAGGTAACTTGACCAGTCTGAATCATCATAAAAACTTGGAAGGATATTTCAAGCAAAATTACAGATTCACATTGGTAAAATAATAGGTTCACATTGACAAAATGGTTTCGAATTACTTGAATTCAAATCGTTTGACGAAGCAACATGACTAATCTGAATAGTTTAATTGTCATCTTTATCCAAGACTCGCATAGTCGTCAATCGAGCCATTCGGAAATCACATTGACCAACTCCAAAATTGAAAAGTAGAGAAAAGTAATTACAAGTATCGCAAGTGGTGAGACAATATGCGATAAAAGTGAAAAGATGAGCTTGGCGTCAAGCTCTAAGGAACTAGAGGTTTTGTGAGAATCAATCGTGTACTTGAACGATGAAATTGCGAAATTATGAGATTGTCCAAAGATGAAGTTGGTCAATTTGACTTTCGCCAGGCTCGATCGTCACTACGACAGTTCTCGCGTATCGAAACTATCTTGATGTTTGTGTGGACAGGTGAGACGAATGAGCGATCGTGGCGGAGAAGAATCAGGACTGTTACGCCGCGCAACACATCCGCAGTCCATCCCGCGCGGCGTGACAGCCAACGGTCTACGTGTCGTCCTTCGAACCTTCCATAGGCCAAAGGACCCACCATAAAGTGAAATCCTAACTGCATTGTTCGCACACATGGTTTGAGTCAATCTGTCTGCCAGAAAAGACTTTCTAATTCCAGAAGTGTTTTCAGCTGGTTCTTTAGAAGGGTCCTTGGGTTTATTACGTGCTCTTAAGAATTGCGGAGAAAGCAGGTAGTGGCCTAACGAAAAAGGCGGAGATCTCCCTAACGGAAAATCCGAGTCTCCCCATAAACAATGTCGCCTAGGACCCAAGTTAGTAGGAGGCTTTTTCCTCCTATCTTCCTTCCCAACATTGGTCATAACCAATCAGCATCGCGGATCATTGCCCTCACTTGCCTAACTGAAAATGTAAGCAACGAATCCGCGTTCTTCGGTCAAAGGGCACACCCATACCGAGCTTTCCTCCGCATTCACATTAGAATAAAACTTTAGAGTTTGATCGTCTCTCACGGTGCCTAGAGTTCCTGCATTTCCTACAACTCTCACCGTTCCTACCTCTCTAAGAGTTTGATCGTCTCTCACGGTGTCTAGAGTTCCCATAATCCCTATAGCTCTCACCGTTCCTATATCTTTCAGAGTTCCTTCATCATTTCTCAAGGTGCCTACACGGCCTAGAGTCTCCTAAGGCTCTCACATTATCCAGAACTCCGACAGTTCCTATAACTCTCAAGGGCCTAGAGCGCCTAAACGGGAATTTACGACTCCCGTTGACGCGTATTCTAACGACCGCTTCTCCCCGCGATAGCTCGAAAATACAAGGACCATCGCCGAGGGAAGCTACTTTCCTGTCCACCCTCTCTCAAACATCGGCTCCTCAGCTAGGTGGCCGAAGACATTCGGTCGTTACGATTGAAAGAGTGTCACCGACTTTGTTTGGCCGTAATCGTCGCGAATCAATCGCCGGTTTTCCTCTTGGAGGCGTGACCAGAATATTGCCGAATCGTCGAGACCCAGAGTCTAGAATGTCCGCACCACCGAGCGGTAGAGGAAGTACGCACAATCTTCGGTTGGACATTATGGACGACATCGCAGACCTAAAAGCGAGGAAGATAAGATGAGTGTAGAGATGAAAAAATTAAGCAGAGATCAAACTTACGCGCTACACTTGATCTTCATTTTCTTTAAATTTTGATCCAGCTGATAAATCAGTAATTAAACCAAGGGAACTAAGTTTGAAATCAAGCGAATCTGAAATACTATCAGACTGTTGCTACGTGAGAACAATAGCCATCTTGTACTTCGTATTTGCTCGATTCCAAACTCTAATCGATATACCAGCAGAATTTACCAGCAAAATAATTATTCAGAGATTCTGTCGATAAAACAATTGAAGTTTAAAATCGAACGAATCCGAATTACTGCGAGATCGTTGGTGGCTATTGTTCTCGTAGCAACAAACTGATGGTACTTCAGATTCGTTTGATTTCAAACTACAATTGATTTATCAATAGAGTTGTCGAAGAATTATTTTGTCGATATCGGTGTAGAACAATAGCCAATAACGATCTCGCTGTACTTCATATTTCCTCTATTACAAACGTCGATTCATTTACCAGCAGAGCATCTGAAGAATTATTTCACATGGATCATGTAGAAAAAAAACGAACACGAAAATGGAACTGTAATAACATTTTTTATTCCTTGTTGAGAGCCGTTCTTAAACATTTTGCAGGAATTTTCCCTTCGCAAGAAGATCGAAAAATAACCACTTTTGACGCTCTGTTTTCATCCCATATGAATTTTATCTTTAATATTACCGATTGATAATAATGTCACTGCGATATTGTCCGCAATGATTGCAAATTATCTTCTCCGCGTTTCACCTATATCGATAATACAGAATATCAAACAACAATTATTTAATTTCACGTTGTTGTTGACTTTATTAATTTTTACGATACATTCTCTGGAAGAAATTTTACGATTTACGATTTTCTTTTTCATTCCTCCTTTCACCTACGATGGCTCTTAAACAAGAAACGATATCGTAACGAGAAATACAACTTACCTGAGCGTCCACTTTGGTTCCACTAGTGTTGTCCCATACGACTTTGTGTTTGACCTCGCTATTAGGGGACTTTTTACCCAACGTTTCCTTCACCGCCCTCACTACCTTCGATTTATCGAACTTGAGACTTAAACTGGCCGTTACTAAATCTTCCGGCTTCTTCGACATCGGTTGGTGTCTCTTCGTGAACCAATTCGACGGTACCATAAAGGTCGAAATAGCGGCTTTCGAGGATCCGCTAAGCTTACTTTTAGCTCCGTGCAATGTCGACACGTCGAAGCTATTGGAACGGAAGCTCTTCGATCGACTTCCTTTCTGTTCGGTCGTTTTTCCGGGCCAGTTTGATTTGCTATCGTCCCGCGAACTCGGCGCTTCCTCGCCGCATCGGTTGATTTCCGTCGCGGAAGACGCTAACGAGCTTAGGATCGATATCAGATCCGCATTAGAGCAGACAATGCCCGCAGCACCGGAAACGGATGCACTCGCGGCTCTTGGCAGTTCCGAGACGCGCTTTCGGAGAGAAGACGTCGGCGAAACCGACGGAGTAGGCATTTCAGAGAATCGTTGTTTCGGCTGTTGAGTGTAACGTTGATTGGAACTGTTACCCTCCAGCGGCTGTATTTCGTACACTTGCTCCGTCGACGTCCTGTACATCCTTAAGCGCACCTGGCAAACGGATTGCTTTTATTCGAAAGACAGTTTCTTTTTTATCATAATTCGTGCGTTATGATACACGTTTCGATGATTGAGCCGTTAAGCGTGACAAAGCGATGGAATTGTTTTGCACAGAAATTCTGGTTCTAAAATTATGTTAGGGATTCTAGGGCGTAATAACATCTTGGAACGCAAAGTTATCGATGTGTCGATGAAAGTTAAGCGAGCTTTATCGAAGCACACGTTCGAGTCTTTGGGCGATTGCTAGGAATACGCGTAATGTTCTTTTCTGTGAGCTGAAAAGTTGAACGACTATAAAAGGCGTTTGTAGAGGATTTCAAAGCGGAAGAAGAAGCGATACAAATGTTTAGAATCAGAAATTATCTGTTTATATAGAGATCTATTTGATGCAAGGTCTAAAATCAATCAAATCGGATTGTACGGACGTATATTTGTAAAGCAACGAATATTTGGTTCTTTCAAATCTTAACTTCGCACGATCGTATAGAAGTTCGTCAACTTTAAACTCGGTTTTTCTTAGTCTGCAAACTAGCGGAGATAGAACGGCTAAAATAAACGAAAGATCCTTACCTTCCTCGCTTTTAGGTGCGTGCTTCCTCTACCGCTCGGTGGTGCGGACATTCTAGAGACTCTGGATCTCGACGACTCGGCAATATTCTGGTCACGCCTCCAAGAGGAAAACCGGCGATTGATTCGCGACGATTACGGCCAAACAAAGTCGGTGACACTCTTTCAATCGTAACGACCGAATGTCTTCGGCCACCTAGCTGAGGAGCCGATGTTTGAGAGAGGGTGGACAGGAAAGTAGCTTCCCTCGGCGATGGTCCTGATCCTTCTCCGCCACGATCGCTCATTCGTCTCACCTGTCCACACAAACATCAAGATAGTTTCGATACGCGAGAACTGTCGTAGTGACGATCGAGCCTGGCGAAAGTCAAATTGACCAACTTCATCTTTGGACAATCTCATAATTTCGCAATTTCATCGTCCAAGTACACGATTGATTCTCACAAAACCTCTAGTTCCTTAGAGCTTAACGCCACGCTCATCTTTTCACTTTTATCGCATATTGTCTCACCACTTGCGATACTTCTAATTACTTTTCTCTACTTTTCAATTTTGGAGTTGGTCAATGTGATTTCCGAATGGCTCGATTGACTATGCGAGTCTTGGATAAAGATGACAATTAAACTATTCAGATTAGTCATGTTTATTATTTTCCTATCCTTATTTTTAATTTACACTATCCTTATTTTTTATAGACTTAAAACAAAAAACAAACAACAAAGAAATCTACAACATCAATCGGCTGATGAACTCCATAGTTAAGTTCGAGCCACCTCTTGTAAAGAAAGAAATAATACAATGAAAAAGGTGCCAAAGGTACGGCCACACGCAGAAATACTGCAATCATAACTTCCGGTGCGTAAAATGTGCAGGTAATGACCCCACTGACCAATGCACTAAATCCCAGGAAACCCCCGCCAAGTGTATCCACTGTCAAGGAGAGCATCCTGCGAACTACAAAGGATGCTCAGCCTACAAAACACTACATAATATAAAGTATCCAAAACTGAGACCCAAGGACATAACCATACAAGAACCTAAACACCAAAAACTCACCACACCAACAGTATCCTATGCGCAGGCAACGCAAGGAAACGTAAACAACTCGAAAACACACAGTGTACACACAGAAAATAGAATTCCCACCCCACAAAACACAGACAACTTTACCAGACTCGAAAAACTTATCGAGAAGCAAACTGAGCAAATTAACAACTTGCTGTCACTACTCACACTCTTCATGGACAAATTCATATGCACAGAAGCAAAATAAAACCAATGCGAATAGCTCTGTGGAACGCCAACGGTCTAGCTCAGCACAAATTTGAACTAGAACTATTCTTAAAACAACAGCAAATCGATGTGATGCTCATATCCGAAACCCACTTCACCGACAAAAACTACGTCAAAGTACATGGCTACAACTTCTACCACACACAACACCCCAGCGGAAAGGCCCACGGCGGCACCGGAATCATAATCAAATCAAACATCAAGCACTACGAACTTCCACCATTCCAGAAAGACTACCTCCAAGCAACAAACGTAGCAATAGAAGACTGTCATGGTACAATCATCACTTCAGCTGTATACTGCCCTCCCAGACACTCCATCGCCAAAGAAGACTTTGACAACTTCCTGGACACCCTGGGCAATAGATTCATAGCCGGAGGAGACTACAACGCCAAACACACCCAATGGGGCAGCAGACTGGTTACAGTAAGAGGCAAAAACCTCCTCAACAGCATAATAACCAACAACCTCAACTACCTTACCACATACGAACCCACACACTGGCCCACCGACACAAACAAAATACCCGATCTCCTTGATTTCCTCATAACTATAAATATCTCGTCAAGACACGTCCAAATCAATTCCTCGGCTGATCTCTCCTCCGACCATTCCCCCGTGATAGTAACAGTCATTTCAACAATCATCGAGAATACACCTAATGGCTCCATTCATAACCAACACACCAACTGGCAGCTCTTTAGAGAAATATTCACACACACAACTTCAGCCTCAATCTCACTAAAAACCGATGAAGAAATCGAAGCAGCCACGGAATACCTAAATGCGAGCATAATAAACGCTATCCGCTTCTCCACACCGGCAATAA
The DNA here is from genome assembly GCF_024516045.1 of Bombus affinis. Classification (NCBI taxonomy): domain Eukaryota; kingdom Metazoa; phylum Arthropoda; class Insecta; order Hymenoptera; family Apidae; genus Bombus; species Bombus affinis. The sequence goes on along the minus strand of NC_066346.1, from coordinate 16,390,071 downwards.
CGTCCATCAGCAATCACGAATACCCCCAGTACATATTAAAAAAAATAGCAGAAAAACGTAGACTAAGAAGGATATGGCAGACCCATAGAACACCGGAGGACAAACGCAAACTAAACAACGCAACTAGAAAACTATCCAAAACCATAAAAAACTACAATAATGACCGTTTTCACAAATATCTCGCCAGCCTGTCCCCCACAGCCGACTCTAACTACTCACTATGGAAAGCCTCCAGGAAACTCACGCGTCCCCCACAAATAATACCTCCAATCCGCCGTCCGCAGGGTGGATGGGCGCGTAGCCCTATAGAAAAAGCCAACCTATTTGCCAAACACTTGACTGAAGTATTTCAACCCCATTCCTCCATAGCTGCAGCGGACGTCACCGAATACCTGCACACTCCCTTCCAAATGTCCCCTCCTATTGAGCCCTTCACTTCTGCAGAGATTATACAAGCAATCAGTCGCCTAAACCCCAAGAAAGCAGCAGGTCACGACCTAATAGAAAATAAAGCAATCAAGGAACTTCCCATAAAAGGGATTGCACTAGTCGCATCAATCTTTAACGCTATCCTCCGCCTTCAACACTTTCCCAAGGCTTGGAAAATCTCACTAATCACCCTCATCCCTAAACCCGGTAAACCAATATATGAAACCACCTCCTATCGCCCAATCAGTCTTTTACCTACCCTGTCTAAACTATTCGAGAGAATGCTCACGAATCGTCTCCTCCCACTCCTAGAAGAATTGAAAACACTCCCAGACCACCAATTCGGCTTCCGAAAACAACACTCAACAGTAGAGCAAATCCACCGCATAACCCACATGATCAGCCAAACCCTTGAAAAGAAAAAATACTGTTCAGCGGTATTCCTAGACATCCAACAGGCATTCGACAAAGTATGGCATGAAGGGCTACTCTACAAGATCAAAAAGATCCTACCCCATCCATACTACTCCATCTTAAAATCCTACCTAACCAACAGACAATTCATAGTTAAATGCCTAAGCGCCTCTTCCGCAACATTCCCAATAGAATCCGGCATACACCAAGGTAGTTTCCTCGGACCCCTACTGATATCCATCTACACTGCCGACTTACCTATATCAAACGAGGTAACAATAGCAACATTTGCCGACGACACAGCACTATTAGCTACCCACGCCCACCCAGACCCGGCAATTGCCTCATCCACTCTCCAGCGAAATCTCGACTCCATGGAAAAGTGGTTCCAAAAATGGGGTTTTAAAATAAACGAAAAAAAATCCTCCCGTGTAACATTCACGCTCCGAAAACAAACCTGCCCCCAGGTCACCATTAACAACGCAATAATCCCAAGCAAGGACTCCGTAAGATACCTGGGCATGACCCTGGACAGGAGGCTAACTTGGAAAAAACATATCTCAGAAAAAACAAAGCAACTAAAGGAAAAACTAAGAAAATTCTATTGGCTCACGGGCCGACGCTCCAAACTAAACATACAGAACAAAATAACCCTCTACAAGGCCGTAATAAAACCTGTCTGGACCTACGGAATCCAACTATGGGGAACAGCAAGTAACTCCAACATTGAAATACTCCAACGCTTCCAATCGAAAACGCTAAGATCCCTATTAAATGCACCCTGGTATGTTACCAACGAAACAATCCACCGTGACCTCAAGATACCTACAGTCAAAGATAAAATACACAAGTCCAGAAGCAGATATAACACAAGAGTCAACAACCACCACATCCCATTAGTGACCCAACTACCGGACACGACGGACCAGATCCGCAGACTAAAAAGAAAATACCCTCTAGATTAAATCCTTAGTTTCTACTAGAACCAACAATATAAAACTATTATAATCCATGTCATTGTATCACGCCAAACTAAGTTACTGAAAATTCTCAACGAGAATTGATTGTAAATATTCTAATAAATAAAAAAAAAACATCTTCTCAATTGCGCTACCAAATACCTACGGACAAAATTGTTCTTATAAATTTATGAATATTATGTGTTTACGTATTTGAATGAAAAGTGTTTTTCTTCACTTCACTTCAATGTAACGAGACGTGTCTATCATGATTACACCGGTAAAAATTGAGACTAATTTGGAAATATATATATGGAAGCTAGAAGATGCTTATTGCAGACGTACACATAGCAAAAAACTAATGTACAATGTAAAGAGTATTTTTAAACATATGATTGATTAGGGGTAAAAATGCTGCTACTAAAAATATTGTGACTTATTTATACAATACATAATTAACTGTCCAAATACCGATGGTAATCAATAAGCATCTTATAATTCCTATTTACATTTATTTCAAAAGTTTCTTTCGTTTCATAAGGAAATAATAGATGCACGACACTTTTTGTTTTATATTATTTTATCGATTTATGTATGATCTATTTTGTAGTAATAGAACAAAACGAAAGAAACTTTTGAGACAGCCTAATGCATCTTGAAATTCATGAAAAACTTCAACAAAATATTCATGGAAAGTTTCTGTAAGCGTCCGAGTACTTTCGTGAGCCGTTATATGTATAATAATTCGTTACAATGTTAGTGATAGCTTGGAAAGTGAACTATTTTTATTATACATCTTTTTACTTTCCATATTACGCTCATAGATACTCTAAAACGCCGCGATACTAACTCTTATCTATCATGTTTACGAATGCCTATAATTTGTGAAACCGCTTCTGATTTTACGGAAATTTTGCAGTTGCTTGATGAATGAAACAGATTTGTTAAGAGAATCACATGTTATAGATACCTGAACTGTGATTTATTTAATATATCTTTTCTGATTTGTTATCCTGCAACATTTCCATGTTTTACGAAGCTTTAAATTAAATTTCACAAGTTTATTTTCCTTAAGCTAAAGACGATGCTGGTGAAATATTTATTTCTGAAGTAAAAAGTAAAAATATAGCTTACATATTGCTTGTATTTAATCATGTATTACGATTAATCCTGTTGCGATACTCGTATATTTCAGTTAGGCTCTGGTTTTAGTAAACAAGAAAGATTTATAATATCTTAAGAGGATGTTTAGCATGAAATCATGCTAATAAGAAGTTTTTCATGTTTTTCTTCAGGCTTAAAATATTTTTTAATGTTGTGAAAAAATTGGGTTGAAAATGAATAAAAGGGTGCAACAGGGTATTTAAACAAACTAATATCTCTTATATGAATAAGTCGAGTGATATGCTGTAAATTATTTTCACAAAAAGACACCCATTTTTATTATTGTTTTCTAAACAAAATTCAATATGATTTGTTATACCTGTAATAGGAAGTTTCTTTAACTAACATTTAGTTATCGATCCTATTTTTATTGAAGTTTAACAATACTGTTCAATATTAATAATTATTAATTTATAAGTGAAGGGTAATTCCAACGAAGAAAGATATCATTTGCAAACAAATAGTTTCAGATAAAATCAGCATTGGTACTGTAAATTTAAGATATTATAAATCTAATATGTATTGTATCGCAAAGCGGGATTCATGATGAAAAATTAAATATAAAAGTCCATGAAATTTCGCAAATTTAAACATCTCAGTTTGTACAGCTTTAATAAATGTGGACAAAAGTTTAGTCTATCTCTATATTTAAATAACGCATGATATTTAATTCTACAGTATAATTAAACAAAGATTCGAAGCTGAAAATTTCGAAATATAATTGAACAATATATCGTACAATAAATGTTATATGATGTTCTGTAAAGGAGAATTGCATTTTTATGAAGAGGATCAAAGATAAAAGAGATTTTTGTTGAACGATACGACCGTTTCGAAATTCCATTTTGATCTTGTGTATGTATAGTGTATCTCGTACAAAAGATATTACAACAAGCGTCCAGTCATAATGTGAAACATTAATCAAAATTTCTAATCTCGAGTGTTTCAAGCCCCAGAACTCATCTTAATAAATATAAGAAGGACAGATTAAATTCAATTTGATTTTTCTAATTTTCTCGTTAATAATTAAATATGAGCATCAATCAATCAATAGTTCATAATGCACGGTATAATGCGTGTATAACATTCATCTGATTTCAATTAACTTACGTTTAAGCAAAATAATTATTCGAACTAGTTTATCATTCACATTATTACACATTTTAATTGTATATATATCTAGTACAACATAGAAAGGATGTTTTAGGATTATGAGTATTCATTTAATTTTTAAGAAGAACAATAAGATTCAATACATGTACACAATAGTTAAAAATATGAAATCCAGTCGCTTTTACATTAAGTACCATTTCCTCGTAAATGAACATACAAAAGATAAATGTCAATAACTATAAATGCCTGTTTAATGTTTCTTTTTTGTTACGATTATATATGTAAAATTAGTTCTTGTAATGAATACTGCTTATAGGAATAAGGATTATTTTTCACTTGAAATAAGTTTGCTTTGATATTTTAAATGACTGAATAAAATGCGGACAAAATATTTTAACCATACACGTAAAGATTCAAGTACGTCACATACAATAACTATAAGAATATATTTTTAAAAACGTAAGAATTTGTACTTTAGATAGCAATGCGTTTAAAAGTTATTTTATGAATTCACTTTATTAATTACTGATTTAAAATCTCCAGCATTTTCAGTAAAATGTCCAGAAAGTAGAAGAAAAGTACAACAAAAGTAGAAAACAGTTAATTTTGTAATATAAATTTATAGTCTACCGAATTAATACTCATATTTCTAAAACAGGGTCTATACACTTTCAAAATTTCAATCAAATCATATGCATAGTATTTCTTTTATCTCATATTCTAATTTCACCACATTGAATTTTCTAAAGAAAGATGATCTATTTATTTTATATAACGCAAATCCTTTATTTTAGATATGCAAAGTCAAATATATTTTTGTCAATAAAGACACAAAAAATCTTAGATGTCTAAATGTCAGCTTTAAGAACAGTAGACTTGCCTGCCTTCAAACTTAAATGTCCTTTCCAGTAGTAAAACTTAAATAACATTAACAACGGCAGTAATATTTACACCTACAGATGGAGGATATTAGACTTCGATTAAAATACAAGTAGCTCAATAAATATGTGTCTAAGTACGATGGTTAAAGAATAACGATTCGTCATTCTTTATTCCAGCGCTTAATGCTATCCTTCTTTCAACAAATACAATCCTAGAACAATGCCGCTGAAGAGAAATGTTATACGTGAATTTATTTGCCTTTGCGGGACGAAGGTTTATTAAATTATTAAATGAAAATATTAAATGAAAATGAATATGTATAATTGTGTGTATAAAAATTGATATATGTATGTATGTATAAAATATATATATGTATGTATATATATATATATATATATATGTCGGGTTGGCGTTAAGATTAGAGTTAGGTTTAAGGGCGTGAAACGAATCCCTATTGGCGCTAGACGTGATCGTTATGCAATAGAGGAGATATTTACTAGTGCAAATATGACTATGATGGAATTGGACAAGTAATCGCGATAATTAGATACTCGAGAAGCAAATGACAATGATCCTAGGCTCAATAACGAATCCGCGGTCAACGGGATGACGAACTTTACCCTTCGTTAGCGTCTAAGTTACACTGTATGTTAGAGCAAGGGGCAATTATTACGTATACGAAAGACAGGTCGATTGCCGATGAGATCGCACTAGAGAGAGTGGCTCTCCGTCGCGGTGACGCTGTCGAAGAAATCTATGATGGGTGTGCCTAAGGGCACGATCATGAGAGTGCCAAGAGATCATCGGATTCGCGGAGAAAAGTCTTCGTTCGAAGGGTGAGGGAAATTGAAGTTGCTGTTGATTGGTCAATTTCCATGTTGGTGGTTAGAGAAAGATATTAGCTGTCCTTGGGAAAAGTTGCTAGCGGGAAGCGTCGTTCGTGGAAGGATAGATTTCTCTTATCTTCCCGTAGTTGGGGCACAGGCTATTTGTCTATTTGAAAGACTTTGTATAATTGAAACTTAATATTCGTAGCCGGTCCTCGCCCAGCTAAACATATACTGTGAAGATGCGTTGGCATCTGGCAATCATCTTACCCGAAGGACAAAGTCTGCGTGTGGCGAGCCACGGGGCAGAAACCATTGAAACGTTTACCTTCGTGCCCTGTCCCAAGTATTTCTTTTAAGAAGAGCTATAGAATTACTTCATGCCTTTGTTAGACAAAACGTTCATCCCTTTGACCGCGGCTACGTTCGGCGACTGATTGTCGCCTCGAGCCCGAGCTCACTATCATAAATCTCAAATAAATACAGTCGGATCGAATGACAACAGTTTCTTAATACGGCTATGGTGAAATCTAAATTTCAATACTAGGGGTCTTCCCAAAGTTCCAAAGGGAAGGTTCCGGTGTTCTTTCATCTCCGACATATATATATTATTATAATGACTTATTTTAATAATGACTTAATTTGTATAGTAAAAACAGCTAAAATCTCATGTAAGATTGTTGGGATGTTACGTGATATTTCTGTTGCATCATTGATTATCGTTATACTTTGAAAAATAATTAAGGAAGCGAACAATGCGTGGACGATTATGGCAGTTTTATTAATAAACGAACGTTTAATAGAGAATATGGATTTACTGGATAAATAAATGTTTCATTAAATGTAACTGTTACGTGCAGAATAATATGTTGTTACATGTATAAACTAAAGTTGATGTAATACTCATATTATATTTATGGTTTCAAAGAATTAATAAAATCTGCTGAGATTCAAACGTATGCTCTCCCTTTTATTCTATGAGAATTAAACATTTGGAAGATTTTATGAAAATGCACTAAACAATCAGAAGCATCTGTTTCTCCTTTTCTTTTTCTTTTTTTTTTTTTTTTTTTTTTTTAACATGTTGATTGCCACGCGATTTTTATACTTATTTTGACTTGGATAGATAGATTAAAGCGTACCATACCAAGACATTTTATTCTTGCAAAATATTCTAGTCTATTTGCGTACCTAAACACCTAAACACTCAACGTGTTGAAGAATTTCTGTGCAAAACAATTCCATCGCTTTGTCACGCTTAACGGCTCAATCATCGAAACATGTATCATAACGCACGAATTATGATAAAAAAGAAACTGTCTTTCGAATAAAAGCAATCCGTTTGCCAGGTGCGCTTAAGGATGTACAGGACGTCGACGGAGCAAGTGTACGAAATACAGCCGCTGGAGGGTAACAGTTCCAATCAACGTTACACTCAACAGCCGAAACAACGATTCTCTGAAATGCCTACTCAGTCGGTTTCGCCGACGTCTTCTCTCCGAAAGCGCGTCTCGGAACTGCCAAGAGCCGCGAGTGCATCCATTGTCTGCTCTAATACGGATCTGATATCGATCCTAAGCTCGTTAGCGTCTTCCGCGACGGAAATCAACCGATGCGGCGAGGAAGCGCCGAGTTCGCGGGACGATAGCAAATCAAACTGGCCCGGAAAAACGACCGAACAGAAAGGTAGTCGATCGAAGAGCTTCCGTTCCAACAGCTTCGACGTGTCGACATTGCACGGAGCTAAAAGTAAGCTTAGCGGATCCTCGAAAGCCGCTATTTCGACCTTTATGGCTCCGTCGAATTGGTTCACGAAGAGACACCAACCGATGTCGAAAAAGCCGGAAGATTTGGTAACGGCCAGTTTAAGTCTCAAGTTCGATAAATCGAAGGTAGTGAAGGCGGTGAAGGAAACGTTGGGTAAAAAGTCCCCTAATAGCGAGGTCAAACACAAAGTCGTATTGGACAACACTAGTGGAACCAAAGTGGACGCTCAGCTAAGTTGTATTTCTCGTTACGATATCGTTTCTTGTTTAAGAGCCATCGTAGGTGAAAGGAGGAATGCAAGAACGCACATAATACGCAAAAATCTATGGCAGATTCAAAGTACAGTACTCGTTGTGATATTCGGTAAAGATAATAAGTTCTCCTATGGAGATCTCATTTTTCAAATTATTCTCGTAAAAGTACGTATTTGCATAAATAAATAGCACACGGTCTCTGCGTAAATACCCAGGCCAGTTATAAATATTTCAGTTTGCCAACGATATCCCAACATGTGGGACACTCACATGTGTGCTACTTCGTGAGCGATGATAAAGGTGCTGGTCAAGCCTTCGTCTCGATTGAACGCGCACGATCTCGCGGGATAGCATACTCCTGACACAGGTGCGTAACCGGAAGGACCTCCTATATCTAATCGCGTCAACCATACAGCAACATCGTGATTTACGTCCTTCGAGGACAGCATCTTTCTGTTCCATTTGTTCACGTTCTCGAGAGATCGTCTGGCATCGCCACGGCGGACCTACGACAATTTATTAATATTTTCTTAATAAAAGCTAGCAAATATTACGAATATATTATATTTATTATTACATCATGCATTATATACTATATATAAATATTCGTCAATGATAATAAATATATGCAAGTAATCGTGTTGTTGATTGTAATCAAATGTAACTTGTAACGCTATTAGTATTTTAATCTTCCTGAAAAATGTTGAAATGTTGATTCAACAGCAGTTGAAGAATAGCAGAAAAAGAAAAGTAAAAGGAATCGCAAGTGTCGTATATCAATGATATTATCATAGGTCTATAACATTAAATTAAGATTCTTAAGAGATGAAAAAGGTTTAATAGTCGATTATACAGATATTTCGGATACACGATAAATGCGAGGTTTGTCAATGATCCGTGAAAATTGTTTGTTTGGAAATTTGTTTCCAAGGGATCGTTCACGGTTGTCCAATTTAACAAAATGGAACTCGTTGCATTTTATCGATCTAGAACGTCATGCGCAGATATTTTGACCTATATAATTTATATACCATACACTGTACAGATAAGTAGAAAATAAAATAATTGACACTCGCATATGCGTATCTCAGATAGTTACTACTTTAGTTAAATGATTTAATTTAATGGAAATCGCTTACCATAACGTCTCGTTTTTCCGCGTATAAAATCATTCGTACGATCACTAGAATCATGTTGGATTCGAGCGATGGGTCCATGTAAATTGCACTGACCTAGGATTAAAATACGTACGAAAATGTAACAGGCGTTAAAACAGTATTACAGCCTTACAAATAAATTATTATTCAAAACTCTCGTAAATACATCGTATCTTATATAATTTTCCTAAAAAATTAATTTTATTCGTTATATTTATCTTAGGAAATGTACGTTATTAATCTCAACAGCATTGGAAAACCAATTACCGAATGGCTGAAATTAATCGATTACAAAATTCCATTACGGATAAATTATTCGCTGAACTTTTTAAAAGATACGTGTAAGCTTTGAACAGTGTAAACAGAAAATACAGAGATACGCATAACTCTGCCCTATGTTTCCCGGTTGCTTGCGTACATATGTAGGAGGAGGTATTCTATATCTAAGTATAATAACAGAATTTCGTTTGGTATTACTTACGATGTTTAAAAGAGCCAAGATATATTGCTGTACTCGAATTCCATGAAAATCTACCACGGAGTAATCAGCAGCTATTCCAAGCTCTAGCCATCGTGGCGGCGAATCCTTAGCAGCTGGTCTTTTCTCTATGAAATGACTTATCTTAGAAATCGACTTATCTTCCACGAAATTAGAAAGTCTACTCGACTCGACTTGATAGCTTAAACGCATGATTATTAAAAGCATAAATTAATATCTACGAGCAAGTATTCGTGGAATAATTATTATGATATAAATAATTATTTCAAAAGTATAATTTCAAAAATATCAATTCGGTATCACCGTGAATTTCATCCTGCAAATTTCTTTAAAATTCTTGACAAATTTTGGTAAACGTATTCCTCCAGCAAATTTTTCTATTTTTCTATTTTTTTACATTAAATTAGGCAAGATAGATAAAGATTCGTGCAATGGACAATATACATATGTGTAATAGACAGGGAATAATAAAATAAATTAAAAACAGCGAAATATAGATGAACGTGTAGAAGATCAAGCGAGAGTGGAACGCAATAGGGAGAATACTTGTAAACCGAGTTCCTTTTAAGGCTGAAGATAAGCTATTCTTATATTACATGCTGTTATTATTACTTTTGTACACGATAGATTGGAATATCAGTACAATTTCTTTCTTTCAGTAATATTCGATGATTCGTTAATTTATTAACCGCTATATTGTACGTGGTAAGTAGAAAAGCAACGATTGTACAAGAATGGCATTTGGAAAAATATTTGACTTACTTGATAATCTGTTCCTTTGCCATTTAGGACCAAAGAAGTATCCAATTTCCTCGGGATTTGTTATTTTATATAGGTTGGAGTTGATAATCAATCTCGGATCCACTCGGATTGGTTATCACACCTTTTATTTTCTCTCTTATACAAAACACCAAATCACACAGCAAACGTCTAAACTCTCCCAATGCGTCTTAGCAATTAAGGCGTGGTCGAATCCCAAGACAAAAGAGCGTCGAGTTTAGGATGCGTACCAACATAACCCTAGTAACCTTTTAGTAACTAGCGGTCATACCAACTGAGCATTTCTCAACAGGATTTACGTCGATCGATAATTCTTCCACTATTGTATCGTTGTATTCTGTGGAGACATCGTCTTTTTCATCGTACAGAATCAATTTCTCAGCTTCTGGGTATTCCACGTCGAAGACGTCACCGGAAAGATTATAAAATCCCTGAACATCGTGGCTTAAGGAATCGCGTTTGCTTCGTTTCGACTTTCTCTTACTTTCTTCAACTTCAAATTTATTCGATTTCCCTGTAACCGAATTTTCAACGTTTTACCACGTTTGCCTGTCTTATCTTCGCTATTCTCGTTACGGATAAAATGAAAAAATAGTTGCAAAATTTCTGAAATTGTAAATACGACCAGACTGGAACGTATCAACGACATATACCGTGTCACAAAATTGTGACAAGTCAATATTCCAGTTGTTAGTTTGTTGAATTTACGCCACCGCTGATTAAACGTATCACGCTTTAATAGAAAATTCAATTTCCCAGCGGGGAAAATGGAATTTTGCGCTAATTAAAGTATTGCGCTTTTGTACAAAATTCCATTGTTTTCTGTTGCCCGCGAAAATGCAATTTTACGACGGACATTTCAGACAAATTTCCATCAGACGGCTTTCCATCCGTAAAAAAGAATGCTATCTATAAAAGTATGATACAGTGCACTTACTTGATTGCAATGATATCTCAACGATTATTAACAGATACCAAGATGTCTCGACAGTTGCAAAAATCTTTTATAAATAAATTACACGTGGCTCGCGAATCTGTTTCAACGTTGCTGGAAACTTTTTGCGTATATGATATACGAAGCATTTCGAAATGATCATTGCAGCACTGTAGCGAGACACGCCTAACTTGATTGTATCGATGAAATTTCAAACGGATTTGGAAGTGTGCGTAGAAGTTATATTTATCAGGGACACGTACTTTCCAAAAATCATCAAACTATTCGAACAGTCAATTATTATTTAGTATGTTAATAAGCCACGATGTAATACTCTTAAAGAGTTAGAAAGAATAAATTTTCGGAAAATGGAACAATTTGACTTTCAAATGGCTCGTACGTGATGTAATCATCTGTTTGATGAACTTTTAATTGCTATCGTAGATAGGATCGTAAAATACTACGAATGTTACAGACATTGTCGTGATTTTCCTATAAAGTAACACACGACGCGTAGTCCGTTTGATGTTCGATTTGCTTGGCTCTTGTAATCCAATTTCAATAAAATTGTACAAAATGCACGTGATATGAAAGAAAATATAAAATATACAAAATACTCTTTACTTCTCTTTTTTTTTTTCTTTTCAATCATATCCTCAAAAATATGAATTTGCATCAAAATCTACAGTCTAATTAGAATATTAGAAAGAATATTCAGACAGACGATGTATATAAAGGAGATACAAATTACGACGATGAGAGAACTCGCAAGATATTTGTATCTGTGAAATTGCAACTGTTGCGTCGATAAATATCTACGCCGATTAAATTTTTGATACACTTCGGATTCTCATCAGAAAACCAGTAATAACATATTTCTATTTCGTAATATATTTCTGATATACAGAGGATGCTCTCAAAAATATATACACCCACTTTAATTAAATGGTATCGTGAAATTGCTGCATCGTATTATTACAATTTTTATACAAATCTTCCTTTCCTTCAATTTTGTGTACATTTCGGATGTATCAGTTCCGCCTGGGCAGGCGACCTAAACGGACGTGCGAAACAGTGCTCCAGTGAAAGTGCGGCAAGAGAGAAGAGATAGGGACAAAGTTAAAGCCAAAAATAGACAAAAAGTGGAATCATGCAGATTCCACCAATAAAAATAATTAACTCCGGTGAAACATTTTTCATAAATAAAGCTACAGACTCTACATATGTAGAGAAAAATGATGACATTATGGAAACAACACAATCCGACGAAGAGCAAAACATACCAATACACCAGGAAGAAAGCTGGACGGTGGCAACCTCCAGCAAAAAACGGAAGGTAACCCCGCTCGCAAGCGCGAGGAAAATTGATACATATGAAAAAAAACAATGGCTACAAGATATCAAACTGCACAATCCATTCAGCGCACTGCCAGAAGAGGCAGCAACGGACCCAACGGAAAGTCCGACAAACCGTACACCCAAACCACCACCAATATACGTAGACGCAAAAATAATTGACCCCCTCATCGAACTGCTAAACAACATCGCAGGAAAAGACAACTACATCATCAAACAGATAAAAATAGACCAGGTTAAAGTACAAACCAACACCCCAGAAACATTCAGAAAAATTACAAGATCACTAAAGGAAAAAAATGCAGCATATCACACTTTTCAGCTCAAAACAGACAAAAGCTACAAAGCAGTAATCAGGGGACTACACCCAAAAACAAATACTGGAAAAATAAGTGAAGAACTGGCAAAAATCGGACACCAAGTAAGGTCAATAAATAACATAAACAAATACGATACCAAACAACCACTACCGCTATTCCTAGTTGAACTAGAACCTAAAAACAACAATAAGGAAATATACGACATAGAAAAATTACTAAACACAATAGTAAAAGTGGAGCCACCCAGGCATAAAAAAGAAATCCCACAATGCATAAGATGCCAACAATACGGACACACCAAAAATTACTGTAATAGAACCCCGGCATGCGTTAAATGCGCAAAAAATCATCTCACGACACACTGCCCATCCACGGGAAAAATTGAGGAGGTTAAATGCTACAACTGTAACGGAAACCACCCAGCCAGCTATAAAGGATGTGAAGTAAGAAAACAATTACAACGTAAACTGTTCCCGCCCCTACGAAGCAGAACAATCACTAACACACAAGCCCAACAGGACAGCACAAATCCTGAAATAATTCCAAATACAGAGCAAGCAACAAACACCAAACCTATCAGCACCAACACCATTGGTGGTCTAAGCTATGCTCAAATAACCAGCCAATCAACACATACACACAACCAATACCACAGCAATAGTAACAATGACACTGCAGAAATCAAAGAACCACTCAAACAATCCATAAAGAACACCGAAATGCTAACCAGAATGATAAGCGAACAAAATGCAGTATTAAAACAGCAAACTCAACAAATCACAGTCATGCTACAACTAATTACAAACGTGCTAAGCAAAAAATAAAAACGGACACTCTAAAAATAGCAGCCTGGAACTCAAATGGCCTGCAACAACGAGCCCTCGAAATTAAAACATTCATATACAATAACAATATAGACATACTACTTGTCTCAGAAACACACTTCACTACAAAAAGCTACTTGAAAATACCATACTACACCATATATGATACCAAACACCCCTCAGGAAAAGCTCACGGAGGGACAGCAGTGATAGTCAGAAACGATATCAAACATTATCTACACAGCCAAGTTAACAAAGAATATTTACAAGCAACCACTGTCACAGTTCAAACTAGCAGCAACTACTTCCAGTTGTCAGCAGTATATGTGCCTCCGCGACACAAAATAACAACACAAATGTGGGAAGAATACTTCCAGGACCTAGGGGACAAGTACATCGCAGCGGGAGACTACAACTCAAAGCACACGCTTTGGGGGTCAAGAAACATTACACCTCGAGGTAGAACACTGGAAAAATACATAAGAAATAATAACCTCAATATATTATCCACAGGAACACCGACACATTGGCCGACTGACCTGAACAAAAAACCAGATCTTCTGGACTTTGCAGTTACAAGGGGACTAAACACAAATAAACTAAAGATAACACCCAACCTCGAGCTCAGCTCCGATCATACACCCATAATAATTGAATACAGAAACAAACCAATTCACTATAGCAAACCAGAAACACTATGCAACAAAACCACCAAATGGCAAACTTTCAAAGAAATAATAGAAAGCAAAATAAACTGCAACATCCCGTTAAAAACTCCTGAACACATAGAACAGGCAGTAGCAACATTGACAGCAACTATTCAGGAAGCAGCAAAGACAACCACTACTCCCGAACCAACCAGCAGACAAACAATAACAATCCCGCAAGAAATACTCGACAAAATCAAAGAAAAAAGAAAAGCAAAAGCAAAATGGCAAAAATACAGAACCCGAGAAAACAAAAAACACTTAAACAAACTTGCAAAGGAAATAAAAAACAAAATAAAGGAGCACAACGATAACGAATTCGCAAAGTTCATAGGGACACTCTCCACACACGAGAACACCAACTACTCACTATGGAAAGCCACGAAAAAAATAAGGAAGCCAATAATACCCGTCCCGGCAATCAGAAAAGCAGATAACACATGGGCAAGAAGCAACGAAGAACAAGCTGAAGAATTCTCCAACCACCTCTGCAACACATTCACACCACACATTATCAACAACAGCAACCTCAAAAGTCATACGGAGGAGGATCCACAAACCACTACTACCACAGCCGACAAGGAATACACCATACCTAAAACATCGGCACAAGAAATTAGAAACATAATTGATAAAACAAAAAACAACAAAGCGCCAGGAATCGACCTAATCAATGGTAAAATCTTGAAAAACCTTCCGCCAAAAGCAATAAGACTAATTACAATAATATTCAATGCAATTCTAAGAATTCAATACTTCCCCAAACCATGGAAATTAGCACAAATCAAAATGTTACATAAACCAGGCAAAGACCCGCACCAAACTGCATCCTACAGACCAATATCACTGCTCCCAGTATTTTCCAAAATACTGGAAAAGATAATATACGACCGCATAAAACCAATAATAGAGACAAAAAAACTAATACCGGATCACCAATTTGGTTTCAGAAACAAACACTCCACGATAGAGCAAATGCACAGGCTTATAAACGAAATAATAGTAGCACTAGAAAACAAGGAATACTGCACAGCCCTCTTTATAGACATAGAGAAAGCATTCGATAAAATTAACCATGAAAGTCTACTACAAACAATTAGGAAACAATTCCCGGAGCAAATACACCACTTAATAAAATCCTACCTAAGCAGCAGAACCTTCGTAATAAAAATCAAGGACACACATTCTCAAGTTAAAGACATCAAGGCCGGGGTACCACAAGGAAGCGTCCTAGGCCCAATACTATACACATTATACACGGCGAACATACCAACAACTACCAACAGCACAGTATTGACATTCGCGGACGACACAGCTATACTAGCCAGGCATACTAACCCAGAAACGGCAGTCAAAATACTACAAGAACATATCGTAAAAATAGAAAATTGGCTACAAGAAAAACAATTAAAAGCAAACCCCAATAAATGCAACCATATTACATTCACGCTACGGAAAAAGATACCACCAAACATCCTATTGAACGGTACGCATATAACGCAAACAAAGCATGTCAAATACCTAGGACTCCACTTAGATCAAAAACTTACCTGGAAACTACACATCAAATCAATAGTAGAAAAAATACAGAAAACAAGGAGACAAATGTATTGGCTAACAAGCCGAAAATCCAAACTAAGCACAGAAAATAAAGTAAAAATATATAAAACGATCATAAAACCAATCTGGACGTACGGAATACCACTATGGGGGACGGCAGCAATGAGCCATATAAACAAAATAGAGGTAATACAGGCTAAAATCCTCAGAACAATAGTAAACGGACCTTGGTACGTCAGAAACGAAGATATACGAAGGGACCTGGGAATGCCAACGGTCAAGGAAGAAATCAGCAGATACTCCGAGAAATACAAATCAAGAATAGCAACACACATAAACCGGCTAGCTGCGGAAACATACAAAATCACAAATATGGACAGAAGACTAAAAAGGAAGCACCCAGCAGACCTTATAAAGGACATAACCTAACAAACACGAGGATGGTACCCCGCTGGGGGTAGCCACCAACATGCTAATGTAACCGCTAAAAAATTCCACCAAATGTCCAAATTGGACAAATAGTGAATTTAAATAAATAAATAAAAAAAAAAAAAAAAAAAAAAAAAAATTTCGGATGTATTCCTTTCTTTTAATCCTATTAATGGATCGATAGATTTAATTTTATAAAATTGATTTTTTGAATATTTATACATTCCATATCTTTTTAAGCACCACGTCACATGATTCTTTCGGTAGAAATAACTGCGTAAAATTACATTTTCTCTGTACCTGGGAGCTTTTGCGCGGTGAATTTTATACGATCGAAGCCCCTTTTTCGAGTGGCGTGGGTGCTTCGGCATGGGAAAGTGCCTCTCCATTATCGTTTTAGCTGGCTGTTTCCATTTGTATAAAATCGTCGTTATTATCGTCTTTATCACAACGAAACCATCCCATTACATCAGTGTATTTAAGGTTTCCCCACAGTTACCCCATCATTCGAGCAATCCACGTGCTTTACATAATTCTCAATATCACGTTTCCATTTTCTAACATCTGTGACTGTAGCTTTTCCAACGTCACGTACTCTTGATGAATTCTATCGCCGATTCTTACACCACCTCCCACGTTTTTAATTAAATTGTATTTTCTTTCTGTACGACTGGAACGTTGTTAGTTTCATACCAAATTCTTATTTATCGGAATTCTATTCTATTCTATTCGAACAGAGAAAAGAATGTGTAGATTTTTTAAAAAGAAACTGTTTTTTCGAGCTATCGCGGGGAGACGCGGTCGTTAGAATACGCGTCAACGGGAGTCGTAAATTCCCGTTACGATTAGAATGATCGACACCACGAATAGTTCGATCCCCGTATTTCGATTAAGATAATAGGGGTGATTCAGGTATGATAACACTGTGGCTCACAGAGTTAAAATATATATTTCCAACACTTAGTATACACGATTGAATAGATATAAACACTTAATAACTTATCACGCTGCAATAATATAGATATGAAAGTAACACGGTATGAGACTTAATGTTAGAAGTTAGATCTTTGACTGTGGTAGGAAATTCTGAGAGATATAGAAACGGTGAGAGTTATAGGGAATGCAGGAACTCTAGTCACCGTGAGAGACGATGGAAAACTCTGAAGCTTATTCTAATGTGAATACGGAGGAAAGCTTGGTATGGGTGTGCCCTTTGAACGAAGAACGCGGATTCGTTGCTTACATTTTTAGTTAGTAAAGTGAGGGCAACAATCCGCGATATCGATTGGTTGGGACCAATGTTAGGAAGGAAGAGAGGAGGAAGAAACCTCCTACCAACTTGGGTCCTAGGCGACATTGTTTACAGGGAAACTCAGATTTTTCGTTAGGTATATCTCCGCTTTCTTCGTAATTCTTAAGAGCACATAATAAACCCAAGGACCTTTCTAAAAACCGGCCGAAAACTCTTCTGGAATTAGAAAGTCTTTTCTGGCAAACAGATGTGCTTAGACCATGTGTGCGAACAATGCAGCTAGAATTGCAACTTTATAGTGGGTCCTTGGGCCTCTGGAGTGTTAGAAGGACGGCAGATAGACCGTTGGTTGGCAAGCCGCGCGGGATGGCGTGCAGATGTGTTGCGCGACAGAACAGAAACTTATCCGTCACTGAGAAATGTTAGGTTCGACTGATAAAACGTACAGACACCAGAGTATTCGTGGGAGCAGTCGAACATCAACGATTCCACGATCTCGGCATATTCCACCTCAAACACGATTCCGTAAAATTCAAACTAATCGTCCAGCGAGCTGTTCCATGTTTTCCAAACTGAACAGATCGTGAGCATCGGCCAGCGATATGGGAAATGAAGATAATTTCCAATTGTTCGTAACATCTGACGATCATTCGACTTAAAACATAGTCCTCGCGGTCGCGGCAAACAAGTTACGCAGGCAATTTGTCAGCTGTCGAACGAGAGAGCTGGCTGGTTGTACCGCGTTGAAGCAGAGCGATTCGAAGAACGGCAGAGACGCGAAAGGGAAGCGTTCACCGAGAATACGTCCGTTTCGTCTTTCTCGTTAGACGGTGGAAATGAATTGGCGATTTCACCATGAATACTACAAAGGAAGTTAACGCTGTAACTGGCGCGAGTTTCGCGTGAAACGTAGCCTTTGACGAGGTGAAAGCCGGTTTGTTTGCGCGTCTCGCCGAACAAATCCGATAACTAAAATTGTCTGACGAAATTGTTTTACACGAGCCGTGTTCTCGGTAACGCTAGCGGCTATTTAATCAAAATTGTCGGCCGCGTTTCTCGTTGGCCGTTCGATCGACCAACGTGTAATTAAAATGATAATCTTAATAGATCCTCATGGACATAGATAGCGAGGCTGGCAGTTGGCGAAGCGAGCTAAGCAAATAGCGAATTATATCGCGTGTTATAACTGGATCGTGGAAGTTTGCGCATATTTTTACACTGATAAATTAACCCTGCTGCTGATCCTCTAATATTTCTCGTTCGATCTCATCTATTACAAATAACAGATACGTAAGACAACATAGGAAAATATATAAGTAAATAGTATCGCGAATAATTACGAATAATTGCATTCATTTTCGTTAAAGGTAAATTATATTGTATTTACGTGCCAAGGATAGAACTGAAATTGCCGCTGATATTGATTTATTCTTGTTAAATTTCAATGTCAGAATAAAAAAGTTTAGCAGTTAGCGGTTGCGACCTCTTTGAAAAGCGTGTACCTAAAAGTGTGTCGCGAACAGTAAGCGATGGCGAGTATACTCGTCGAACACGGAGTACGGGTGGCTGTTATAATATAGAATTCAGTTGTTACGAAACGACTGTTTTATTTTTCAATTTAGTACTGACGGGGCTCGTCGTAACGTAAAATACTGCCATCTCTTCGTGACGAGTATACTCGTGGAAAACAGCCAATTGGTTAAACCAGGACCAGATCACGATACCGTTTAAAGATGAAATTTGTAGAATGGTTAGAGTTAGAGAATATCGGAACTTTGTATTATTATAACGTTTACCATCGCTGCGCTCTCGATATTAACCCTTAACTGCTGCTCTGGGACTCCCAGACGATATAAACATCCGCGTAACTTCGCTCTCGAGCAACGCGTGATGTCAAGTAATTTTCAATTAAGTCGCCCCTTATGACTATAACTTATAACTTCTGATCTTTGTTCCGTATAGGAGTAATTGAGAACGTACAACTTTCCTTTCGCTTTGTTTCGTCTTGTCCATTATGGATGAAAATGCGATTATAGTTACGAAACGAATCATTCTTCGTTGATCGCGATACAATGGAAATGTTTACAGCGAACGTTCCCGAGTGCTTCGAATAAAGAAAGAACGATGCAATACGATACTCTTTGACTTATAAATAACTTTCCTTTGAGACCAATCGGTGGATCAATTTTCTGGCTCCGCAGACGCAATGTTACACGTAATCCTAGGAATCGTGAAGTTTTCAGTCTTTTCTAATATTATTTTTCAACTTGAAATTCAATCTATTGGACGTAGGAATATTTTTACTGTAAACTATTAGAAAAATGTCCATCGTATAATCGACGAGCATCGCGAGAGTAATATCCAGGCTTTAAATTCTAAAGGCTCGTTACCGTACAACTGTAGTAGGCAACGTCGTTGCTCTAAACACGTACGTAATTTTGTTCACATTGTATAACCGATAACTATTTTCTTTTTATTATTTCTTTTTATTCGAATGTCCTTCAGCTTTCGCTTTACCACCGTACATCATCCCTACGTCATGCACCGATACTATTTTTCTTTTACACTGTGACACTTACTTGTCTGCTTGACCATGCGATCCTGATCATCATGCAAATGGTCCAAGACTGTTGTCGTAATACTCTACGGAATAACTAAAATTGTTGTATCGTTCTAACACGTTATAGATTTTATTAAAGAGGAACGTTTACTCGATAGAAGACTCAGATTCATGAAATAAGACACCGGTTTTCCCTGACGCCACTTTACGATATAAATAATTAAACTTTTTCTCCCTCGTATATGGAAAGCTTAAAATACTTTTCCTGTATTATCTATGCCAAATCTCCTGTCAATTTCGTTACTAAAATAAATGTTACAGTTATCAGCAATAATCGCCTGCACTCGACTATACGTTTCTTTAATTAAAAATTTATCAAAGCGAAGTCTTCGATTCTTTAAATTCTGCAAAATTTGATAAAAACGCGCAATGACTCGAAACTTCCGACGAGTAATGTACGCGAAAGACTCTGTATACTCGTTAGGTCGTTCCTCAAACGAGAAACAGATCGAACTGTTCGCGTTCGAGTCAAACGTAAAGGGAAAAGATTAAATTTCCTAACTTTCCGTCGATAGGATCTTCATCGACGTTTATGACAGTTGACTTCTCTTAATTAGCGAAGCTTCAAGCTTTCGATATTTCCAAGTTTCAATAATTCTCATTCTCCGTTCGCCTTTCAATGACCGTTATTAGCGTGAGCGTGTGTCAATAATCAAAGCGAACGATGCTCTTTTGAACCTTCCTTTCCTCTTCCATTCGTCTTCCTTTTCAGAACGGAATAATGGCTAGATCTACTTTACTCGTTGCGCTGATTTAACGAGTGCGTGTTTATTCTCTCTTTATTCTTCGTCTGCTTCTGCCCTCGCGTCTGTTGAACATCGATTCGATTGCTGAACTCGACTGTGTGATTCTCCTATCAGGAACGACATTTGCGTCGGAATATACATGTTACGGTCGTTCTTTAAAATTCTTCTAAATTAAAAGTTCCTTAAAACTCTCCTAGCTGCAAAGTTCTTCTCCTGAAAGAGTCGCGGTAAACGTGGATATCTGACGTTACGCGTTCGTTAACGAGCATCTCTTATGTCAAATATTACAAAGCAACGATTTACCCAAAATATAGAAATATCTTCCGAAATAGCGGACTCATCGTTAGATTATTAGATCGCGGATGTTCGTGCATTTGTGGGAATTTTAAAAATGCAAAAGTCCATGAAACGTTTAGGAAACGTAGAGGATGAAATAAATCTCTATCCGTTTCGGTTTATTCAGTCGTATTCGTGAAAGTAGCAAACTGCACGAACATACGTATATTATTATTATTATATCTTGTTTTTGCGAAAAGCATTTCTCTTGCAAGCATTTGCCTTTTATATTTCTTACTTTTGGCGTTCCGCGTACTTATAGGAAATTGCAGCTTAATCGTTGCAATAAAACTTATCGCTTTCTATTTTCCGTTTCTGCACATCTTCGTAAATTTATCGTATTAGCGACGTGAAGTATAACGGACGATTGATCGTAAATTGAAATCACAAATTCCCCATCGACCATTTCACAACAGACTGCCGCAGTTGCATGTTTTATAGGGGTGAATAGCCGCAGAGAAATCGATTCCAGTTCTACAAGGGACAAGTGTTATTGCTTTCATTTGAGCGCTCTGCCTAAGTATATTGTTCGTGGATTTACTGCAACAATGTTTAGGATTCTAAATTGCAACCTCCCAAGAGAAAACTTCGAAATGCTCTAAATATCGTATCGGCTACTTTCACGTAATGATATATTTGTTTTTTGACAAATAAATAAAGAAAAGAAAAGAAGAGTAAAATACACATCGAGAGTATTTTACCTGGAATACGTATTCAAGGATTATTTGCAGATTTTTCAGACCAAAGATACTTTTGTAAAGTGTATAATCATTTATCTGGAAAGTATTAAAAGTACTTCGTTTCTAGTAGGATTATATAATATCAATATCGTATTTAGGAAGTTGTGAAATTGCGAACTTATTAATAGGAAACACCATATAGATACAGAGAATGAAATTACTGATCGATACGGAGGATATTAATTCATTTAATATCTTGGCGATAGCAGATGATCGCTTTGCAATTAATCAGTACTCTGCAATTTATAATTGGATATAATGCAGTTAATTATTTAAATCAATTGTTACGTGTGTAAAGATTGATAGCAGGTATTTATAACTTTTCTGCGATTTTCACATTAAGCATGATGAAGCAGTTGAATGATTAATTGATTCTCTTTAACATAGCCATGAGGGAGACGAATTTTTTTAAAAAGAAATATTCTCTTACCAACTACCGTCGGCAAAATACCGAGCGTAGGATTAAACTGTTAGTTGTGAAAACTATTAATATTAAATTAACGTTCGTTGGGACGATATTCGTTGGAATTATATTTTCAAAGTCTCATCTTTATGTATACTACCTGAAGTATAATATATCTGCAAATAGTGAAATATAAAATAGTGAAATGACGATGTTACAGTAAAAATTGTTTTATCGTACAAAATTGAATATCTTTGTGTATTTGCTACGATATAATTATTAAAAAGAAGAAGAAACTTTCGATCATGAGAAAGATGGAATATAATGAAATATATTCAGACATTGAATAAAAATTTTTATTTTCATTTCGGAGGATGGAACGAACACGAAATATGCAGCAAATTTTGCGAATATTTCAAAATGAAGGAACTGCGCAAATATAAATATTTGCAAGTTAATTGCACTTAATATGGAACACCTGACTTTAAAAGCTTCCCAAAAACAGAAACATGCTTTTCTTTTCAATTGCTTTCGAGAAATTAATAAGTCCTTTCTGTGTCGCTTTATAAATTCTTTTAACATCGATATTACGTTTTTTCCTAATATTAAATTCTAACAATTTCTTACAATTTTTCAGCTGAAAGTTGTATTAAAATAATTTTGGCAACTGCTGAAAATTGTTGAAATTGTTGCACCAAGAGCGTAATTTCTGGGAAAAAAGGGTCGATGAGAACTCAAATCCTTCCGGGACTGTTTTACTCGCTCTATTAAACAAACATGTTTAATGATAAATCATGCAAAAAGTAATATTTTTTACGTTCATTATTTAACACGACTCTCAGAAAAATTTTATAGGCTGTCAAACGTAACAATCAACTGCATTCGATCAACATGCTTTCATTTTTAAGGAAATATTTCATTTATTATTTGCGTTATTACTTTAATAAACGTTTGCTATACCGTTAACGTTCATATCTATAAACCAACGTTTACTTACAGCTTTACCCTTACATAACGTCAATCTTCGAAAGAATTACGGATTTTTATTATACAATATATTAATCTTAGTTATTATAACGTTAAGTTATTAGCAAAATTACAAGATTGAAGTTACCAGAAGAAAAAAAGCGAGGTGTTCGTTTCCTCTTTTACAAATATAGAAGAGGAAGGTTGCTTAAGAATGATTAAAACGTAAAATGAAATTCTAATTAAATAAACGCCGTATTACCATTTTTCTACTATAGTTTCGAGTAAATTCCGCGCACTAATCGTATTTCTCTACGGCACAATAATAACATTCTGTTAATCAGTCTTTGAAATGTCACCGCAAATGTTCCATGTGCAACGTGACGTGTATTCCGTGATAATTTTCTTAAACTATATGAAGTTAATGTAAATTCGAGCTATCGCGGGGAGACGCGGTCGTTAGAATACGCGTCAACGAGAGTCGTAAATTCCCGTTACGATTAGAATAATCGACACCACGAATAGTTCGATCCCCGTATTTCGGTTAGGATAATCGGGGTGGTTGATGCGGTATAACACTGAGAGTCACAGAATTATAATAATATATATTTCCAACAATTAGTCTACACGATTGAAAAGATATAAACAATTAACAACTTTATCGCACGCAGATAATATAGATGTATACAATATAGAGCAAGGCTCTTACAATTGAGCTTAGTCTCTTGGTGGACGTAGCACGATATTATACTTAATAAAATAAGCGAATGTTTGGCTATGTTGCGGATCGACTTGAATTGGCGTTCAGAATTTGACTCAAAGTGTAACGTTCGACGTTACAAGTGTAACGTCACAAGGAACTGATCGACTTTTGATGATTTCTTTGTCTCATCTTTAAGACGACCCCCACTATACTTAGGTCACGCCACCGTTCGCGCCTATGATCACGTATGTCTGTTCTTGCGTGGAAAACGTAACGGACCAAATTCGACGTTTCGAGAACTCGCTGCTTGGCGACAGCTATGCGCTCGTCGATACATTGTATATGATCCGGCGGTCAGATAAGACGATCTGATTGAGACATTGTAGGGCCGCGAGTGACGGTTAGAAAATACAGCCTGTGTTAAGCCTCGTGGCGTAACATTAACGTTTATAACATTCTATAAAGTAATAAGCAAACTAAATGAATAGCCTTCATCACGCTGTATATCCTGTTTGCATATTTAATATTAATATCAAAGCTTCCATGCAAAAAGATGTTGTATTTTGCAAGCGTATTTTATTACCGAGTGCATAATAATTCATTAACAATCCCCACGATTTATCGTCACAGTACGAAAGTACGTTCAATAATTTACATTCTGTTTTTAAACAGCCTGTTGTAGCTATACTTTGTTTTCACGTATTTCAAGTAAACATATCATCGATAAATACACCAGTACAAACGCTATTATATCGATGCAAACGTTAAAACATTTTCATCATGGTGAAATGTATTTGGTACATCAATTTTAGCGAATTCAATTAATGTATGACGAATGTTAAGCATTTACTTTGATTCGTTGAGTTTTAAGAATGAAATTAATTAAAATTTCCTTCAATCAAGGTAGATGTAATTTTAACAGAAAATTCCATTAAATTTCTATAAGTATTTCTGTAGTATCGGAAAAAGGATAGGATTAGGATGATTTAGATTTGTAAAATTCTCCTAATACTATTTATTAAGATAAATAAAAATGACAGAGATTAAATGGACAGAGAACGATAAATGTTCAAATTGAACTAAAACACAAAAGTCTTATTCCGTTCAAATCACTCTCGCAACTCTATAACTAACAACTCGATCTCTCTACAACGCTAGCAACTCTACAACTCTCGTCTTCGGCATCTGCACTCGCACGCTCTCGCTTCTCAACTCATACTGCACGCCTTTTGAATTCGTTCTCGCTGGCGTCTCAACTAACACTACCCTTAGCGTCTCTTTGTCTTTTCTCGTCCCATCGAACACGTGTTCCGAAACCCCGTGGCCAGAGTCACGCAGGCTCTTTCCACAAAACTGTCCACTTGAAAGGACCGACGACACATTGATGTACTCGACGGCGCCACGGCTATCGCCACTTTGTATACGGTTCGGCCGATATCTTGGGCCTTTTGCCCACGATACTACATTTCTAATGGTTACTCTTATCCCTATAGATAAAAATTAAAAAGCAAACTATCCTATAAAAATTAACAGATAAGATTATTTTTTCCTGTTAATTTCTATGCCATAATTGCCTCTTCGATTCCCTATTTCTCTACGATTTATTCGTCTCGTACACAATTTTAACGTAATATTTGTAACAACAGACAGAGATACTTAGTTAGATTTAACACGATTCTTTTTTTCGCTTTTGTTGAAAAATTATTCGCAGACCGCAGCTCCTCCTTCGATAAATTTTAATTCTCATTACGTGTACGTACATAAAACGTAGCGAGTACGAAACAATCACAGAATAACGTGATCTTCGATGAGATGCGATGTTTTAATAAGTTCTGATAATAGATGCATCATTAAATATGTAATTGGAAATGGTTGTTAATCGCGAGCATTAAATAATAATGTAATTTGAAAATAAATTAAATTCGATATATTTATACCGAATATATTAAAGACGTTTTAACATCGACATATTCAACATTTACTACTATTTTCCAGGCACAATATCTTCTTGTCGTTACGTATTTGAAACCTCCATAATATCTGAACTTATTTTAGCGGACACAGCAGTATGTAATAGTTACATTAATGAATAAAAAAAAAAAAAAAAAAAAAACAACAACAAATCGCGAGTATCTTCGTTAACTTACAAGATACGTATTATTAAATATCCAAAGAACAATTCTAAACAATTTTGCAGAAATAACATTCCAAACAAATATAATACTTATTAATTGATATATTAAATTCGTCGGATGCAATTTTTTAATCGCACATGAAACAAACGTATATTTCTCATTTCGTTGAATTGTTTTCTACATTTAAATTATTCCTGGATAGATGAGAATTATACGAAACTCTCGAAATAAGGAAATAAGCAAAATAAAAAGAAAAAAAGAAGAAAAAAGAGAAGAAACTGGTAGATTTCACTTATCGTTAAACTTATATTCTTAAACCAAGTTAAACTTAGTTCGCCATCTTCGTGATATCACGCAATTCAACAAACTGTCAGATGCAAATACAACGTTAACATAGAATTGTAACGATAAAAGTTATATTCGAAGTTATGGTAATCTCATCTGCTATGACTCATCATTGTGCAACTGTAACTTATACCATTAACAAATCTGTATTTTCAGCCACGTTTCTAACTATAATCGTACATTCCATGTACATAAGTAATGTCCACATTGAGGAACGTATAACGCTTAGTTAATAAATTCGAAACCACATCGTTCGCGTGTAGTCCACGTGAACTATATTTGAATTGTGTTAAAATGGCAATTTGTAAATTTTATACGTCATATCGAAGGGATTAAGGATATTGAAGGAGAATACATAAATATTCGAGTCGCGTACATAAGTCTTAATATTACGAGCATAAATCTCCAAAATCTTCCGAATCTCCGTCGTATCTCAGCCACGTGAAATTATTTTTCATAATCTTAGTACGTTATTGATCTACGATATAGTAAAAGTTCTATACAATAAGTAATAAGCTTTATACAATAGCTCGTGGTTGATAACTCCGCTAAAGACGTTAAATACAATTTATGGCAACAAAATTTTATCCTATTTTAACAGTTCGTGGAAATAAAAATCGACGGACTTATGCAACCTCCAGTTGGCGAACAAATTAACGCAAGTTCCCAACGAATGAAACGCGAATAATGAAATTACACGAATACCGAGGAACGAACTTTAAAATTCCTCGTATCGATCGAATCGACTGTTATTCATTGAATTTCCCAGGATCGCTAAAATAGGCTAAATCTCACGGGCCAAGGAATTTCCGACGATATGAAGGAATTAGGTAACGTTGTCGGAGAAGAGTGCGCGAATGTAATACAATACCTTGGAAAAGTAAAACGTTTCTTTTAATAATGTAAATGGGCTGAAAAATATTGCGGCAGAAGCGAGCAATTACTGATTCTACGTGAAAAACCGAGTGGAAAATGTGGAATAAAATTTGTAAAAATTTCAGTACACCGGTTAAATCCTCAATTTCGATCCTCGGATGAAAAAAAATTAATTGTAATAAATCATACCAGGTGTTTTTCCTATCTTTCTTATCTTTCACGTAGAATCACACTCTGTGTTTCTATTCGATCTATTGGCCAAAATCTATAAAATTCACGTGGCGATCAACGTATCGATGCATTCTGTCAATTAAAAAAAGAAGATATAGCTTAACGTAGAATAATCTTTTTTATTGCGATAGTGATGGAAATTTCATTATCGAGATTAATCGTGACCTTGTTGAAAGTCTGATCGGCGCTATAACGAAAGAGTAGTTAGGCGAGCGGAATCACGGCGTGGAATGGAAAAGCGTGAGAAAGTAGTCTCATAATGTAATTAATGATCGAGGAATCGAAATTCTGTCGTATTTTACAGCGAGGATAAGAACTACTCAAGCGACAATCGAATGTCACTTAAGCGCTCTGGAGATGGAATCAATTAGTACTTGAGTGGCGTTAATTCTTGCGCGAAGATAAATTCTCGCAAACTATTCGAAAAATAAGGATTAAAAGGTTTTTACATAGGGAAGCGTAGGATTGAAGCTTAGGATTTAATTTTGACGCGAATAAATGAAAGTTTAAGAATCGAGATTTAATTGAAATAAAAGTAGGATCGTTAAATTAAAAAACGTGAATAATTCTCAATTTTTGTCGCATATGAAGTATAGACACAAGTCTTTCAAATAATAAAATATTTAACCAACGTTAAATATTTAACTATAACGTGAAAGTAATATAAATGTAAATGAATATCGAACATTCTGAATTATAACACCAATTAATCGCATGCTAATTAATATTTACGAATCATAAGCGAAACACGATGGAAAATCGAAATTCGATATATATATTTCGAACCGTAAAAATAAGATCAGTAGAATGAACATGAGTTGGTGTACACTAGTTTTTTATTAAATGAAAAATAATTGATACGAATAGTAATAATAATAGAATATTTCTTAATTAACTTTTTCATTAATAGATATTATGTTTACATATATACAAATAAATATAATTTTCTACAAATAATATATATGTTATCAATTTAGGATATGAGTATAAAATTTCTCACCATGTCACAAATTTTCCCGAACGTTATTTTTCGCATTTGAACTTGCAGTTGGATACTACGACTATATTTCTTATATTTGTTTACAAGTTTAATAAAACTATTTTACGCTATGGCTTCGCTTGTTACTTACGGCTTCTTCAAACCAAGCGATTAAGAGATGGAATAAAGCTGAAATTACGTGATATAATATGCGCGTATACTTCGTGTGCCTGACATAACGAGCATCACACTACTTACAAAGGAGATTTTACCTTGTATAAATCATACTTTTACTTTAGCAGCATGATAAATTTTATCCGATTACTTGAAAGCTGTTTGTATTCCGAGTTATTAAGCATCGTTATAACAACGAATGGAGTTGATAATTCTCTAATTTATTTAAATTTCCAAATTAACATAAAGTGTTACGTAATTATTTTATAAATGTCTTAAAACGTTATGAATATTAGTTTATATGAAATCTTCCCTTAGAGAACGTGGGCGGATGAATATTAAACTTTGATGGAACGCATCTAACGATGAAATATTACATATCTATGAAACTCATCTAAATGATTAAATATCAGATATCTATGGTATTCATCAAACGATTAAATATCAAATAATATAAAAAAAATATAAAATAACAGTTAGCAACATTTCGATATTATGGATTAATTGAATTAACTTTTAAATCGAAACACAAACGTGTTAACTACAACCTGTGGATTAAAGCGATTACAACTTTTTCCTTTTTTTTACTTTTTTTTTTTTTTTTTTTGATAGGAAAACTTCAACCAATACTTTTGTGTAAGCCTGTGAGGTAAGCCTCGACTTCTAAACTAACTTCGTAAGCTATAGAACTAAAAGAGCATAATCGTAATGTGATACGAATAGTCGGAAGAAATTTAACATTTATTTAAAAACTATATATATTTATTTAAAAACCGCTATATTACAAAGTCTTTAACTATATTTTTATGAATCTGTATAATTTTTTAGAATTTTAAAAGGATACATATATATATGCAAGCTCCCTAGATTTCATGTAGGATAGGGATTCTTTTTGTTTCGCGGGTAGCACGACAGGCTGTGTTTCACGGACAGACCGATCTTCCCTTGTTTTACGGACGACCATTTTAAGAAGCACGTTTTTCCCGAACGGACGGACAGAGAGTTACATTAGAGACAAACAAGGTTACGGAATAGTTATTTAAGATTTTAAAGACTGAAGAAGAAAGATCGGTAGCTCAGGACGTTGAAAATCGATTCTCAATTTTCAGGTAAACATTGTACTAAAGACTTGTTATTTCCCGTTTATATAATTATTGTTATTTATTGTTATAAACGCATATTAATTGTCGTTTATTTTTGTATTTTATTATTTACTTCATAATAAAAACTCGATTTTCAGACTACAGAATCGATCCCTGAATTATCACCAAATTACCATCTTACAAATCGATTTTCACTACGCCATGCCGTTAGAAGTGAAGCTACGTATCGCCGTGAACGAGAACGCAAGGGGGAGAAAATAGAATGCATAAGAATCCATAAGAAAACCAGAAGATGAAGTATGTGATGTCTTTCCTCCAGAATATCAAGCAAGAGATCATCGTCCGCGGTTATTCAGTTTATCGATAGTGAAGAAAGCCGCAAACAACTTAACCAAGGTAAGCCATTACAGAAACATTGCATTCACGATGGATGACGCAACGGCAGCGTCATACATCGGTACAAGTTTAAACTTCGTGTTTCGAGATATTTACTTAGAAGAATCGGAGATCATCCCCACAAGGAAAATAAAGACCGAAATCGAAAAGCCCAATCTTCAAACAGAAACATTATTAGAAATCTTCCAGAAACAAAACATGCATGAGAGAGAAGGCACAGACTTTGTCATAAAACAATTTGATGGAACGCAAAAAGCCACAGATTGGAGTATGAAATATTCATATTTCACATACGCATCCCTTCCATACTTTAATATGAGTATGAAACCGAATACGAAAAATACGAAATCCAAACTGATGAAAAAAGGATCAAGAATTTGAAGAAATATCTGGGAAAAACAGCATCAGAATGGTACCAGACAAATCTGCCGAAGGATGAAGAATACAACTGGGAAAATTGGAAGGTGGCAGTTCAAAAAGCTTCTGGCAATAAAGGTTGGTCTGCAGTACGATACGCTTATAACTTTAAATACATTTCAGGTTCATTCACTGAATATGCCATAAAAAAGGAATGATTAATATTGGAAGTAAGGAGGAAGACTTCTGAAGAGACAGGGATAAATCTAATTGTTATTGGATTACCCATACACATTCAAGATAAAATCGATAAAGAAACAGTACAATCAACAAATGGCTTAATCGGATTCTTGGGGCAATATCAGACGAAGGGAAGAAAAACACAAGGGAGTAACGCAAGATTGGACAGAAAGCCAGAGCCACTGCCCAAGAAACAACCTTGTGTGATTTATGAAGCATTGAATTTCCCAGGTCGATTTCACCCAATAACAACTCACCAAAGAAATACATGCACATACTCATCGATCATTTTTCAAGGGCTGTTTTTATGTCCACATCGAAAACACAACACACAGAAGATATCATAAAACTTATAGACTCGACAGGAGAAACTGATTGCATAAAAATTATCCTTGCAGACCGATACCCAGTAATGACATCCAAAGAAATTCAAGAGTATACGAGGAAAAGGAACATTAAATTAATTTTCACCTCGACAGACTGCCCATCCTCCAATGGACTGAACAAAAGGATAAATCAAACATTAGTAAACAGGATCAGATGTAATTCAGACAAAAATAAGAGAAACTGGACAAAAATCACAGAAGAAAGCGTAGAAGAAAACAATAACACCAGACACAGTGTAACGGGGTTTGCCCCAAATCATTTACTGAATGGAAAAATGATTGAAATCGTCCCTAAGGAAATAATGGAGAATAAGATAAACCTAAAAAGAGACAGAGAAGAAGCATTCAAAAACTCAACAAGAAATTTCGAAATTAACAAACAAAAATACGATAAAAAAGAAGAGAACACGAATTTAAAATCGGTGATATGGTCTTCACCCATAACGGAAAAAAAATGAATAGAAATAAGCTGGAAGAAATTAGGAAAGGACCTTTCATAATTCTAAGAAGGATTTCAAACTCCATATATGAAGTGGATAACGGTAATCGGGGATCTGAAGGGAATCTGTTCCACTCCCCATTCGAGGGGCGGTATAAACTCCCTAGAGTTCATGTAGGATAGGGATTCTTTTTGTTTTACGGGTAGCACGACAGGCTGTGTTTCACGGACAGACCTTCTTTTGTTTTATGGAAGACCATTTTAAGAAGCAAATTTTTCGCGAACGGACGGACAGAGAGTTACATTAGAGACAGACAAGGTTACAGAATAGTTATTTAAAATTTTAAAGACTGAAGAAGAAAGATCGGTAGCTCAGGACGTTGAAAATCGATTCTCGATTTTCAGGTAAACATTGTACTAAAGACTTTTTATTTCCCGTTTATCTAATTATTATTTATTGTTATAGACGCATATTAATTGTTGTGTATTTTTGTATTTTATCATTTACTCCATAATAAAAACTCGATTTTCAGACTACAGAATAGATCCCTGAATTATCCCCGGATTACGATCTTATATATATGTACATATTTGTATATTTATATATATATATACAAATATATATATATATATATATATATATATATATAGAGAGAGAGAGAGAGAGAGAGAATGTTACAAGGAAGTAATCTAAAACTTCGTAAATTTGTAGTACATGTTTAATGAGAGAAGTATAAAATATCTGATAAGCGTAGATCCAAAAATTAATCCTATTTATTTGATATACCGTACTTTTTATTTAACATTTAAATCGAACGTTTAAATCGAACCCTCGATAGAATAGATAGAATAAACGTGTCCAATAAAATAATCTCCTCCATCATCTGATTTGAATTCAACGAATTTTTTTTATGAATACACATAGAGAGAAATCTACCTATTGTGGACACACGTACAAATCAATAAATAATGCATGTCGTGCAATATCGGCTACAGAAGGAATAAATAGAGAATTATGTGTTATCCATAGATGGCAGTTATACAGTGACTACGAAAGGTATTTAAATAATATGAATATAAATACATGATACATGTATTAAACTTGGTATTATTTAATGGTACTTTCATACGATTATAAGGATTTGATTTGAAATATAAAAGCTGATAGGAAAACGGTTCATTGGAAAATATGGACACGCGCAAATATTTTCTCGTGCAGTATATTAAAACAGAAAGTCAAATGAAATATTTCTTATCAATGGCGAAGGATATTTTTCTCTTCTTCTTGACCCAGCAATTGGATTTCATCAATATTATATAACGTTGATTAAAATTTCCTTTTCTCTCGAGTGAGTACTATAAGATCACAAAATGACATAGATCTTTTCTTTGCAACTTGCTGAATATAAAACTGCGTCCTTTTACAGGCAACCATGTATATTCCAAGCGTGATGAAGGGATTAGATCATCGTATCGTAAATTATGCTTACTTCCAACCCCAAAGGCAGACTTTCTATGTGCTTGTCTCTTTGCTTCGAGGGCCAGCGAACTCTTCACTCTATATGACAGAAACAGCCTAGAATCCAGGGGGAAATTTGAAAGTCAATCAAGGAAAGAACTGCAAGGTGGACAGAGCAAGGTCTCGTAGAAATGTATGTGAGATTCGTTTCTCGCAAATTACGAGATACGGAAACGTTTAAAGTCATCTACAGGCGGAAATCTGTTCAAGACAGTCGCGGTAATATTTCGACGTTATATTTCATACGTTAAGCCAGCTATTATTTAAATATGTTCTTTGAAATTAAGTAAAATCAAAGTAGCTGAAAAAGTACAGCTGATAAAATTACGTTCAAAACGTGAATGAACAATAATTTTTACTTTCGTTACGCTATTGTTATCGATTATCCATTATTTCTTATGGCAAGAAATGGGAACGTGCTTAATTTACGATAAAAACGAGAAACAATACGTAAAATATTTTTCACGATAAATTATTTTCATATTGTTTGAAATAATTTTACGCTTCCGCGATATAAGTGGCGAATGTAATTGAACAAGAATCATTTTTGATAAATGTAACAGATATATACCGTATATATATGCAAAATATATTATAACGTTTTAATTCATAAAGTTACGTAAAATTATTGGAAATCTATGTACGTAGGTATGTTTAAATATTTCATTCATGTTTTTATTCCATTGAATTGCAAGTTATATAAAATCATTTCATTAATAGTATAGTTCAATGATATAAGAATTGCGAATTAAGAATATTGTTTATTAGTGATATAAATAATTAAATTAGTAATAATGTATACTTAACACGTTCTTGTATTTTGTTATTAAGGTAGAGTTAAATGGTTAAAGAATTAAAATTATTTCGCTCTTCTTTCAAAATTATTTCAATCTCAATCTCATGTTTTAGAAGGGAAAACTATAATTTTTGTTCTTAAAACATATCATCCCCTAATAGTCTGCGTTCGAATCATGATTATTCTAAAAACCACTATGATTGTGTTATTGAAACAACGTCATCAACTAGTTTCTTAAAGTACGTAGATGCTATTGAAACAAACTACGTACATGCATAGTAAGTTTATATGAATATTAAACATAAGAAACTTCGTTTGACTTGATTTGGCTGAAATCAGCTTGTCGAAGTGCATCATAGAAATAAGTCACGTCGATAAAAGTTGTAGCGCAATATCTATTAGACTGTCATTAAAGTCATCGTTGGTACATTAATAGATGGTATCATACAGTTAAACGACATGTCATAATATTCTTTCATCTAAACCATAGTAGCAACAGACTGTTTCCTACAGACTAGAGGTATTTCATGGGACGATCATATAAATTCTTAAATAAAATAATGTATAATACACATACGTACATACATGAACCAAGTCTGTAAGCATAATCTATAGACTATAATAAATACGTGAAACATTTTGAATTCTGTATTAGATTTGAAGAAATCTCGAATAAATCAAAAGATATTAAATACTACAAAACTGTGAGCATTATTAAGGATTAGGATGTGATTTTTTGAAAGATATAAATATAATTTATGAATAGTTTCAAAGATGAAGGTGAAAGAAATCTGTAACAAGAATTAGTCCCTTAAGGAAACGTTAATTACTTTGTTACTGTAGAAACACTTGTGGATTCTTCGTTATAAAACTAACAATTATCTTTTATCTAAAGGATATGTTATAATACAAAGGTTCTTAAAATTATTCGATGGAATTTCCTATTGATATTAATGCTGATTACCTACTTTTTAACCTATCATTTACAAAGAACAGTTTATTTATCGAAGCTATAAACTTTTTTGCCCGCTTCAGAGCTTTCATCGACGATTTATGACGTACATGGTGCAATAATGCCTAATGCGATTCTCTTTAATATCCCATATTGCATACATTCTCGTACCGATTACACAAATTGTTTGAATTCAAGAAACATGCGATCACTATACCGGTATAAATTTGTTATTTACTTGATCTGAAATATCCTTTCAAGTTTGAAGTGAAATTGAAATTCTTTCAAATAATCTTTGACTTAAAGATGTTATTTATAGTTTCGCGTTTATCGATATTGATTCCCTAAATTTAACTGATTTTAGATGTATATTTATTTTACGATTTAAGCATTACATGTTAGTTTAAGTATCATTTACATACCAGCTACTTGAAATCCATTTAATTTCATGTAACTTAACTAATTACAAAACAAGGTTTAACTTTTACGTTAACTAAGCTCAAAATGTCCATGAAGCATGATTTGTTTCTGGAAAGTCATTTAACTATTTTAACTAACGAAATGTATAACGAAAATTATCGATTTTCAGAACTTTATAATATAATGGAATCGTTTTACATATTTGCGGACAAACAACACAACACAGTTTTCGTCTATGAATACGAAATAAAAAATTTAAATAAAAATTATATTAATCCTTTCGGTGCGAGTTGTTTTTTAACATCGATGGTACGTATAAAGCAGTAAAGCATGTGCGTGACCTGAATACATTTCCGGTCTTTTTATAACGATTGTGAACAAATAATGTAAAACTATAACTTCAAAACTATAACGTATGTTTCCAGATAAAGAAAATAATCACAGACTTCGCTGGATGCATAAGCATTCATAGACAACATCAATGGAATTTTTTCTGATGAATATGTACTTCTCCTGTAGGAAAGTATGAGATGACTCGTTTGTTTGTAAGAAATGTTCAAGAGCAGTTATGAAATCATTTACGGATTTCACTACGTTTTACATATTCGAAACCTTCCATCTTTGCATTTCTTTTCTGTCTCCCCTTTCTCGTGAATAGTTAAATACATGATTTTTTCAAAACTTCACAAAAATAATCGTAAGAATCTGTTCTATTTTTTCTCGTATATTTCCTTGTTTGGAAAAAGGAATAATTTATGACTTGTAATTTGTAAAATTACGCTAATAATATCAGTTTACTTGTACAAGATGGCCACCATACACATATTTGTCACATTAGAAAATATAGACCTAACCAAACAGGAATATTACACATTACAAGTTAACGTACATATATATGTAGTATCTATTTACAAGTATCGCAGATTACCTCTTGAAAAGTAAGAAAACATAAAGACTAAAGTAAAGTTGTAAATCTAAACTACAGTTCAAGTTATACAAGGCATGCAAAGCTTCTCTTGAAACGTTAGGTGCGTACTTCGATATACAATATAAAGAAACATAGCCCGCGAGAAAAGCTATATAGTACATACCATACAGATCCCTCGCCATAACTTTGTCAATATGCGCAACGAAATCGGTAATTTTCGCGCCACCACTCAAACGCCGTTTCTCTCGCTTTGGATAATTGAATTAAATCCAGATCGTCCATGTTTACAGCGAAGCAACACGTGATACCGCCAAAAGTGCTTTCCACCCCCTCACATAACTGACATCGGCCGTCCGTGGATCCAACGGGAGGATTTTGAACGTTGGAGAATGCGTAACGCTGATTGGCTATTGAGCTCGGGGGTCGATCGTAGAAGGGGACGCCGGGTCGCAACGAGCCTCACAGTACCGCTTCGACTGTGAACGCGATAGGAATTGGATCGTCTATTTTACAAAGCTCCTTTATCTTTTGCAACAATTACATTCGAATGTCTTTTCAAGCGCTAACGACATAATCGACGTTTGGTAAGCGATTAGTAACTGCGAATTTGTAGAATTCGTGGATAATTCTCGAGCTGTTTCGTGCGTACGCGATATTAAGTGGCACGCAAACAGGTGCACCTATTCGCGTAGCGCAAGAAATGTATCACGGAGGTCGTTCGAATTCGGGTACACGATCTATGCCTATGACTGTGCAGTAGGGCATACTCTTCTCGACCACTTGTCTGGCGCCAACCACCACTATTGTCTCGCGAAGGCCAAGCTGTAAATCTTCGTTGCTTATACCGTTTTCTTGGTGAGTGTTAATTTTTTACTTATTCGATGGTATAATAATACCGTTATTACGAGGTAAAAGTTTTTGGATGTGTGATTTCTTGATTGAAGAGACGCTATCATTATTAAAAGTTTGAATATCCCGCCACTAGCGAGGGAAACATAATACAGAATGATTCTTTCATTTGCTTACATTCGATTTGTTAATTTTACTCCTATTCTCCTTTTTAATTCGTAATTTAATTGTGAGGACATATGCTATGGAGCAATTTTTGTTACTTTTAGCATCGTTGCTTTATTTGTTAAGACTGTTGAGCAATACGATCGTTTACTTTATTTACTGCCTTGTTTGCTATTATCTTACTTTTAAAGACAGGTATTTTGGAAATATAAACTTCTACATATTGGTATAATATTGATATACTTGAGATAAGCTCGTTTATGCTGTTACTGTTTAGGATCGTTTATTCATTAAAGTTATTGTAATCATATGACAACGAGAACTAGTGTAAAATATATAAAATGTATAGTTCTATTTTAATAATCAATTTTTAGTGCCTTTAGCGAAACGAATTGATTCGTATTAAAAATGTCGTTTAGTGAATAGGAAAATAGGACACTGAAGGTTTAACTAATTTAAAAGGATTTAGTTATTGAAGATAGTACTTGTTGAGCAAATGGATCGCGAAGTTGTCATAATGCTACAAATGATACACGCTTGTTAAATGAAAATCCATCGACTTTTCATTTTTCCATTTGTTTAAGAAATATGTTGTCCTATTAGTTTATTCCATTAATATTTATAATGATATATGCAAACAAAAGTGTATAAATAATAATATGCAAATAATTTTTTAACTTAAATGTCACTTATTTAATGTTTTATAGAATGCTATAAGTATACTACTGATAAGATTAATTAATCGAGAACGGAATTAATGCTGTTTACTGTAATCAGAAAGAAAATGGATTAAGGAGCGAGAAGATTTCGAACGTAGCGAAATTATTTGTTGATTGAATATCTCCTCCAACCCGACAAGCAATGCGGGTTATTACAAGTAGTTTTTACTTAATTTCCAATTAGTTATCGTATCTATAAGGTGTGGTCAAAGTTTTGGTACATAAATTTAGCTTGCATCGTATTGTACCGATTTATTTATATATCCTTTTTTATATGATTTATGTTATTGAGTTAGGATTATATTAAATTATTAATAAAACGAAAGAAAAATGGAAATTAAAATTAAATAAAATAGAATTGCATTAAATAAGAAATAGAAATAAAGTTGAACTAAAGCAAATTCAATTAAATTATTTCTTTTTACTTGCCTATGGGATTCTGGGATTATTAAAGTTCCTATTACGTACTCGTATTCTCGCTAATTCTTAAAATGAATTGACTATGAAATGAATGAGACTATTTCTCCGATTATATTAAATAGGCAATATCAATTACGTGTAATTGAATACATTATTCGAACGTTTTCTACAGAACTCTTGTTATTAATACATTATGGAAAATTTGAAACCAATTCGATATATATATATATATATATATATAGAGGTTGCAAGGCATTTATTGCAAACATATGCTTAACGAAAAATTAGTATACAACATTAGTAGTAGTCTCAAACATACAATTAATTGCAGTAAATGTCCTGCGACTCTTACATACATTGTTATACTCGTTTGAAATTGTAATAATACGTTAATCTTGTCACAGTATCGATAGGATATCAAGATATTCTTAATAATATGTCCACAAGGAGTTTGCAGGGATATTCAAATATTTTCGCGAACCACTGTAATTCAGCACAAGAGCAGAAAATTCCAGATTTTTTAGTTCTCGATCAGAGTGAATGTTTATACAAGTAACATTCGCTATCTGTGTCCATATTTACCGAACATTTCTATTAAACCTGCGCCAAGCTCGTAGAATGCCTCAGGTCGTATATGAGATGTCAGTTTTATCAAACGAAACGGGACCAGCTCCGTCTTACGTTTTCGATTAATTTTTTTCAAGATCTTGCTCTTGCATAATTAAATAATTTGAAAATTTATAATAATATGTATATATAGAAATTTAATAGAAACAAATAGCAGGTGGACTTGTTAGATAGTCAGAAAATTATAGATTGTTATGTTTATGTATCGTTCGTATGACACGCTGTAAAAGTAAGAAACGATAATTATAAATTTATCGAAATATATTTATTATAAAGAGAAAAGAGAAAATGGCAGGGAAATATAGAGGAAAATGTGTTCGTAGGACGCTTCGTATTCAAGAGATTCCAAGATTGAAAATTTGCCTACCAAGTATACTTGAACTTGGCTCATTACGTGATAAATTAAAAAAATGTATTTTTCTTGAAAACAATGCGTCTTGCGAATAAATTTTGTTCCACATTCTCAGTTTATTTTCACACGTAGAATAGCGTCCTGTCGATTGTTTACTCCTCTTCGGTCCAGAATTAGCCATGTTCTAGTACGCTTGGTAAATTTTCAAACGCGATCTTCTCGAAAATAAAGAATCCTGTATATTCGAATTTAAGTTGTCGAACGAAACCGATTTATACAAATCAAATGTATATCATCGAATATACAATTTGTTAAATAATACTCGTTTTAATCTACTTATGAAAGATTATGATACACGAAGAACTTGTCGTTAGAATCAAATTATTTCTTTCGCTAAGCTTCGAATCTCAAAAATTTAACGTAGATATTTCCATCAGGTATTTTGGCATCGGAAGGAAAATTCCACGAACTTGAACCAATTTTTATTACTTTTCCGTCAAAACAATTCCCTGCTTCGTCTGATATTTATTATCGGATCATTCGTTTAAACTCGCGATTTGATCACATTGTGGCTGTTAGAAATATTTTGAGGCTGTCGGCGATATTATGCTTCCCGTCGCTCCTGTACAAGTTTCATTCGTACCCGAACAAAGTTCCCAATTACACGACGTACAAGATCTCGTAAAGTTTCGTTAATTCGTTATCAGCCAACGTCGTACTTTTCGCGAGAAGAACTCGCAAGACTATTATTTCCGCTTTGCGAATCTATTTATCCGACGTGGGAATGTCTAAACTCTAACTAAAGCGAGAAAGCTTTCTTCATCGTATCCGTAGTCATACAACGAACAATTTTATTTATGAATATCCGCCTTGACAGTTTGTCTAAAGGATGTTCGTCCTTCAATTTTGTTACAAACGCAAAACGTTTCTTTCTTCGCTTCTTTTCCAAATATTCCGCTCGTGCTTATATACTTTAAGATAGCAGTTGCAGCAGTTAATGAAAAAAGTTGTTTGCAACTATACCTCGATTAAAATCGCTCGAGATATCGTAAGGTTCTTCTTGCATACGATAAATATTGGGTTGGCATCTATGTGATTGCGAATTTTGTCAATACCACCTAATGACAAAATCCACAATCGCTAAGTTGCCAACCCAATAATAGGCAAGCGTCTAATATTAAAAATAACAACTTATAATGTTGTTTTCTTGCAAATTCCGTTCGTTTTTCATTACCGATTTTCAATAAATTATCGTTGCTTGTCTGTCGGATTCGTATTATTATAGTATTTTAACTGTCTATGTTTTTAACGTTCCATGGCTAGAAATCCACGAACAGTATACAAATTACCAATTGCTGTTCTTTTATCTACGCGACGTTTAATTTCCGTTAAAAATAAATTACGTTTAAAAAACTAGTTTAAAAAATGACTCGGTTAACCGGTTAATATCGGATTCTTGCTATAGTTGTTACATGACTTTTTACTATTTTTTGTCTATTGCCAAATAACCTTTCTCATGGTAGGCGGATCGTACACGATTATAACGTGGAGAAAACGTGAAGGGTAATCGTTTTACTAACTCGTTGCCTTAATTGGTTTACCTTAACTATGTTGGCTGTGTCAACCGATGATACGGGTTACGCTTATTTCGTTGTTCACGCAACACGGTATAACGGTACATATCTGGAATCTGCATAGATGATTAGGGATGAATGTTATGGAAATTTCCAATCTAAACAAGCCAGTCTTCAATGAGTATCGATCGATCACATTTTAATGTCGTTAATTACGCGCAATTATATTAATGAAACTATCGTAAATCTTGTACAAATAAAAACAGAAAAGGATCAAGAAATTAATATTATTGTTACCATCGTTGCGCGCAAATATTACGTACAGTGGGTATTTTATCGGAAGAAGGAACATATTACTTTGTCCCAAAAGTTTCTTTCCTTTTATAAGGAAATTATTTAATTGTTAGTACATACGCATCTTCTAACGAATGGGAACAACTTCGAGTCACCGTAATCATCATATCGAATGGAGAAAAAAAAAGATCGAAAAATATATATATTGGAAACTTTGAATCTAAAATCTGATATTTATACGAACGTTGTAGCACGAAATTTAATTTCTCTTCTTTTTCCGGCTTCCGTAAAACGACTGCGTCTAAAGGACTTTCGAAACTTAATTATCCCGGTTGAATCTTTAAAGTAATATACATGGACTAACTTTTCATTGAAGACACCGGTAAGGAAGAAAATCGCCAGGAACTGGTAATTATCGAGCGCTTCCACAATGAGTAGACGGTCAGTTTGTCTAACTCCTTCATTCAAGGATAGCGCATACTTGAAGTGTTTCCTACTCCGGGGACTGTTATTGAAATGCTTGGAATTGCACGTATAGTTGCGCAATTATGCGTTTAAGGGCCATTTCTGTCATCTCGATTTTTATATTTTCGTTGCACACCACCTCGCATGATTTTAATAATATTTAGACAGAAGAAAAAATATGAATAAGTATTCTTGTTATTATTTGCGTTATTAAGTCAAAATGGAAAATACCTTCGGTTCGAACAGTTGATTTTAATCAACTTTAGTTGAAATTCGATTTGTACTTTGGAAATTTTAATCGGTTGCAGAATATATAATATTAGAATATATAATAACGGATATAATATGCAAAGTTAAATGTATTCTACGTCATTGTCATTATTGTTATTGTTTGATCGTGATTTCAAAAGACATGACGAATATATGGCATAGAATTTGTATTATGAGATCGAAATGGAAAATACTTTTAGTTCGAAGGTTTGATTAAAATTCAAATTTCATTGTGCTTGACGAATTTCCATCGATCGTAGAATATACAGCTAAAACATCGATGTAACATCGAAAGTCAAGCAATATTCTACTTTCTCGTTTCGCTTGTTATCGTCATATACAGCCTCGTAATATTTTTAAAACCATAGGACACATATAAATGAGATATAAATACGTAAGTGCGTTATTAAATCGAAATGGCAAGTACTTTCGGCTCGGATATCGATCAAAATAATATTGAGAGTGAAATGCAAGCTATGTGTATCACGCGTTATTTCAGCGCGAAGTCAGACGAAGCAGGGAATTGTTTTGACGGAAAAGTAATAAAAATTGGTTCAAGTTCGTGGAATTTTCCTTCCGATGCCAAAATACCTGATGGAAATATCTACGTTAAATTTTTGAGATTCGAAGCTTAGCGAAAGAAATAATTTGATTCTAACGACAAGTTCTTCGTGTATCATAATCTTTCATAAGTAGATTAAAACGAGTATTATTTAACAAATTGTATATTCGATGATATACATTTGATTTGTATAAATCGGTTTCGTTCGACAACTTAAATTCGAATATACAGGATTCTTTATTTTCGAGAAGATCGCGTTTGAAAATTTACCAAGCGTACTAGAACATGGCTAATTCTGGACCGAAGAGGAGTAAACAATCGACAGGACGCTATTCTACGTGTGAAAATAAACTGAGAATGTGGAACAAAATTTATTCGCAAGACGCATTGTTTTCAAGAAAAATACATTTTTTTAATTTATCACGTAATGAGCCAAGTTCAAGTATACTTGGTAGGCAAATTTTCAATCTTGGAATCTCTTGAATACGAAGCGTCCTACGAACACATTTTCCTCTATATTTCCCTGCCATTTTCTCTTTTCTCTTTATAATAAATATATTTCGATAAATTTATAATTATCGTTTCTTACTTTTACAGCGTGTCATACGAACGATACATAAACATAACAATCTATAATTTTCTGACTATCTAACAAGTCCACCTGCTATTTGTTTCTATTAAATTTCTATATATACATATTATTATAAATTTTCAAATTATTTAATTATGCAAGAGCAAGATCTTGAAAAAAATTAATCGAAAACGTAAGACGGAGCTGGTCCCGTTTCGTTTGATAAAACTGACATCTCATATACGACCTGAGGCATTCTACGAGCTTGGCGCAGGTTTAATAGAAATGTTCGGTAAATATGGACACAGATAGCGAATGTTACTTGTATAAACATTCACTCTGATCGAGAACTAAAAAATCTGGAATTTTCTGCTCTTGTGCTGAATTACAGTGGTTCGCGAAAATATTTGAATATCCCTGCAAACTCCTTGTGGACATATTATTAAGAATATCTTGATATCCTATCGATACTGTGACAAGATTAACGTATTATTACAATTTCAAACGAGTATAACAATGTATGTAAGAGTCGCAGGACATTTACTGCAATTAATTGTATGTTTGAGACTACTACTAATGTTGTATACTAATTTTTCGTTAAGCATATGTTTGCAATAAATGCCTTGCAACCTCTATATATATATATATATATATATATCGAATTGGTTTCAAATTTTCCAT
This sequence comes from Bombus affinis, assembly GCF_024516045.1. NCBI lineage: Eukaryota > Metazoa > Arthropoda > Insecta > Hymenoptera > Apidae > Bombus > Bombus affinis. Next base: position 16,346,105 of record NC_066346.1, on the reverse strand, counting down.
AATGTATTAATAACAAGAGTTCTGTAGAAAACGTTCGAATAATGTATTCAATTACACGTAATTGATATTGCCTATTTAATATAATCGGAGAAATAGTCTCATTCATTTCATAGTCAATTCATTTTAAGAATTAGCGAGAATACGAGTACGTAATAGGAACTTTAATAATCCCAGAATCCCATAGGCAAGTAAAAAGAAATAATTTAATTGAATTTGCTTTAGTTCAACTTTATTTCTATTTCTTATTTAATGCAATTCTATTTTATTTAATTTTAATTTCCATTTTTCTTTCGTTTTATTAATAATTTAATATAATCCTAACTCAATAACATAAATCATATAAAAAAGGATATATAAATAAATCGGTACAATACGATGCAAGCTAAATTTATGTACCAAAACTTTGACCACACCTTATAGATACGATAACTAATTGGAAATTAAGTAAAAACTACTTGTAATAACCCGCATTGCTTGTCGGGTTGGAGGAGATATTCAATCAACAAATAATTTCGCTACGTTCGAAATCTTCTCGCTCCTTAATCCATTTTCTTTCTGATTACAGTAAACAGCATTAATTCCGTTCTCGATTAATTAATCTTATCAGTAGTATACTTATAGCATTCTATAAAACATTAAATAAGTGACATTTAAGTTAAAAAATTATTTGCATATTATTATTTATACACTTTTGTTTGCATATATCATTATAAATATTAATGGAATAAACTAATAGGACAACATATTTCTTAAACAAATGGAAAAATGAAAAGTCGATGGATTTTCATTTAACAAGCGTGTATCATTTGTAGCATTATGACAACTTCGCGATCCATTTGCTCAGCAAGTACTATCTTCAATAACTAAATCCTTTTAAATTAGTTAAACCTTCAGTGTCCTATTTTCCTATTCACTAAACGACATTTTTAATACGAATCAATTCGTTTCGCTAAAGGCACTAAAAATTGATTATTAAAATAGAACTATACATTTTATATATTTTACACTAGTTCTCGTTGTCATATGATTACAATAACTTTAATGAATAAACGATCCTAAACAGTAACAGCATAAACGAGCTTATCTCAAGTATATCAATATTATACCAATATGTAGAAGTTTATATTTCCAAAATACCTGTCTTTAAAAGTAAGATAATAGCAAACAAGGCAGTAAATAAAGTAAACGATCGTATTGCTCAACAGTCTTAACAAATAAAGCAACGATGCTAAAAGTAACAAAAATTGCTCCATAGCATATGTCCTCACAATTAAATTACGAATTAAAAAGGAGAATAGGAGTAAAATTAACAAATCGAATGTAAGCAAATGAAAGAATCATTCTGTATTATGTTTCCCTCGCTAGTGGCGGGATATTCAAACTTTTAATAATGATAGCGTCTCTTCAATCAAGAAATCACACATCCAAAAACTTTTACCTCGTAATAACGGTATTATTATACCATCGAATAAGTAAAAAATTAACACTCACCAAGAAAACGGTATAAGCAACGAAGATTTACAGCTTGGCCTTCGCGAGACAATAGTGGTGGTTGGCGCCAGACAAGTGGTCGAGAAGAGTATGCCCTACTGCACAGTCATAGGCATAGATCGTGCACCCGAATTCGAACGACCTCCGTGATACATTTCTTGCGCTACGCGAATAGGTGCACCTGTTTGCGTGCCACTTAATATCGCGTACGCACGAAACAGCTCGAGAATTATCCACGAATTCTACGAATTCGCAGTTACTAATCGCTTACCAAACGTCGATTATGTCGTTAGCGCTTGAAAAGACATTCGAATGTAATTGTTGCAAAAGATAAAGGAGCTTTGTAAAATAGACGATCCAATTCCTATCGCGTTCACAGTCGAAGTGGTACTGTGAGGCTCGTTGCGACCCGCCGTCCCCTTCTACGATCGACCCCCGAGCTCAATAGCCAATCAGCGTTACGCATTCTCCAACGTTCAAAATCCTTCCGTTGGATCCACGGACGGCCGATGTCAGTTATGTGAGGGGGTGGAAAGCACTTTTGGCGGTATCACGTGTTGCTTCGCTGTAAACATGGACGATCTGGATTTAATTCAATTATCCAAAGCGAGAGAAACGGCGTTTGAGTGGTGGCGCGAAAATTACCGATTTCGTTGCGCATATTGACAAAGTTATGGCGAGGGATCTGTATGGTATGTACTATATAGCTTTTCTCGCGGGCTATGTTTCTTTATATTGTATATCGAAGTACGCACCTAACGTTTCAAGAGAAGCTTTGCATGCCTTGTATAACTTGAACTGTAGTTTAGATTTACAACTTTACTTTAGTCTTTATGTTTTCTTACTTTTCAAGAGGTAATCTGCGATACTTGTAAATAGATACTACATATATATGTCGCGTCGGCGTTAAGATTAGAGTTAGGGTTAAAGGCGTGAAACGAATCCCTATTGGCACTAGACGTGATCATTGTGCAATAGAGGAGATATTTACTAGTGCAAATATGACTATGATGGAATTGGACAAGTAATCGCGATAATTAGATACTCGAGAAGCAAATGACAATGATCCTAGGCTCAATAACGAATCCGCGGTCAACGGGATGACGAACTTTACTCTTCGTTAGCGTCTAAGTTACACTGTATGTTAGAGCAAGGGGCAATTATTACGTATACGAAAGACAGGTCGATTGCCGATGAGATCGCACTAGAGAGTGGCTCTCCGTCGCGGTGACGCTGTCGAAGAAAACTATGATGGGTGTGCCTAAGGGCACGAGATCATCGGATTCGTGGAGAAAAATCTTCGTTCGGAGGGTGAGGGAAATTGACGTTGCTGTTAATTGGTCAATTTCCATGTTGGTGGTTAGAGAAAGATATTAGCTGTCCTTGAGGAAAGTTGCTAGCGAGAAGCGTCGTTCGTGGAAGGATAGATTTCTCTTATCTTCCCGTAGTTGGGGCACAGGCCATTTGTCTATTTGAGAGACTTTGTGTAATTGAAATTTAATATTCGTAGCGGGTCCTCGCCCAGCTAAACATATACTGTGAAGATGCGTTGGCATCTGACAATCGTCTTACCCGAAGGACAAAGTCTGCGTGTGGCGAGCCACGGGACAGAAATCGTTGAAATGTTTACCGTCGTGCCCTGTCCCAAGTATTTCTTTTAAGGAGAGCTATAGAGTTACTTTATGCCTTTGTTAGACAAAACGTTCATCCCTTTGACCGCGGCTACGTTCGGCGACTGATTGTCGCCTCGAGCCCGAGCTCACTATCATAAATCTCAAATAAATACAGTCGGATCGAATGACAACAGTTTCTTAATACGGCTATGGTGAAATCTAAATTACAATACTAGGGGTCTTCCCAAAGTTCCAAAGGGAAGGTTCCGGTGTTCTTTCATCTCCGACATATATGTACGTTAACTTGTAATGTGTAATATTCCTGTTTGGTTAGGTCTATATTTTCTAATGTGACAAATATGTGTATGGTGGCCATCTTGTACAAATAAGCTGATATTATTAGCGTAATTTTACAAATTACAAGTCATAAATTATTCCTTTTTCCAAAAAAGGAAATATACGAGAAAAAATAGAACAGATTCTTACGATTATTTTTGCGAAGTTTTGTAATATACGAATTAGCATTTTTTTTATTTTTTTTTTTTTTATTGCATTTGAAAAAATCATGTATTCAAGTATTCGTGAGAAAGGGGAGACAGAAAAGAAATGCAAAGATGGAAAGTTTCGAATATGTAATCGCTAGTAATCGCCTCAACAATCAATCAATGCAGGTAAGACGATCTAATACACTATCTAGATCGCCTAACGCACCAGTAGCTCAGAAACCTACCACATTCGACCGAGTAGAGAATGGGCCACCCGCTAAACGCGCGCAACTGAAGTGTTTCAAATGCGGAAAGCTGGGACACATGGCTAGCAAAATTTTCTACAACCGAGCCAGTACGACCGACCACCCGCAAGAATTCAAGCAGTCCAGGAAAGGGACGAAACACGAGAAGTAACATCGAACCAGAGTATAGACGAACCGCGCGAAACATACGAGTCAACATCACCACAGGAAGATTACTCACAATACCTTTGTCAACCCGAACCACAGAGCGAGTATTTCTGGTCGACACAGGAGCAGGGATAAACCTAGTGAAACGTAACAAAACTGTCAACGCGATACAAATAGGGCCTAGACAAAAATTTTCTATGGGACGAGACAAATACGAAACGAACGAATACGTAACGAAACGAATTTTTGGACAAGACCACATCTTTCACATAGTACCGGACAACTTCCCAATCATCGAAGACGGAATCATTGGGCTACCATATTTAGGGAAGTATAACTATTCAATATCCAATGACAGAATCCGACTAAATGACAAAACCATTTTATTTCAGAAACCAATACAATTAACTCCTGGAGAAAACAGAGTTCAAACAATCTATCTGGAAGGCAAACCAACTAAAGTATGTTTTATCAACACTGGTGAGCAAAACATTGAAATTTCTAGTAATATTCAAAATTTCCATGACGTTTCCAACGTATCAAAACTAAAAAGCCTAGTGAGAACAGATCACATTGAAAAGCCAATCCGCGAATCCATAGAAAAGATTATTCTCCACTACGTTGACATCTTTAATTTAGAAACTGACCTTTTGCCCTGTACTAATTTAACCCAGCACACAATTTCATTAACCAAAGATAAAATCATTAACACACGATCGTATAGACCACCAGAATGTCATCGAGGCGAAATTTCGCGACAAATAGAAGACATGTTAAAGAAAAATATCATAGAAGAATCCGATTCCCCTTATAACTCTCCGGTATGGGTAGTTCCGAAAAAATTAGACGCCTCAGGAAAACAGAAATGGAGGATAGTCATTGATTTTAGGAAACTAAATGAACTCACGGAACAAGACGCTTATCCTTTACCTGACATAGACGTCATTTTGACACAACTAGGAAACGCGAAATTCTTTTCGGCGCTTGATTTATCCTCAGGATTTCATCAAATTCCAATGAACGAGAAATCCAAAAAATATACCGCTTTTTCGACACCGCAAGGCCACTTTCAGTTCAATCGAATGCCATTCGGTCTTAAAAACGCACCCGCTACTTTTCAAAGATTAATGGACAGAGCCTTAACTGGACTTGTAGGAAAATATTGCCTTGTTTATTTGGACGACATAGTGATATTCGGAAAAACGATTCAAGAACATAATGAAAACCTCGCGATAGTATTTCAGAGACTCAGAGAATTAGGACTTAAATTGCAACCGGATAAGTGCGAATTCGTAAAACCGGAACTAGAATACTTAGCCCACGTAGTTTCAGCCGAAGGAGTTAAACCAAACTCAAAGAAATTAGACGCTGTAAAAAACTTTCGATTACCCCGCAATGCCACGGACGTTAAATCATTCATATGTTTAGCAGGTTATTACCGCAAATTTATTCGGAATTTTTCTAAAATCGCGAAAAGCCTTACAGACTTAACAAAAAAGGACACACCATTCCATTGGACTGACAAACACCAGACTAGCTTTGATACTTTAAAGGACAAACTCTGTAATTCCCCAATACTAGCTTATCCGGACTTTAACAAAACCTTTACCCTAACCACCGACGCAAGTAACGAAGGACTAGGAGCAATACTGTCACAAGACGGTCATCCTTGCTGTTACATTTCAAGGACACTAAACCCACCCGAACGAAACTATACCACGACAGAAAAGGAACTCTTGGCCATCGTATAGGCCGTGAAAAGACTTAGGCAATACTTGTTAGGACGACGCTTCATTATTCGAACCGACCACCAAGCCCTTAAGTGGCTACACAATTGCAAAGACCCCTCTAGTCGACTGATTCGTTGGAGACTTAGACTCGAAGAATATAACTATGAAATCGAATACACAAAGGGTAAAGATAATACAGCTGCAGACGCCTTATCTAGGGTTCACGCGGTAACTCGCAACGAAATAGTTAATCTCGACCTATTAATTGACCACACTAATTCATTCAACGAATGGAAAAACAACAACGAAAACCCGAAACTCATAGAAATTAAACCGAATGATCAAAGATTTTACCAATTAACTCGAAACGATTTAGGAGAATACGACGAGACACTTTGGATCAGAAAACTTTACAAAATTCTTAAAAATACAACAAAAATCGGCATAGGAAATAACGATTTCACTGAATTAGAGAAAACACAGATTAAACTCATGCTAATATATTTTAACGACACATACAAGGAAATTACTTATGCGCCCAACCCCATCTTAAAACTAGACGAAAGCGAAATACTACAAGCAATAAAGGAAAACCATAACGACACCGTAGGACATTTAGGGATACAGAAAACGGATATCAACGGATTAAGGATAAGTTCAAAATCCCCGGCCTTTTTGAAAGAGTAGAAAACTTCGTGAAGACATGCGACACATGTCAAAAGGAGAAACTAACACGTATCAGACCCAAAGAGTCCCCACAGATCTCAGACACACCACTTCACCCTAACGACAAAATCGCTATGGACATCATAGGACCGATGACGAAAACCAAACGCGGAAATCAATATATACTTTCAATTCACGACGAACTTACGAAATATCTAATCCTTGTTCCCCTTAAAACGCAACGAACTGAATCTATAATTAACGCGCTCATTGAGCACTATATTTACATATTTTCGGCACAAAAGACGATTCTGACAGATCAAGGACAAAATTTTGTTAGCGATTTAATGACGAAATTTGAAGAGGCCTTTAAAATTAAACACGTCAAAACAACTTCATTTCACCCACAGAGTAACGGATTCCTCGAAAGAACACATGCCTCGGTTAAAGATTTAATTCGTACTGCGTTACACGACAATGACAAAGAATGGGGCGAAGTACTTAATTTCATTTGTTTAGGATACAACACTGCAAAACACGAAGGAACAGGATTCTCCCCCTTCGAATTGACTTTTGGGCGAAAAGCGAACTTACCTTCCGCAATATCCAAATTCCCCACATTTACCTATGACGATATGTACTCACTTTGGCAAAAACAGTTAAATAAATATTGGGAAACAGCTCACAAAACACTTATTCAAAATAAGCAACGCTACAAGCGAGACCAAGAAAGAAAGATTGTTAAAACTCAGACCGTGTTTAGGAAAGGAGACTTTGTTTTAATTCACAATGACCATAAAAGAGATAAGTTGGACATTGAATGGTTAGGACCCTATAGAATCAATGATGTGAAAACTCCTTACTACATTATATCTATCGACAATATTAAGAAAAAGATACATGGTAACCGATTGAAAACGTACTTTTTCCAGGATAATGCTGACCCTAGCACTAGTAACAATACCCTTGGTTAGTTGTCTTAAATTCACAGAATAGGAATTACGATTTATAAACAAATCCAACCAATTCTACTACGATCTTAGAGGACCAAGATCAATCTAAACTGGGGGGTATGTCACGACCGGCATACTTCAAATCCGATGGACCGATAATGGAGATAGAGATGTGGCGGCCTTGGCGACAATGTATATCGCCGAAGTGCCTAATGAGTCATCTGTATCCTAACGGTCCTTCCACCGAATGTCCTAGAAGTGTGACAACGGTCACGTACGCCTACAGGGTAGTGGGGATATTGAGGGATGACAAACAAAGAAGAAACAGATGTTACCGAAAGTCAAATTGTAAGAGTTTCAGTCTTGGAAAGTCACAGCTGGAGCTCAGAACAAAATCGCAGTCAGTGTAAATTCAGAAATAAATTCTCTTGTTTTTTTGTTATCTTAATTTTTTCTTTTCGTTCGAGCCTCCTGCTTTTTATTTTACGTGACATTTTTGGCGATTACTGCCAGGATAGTGAAAAGTGTTTGTTCGGAAACCAAAAGACATTCATCATCTACGGAAGATAGAATTATTTGGGACTACGGTCATCCGCAACAACGAAGTAACTATCACGAACCGAGTGAAGTGACAAAGGAAGGTAAACTGGATTCCTTCGTACGTTACCGTGAAAGAAAATCTAGCTTCAGTAGCCAAGACTCATCTTCGTCCTACAGCAGGAAGATGTCTAAGACAAACGAATCTCAAACTTCTACCTCAACGGATCCAACGTTGCGAACAATATTGGATAGTATTCAAAAACAGCAAGAGAGTATTGCCCGTTTACAGGAGGATATGTTACGTTTGTCTATGCAAAGCGACGAAACAAATAGATACAGGGTAGCAGAATTCGGAAGTCTTAGGAGAACCGTCGCAGAGCTACGGACTGGGTTCGGATCCCTTGCGACTGATGATTCTGATTCCATCATTACCGAAAGCAACGAAAGTAAATCGACGGCGATTAATCGCACCGGGAGTACGGTTAGGGCACGCGAACCGACCGGGTTAACGATTCCAGGCATCCCACCTGCGCACATCGACACCGAACAACCCGAGGTTGAAGAAAGAGGCTATTTTCCACCCGCTCTTTCCACTCTACGAGTTAAGGATGCAATACGTTGTATTCCAATGCTCAACGGAGACGATGACGTAGGTGTGGAAGAATTCATCAAAGAAGTGAGCAGTATGAAAGACCGTTGCATGGAGCAAGATTTATTGCTAAAAGCAATAAAGGCAGAAAAAATCGTAGGAAAAGCAGCTCAAAGTATCCGCAACATCCCCATTGAGTGCTACAGTGATCTGTACAACGCACTGAGGAACAATGTGGCAGCTCAAGTGACTTCGGAAGAATATCGGGAACAATTAAAAGAGTTGAGACAGGGACGGGAAGTATCAGTGCAGAGTTTTAATATTCGGTTCAGAAGAATACTCAACCGTTTACTGTACGCAGTAACCAACGAGTACCCACAACCACTTCTACGCAAGCTAATGATCGAAGAAACTACAAAGAAGACTGTCCGTGTGTACCTAAAGGGACTCAGGCGCGACATAGGCCGAACATTATTAATCATTGAACCCGTGAATCTTGATGAAGCTGAAAAGAAAGCAGCCGAATTAGAACGCTATTCACGAGAAGAACGGCAAACCAATTGGTCAAGTAGTCGCTTGCCTTCCGCTAGTAATCGCCTCAACAATCAATCAATGCAGGTTTTTTTTCTTTTTTTTTTTTTTTTACTTAATAGAATATTTACAATCAATTCTCGTTGAGAATTTTCAGTAACTTAATTTGGCAATGATACAATGACATGGATTATAATAGCATTATATTGTTGGTTCTAGTAGGACTAAGGATTTAATCTAGTGGGTATTTTCTTTTTAGTCTGCGGATCTGGTCCGTCGTGTCCAGTAGTTGGGTGACTAGTGGGCTGTGGTGGTTGTTGACTCTTGTGTTATATCTGCTTCTGGACTTGTGTATTTCATCTTTGACTGTAGGTATCTTGAGGTTACGGTGGATTGTTTCGTTGGTAACATACCAGGGTGCATTTAATAGGGATCTTAGCGTTTTCGATTGGAAGCGTTGGAGTATTTCAATGTTGAAGTTACTTGCTGTTCCCCATAGTTGGATTCCGTAGGTCCAGACAGGTTTTATTACGGCCTTGTAGAGGGTTATTTTGTTCTGTATGTTTAGTTTGGAGCGTCAGCCCGTGAGCCAACAGAATTTTCTTAGTTTTTCCTTTAGTTGCTTTGTTTTTTCTGAGATATGTTTTTTCCAAGTTAGCCTCCTGTCCAGGGTCATGCCCAGGTATCTTCCGGAGTCCTTGCTTGGGATTATTACGTTGTTAATGGTGACCTGGGGGCAGGTTTGTTTTCGGAGCGTGAAGGTTACATGGGAGGATTTTTTTTCGTTTATTTTAAAACCCCATTTTTGGAACCACTTTTCCATGGAGTCGAAACTTCGCTGGAGAGTGGATGAGGCAATTGCCGGGTCTGCGTGGGTAGCTAATAGTGCTGTGTCGTCGGCAAATGTTGCTATTGTTACCTCGTTTGATATGGGTAAGTCGGCAGTGTAGATGGAGAACAGTAGGGGTCCGAGGACACTACCTTGTGGTATGCCAGATTCTATTGGGAATGTTGCGGAAGTGGCGTCTAGACATTTAACTATGAATTGTCTGTTGGTTAGGTAGGATTTTAAGATGGAGTAGTATGGGTGGGGTAGTATTTTTTTAAGCTTGTAGAGTAGCCCTTCATGCCATACTTTATCGAATGCCTGTTGGATGTCTAGGAATACCGCTGAACAGTATTTTTTCTTTTCAAGGGTTTGGCTGATCATGTGGGTTATGCGGTGGATTTACTCTACTGTTGAGTGTTGTTTTCGGAAGCCGAATTGGTGATCTGGGAGAGTTTTCAATTCATCTAGGAGTGGAAGGAGACGATTCGTGAGCATCCTCTCGAATAGTTTAGACAGGGTAGGTAAGAGACTGACTGGCGATAGGAACTGGTTTCATATATTGGTTTACCGGGTTTGGGGATGAGGGTGATTAGTGAGATTTTCCACGCCTTAGGAAAGTGTTCAAGGCGGAGGATGGCGTTAAAGATTGATGCGATGAGTGCAATCCCTTTTATGGGAAGTTCCTTGATTGCTTTATTTCCTATTAGGTCGTGACCTGCTGCTTTCTTGGGGTTTAGGCGACTGATTGCTTCTATGATCTCTGCAGAAGTGAAGGGTTCAATAGGAGGGGACATTTGGAAGGGAGTGTGCAGGTATTCGGTGACGTCCGCTGCAGCTATGGAGGAATGGGGTTGAAATACTTCAATCAAGTGTTTGGCAAATAGGTTGGCTTTTTCTATAGGGCTACGCGCCCATCCACCCTGCGGACAGCGGATTGGAGGTATTATTTGTGGGGGGCGCGTGAGTTTCCTGAAGGCTTTCCATAGTGAGTAGTTTGAGTCGGCTGTGGGGGGGATCAAATGATGGCGGCAAGCCATCAGAACGGACACGTGCACGTGCACGTCGCTCCGTAGGCATAACCGAAGTATCTGGGTAAATTAAAGAATTCGGGCGGAAAAGTGCACGAAAGTGAAGTTTCTAGTGCTCTGGAATGAGTGGGAATACAAGAAATAGGGGAGCTCGCTGGTATAGAAGCGAGAGAAACGATTGAAAGTGCTGTGTGTGAAAAGTGAGGTTAGGGGCAGAGCGGAGGCCATCTTGGGTCGCGCGACCGAAGCGCCACCGTGCGGGCTACCTGGGTAACCAAGGAGTGGTGGAGAGCGCCCCCGTGGAGGGCCAGTCAAAACTCCCCGCGTCGAACAGTGATAGCGACATTGCTAGTTTTAGAAATATCCGGTCATCAGTCATACGACTGGCGACTTTACGACGACATCGGCAAGTTTATCGAATCGCATACACGCGGAAGGATACAGTGGGATTATACGACGACCGGCTACGTCGAAGGACATCCATTTCAAACATACATACATATATATATATGTATATTAAAGATACAAATACAATATGGACAAGTACTATAAGGTAAGTAAACTTACGGCTCAGGGGGTTTCGGAGCTTCCAGGCCCCGTCGGGGATTCGAGTAGCGTCCCAGGCTCGACCCGACGGTCACCCAACGACTGGACGAACGGCGAGGGGAAGGTCGATCCCAGGGCCTCCCCTCGTTCGGTAAACACGACCGGTGACCAAGAAACACCCGCAGTTGTCACAGAGGAAAAGATGTGCAAAAAAACACAAGAGGATACCTCGAATTTGATGAAGACATCGCGGGAATCATCGAGGATGTCGAGATGCCAATGCAGGCACTCAAGGAAAAGACACCACCCACCGAAAAGGCGACCCGAATCGCCAAGGAAAAAATCTTGAAAGGTGACAACATCACCAGATATATGAGAAAGTCCCCAGTGGAGGGGAGCGCGTGCAAGACAACGAGAAGCCTGGCCAGGAGCCAGCCGATGGCAACGAGGGACGAAGCGGCCAGCACCTCGGGGCTAGACACACCGGCGGAAATGTCGGACAGCGGCAGCGAAGCGGCGGCACCAAGGGAATGTCTCAGGAGGAAGGCCATGGCGAACAGAGCAACGGCGGAGACCAAATGCAATGACGAGGACAGTATCGTCATCAAAATGAGAGAATGCAAGGCGATGACGGAAATCATCACAGAAGTCCTCCGCGAAATCCAATGCATAGGTAGCAGACTCCACCTCATGAGCAAAAAGGATACCGACATCAAGAAAAGGAGGGACGCTATCAGTAAAAAAGCGATCAAGCTCCACTCGATGTTGGACGAGATGAGGCTCAAGAGGAACGCTAGACAGTCACGGCCACCAGGATGACCACCCCTCCGGGGAGGAGTGAGGAGAAGGAAGGAAAAAGGTAGGAGATATCGCCCGTCAAGGGGAAGGGCGACACCAAGAGAAAGAGACCAACGACCGTGGAGGCCTCCTACGCAGGAGCCTGTGCCGGCAACAGCTCGGCAAAAGCGACTACGGACTGCACGGACAGCGATGTAAAGGAAGACTGGATCCCTGCCCGCGGAAGGAGAGGAAAAAGAACGGACACCCCGACGGTGGTCAGGAAGGCGAACGAAGGAAGGGCGGCATTGGACAAGCCAAAGAGGCCGGAGGGACCGATGAGGATACGTAACAGACCCGAAGCCATCCTCGTCAAAGTAGGGCAAGACAAGGAGTGGATCCAGGTCTACAAAGACTTGATGGGGGTAAGGGAGACCCTAAAAGAGAGCTGTGGAATTAGGAGGACCAGAACAGGTGACATTCTGATCGAGCTGAAAGCAGGTAGCAACGCCAAAAAGACCGCGGCGGATATGAACACGGCGCTAAGAGGCAAGGTGAGAGCGCTACCAATGCGCGACAAGACATCCGTAGAGATCAGGGATATAGACCCGCTCGTAGGCAAGGAAGAACTAGCCAGGGAGATAGTAATGCAACTGGGCATAAGCGACATCACCGAGGTTGAAGTAAAGACCCTAAAAATGGCGCCGCGGGGCACCCAATCGGCAATAGTGACGATGCCGAAAGCCTATCTGGCCAAAGAGGGGGCGAGCCGGAAGATCAGAACCGGCTTGACGATAGCCTCGATAAAGGCACTACCCAATGTGGTAAAGTGCTTCAGATGTCACATGTTCGGGCATATCGCGAACAAATGCACGGCGATAAGCCCTGGAAAGGAGATTTGCAGGAAGTGCGGAGCCAAAGACCACACGATAGCTGCCTGCGTCAACGCACCCTGCTGCTCCATCTGCAGCAAGGGGAAAGGAGTGAAATTTGACCACGTAACCGGATCCCTGGCTTGTCCAGAATATAGAACGCGGTTGAAAGCGTATAAATGAGGATACTGCAGATAAACCTCAACAGATGCAAGCTGGCGCAGGATATGATGCACCAATGCGCGATCGAACTTAGGCCGGATATAATAATAATTTCCGAGCCGAACAGGCAGCTACCGCACTGGTTTAATGACACCAAAGGAGACGCCTCGATATGGGTCACACTCCTCAATGGCAAACTGCCTGATGAAACAACAGAGGTCAAGAGCGACGGGATAGTGGGCGTCCGCGTCGGCGACGACTTCTGCTTCAGCGGATACTGTTCGCCCAACACAAATAAGCTAGCATACTCCAAATACATAGACACGCTGTCGACTATGACGAAGAGCGTTGCTAGAAGACACGATAAGGTCTTCGTGGCCGGAGACTTCAACGCAAAGTCAACCTGTTGGGGAGGATCGACCACAGACATGAGAGGGAGAGTCTTAATGGAGGCACTAAGCGGCCACCGGGTGTTTCCAGTGAGGCTCAAGGAAAAGTACACCTTCTTCATGAACGGGAAGACGAGCTTCCCCGACATAATAAGCGTATCCAACAAGGTCAGCGAGATACACGCCGGAAGCGCGGTCTTGGACAAATACTCGGCCTCGGACCATCTGTACGTGCCCCACAGGTTTAAGGCTAGGAAGACCCGGACCGTATCGAAGTTCTACAGGTACGTGACCAAGGACATGTCGCCGGAGGAGTTCCTGAGCAGATTCGACGACACACTAAAGAAGGAGGACCTCAACGCGGCTATCGGAGCGGATGGGGCCGAGCCCTTGCAAAAGAGCATCGAGGTACGTGCGAAGGGATGCTAAGGAAATCGAACTGTGCGGCGAGCCGCAAGTACGCGAACTACTGGTGGAACCCGATGATCGCGGAACTGAGAACGCAGGCGCACAAAGCGCTCAGGAAGGTGACGAGAGAAAGGAAGAAGAATGCCGGCAACACCGAGCCCCTCCTCAACGCCTACAAGGAGATCCGAAGGCAGTTAAAAAAGGAGATCGCCCGCAGAAAAAAAAACAGCTTGGGCAGAATACTGCAAGATACTGGAGAGCGACCCTTGGGGCAAACCCTATCGCACGGTCATGAAGAAATGTAAAAGCAAGGGACCAACCAACGACATGCCGATCGACATGGTGAAGGCAGTCCTACAGAGGCTATTCACCTTGGGACACGGACCACCCCATTATGAGGGCCGCGAAGAGGCAGAGACCGAAGAAGAAGGAGATATTAGCCTCAGCGTCGCCATCGGCGAAGGCGATGTCGTCGATGCCGCCGGAAGAATGAACACTAAGAAGGCTGCAGGAGTCGATGGCGTGCCGGGCGAGATCGCGAAGCTGATAGCGAGTCGCAGGAGCGAGATCGTGACAAGGGCGTTCAACGGCATCACCGAATCAGGAAGGATCCCAGACTGCTGGAAGACGGCCAGAGTAATACTGCTAAGGAAACCGGGAAAGGATCCCAGTCTCCCTAACGCGTACCGGCCGATAAGCATACTCTCAACCATGAGCAGGATCTGGGAAAAATGCTTTAAGAAGATCATCGAGAGATTCATCGGAATGGACCCGTTCCATCGGAGGCAATATGGCTTCAGAAAGAAGAAGAGTACGGTAGATGCCATCACGCAGGTGATGAAGTTTGCCAACATCTGCAAACAGAAGAAGGTAATTTGCGTGATGATCACCCTGGATATTAGTAATACCTTCAATTCGCTCAGCTGGAAGAGCATATACGAGGAATTTGACAAGAGGAAGCTGCCATGGAAGGTCAAAAGGCTAATCGGCAGTTACCTATCCGGAAGGAGGATCATCGTGAGCAACCAGCACGGCACGGTGGAGCACGAGGTGGCGGCGGGAGTTCCGCAGGGATCCATCCTCGGACCATTCCTGTGGAACTTGGTATACGACCGGTTGCTCGAGAGACTCGACAACATGCCAATGGTCAGAGCAACCTCCATCGCGGATGAGCTGGCCATCACATGTTCCGTCGGGAGGAACGAAGAGGCCTCCGCCAAGGTCAACACGATGCTAAGGATCGCCAACGATTGGTGCACTAGTGTCGGGCTCACCCTGGCGAGAGAAAAAACGGAGGTCATGCTCATCACAAGCTTGCGAGTGCCGAGAGTGGTGAAACTCAGGTTGGGCTCCTCCGACATCGAAACGGTCGATCGCATCAGGTATCTCGGAGTCGTCATCGACTCCAGTCGGAGGTTCGGTGCGCATATCGAGATGGTGTGTAATAGAGCCGACAAGTTAATAGGAACCCTTAGGGGAATTCTACCCAACATCAACGGGCCGCCCAGCTTGGCTCGTAGACTCTACTACAATGTGTGGGAGTCCATCGTAACTTACGGAGCACCGGTGTGGGCTAGAGCAGCGAATACCGATAAGAACAGGAAAAAGCTGAAACGAGCACAACGAACGGCCCTGTGCATAACAACGACGGCATACCGTACCGTCTCCCACGCGGCACTTTGCATGTTGACCGGGAATCTCCCGATTTACATAAAGATAAAGATGCTCGGAGAGACCTACGAGAGGAACAAGATCCATGGGTCCAGGATTGGCACGGATGACGGCAGCAAGCTGAAGGAGGAACTGGAGGCGATTCGCAAGAAGGCCCAAGAGGACTGTCAGAAGGAGTGGAACAACTACAAAAAGGAAAATATCACAAAGAAATTAATACCGAGTGCGCTGCTATTTACCAAAAAGAAGATGGACATCGATCACCACACCATGCAGCTGCTAACCGGGCATGGGAGCTTCGGTGTCTATAGAAAACGGATTGGCAGGGACAGCGACAGCAACTGTCTCGACTGTGGAGATTCGAACGACGATGCAGAGCACGCCCTCTTCGCGTGCCCGAAGTGGACGGACAGAAGGATCGAGCTGGAGAACGCTCTGGGCGGGAAGATAGATGTGGGCAATCTGATCGCCACGGTGACCGCCAAGGACGAGAGCTGGAATAAATTCAGGCAATTCTGCAAGACCGTCATGTGCCACAGGAGGGTGACAGCGAGGGCCTGGGAAGAGGCAAGGAGGAGAACGAGCGAAACAACAACTACGCGGAGCAATGAGGGCAAGAACATGAAACAACGAAAAACCGCAGAAGGAGACCAGCCCAGTATTCTGAACTGGCTGAGAGGACGACATGAGCAGTAACTGCCCGAAGAAGTAGATACAACGGGGCACGAAAGGACAACCCTGATGACTGCCGACAGGTTTTGCCGGGGTTGTCTGCCCTCTAAGCGGAGGAAGAAGGAGGAGGGGCTTTTAGTGGGTATGGCAACGACATCCGACCGACTCCCACATAACCCAGTGATGCGGGTCACTGGGCATGCGTAATAGCATTTTCCCCTCCCCACGCAAAAAAAAAGAGTCGGCTGTGGGGGACAGGCTGGCGAGATATTTGTGAAAACGGTCATTATTGTAGTTTTTTATGGTTTTGGATAGTTTTCTAGTTGCGTTGTTTAGTTTGCGTTTGTCCTCCGGTGTTCTATGGGTCTGCCATATCCTTCTTAGTCTACGTTTTTCTGCTATTTTTTTTAATATGTACTGGGGGTATTCGTGATTGCTGATGGACGTTCTTGCCGGTGTGGAGACGCGGATAGCGTTTATTATGCTCGCATTTAGGTATTCCGTGGCTGCTTCGATTTCTTCATTGGTTTTTAGTGAGGTTGAGGCTGAAGTTGAGTGGGTAAAGACTTCTCTAAAGAGCTGACAGTTGGTGTGTTGGTTATGAATGGAGCCATTAGGTGTATTCTCGATGATAGTTGAACTGACTGTTACTATCACGGGGGAATGATCAGAGGAGAGATCGGCCGAGGAATTGATTTGGACGTGTCTTGGCGAGATATTTTTGGTTATGAAGAAATCAAGGAGATCGGGTATTTTGTTTGTGTCGGTGGGCCAGTGTGTGGGTTCGTATGTGGTAAGGTAGTTGAGGTTGTTGGTTATTATGCTGTTGAGGAGGTTTTTGCCTCTTACTGTAACCAGTCTGCTACCCCATTGGGTGTGTTTAGCATTGTAGTCTCCTCCGGCTATGAATCTATTGCCCAGGGTGTCCAGGAAGTAGTCGAAGTCTTCTTTGGCGATGGAATGTCTGGGAGGGCAGTATACAGCTGAAGTGGTGATTGTACCATGACAGTCTTCTATTGCTACGTTTGTTGCTTGGAGGTAGTCTTTCTGGAATGGTGGAAGTTCGTAGTGCTTAATGTTTGATTTGATTATGATTCCGGTGCCGCCGTGGGCCTTTCCGCTGGGGTGTTGGCTATGGTAGAACTTGTATCCGTTTATGTTCAGGTAGTTTTTGTCGGTGAAGTGGGCTTCAGATATGAGCATTATGTCGATTAGCTGGTGTTTTAGGAAGAGTTATAGCTCAAGTTTGCGTTGCGCTAGACCGTTGGCATTCCACAGAGCTATGCGTCTTGGTTTTATTTTGTGTCGGGGCGTATTAATTTATCCATGATGAGTGTTAATAGCGATAGCAAATTGTTTATTTGCTCTGATTGTTTCTCTATTAGCTTTTTAAGTCTAGAGACGTTGTCTGTATTAGGTGGGGTGGGGGCACTATTTTGGGGAGGATCCCTGTGGCTATTTGGTGTATTTCGAGTGCCTTGTACCGTTTGGGCATAGGAGTTTGGGGGAGTGGTGAGTTTGATAGGGCTGGGTGTTTGATTGGTTGGGGGGATTGGGGTAAAGATGAATTTCGGCGAGCTGGGTGTTTGGTGATTTACCTCTTTTGGTCTAAGTTTGGGGTATTTGTTTGAGTACAAAGTTTTGTAGGCTGCGCAGCCTTTGTGGTTGGCAGGATGGTGACCTTGACAGTGGATGCACTTCGCTGGGGTTTCCGGTGATTTCCTGCACTGGTCGGTGGGGTGTGTACCTGCACATTTGACGCAGCGGAAGGTATGGTTGCAGTATTTCTGCGTGTGCCCGTATCTTTGGCACCTTTTGCATTGCACTATCTCCTTTTTGATTTGCGGTGGTTCGAATTTTACGATGGCGTTCATTAGGCGACTGATGTTGTAGATTTCCTTGTTGTTGGGTTTCTGTTTTAAATCGATGAAAAATAGGGATAGCGGGTCTTTCGTGACTCTATGCCTTATGTTGCTGACATTTATGACTTCATGGCCGAGTTTAGATAATTCGGATATTAGTTCGTCGATGTCTGCGGAGTGGTGGATGTTTCGTAGCACCACCCGAAAAGGTCTTTCTTCTTTGAGTTGGTAGGTGTGGAAATTGGCGTTCAGGGCCCTAAGTGTCTTGGTGAGCTTCCTGTAGGCTTCTGGATTCGTCGGCAGGATTTTTACCTGGTTGTTGGTTATCTTCAGGTTGTAGTCCTCCTTGGAGATATCTCTCTCTAAGGACTTGGTCATTGTCTGGATGTTGATGACATCATTAATAAATATTGGTGGGTACGGGGGCTTCTCTGTGCGTGGTGGTTAGGTGGCGAGCCTGCGGTTTCCATGGCGTCGTTTGTGGATTCCAAAATTGCGAACCTGTTGTGGGTGTTAATTTGCGTTGATGGCTGTTCGTTCGAGTTTGTGTCTGATGGTTCGGTTTTGCGTTTTTTCGCCATATTGGCGTCGTTGGCACGGGGGGATCTGCTGAACTTCTGCCACGGGGGGAGTAGCGCGGGGTAGTGATGGGTTTGCACAGGCGAGCCTGGTCGTGATTGTTGGGCCATCATCGAGCTAGCTATTTCAATATGAATAACTAGTCGTGAGGCTATGCGGCAGGGATCGGGTTGGGGTTAGGTGCGTAGGCTTTTCTTCTCTCTGGCGGATAGGAAACACTTGGGAAGATAGGAGCACGTTGTGTTCACTTTCGACGGTTGGGTGACACGTGCTACTTTCGAACTTCACTGGGCACTAGAGACACGTCTGCACGCTTCGGCACTCGACAGCGAACTGAATCAATGCAGGTAAGACGATCTAATACACTATCTAGATCGCCTAACGCACCAGTAGCTCAGAAACCTACCACATTCGACCGAGTAGAGAATGGGCCACCCGCTAAACGCGCGCAACTGAAGTGTTTCAAATGCGGAAAGCTGGGACACATGGCTAGCAAATGCCAAAATTTTCTACAACCGAGCCAGTACGACCGACCACCCGCAAGAATTCAAGCAGTCCAGGAAAGGGACGAAACACGAGAAGTAACATCGAACCAGAGTATAGACGAACCGCGCGAAACATACGAGTCAACATCACCACAGGAAGATTACTCACAATACCTTTGTCAACCCGAACCACAGAGCGAGTATTTCTGGTCGACACAGGAGCAGGGATAAACCTAGTGAAACGTAACAAAACTGTCAACGCGATACAAATAGGGCCTAGACAAAAATTTTCTATGGGACGAGACAAATACGAAACGAACGAATACGTAACGAAACGAATTTTTGGACAAGACCACATCTTTCACATAGTACCGGACATCTTCCCAATCATCGAAGACGGAATCATTGGGCTACCATGTTTAGAGAAGTATAACTATTCAATATCCAATGACAGAATCCGACTAAATGACAAAACCATTTTATTTCAGAAACCAATACAATTAACTCCTGGAGAAAACAGAGTTCAAACAATCTATCTGGAAGGCAAACCAACTAAAGTATGTTTTATCAACACTGGTGAGCAAAACATTGAAATTTCTAGTAATATTCAAAATTTCCATGACGTTTCCAACGTATCAAAACTAAAAAGCCTAGTGAGAACAGATCACATTGAAAAGCCAATCCGCGAATCCATAGAAAAGATTATTCTCCACTACGTTGACATCTTTAATTTAGAAACTGACCTTTTGCCCTGTACTAATTTAACCCAGCACACAATTTCATTAACCAAAGATAAAATCATTAACACACGATCGTATAGACCACCAGAATGTCATCGAGGCGAAATTTCGCGACAAATAGAAGACATGTTAAAGAAAAATATCATAGAAGAATCCGATTCCCCTTATAACTCTCCGGTATGGGTAGTTCCGAAAAAATTAGACGCCTCAGGAAAACAGAAATGGAGGATAGTCATTGATTTTAGGAAACTAAATGAACTCACGGAACAAGACGCTTATCCTTTACCTGACATAGACGTCATTTTGACACAACTAGGAAACGCGAAATTCTTTTCGGCGCTTGATTTATCCTCAGGATTTCATCAAATTCCAATGAACGAGAAATCCAAAAAATATACCGCTTTTTCGACACCGCAAGGCCACTTTCAGTTCAATCGAATGCCATTCGGTCTTAAAAACGCACCCGCTACTTTTCAAAGATTAATGGACAGAGCCTTAACTGGACTTGTAGGAAAATATTGCCTTGTTTATTTGGACGACATAGTGATATTCGGAAAAACGATTCAAGAACATAATGAAAACCTCGCGATAGTATTTCAGAGACTCAGAGAATTAGGACTTAAATTGCAACCGGATAAGTACGAATTCGTAAAACCGGAACTAGAATACTTAGCCCACGTAGTTTCAGCCGAAGGAGTTAAACCAGACTCCAAGAAATTAGACGCTGTAAAAAACTTTCGATTACCCCGCAATGCCACGGACGTTAAATCATTCATATGTTTAGCAGGTTATTACCGCAAATTTATTCGGAATTTTTCTAAAATCGCGAAAAGCCTTACAGACTTAACAAAAAAGGACACACCATTCCATTGGACTGACAAACACCAGACTAGCTTTGATACTTTAAAGGACAAACTCTGTAATTCCCCAATACTAGCTTATCCGGACTTTAACAAAACCTTTACCCTAACCACCGACGCAAGTAACGAAGGACTAGGAGCAATACTGTCACAAGACGGTCATCCTTGCTGTTACATTTCAAGGACACTAAACCCACCCGAACGAAACTATACCACGACAGAAAAGGAACTCTTGGCCATCGTATGGGCCGTGAAAAGACTTAGGCAATACTTGTTAGGACGACGCTTCATTATTCGAACCGACCACCAAGCCCTTAAGTGGCTACACAATTGCAAAGACCCCTCTAGTCGACTGATTCGTTGGAGACTTAGACTCGAAGAATATAACTATGAAATCGAATACACAAAGGGTAAAGATAATACAGCTGCAGACGCCTTATCTAGGGTTCACGCGGTAACTCGCAACGAAATAGTTAATCTCGACCTATTAATTGACAACATTAATTCATTCAACGAATGGAAAAACAACAACGAAAACCCGAAAATCTTAAATTAAACCGAATGATCAAAGATTTTACCAATTAACTCGAAACGATTTAGGAGAATACGACGAGACACTTTGGATCAGAAAACTTTACAAAATTCTTAAAAATACAACAAAAATCGGCATAGGAAATAACGATTTCACTGAATTAGAGAACAGTTCGCTGTTGACGTGTTGACGATAACTAATATCGCTTTTAGCTAGCTGTTTGCTATATTCTGTTTGCTTTAAAAGCACGCGATCAAAGCAAAATATCAAACATCTGCTGAAACACGTGCGTGACCTGTGTATAATCAACAAGCGTTTGAATCGCTGTTATCATTTGTCATTACCATACAGGTCCTTTTATCACCAGTGCACTTGTGCCCGAAAGTGGTGAAGTTTCCGGTCAGATTGGCGCATCTCTCTCCATCTTCCATTGTATCACACTGATGACACCATAAATCGTTTGCTCGTTCCGACGCTGCGTGAGTTCGATGTTCCGTAGTTAACAGTTGGCCTGATCATCGGACACAATCAACCGACAAATACGTATTAATTAATAGATATCGTGATTTATCCTAGATTTCTAAAGATTATTAAAATCGACGTAGGAATCGGACGTAAGACGTTGGGCAAATCGTTGTCTACTTTTTAATGCTTCGCATCTTTCTCTCTTTTATTTCTTAGAAATTACTTCCTTCTACTTCTTCCTTTCTTTCATTTTTCAAACAAATGTGTCGTGCTTTCATTAACGTCAGATTTTTGTACATTTTTGTAAAAATAAATAGATATTAGTCTTGACATTTACAGACACATCGGCGATATGCGTAAGATGAAATTTCGTCGCGTTCGTTGACAAGATTGCTAGGAAGATTGCGGAAAGGGATATCATCGAGGAAAACGTCTAATAAGGTGAAACATCGGTTTAGGTTTCTTATTTAGAACGGAATTCTTCGGATGTTTAGCTTTTCCGTCGAATAGCGTCTCTAACGATATTTCGCCAAATTTTCCTGCTGTTCTTGCGATACGTCCGACGGTAAGTCTTGGCAAGCAAAATATCGTAAACGTATCTGGAAATTACGAAGAATTTATTTCGATTTATTTCAATTAAACGTATTCCGAGAGCAGCAAACGTATTCCTTATCCATTGGCAGGTAATCAACGAAATCATACACGGGTACTTAAAAATACCTACAGTTGTGAAAGATATTTCCAAGTTCGGAAAAACGCTTCCACGCAAGTTTGACCAATCGTACCAATCCTCTAGAGTTTCAGCTTCTTAACAGATTGGATCATCTCCGAAGACTAAACAGACGGTATACGACTACGTTTGCATCTATACGACAATTGGATCTACGCAAGACTGCAGATTCGATATCCACGAAATATTCTATGTATATTTCATGAAGTTAAAAATTATACTGTTTTATTTCACATCTGGTTTCAATAGAATAAGATGGATTAAACGTAATTCAATAAAATAATTTAAAACAAAAAATGTTGTGCGTCTATTATTTCCTTATAAGATAAAAGACACTTTTGGGACGATCTAATGTTAAAAATTCTCTGTGAAAGTTGATTGTAATATTCTTCTTATCTAAAGAAAAAGAGAAAATAGAAATAGATGTATTCAGTATGAATTATTTATTTTATACATAGGGAACATAGGCAAGACGGTAAATGAAAAAGGTAGCCTCGAAATGAGAATTCATCGCGAAGCTTATCACGGAAGAAAAGTCAATTAAATGCACCGTGTACGATGATCGTTGTTTACACGATTCGTAACACAAATGGCTAACACCTACGAGTGAAGGCTTCAACAGGTGCACTTTCCTCTATATGCAGTTTATATGTAGAGGAAGATCTTCGCTATAAATAGACGAAACATCGTTCCTTCAGACATCTAGTGAAAACTCCCTCAACGAAACACGCTCCTAAAACGCAACTTGCTCGTAAAACAAATAGGGCCATGTAATTGAAAGGAACCTCGAGAAAGAAAGAGAAAAATGGGAAGAAACAGAAACTTCCATTTTCCATTACAGAAACGCTCTTTGTTGAAAGAAAAATTCCTCAAATTAAAAATTCTCAAAGACGAAATACCGCCATTGTCTATCCTGGCAAATTATCTTCCGTCTTAACCAGTTACCTACTCTTGACGAGTATACTCGTCACGCGTAAAAAGCAGTTTTTGCTGTTTAAACTGCAATTTCAGCGAAAACTAAAATATATTCGTAAATTTGAAGACGTTTCGACCATTCGGAAGCCAGGACCAGGTAAAACGAACAAATGAAGAGATATAAATAATTATTATGAAAAAACTATAATACAGCGTGAACAAAGTAGTTGTTCTGTCCTTTCTAACGCATTTTAGTCGCATTAGTCGCAACGGTTAACTGGTCAATTCATTGTCGAGTCGATCAACTTTGGTATTCCGATCGTATCGACGTGAAAATCGGCGTGACGAATAAGGCGCAAGAATCGTTTTCTTCTCTCGCAAATACCGAAGATGGACAACGCGTATCGGCGAATTTTTAATTTCAGAAAAATGTAATTTGATTCGTGGCGAAAGTTTAAGCAGCCCGACAAAGCGAGTGAAATGCGAGGCTTACTATTGATGCTTACGACCATGGAGATAGACGCGACGATCAGGAAGTACGTGACAGGGTACATGTATCGGCCATGTTGATAACGTCTAGCGCGTCACATTCGAAAATAAATTCGGCTATTTAAATTGCGATCGGCTGATGTCCTTGGCGCATTGATCGTATGCTGGTGTATGGCGGCGAGCGCGTTGCAACGCAAAACGAGCGGATTTGGGTACAATAGACAGCCATATTGAGAATAGCCGGAGTCTGCGCTGGATGGGTACAGCTGCTCCAGAAACCTTGAAGCCCAAGGAAAATCAATATCCATGGCAGCCGGAAGGTCCTGTTCGTTCAGCGGGAACGTTTGACGTCAAAGTTTCTGCGCATTCGCATCACACCCAGAAAAAAGAAAATTCACTGTCACTGAATCAATGATTTGTCGACACCGCAACTAAAATTCAACTTACAATGCCTCGAAAGCTAAAATAGTCCGACACTCGCCGTAAAAATATCTTTCGTTTCGTACGTTCATTCGAACGAAATAACTCGTCTGCAACTGTGGACCGAACCATTTGAATTTTGCTCGACGAGTTAGAGGAAATCTTCGAAATGTGTTATTTAAATCTTCGTTACAGGTCCAGCTAGAAAAGTTGTAAAAAGCTACCTTTACTTTCTTCTTCGCTATTCCGACTAATTGTACTTCTTTCAACATTTCTTTACACGTCACCAATTGTTAATCTTTCCAATTCTTCTAACTCGTAAAAAAAAAAAAAAAAGAAAAAAGGAAAGAAACAAATTGTTTGACTCAATTTTTGAAAAGTTATTCTGTTTTAAAGAACGCATCAACGCCTCCTATAGCCCGTTACACGAGACTTTTCGGGATTTTGTTCGTTTTGTAACGAAACACGACTATCCCGATCACATTGGTAGAATTTGAAATCATCCTGAAAGTGCAAATGTAAAAGACAGAAAATAGTTGTGGCGAATATTTGGGGGGGGGGGGAATAGTACATAGTATAGATAGGTATTTTGAGCGTACAATAAATATCAAAAATTATTCCATTGAATATCAAGACGTATCGGTACAACAGATAATTGACTGTTTAATTAATTTCGTGAAATTAATTTCCTCCACGAGATACACCATAAAGAGCTATCTTCAACATGTTATAGACGCTAAATACTGTCCCATTGAACATTGAGATGCATCGATGTGATGGATAATTGACTGTTTAATCACTTTTGGAATCTCTGCGAAATATACACTCGCACTAAATATCTTGTTACTTAAAATACAATATAATATGTAATATGCGATATGTAATATAATATGTAACATACACGTACACACGCGATATATTTATAAAGAAGCACGTATCAGAGTTGGAATAATTTCGTGAGCAACAGTAGACGGTAAATGTAATTTGCAAACGACCTCTTTATCAAATATCGATAAACGCGATCGATATGGAAGGGATCAGTGCTTATGCTGGACAAATATTCCGTCATCATTCAAACATCCATCGAAACTAATCCCAGTACATACCATTCGAATAATCGAGTAACTTCGTTATCGCGTATGATACAGTGCACTTACTTGATTGCAATGATATCTCAACGATTATTAACAGATACCAAGATGTCTCGACAGTTGCAAAAATCTTTTATAAATAAATTACACGTGGCTCGCGAAGCTGTTTCAACGTTGCTGGAAACTTTTTGCGTATATGATATACGAAGCATTTCGAAATGATCATTGCAGCACTGTAGCGAGACACGCCTAACTTGATCGTATCGATGAAATTTCAAACGGATTTGGAAGTGTGCATAGAAGTTATATTCATCAGGGACACGTACTTTCCAAAAATCATCAAACTATTCGAACAGTCAAGTATTATTTAGTATGTTAATAAGTAATACTCTTAAAGAGTTAGAAAGAATAAATTTTCGGAAAATGGAACAATTTGACTTTCAAATGGCTTGTACGTGATGTAATCATCTGTTTGATGAACTTTTAATTGCTATCGTAGATAGGATCGTAAAATACTACGAATGTTACAGACATCGTCGTGATTTTCCTATAAAGTAACACACGACGCGTAGTCCGTTTGATGTTCGATTTGCTTGGCTCTTGTAATCCAATTTCAATAAAATTGTACAAAATGCACGTGATACGAAAGAAAATATAAAATATACAAAATACTCTTTACTTCTCTTTTTTTTTTTCTTTTCAATCATATCCTCAAAAATATGAATTTGCATCAAAATCTACAGTCTAATTAGAATATTAGAAAGAATATTCAGACAGACGATGTATATAAAGGAGATACAAATTACGACGATGAGAGAACTCGCAAGATATTTGTATCTGTGAAATTGCAACTGTTGCATTGATAAATATCTACGCCGATTAAATTTTTGATACACTTCGGATTCTCATCGGAAAACCAGTAATAACATATTTCTATTTCGTAATATATTTCTGATATACAGAGGATGCTCTCAAAAATATATACACCCACTTTAATTAAATGGTATCGTGAAATTGCTGCATCGTATTATTACAATTTTTATACAAATCTTCCTTTCCTTCAATTTTGTGTACATTTCGGATGTATTCCTTTCTTTTAATCCTATTAATGGATCGATAGATTTAATTTTATAAAATTGATTTTTTGAATATTTATATATTCCATATCTTTTAAGCACCACGTCACATGATTCTTTCGGTAGAAATAACTGCGTAAAATTACATTTTCTCTGTACCTGGGAGCTTTTGCGCGGTGAATTTTATACGATCGAAGCCCCTTTTTCGAGTGGCGTGGGTGCTTTGGCATGGGAAAGTGCCTCTCCATTATCGTTTTAGCTGGCTGTTTCCATTTGTATAAAGTCGTCGTTATTATCGTCTTTATCACAACGAAACCATCCCATTACATTAGTGTATTTAAGGTTTCCCCACAGTTACCCCATCATTCGAGCAATCCACGTGCTTTACATAATTCTCAATATCACGTTTCCATTTTCTAACATCCGTGACTGTAGCTTTTCCAAAGTCACGTACTCTTGATGAATCCTATCGCCGATTCTTACACCACCTCCCACGTTTTTAATTAAATTGTATTTTCTTTCTGTACGACTGGAGCGTTGTTAGTTTCATACCAAATTCTTATTTATCGGAATTCTATTCTATCGAACAGAGAAAAGAATGTGTAGATTTTTTAAAAAGAAACTTATCCGTCACTGAGAAATGTTAGGTTCGACTGATAAAACGTACAGACACCAGAGTATTCGTGGGAGCAGTCGAACATCAACGATTCTACGATCTCGGCATATTCCACCTCAAACGCGATTCCGTAAAATTCAAACTAATCGTCCAGCGAGCTGTTCCATGTTTTCCAAACTGAACAGATCGTGAGCATCGGCCAGCGATATGGGAAATGAAGATAATTTCCAATTGTTCGTAACATCTGACGATCATTCGACTTAAAACATAGTTCTCGCGGTCGCGGCAAACAAGTTACGCAGGCAATTTGTCAGCTGTCGAACGAGAGAGCTGGCTGGTTGTACTGCGTTGAAGCAGAGCGATGCGAAGAACGGGAGAGACGCGACAGGGAAGCGTTCACCGAGAATACGTCCGTTTCGTCTTTCTCGTTAGACGGTGGAAATGAATTGGCGATTTCACCATGAATACTACAAAGGAAGTTAACGCTGTAACTGGCGCGAGTTTCGCGTGAAACGTAGCCTTTGACGAGGTGAAAGCCGGTTTGTTTGCGCGTCTCGCCGAACAAATCCGATAACTAAAATTGTCTGACGAAATTCTTTTACACGAGCCGTGTTCTCGGTAACGCTAGCGGCTATTTAATCAAAATTGTCGGCCGCGTTTCTCGTTGGCCGTTCGATCAACCAATGTGTAATTAAAATGATAACCTTAATAGATCCTCATGGACAAAGATAGCGAGGCTGGCAATTGGCGAAGCGAGCTAAGCAAATAGCGAATTATATCGCGTGTTATAACTGGATCGTGGAAGTTTGCGCATATTTTTACACTGATAAATTAACCCTGCTGCTGATCCTCTAATATTTCTCGTTCGATCTCATCTATTACAAATAACAGATACGTAAGATAACATAGAAAAATATATAAGTAAATAGTATCGCGAATAATTACGAATAATTGCATTCATTTTCGTTAAAGGTAAATTATATTGTATTTACGTGCCAAGGATAGAACTGAAATTGCCGCTGATATTGATTTATTCTTGTTAAATTTCAATGTCAGAATAAAAAAGTTTAGCAGTTAGCGGTTGCGACCTCTTTGAAAAGCGTGTACCTAAAAGTGTGTCGCGAACAGTAAGCGATGGCGAGTATACTCGTCGAACACGGAGTACGGGTGGCTGTTATAATATAGAATTAAGTTGTTACGAAACGACTGTTTTATTTTTCAATTTAGTACTGACGGGGCACGTCATAAAAATTGGAGGAAAACAGCCGTGGAGGAAAACACTCGTGGAAAACAGCCAATTGGTTCAACCAGGACCAGATCACGATACCGTTTAAAGATGAAATTTGTAGAATGGTTAGAGTTAGAGAATATCGGAACTTTGTATTATTATAACGTTTACCATCGCTGCGCTCTCGATATTAACCTTTAACTGCTGCTCTGGGACTCCCAGAAGATATAAACATCCGCCTAACTTCGCTCTCGAGCAACGCGTGATGTCAAGTGTCTTGGAAATTTTCAATTAAGTCGTATATATAATATTATAACGTATAACGTTATATAGTATTACCATATAACGTATAACGCTATATAATACTACGCAATAACGTATAACGTTATATAGTAATATCATATGTCGTATAACGTTGTATATTGTTACGTTATAACGTATAACGTTATATGGTATTACCATATAACGTATAGCGTTGCATATTCTTACGTTATAACGTATAACGATATACAGTTTTACCATATAACGTATAACGTTATTTAGTATCACCATGTAACGTATAACGTTATATACTATGACGTAATAACATATAACGTTGTATATTGTTACGTTATAACGAATAACGTTATATAGTATTACCATATAACGTATAACGTTGTATATTGTTACGTTATAACGTATAACGATATATAGTAGTACCATATAACGTATATCGTTACATAGTGATACGTTATAACGTATAATTACCATACAATAAACGTGTATTCTTCTTTACAAAAATTCCGGTTTCATACTTACATACCTTTTACTATTACGTAAGAACGTATAACGTTGTATATTATTACGTTATAACGTATAACGTTGTATAGTATTACCATATAAAGTATGACATTATATACTGTTACGAAATAACGTATAACGTTATATATTGTTACGTTATAACGTATAATGTTATATAGTATTACCATGTAACGTATAACATCATATACTATTATGTAATAACGTAAAACGTTATATGGTGTTACCGTGTAACGTATTGCGTTGTATACTACTACGTTATAACGTATAACGTTATATGGTGTTACCGTGTAACGTATTGCGTTGTATACTACTACGTTATAACGTATAACGTTATATAATGTTACCATTTGGCGTATAACGATATATACAATTACGTAATAACGTATAACGTTGTATATTATTGCGTTATAACGTATAACGGTATATAGTATTACCATATAACGTATTACGATATATAATACTACGTAATAACGTATAACGTTATATAGTAATATCATATGTCGTATAACGTTGTATATTGTTACGTTATAACGTATAGCGTTGCATATTCTTACGTTATAACGTATAACGATATACAGTTTTACCATATAACGTATAACATTATATAGTATTACCATGTAACGTATAACGTTATATACTATTACGTAATAACGTGTAGCGTTGTATATTCTTGCGTTATAACGTATAACGTTATATTGTCACGTCCCGCGTTCCGCACGTGACGCCACGAACCAATAACTTATGAATAATTAAACACGACCAATAATAATAAATTAACTAATAACTAACCAATCAAAATAAAAAGAATTATACGACAGACAATCAAAATGAAATAAATGAATCAATAAGAAGAAACACTACAACCAATCAGCAATGACATATAAAATAAAAATAAAATGAAATAATTAAATGAACCAATAAATAAGACAAGCCGCGATTCAAATGTATGAGATTTCTCTGCGAAAACACATGTATATACACACACGTGTATGCATATCTGTGTGTGTGACCTACTTCGTGAATCTGAATAATTGGTAACCTAATAAAATAAATAAAAGAAATAAAATATACTACACTACGTCAGCATTCTAATAAAAGTGAAAATTGTATACAAGATTGCTCTGCGACACACACATATATAGATATACACATGCGTACGCGTATCTTTGGGAAAAATTCATAATATATATTTGTATGTATACGTTATTAAACCATTAAAACGCAAAGAAATAAATATATAGAATTACATTTCTACGAACCTAGAGAATTATATACGAAATCCACATTATGGAATATTCAACCAATTAACGATCCGAGAAACAATGAGAATAACAATACACGCACATATACATATGCATATATATATTTTACATAATGGAAAATTACATTGTGAAATGTATATATATATATATATATATATATATATAGACACACATATTATTATATCGAACAACTACTCATCTAATATACAAAACCACCCTGTGAAAATTACATTACTGAACATTCAACTAAACCAACTGAAGACTTAATATAATAATATATAATAATATAATAATATATATATACATAGATATGTGAAATAGCGTTGTATATAACCAGAAACAATACAAATGTCACACGACTTCTTCAACAACTTCGACTCTTCGTTCCTGCCGACAACACCTCACACGATGACTGCGTCTTCTAGGGCCACTTACGGATTCTTTACAATTCTTCTTCTTCTTGCACTGAAATATCATATGCAGTGAATAAAACACGAAAGAAGCAGGATGAACTAAATAAAAGAAATCATAACAAGATACACACCGAGACAGTCCGCATGGGAACCTCTGACAAAGATACCTCCGTATCTATCATTAAACGCATAATAATCAAGATGCACAAACCTCATTTGGAAGTCGACACCACTCACAGCGTGCCAATGCAAGGGAGGAAAACGAATGAAATTGTATTTCGTGAAGACGTTTCACCACTTTCCATAGATCAGAAACTGGAGTTACACAACTAATAACCTAATAACAAGAAAGTAATATAAAATATACACGATTTAATATATAGCAAATATGGACATATAAATCTACAAGGAGCAAAATATATCTCATATTGTCAAATAAAACCAAATTGCCAAAAGATCATCAGGACACGACGTCAACGAAGGTGCCACTGTGCCTACTTGGGTGGAAAACCGCCCCTTCAGCATCATCCTTCGCACATATTCACACACGCACGTCGATCACGTCATCTCGTACCATTCACATATCTTCCTCCTCTTGCGCTAAAACAAATTCACAAGTTTAAGGAAACAAACAACATGCGAAACGAGATAGAATACTAAGAATACATACTCACACAGTTCGCACAGGCGCGGACGCTTTTGTGTCCATGACTCAACATAACCTGTAATCACAAAAAGAAGATAAAAACCCCAATAAACTAAAATACCGAAATAGCGATCGCATACTAAAAATCACTGATCGAGATTCATATAACCAAAATTCATAGCACGCCATTATGAATACAAGATAACCTCAAAATATAAAACTATACAACTTTATAATTAAATCAAACCCTCACGATCACACTACAACGACTTCAAAATGATATATTAAAACTTACCATTATGTAAAAATACTTTATTGGAAGAAACAAGAAATAACGCGTGCTACACATACAAAAGCCACGGCGGAACTGCGAAATGACCACCGCTATGAAGGGTTACAAGAGCATCGCAGATGCAACTTCGGCAAAGACACGTTGCTACACGCGTATGGAAAGTCCTTGCAATTTTGACAAAACGGATTGCACGTGCCTTGATCGTTCCCATTGGCATCAGCAGGAAAGGATTCGGAAGGATTGCAGACGCAATCTCGGCGAAAGACAAACCACTGCAATATCCACATTTAATCACGTATTTTGAATGTTTCCATCAGCATCGAAAAGGTATACGAGAAATCAAGACACGGCGTGGGATGAAGCAAACAAGACATCAGCAATCATCAAAATCCACGTTCTCTCATGGAAACTCTAAAAACCTGCAGCATTGCGATTCCCACCGGAACGAACTGCCACGTGACTGCCATCCCATTGGGGATGTCATTATAAAAAGCGTAGCGACACATTTCAAATCAGATTAATTGTTAGCGTTCGGGAGAATTTAGCGAAAATAAGGAGATTAATTGTTAGAGTTCGGGAGAATTTAGCGAAAATAAGGAGAGTAATTGTTAGTGGTTCAGTAGAATAAAGAAGAGTAATTGTGAAAAGAGAGTAACTGTCATTAGTTGGTTCAGTTAGATTAGAGTAAGAGTAATTGTTAGCGTTAGGGAGTATTTAGCGAAAATAGAGTAAGAGTAATTGTTAGCTGTTCGGGAGATTTTGGCGAAATTACAGAAGAGTAATCGTTATCAGTTAGAATAAAGAAATTGTTAGCGGTTCAGTTGAATAAGAGAATAATCGGAATAATTGATATTAGTTGAATCGGTTCGTTTCGGTAGAATAAGCAGATAATTGGTATTAGTCGTTCAATCGAATTTGAGTGAGTCTGATATCAGTTCGTTCAGTTAATTTAATTAGAATTTAAGTTAGGATTAGAGAATAATTGTTCGTTCCAGTTCGAGTTCAAGAGTTGCGAGATATAAATGTTATTAGTCAGTTCGAATTATAAAATAATTGTTATTAGTCAGTTAGAATTAAAACAATAGTTGGCTCAAGTTTTGTGTTAGAATTTCGAATTGTTAAACACGTCCGGACACACTGTTGTTTACACTGTTCAAATTAAATAAAGATTAAAACAAAAAAAATTATAGAAGTGTAAATCTTTGTAAAACCGGAATCACCCCAGCGGCCTGCCCGTTCATCAGCGGAGGCCAACGTCAGGTGAGTCAACTTTAATTATTATTAATAATTAATAATTAATAATTAATTATTACAATATACATAATTATTATTAATAATTAATAATTAATATATTAATTTATTAATATATTATATAATTATATATATTATATTATATATTATATTAATATATTATATATTAATAATTAATAATTAAAATAATAAATAATATCAATAATTAGTATAATTCGTCATTAAATCCGCCAGAAATAATTATTTATAATATAATTGTTTATTCCAAACAATCCTCTCCCGTGCTAGTATTCCTGGGCATAGCAGGTTAGCCGAAACGTGGAGATTGTTGACCAGTGGCCTAAACTCCAATCAACGCTACTTAATCTAACAAGAAATATCTAATTGAACCAGTCCTTAGACTGTTTCCGGTGGCAGCGACTACTACATTGATTAAAATTTGAAAATTTGGATAGCCAAACGTAACAATATGATGTTACCGTGTAACGTGTAGCGTTGTATATTGTTACGTTATAACGTATAACATTATATGGTGTTACCATATAACGTATAATTATCATACAATAAACGTGTATTTTTTTATACAAAAATTCCGGTTTCATATTTACATACCTTTTACTATTACGTAATAACGTATAACGTTGTATATGGTTACGTTATAACGTATAACGTTATATAGTATTACCATATATCGTATGACGTTGTATACTATTACGTAACAACGTGTAGCGTTGTATGTTCTTACGTTATAACGTTCAACGTTATGTAGTACTACCATATAACGTATAACGTTATATACTATTACGTTATAACGTATAACGATATATAGTATTACCATATAACGTATAACGATATATACTGTTACGCAATAACGTATAACGTTATATAGTAGTATCATATATCGTATAACGTTGTATATTGCTACTTTACAACGTATAACGTTATATAGTATTACCATATAACGCATAAGATCATATACTATTACGTAATAACGTATAGAGTTGTACATCCTTACGTTATAACGTATAAGGATATATAGTATTACGTAATAACGTATAACGTTAAATAGTATTATCATATATCGTATAACGTTGTATATTGTTACGTTATAACGTATAACGATATATAGTAGTACCATATAACGTATATCGTTATATAGTGATATGTTATAACGTATAACGTTATATGGTGTTACCGTGTAACGTATAGCGTTGTATATTGTTACATTATAACGTATAACGTTATATAGTATTACCATGTAACGTATAACATTATATACTATTACGTAATAACGTATAACGTTGTGTATTGTTACGTTATAACGTATAACGTTATATAGTGTTACGTTATAACGTATAATTATCATAAAATAAACGTGTATTATTCTATACAAAAATTCCGGTTTCATATTTACATACATTTTACTATTACGTAATAACGTATAACGTTGTATATTGTTACGTTATAACGTATAACGTTATATAGTGTTACCATATATCGTATAACGTTATATACTTTTACGTAATAACCTATAACGTTGTATATTGTTACGTTATAACGTATAACGTTATATAGTATTACCATGTATCGTATAACGTTATATAGTGTCACGTTGTAACGTATAACGTTGTATACTGTTACGTTATAACGCATAACGTTATATAGTAGTACCATGTAACGTATGTCGTTATACAGTGTTACGTTATAACGTATAACGTTATATGGTATTACCATATAACGTATAATTATCATACAATAAACGTGAATTTTTCTATACAAAATTTCCGGTCTCATATTTACATACCTTTTACTATTAGGTAATAACTTATAACGTTATATAGTAATATCATATGTCGTATAACGTTGTATATTGTTACCATATAACGTATAACGTTATATAATATTACGTAAAAACGTGTAACGTTATATAGTATTATCATATAACGTATAATGTTATATCCTATTGCGATATAACGTACAACGTTGTATGTTGTTACGTTATAACGTTTGGCGATATATAGTATTACCATATATCGTATTACGGTATATACTATTACGTAATAACGTATAATGTCATGCCGTGTTACCATATAACGTATAACGTTATATAGTATTACCATGTAACTTATAACTATATATACCATTACGTAATAACGTATAACGTTATCTAGCATTATCATATATCGTATAACGATATATACTATTACGTAATAACGTATAAAGATGTATATTGTTACGTTATAACGTTTAACGATATATAGTATTACCATATAACGTACAACGGTATATAGTATTTCGTAATAACATATAACGTTATATATGTCGGATGTACGTCAGGATTGGGGGTGGTGGTGTTCGGTGAATCTTCGTTGAAATTAGCCATAGGTGCGGTGTAACAATAGTTGAGTTTATTGACACAAATTAGGGATATTACAGCGTCGATAGATAGTCGCAAGGTTTCGATATTCGCGGCACTAGGACAATGGTCTCGGCTCCGGCAACGTTTCCGCGGTCAACGGATGCTGAACTATACCCTTCGTTTGCGTCTAAGTTACACTGTATATTAGAGCAAGGAGCAATTATTACATATACGAAAGACAGGTCGATTACTGATGAGATCGCACTGGAGAGTGACTCTCCGTCGCGGTGACGCTGTCGAAGAAAACTATGATGGGTGTGCCTATGGGCACGAGATCATCGGATTCGCGGAGAAAAGTCTTCGTTCGAAGGGTGAGGGAAATTGTCGTTGCTGTTAATTGGTCAATTTCCATGTTGGTGGTTAGAGAAAGATATTAGCTGTCCTTGGGGAACGTTGCTAGCGGGAAGCGTCGTTCGTGGAAGGATAGATTTCTCTTATCTTCCCGTAGTTGAGGCACAGGCCATTTGTCTATTTGAGAGACTTTGTGTAATTGAAATTTAATATTCGTAGCGGGTCCTCGCCCAGCTAAATATATACTGCGAAGATGCGTTGGCATCTGGCAATCGTCTTACCCGAAGGACAAAGTCTGCGTGTGGCGAGCCACGGGACAGAAATCGTTGAAATGTTTACCGTCGTGCTCCGTCCCAAGTATTTCTTTTAAGGAAAGCTATAGAGTTACTTCATGGCTTTGTTAGATAAAACGTTCATCCCTTGACCGCGACTACGTTCGGCGACCGGTTGTCGCCTCGAGCCCGAGCTCACTATCATAAATTTCGAATAAGTACAGTCGGATCGAATTACAACAGTTTCTTAGTGCGGCTATGATGAAATCTGGATTACAGCACTAAGGGTGTATCGCTTCAAAGGAGAGGCTCCGGTGTTCTTTCATCTCCGACACGGCCATTCTGATTATCACACGTCCTCGGGTGGATCTAAAATATTGGGTTTTCCTAACATTAAACTTGATATAACTGGTATTTTGTTCCTTTATAGTTTAGCTGAATTATATTGTACTGGTCTCTTTATGGCTTAACTAACTGTCCAAATAGGTCAAGGGCCCAGGTTAACAACAAAAATTTCGATCGGACGTTCAATGATAAAGTAGGGAGGAAAAAAAAACACAAAAGTCAGTATCATTACGGTTAGTATTCAAAGCGCCAGTTGCATTTTGTGAGTTACCGGTCAGACCGTAATGACATGACAGATCATTTTCGATTTCATACACGGATGAGTCTCAGTTTGTTGGATCATATTACCGCACTGGGCGTGTGTGGAGACACTGAATGCGAGTACAGTGTATGGTGACACTGAACACGAGTGCATTGATGTAATAGGCGTGTATGGAGACACTGAATGCGAGTACAGTGTATGGAGACACTGAACACGAGTGCATTGATGTAATAGGCGTGTATGGAGACACTGAATGCGAGTGCAGTGTATGGAGACACTGAACACGAGTGCATTGATGTAATAGGCGTGTATGGTGAGGTTGCCAGTGTCACGTCGGAGACGCAAGAAATCACGAAACCGATAGATCGCCGGTGATCTTGTGACAACGACCATACCCAAATAAAATAAATAAATAAAAAAATCCTACAATGTTAATATTTATAATCTAATATTAAGATTATTATATTATATCGTATTAATTGTTATATTACAAGAGGAAAATTAGAAATCAATCTGGGAATATACGTGGAAGTTACAAGCGAAGCTCCAAAATAACAACTACGTTAAATATTTTTTGGCAGGAAAATCATTGGGTAGAAACTAGTTTTTATTTAAACGAAAGCCAGTTTTCAATTTCTCCAAAAGCGATACGATTCAAGAATTTTAATCGTTAATAATTCTGATTATGAATAATCATTACGAACGATTCGATTTGTTCCTCGGTCGCTCGATAATAATTTTAGATCATGGGAATTTAATTTGAAACAGTAATCAATGGAAGTTACCTGAATTTTTGTTCGGTTATCGAACAGTGACCATTATCAAGGAAAACCGAATTTTGCTTTGGTTACCGATAACCATTATCGATGGCGAAATTGATTTTCGATTATCGCCAAGCAATATCGATGAAAAAAATATTTTCTAGTCACATTCGACTATCGTCGATATTTATTGACATTGCTGATAATCGGTTTTCACTGGCAACGTAAAGAAGCCTAATTATAAAACTGATATATTTTATTAAGCAAAGAAAAAGATACGAAAATGTACGAAACAAAGCATAAGATAAAAGATATCACGGTGCAACTGTTAATAAAAATATTCTACTGCGATATCTTTCATCCTATTCGTTTCCTATATTTTCATATGTTTTGTTTGCTCGATAAAACACACAAGTTTTATGAATAACTGCGAACACACGTACTTTTGGCTTGTTAACTAGGTGATTGAGGGTTTTGTCATTAGATGATATTGACAAAATTCGCAATCACCTAGTTTCCAACCCAATAATTATCAGTGACGTTAATAACGATTGATAATATAGCCAGTGATAATTGACAATGTAGAGCAAATTTTTGCCATCGATAATGGTCATCGATAACCAAAATGAAATTTTCTCGCCACGGATAACAGTTACTCGTAAAAAAAAAAAAAAAAAAAAAAAAAAAAAAATATTTTAAAAATCCGGTCATTTATGTTGGTTATTGGTAACCAAACTGAAATTTCTCTCGTCGATAACGATTACCGGCAATCAAAAAAACTTTAATCCGTTTTAACGGTTATTCGCGATCAAAAATTTTTTAATTAAAAACATCAACCTTCATATCGCAACTTTACAAACTTCTCTTGTAACAGTTATGATGTCTTGTAATTGTAACATTTATGGCAAATATACATTTAGCGAAAAATTAGTATATAGCATGAATAGAAGTAGTCTTAAACATTACAACTGGTGATAAAGATCGTTTCGCTAAATATCGTGGCTTAACACAGCGAATAATTGACTGCTCAAATATTTTCATCGTCT
Organism: Bombus affinis; assembly: GCF_024516045.1. Classification (NCBI taxonomy): domain Eukaryota; kingdom Metazoa; phylum Arthropoda; class Insecta; order Hymenoptera; family Apidae; genus Bombus; species Bombus affinis. The sequence continues at coordinate 16,307,591 of NC_066346.1, read as the reverse complement.
TTGCGCGACGAATATTTTATGTAACTTCTGGATACGGTTTTGCAGAGAAATTAGAAATTTTAGAAATTTCACAATCACGTATAATCGTGGCTCGTCGTGCTGTTAATGAAGTTTCTAAATATTTCGTGTAATATAGAAAAAGTGAAAAGTTTCTAAGAGTCTTCGAGTATCTTCGTGCGTCTCTGTGTGCGTATAATCGAGCGTCTTTAGATCGCGAACGTAGATCGAGGAAGAAATTGCGCGTCTTTGACCGGTTAGGGGGAGCAAAATTGTACGTTAAGAGATTAAAGACTGACACTTGCCAGGGTTACGAGTCATCTAGAAAAATAAGCTCCCGTAGAATATCACCTGAACGCCAATTTTGTCTCCGACTACGAGCACACGTAGTCCTATTACGCTGTTCTCTAGGGGGAAACGAGTGGAGAGCGAAAGAGAAGGCAGAGAAGAGCTCTCCGAGGGGCATCATATTAGTTTGAGAATTTTCTCATAAAAACAGGCTGAAATTTAAAGTTGATTTGAAAGTAGAGATCGGTTTTAGAAAGGCTACCGGTTCGATTGGATCTCAGGCTGAAAGTTTCATCTACAATTATATCTCAAATATTTGTGCAATTTTATATCTTCTTGCGTGTATTGCGTATGCTAAAAATCCGCAATTTTAATTATCACGTTTCGCACGAGACCAGCATTCGCGCAAATACTTACGAGCGAGAATTTATTCAAACAGTATAAATTTAATCTACAGTAATCTACAGTTAAAACTACCTAGAATTTATTTTATAATAATATGGCGTTAATTACCGTCGTTTCGGCACTTGCAATTTTTCGAGAAGAATCGCCTCATAGCGTTGCACAAACGATAAACAATTAACATTGTCGTTATCGAACTCAATTTGTTACGAACTGTCGTCGCATTCGTGCAATTTATATTTAGCATAAACCGTACGCTTAATACAACCTTACGGTTATTAGCAAATTCCTTGTTAGCATATTCCTTATTAACAATTATTTCTAGAAACGAGATAACATTTGCTTGCCGAACTTATCAGAATATTTGTCTTTCGTTCGTTTGCGTTTATTAGCTGAGCGTAATTCTCGCAATGGTAACGCTACTCCGGGTTCTCCAGTTGCTGTGTATGATATCGTATAAAAGATAAATGCTTCGGTGAAGAGTAAATTTCGAAAGAAACTATTCGTTAATTTGCCAAGGATTCGTATTCTTCTAATTACACTTGCTAGCCAAGTGTAGCTACCACAATCGATGCCAATAGCCCAAGTTCGATCGTAACAGGCGGATCGTTTCTAACTAATTTTACGTAGAACGTTCTGATCGATATTATCGTCGTCCCACTGAACCAGTTGTTCGCGTTTATCGCGTCGCGTCTTAAAATCGGGCAATTGTCTGGTTTGCATGATTCGTTCGACGAACGGTAACGCAGCTGTACGCACAGAAACCGATAAATCAGCTCTACAAACTGATTAGACCTCTCGTTTAGAAAGACGGTGTAAATGAACATAAACACGTTTGTACGCGAGAGCCCATAGAAAGGAAATTCCGCGTACACCGGCAGAAACGACTAGCTTAATTTCAACGACAGCATCGTTTCTGAGAATTGAGCATTCATCGTTAAACATCAAAGCGTTGGCTTTCAGAGATGTACAAGTTTCTGTATGGACGGTGTACACACTCCTGCTCGGACAGCCGAGGAGGACGGACGTGTCTAGACGGTCGTCCTCTCCAGGTATAAGTGAATAGTGAAAAAGTGCTTCAAAGTAATAGTGCTGCAAAGTGATAGTGAGGAGGAAATAAAATAGCAATGCAAATACCAACTATAAACATAGCAACAAAAGGAGAAACATATTATATAAAAAACAAACAAATTAACATGGAGACAGAAGAAACAAAAGAGCATCGGGGACAGGAAGATAGCAATTCAGAACATGAAAGATACTACCAGGACAAAAGCTGGAAGCTAGCGAAGGCTAGCAAAAAACGCAAAACAACTACAGACATAAGTGCCATAGGAAACCCAGCTACAGAAAAGCAGCGATGGCTGCAAGAATTATCATTAAGTAACTCCTTCAGCTCACTAACGGAAGAAATAGACGCTGACCCCGTAAATAAAACCACTATCCAAACAAATCATATTACAAAACCACCACCAATCCTTGTTGAGGCCCAAATAATAGACCCGCTCATCGATCTACTAAATAATCTAGATGAGAAAAACAACTACACAATAAAGCAAACAAAATTGGAACAAGTAAAAATACAAACAAACACCCCAGAAACATTTAGGAAAGTTATAAAAGCATTAAAAGAAAAAAATGCTATTTACCACACGTATCAGCTTAAAACTGAAAGGAGCTATAAAATTGTCATAAGAGGATTGCATCCTAAAACGAACATACATAAACTAAGCGATGAGTTAGCTAAAATTGGTCATCAAACAAGAACAATAAACAATATAACAAGATTCGACACAAAGCAACCATTACCACTATTCTTAATAGAACTGGAACCCAGAAACAATAACAAGGAAATATATGATATCAAACAAATACTAAACACAATAGTAACAGTCGAACCACCACGACACAAAAAAGATATACCTCAATGCATGCGGTGTCAACAATACGGACACACTAAAAATTATTGCAACAGAAGCCCAGCTTGCGTCAAGTGCGCAAAAAATCACTTAACTATACACTGCCCATATTCTGGAAAAATAGAAAAAGTTAAATGCTACAACTGTAACGGAAACCACCCAGCAAGCTATAAAGGATGTGAAGTAAGAAAACAATTACAACGTAAACTGTTCCCGCCCCTACGAAGCAGAACAATCACTAACACACAAGCCCAACAGGACAGCACAAATCCTGAAATAATTCCAAGTACAGAGCAAGCAACAAACACCAAACCTATCAGCACCAACACCATTCGTGGTCTAAGCTATGCTCAAATAACCAGCCAATCAACACATACACACAACCAATACCACAGCAATAGTAACAATGACACTGCAGAAATCAAAGAACTGCTCAAACAATCCATAAAGAACACCGAAATGCTAACCAGAATGATAAGCGAACAAAACGCAGTACTCAAACAGCAAACCCAACAAATCACAGTCATGCTACAACTAATTACAAACGTGCTAAGCAAAAAATAAAAACGGACACTCTAAAAATAGCAGCCTGGAACTCAAGCGGCCTACAACAACGGGCCCTCGAAACTAAAACATTCATATACAATAATAATATAGACATACTACTTGTCTCAGAAACACACTTCACTACAAAAAGCTACTTGAAAATACCATACTACACCATATATGATACCAAACACCCCTCAGGAAAAGCTCACGGAGGGACAGCAGTGATAGTCAGAAACGATATCAAACATTATCTACACAGCCAAGTTAACAAAGTATATTTACAAGCAACCACTGTTACAGTTCAAACTAGCAGCAACTACTTCCAGTTGTCAGCAGTATATGTGCCCCGCGACACAAAATAACAACTCAAATGTGGGAAGAATACTTCCAGGACCTAGGGGACAAGTACATCGCAGCGGGAGACTACAACTCCAAGCACACGCTATGGGGGTCAAGAAACATTACACCTCGAGGCAGAACACTGGAAAAATACATTAGAAATAATAACCTCAATATATTATCCACAGGAACACCGACACATTGGCCGACTGACCTGAACAAAAAACTAGATCTTCTGGACTTTGCAGTACAAGGGGACTAAACACAAATAAACTAAAAATAACACCCAACCTCGAGCTCAGCTCCGATCATACACCCATAATAATTGAATACAGAAACAAACCAATACACTATAGCAAACCAGAAACACTATGCAATAAAACCACCAAATGGCAAACTTTCAGAGAAATAATAGAAAGCAAAATAAACTGCAACATCCCGTTAAAAACTCCTGAACACATAGAACAGGCAGTAGCAACATTGACAGCAACTATTCAAGAAGCAGCAAGGACAACCACTACACCCGAACCAACCAGCAGACAAACAATAACAATCCCGCAAGAAATACTCGACAAAATCAAAGAAAAAAGAAAAGCAAAAGCAAAATGGCAAAAATACAGAACCCGAGAAAACAAAAAACACTTAAACAAACTTGCAAAGGAAATAAAAAACAAAATAAAGGAGCACAACGATAATGAATTCGCAAAGTTCATAGGGACACTCTCCACACACGAGATCACCAACTATTCACTATGGAAAGCCACGAAAAAAATAAGGAAGCCAATAACACCCGTCCCGGCAATCAGAAAAGCAGATAACACATGGGCAAGAAGCAACGAAGAACAAGCTGAAGAATTCTCCAACCACCTCTGCAACACATTCACACCACACATTATCAACAACAGCAACCTCAAAAGTCATACGGAGGAGGATCCACAAACCACTACTACCACAGCCGACAAGGAATACAACATAGCTAAAACATCGGCACAAGAAATTAGAAACATAATTGATAAAACAAAAAACAACAAAGCGCCAGGAATCGACCTAATCAATGGTAAAATCTTGAAAAACCTTCCGCCAAAAGCAATAAGACTAATGACAATAATATTCAATGCAATTCTAAGAATTCAATACTTCCTCAAACCATGGAAATTAGCACAGATCAAAATTGTACATAAACCAGGCAAAGACCCGCACCAAACTGCATCTTACAGACCAATATCACTGCTTCCAGTATTTTCCAAAATACTGGAAAAAATAATATATTGCCGGATAAAAACAATAATAGAGACAAAAAAACTAATACCGGATCACCAATTTGGTTTCAGAAACAAACACTCCACGATAGAGCAAATGCACAGGCTTATAAACGAAATAATAGTAGCACTAGAAAACAAGGAATACTGCACAGCCCTCTTTATAGACATAGAGAAAGCATTCGATAAAATTAACCATGAAAGTCTACTACAAACAATTAGGAAACAATTCCCGGAGCAAATACACCACTTAATAAAATCCTACCTAAGCAGCAGAACCTTCGTAATAAAAATCAAGGACACACATTCTCAAGTTAAAGACATCAAGGCCGGGGTACCACAAGGAAGCGTCCTAGGCCCAATACTATACACATTATACACGGCGAACATACCAACAACTACCAACAGCACAGTATTGACATTCGCGGACGACACAGCTATACTAGTCAGGCATACTAACCCAGAAACGGCAGTCAAAATACTACAAGAACATATCATTAAAATAGAAAATTGGCTACAAGAAAAACAAATAAAAGCAAACCCCAATAAATGCAACCATATTACATTCACGCTACGAAAAAAGATACCACCAAACATCCTATTGAACGGCACGCATATAACGCAAACAAAGCATGTCAAATACCTAGGACTCCACTTAGATCAAAAACTCACCTGGAAACTACACATCAAATCGATAGTAGAAAAAATACAGAAAACAAGGAGACAAATGCATTGGCTAACAAGCCAAAAATCCAAACTAAGCACAGAAAATAAATTAAAAATATATAAAACGATCATAAAACCAATCTGGACGTACGGAATACCACTATGGGGGACGGCAGCAATGAGCCATATAAACAAAATAGAGGTAATACAGGCTAAAATCCTCAGAACAATAGTAAACGGATCTTGGTACGTCAGAAACGAAGATATACGAAGGGACCTGGGAATGCCAACGGTCAAGGAAGAAATTAGCAGATACTCCGAGAAATACAAATCAAGAATAGCAACACACACAAACCGGCTAGCTGCGGAAACATACAAAACCATAAATATAGACAGAAGACTAAAAAGGAAGCACCCAGCAGACCTTATAAAGGACATAACCTAACAAACACGAGGATGGTACCCCACTGGGGGTAGGCACCAACATGCTAATTTAACCGTTAAAAAATTCCACCAAATGTCCAAATTGGGCAAATTGTGAATTTTAATAAATAAATAAAAAAAAAAACGTTGTACACGTCAAACGTTCCTTGATTCGATGAAATGCAGCCTCTACTTTGCTCGATTTGTCACGGATTAGTTGCACCGTGCAAGCAAGGTTTATACTTAGACTTCAAAGTACCGAACATCGATAAAACACAACGCAGGTACGTGTTCTAAACGATGACACGAGCTTCCAAGTTTTCCAAGGAAAAATTGTTTCCCGCGGTTTGCGCGGTGGCTCGCGCTGCTATTGCAACGTTCGCAACGGAAAATTTTTTCCAAATGCGCATTACGCGACACTTTCCGAAAGTTTGTTAACGCTGTAACGAGACAGGAACCGCTGCGAGAATTATAACAGTGAAATTTGAAACGAAACCGACGATGCAGATGGAAATTACGTTATTCTGGACATTTACTTGCGAACGAAGTTTATTTAGTATTAGTGAAAAATTAGCACACGGTATGAACAATAGTTTTAAACGCACTATTAGTCTCAAAAACGATCTCGCTATTTACCGTGGCTTATCGACGTAGCGAACAAAATTGGTTTTTCCAATAATTCGATGATCTTTTTTCCGATACTTGTGTGATACATTTTCAAATCTGTTCCACATTTTGCACGTATAATAATAATAATCACCATAGTTTTGTCTCGTTACAGCGCCAGTGAAATTTCGAAATTATTCGGTGCGATATACCCAATGGCATGAGAAAGCGTTCCAACGTTTATCACGGAATGTTTTCACGAATGTGCGATGCGTGTCATGCGAGATATTTGGAAATTTCGCTGGTGCTGTAACGAGACGCGAGTATTGTATTGGAAAAATTTGAAATGGATCGGAAAATGTATATGGAAGTTACAGGACCTTTCTCGAAAATTATCGACAGTTCAAATATCAGGTTGTACAACAAAAGAGTCTTTCGTTTTATAAGAAAATAATAGACGCACGACGTTTCTTGTTTCCTTTATTTTATCGAACTACGTACGTTCCATTTTGTTCTATTAAGGTAAAGACCACGACATTTGACAGATTAGCTGTCGTGTTTGTATAAAGATGCATTGTCGTAAAAGACATATTCGTAGAGGAAAGACACTTTTGGGGCAACCTAATATTTGGCTGAACCTGACAAAACTGTACGCTTGTAATAAATAAAAAAAAAGCCTGCTACGCCCTTTCGATCATTTCAGCTCGAGTTATGTGTGGGTCGACCCAATTACGTTCTTACAACGTTAGAGAATACCTTCGTTTTGAAGAAAATGAAAAAAGATCGCACATTTTCGTTTCAATTTTCTTGATTAAACCTCTTCTCCCAACGTTACAAATATGTTTTATTATCGTTAAAATAGGGACAGACTCGAAAGTACAAAAATTGAAGAGTCGCAACTGATGTAACGAACATAATCACGATAGTCGTGTCTCGTTACAGCGTTAACGGGATTTCAAACTGTTTGGCATAATACGCGATCCTACGCAAAATTTCCGCCAGCTCGGTGAAGTTTCGGCTATCCGAGTCTCGTATTATACGATGTGTTTCCAGCTTTCTCCTAACTGCGCGTTTTTTTTTTCGAAATTTTAACGCCGGCACCGCGCGAACAAAGTAAATAGATTAATTGAACTTTTAATCGATCAAATAGTCAACTAAACTGAAACGCAAGTACGATGTTAAGTTATCGAAATCAATTTTACGATTTTACCGTACGAACGCCGGTATCATCCGACCTTTCGGTATTTTCCGAGTTTTCTATTGTTCGTGTGATACGCGTCACCTCGGAACGATCAAGATTATTCGAACACTTTCGCAAGCCATAATAAGATTACAGAAAAAAGTACTTTACTGTGAATACACGTTTCATCGGAGGAATCGAAATTTGTACAGGACGAAGTAACGTCGTTCGAACGAAGCTGCGATAGACTTAAAGTTGGGCTGTACAATTTCTAGATTTATATTAATCTTATAGAACGAAAAGACCCAGAGCTCTATGAACGTTCTGAGAGAACGGATCTCCTTCGGCGTAAATGGCGCTCCTTATCGGCGAACGGCTACAATATCCTAAATCTTTCTTTTCGACGGTTTCCACGTCGATCGAGAGAAACTATTCGTCGAAATGGACTATCCGTGGCTGATCTATTACGGTAGAAAGTGAAAAAGAACGTAAACGAAGGAAATGGCCGACATAAAGGACGATAACTGTTAATTTAAACGTAATAGAACGAAAGAATACGACGTATTCGTTAAAGGATATTTAAGACAATTTAAATTAAAATCGATTTTCACACGACGTTCTTCGATTTTTTCCAGAACCAGATTATATCTATGATAACGTTTCGATAATATCATTTTATGCAAAGGAAAGCCAATTATATGATTGAAAGAAGAAATTTGGATCAACGTATGGATATCCTTCTATTTCGTTGCACGAGTTGCGAATAACCTGTCGAATAATGATAAAGATAGAAACGAATATGACAAAGGCATAACGAAGGAACCAATATTCAGAATTTCGTGCGTTTAATTCCTCGAAAATTGCACTTTTAAACGCATCGGTCTCGCAGTTCAACCTGCCGGGAACAAAGAATTTTATCGGAAACATCGTTCTAACATTTCAATTTTACAAACGTTTCGCTCTGCTTCGTTAAAAGCTGCGCGTATTTGGTAGATAGAAAATTATGCACATACGTTAAAACGTATAACGCGCAACAGGCAAGGATATACGCGTACGCGCTGCAAACGCGTTAAAAGCGAAAAATATCGCTGAAATTATTTTCCCATAATAAAGAAATCGTCGAGCCTCTTACGAATACAAAAGATAATTCGTTAAGATTATAGTGTCTATTAATTTTACCATAACGAGTTTAACAGAGCTTTCGAAACTAAAAGCTTTATCACAGACGATAAACCCTTTGAGTGCTGAATACTCACGGCCTATGTCGTCCGTAAAGACGGCGCGTGTCTAGCGCTGACGATCGCTGTGGATGGAATACTTTTTCGTTAGACTGAACTCTGTTGATTAACTATTCAAAGCGCAAATCGTAATAAGTTATAGTAGTTTAAATGATTAAAATGAAAGAGATTAAATGATTCAAGAGCGTTATATTTTAGTTATTTTTAATTATTTATTATAAACATTGAAATTTACAGTTAACTAGAATTTGGGTAATAAACTAGAAAACTAAATTTAGTAAATATGTAAAATCCCTAGAGTTCGTGTAGGATAGGGATTCTTTTTGTTTTACGGGTAGCACGACAGGCTGTGCTTAACGGAGAGATCGATACGGACGAGCAGTTGAAGAAGTACATGTTCCCCAGACGGACGGACAGAGAGTTACATTAGAGAGACAGACCAGGCTATAGAATAGTTGTTTAAGATTGTAAAGACTGAAGATTTAAGATTTAAAGACTGAAGAAGAAAGATCGGTAGCTCAGGACGTTCAGGTAAACATTGCACCAAAGACTTATAATTTCCCGTTTAGATAATCATCGTTATTGATTGTTATAGACGCATATTAATTGTTGTTCATTTTTTCATTTTATCAAATCATTTCATAATAAAAAAAACTCGATTTTCAGACTTCAGAATCGATCCCTGAATTATCCCATTATTGAACCTTATAAATCGATTTTCGCCACGTCATGCCGCTGAGAGTTAACCTACGTGTCGTCATGACCGAGAACGCGAAAGGGGAGAAGATAGACAGTATAAAATATACAGACAACAAATGACCTAATAGGAATATATTTAAATATATTATGCAAACGTTGGACAACGTTATGTTTTGTTAAGCTAACAGGATACACTAAAAATACATTATCAAGAAAGGGGATGTGGCCCATAAGCAAGTATGTTCTTCTACATATGACCATCAGACAGTACCTGTGATGCGGTTATCCCGGAAGTACATTGCGGAGTCGGTAGAGAGCGTTTCCTGACCTCTCGCCAGGGAGACAATAGATGAGGATTTAAGGGTGTCGAATCGGGATCCATGCAACGCGGAGGCGACTCGTTCCTTCGCCCTTCCTCTTCCTCTTCGCCCGATGTGCTTTCCTCTATGACGATTTGAGGCTCGCCATAGTTTGCCACATTCACATTCGGGCTGTACCATTGTCTTCTCATCTTGATTTAGAAAACTCTCACTTGAACATAAATAAAACGTTTCTTCGTTGAAACCGTATCATAGTGGAGAACGATCGAACAGTACAAAAGAATGAATAAAAATAAGTCACATTTTTATTAATTTTCTTTTGTATGTAAAAACAAATCTGATAGATTCAAAGATACAAGATCTTCCGATCTTCCTTTATTGCATGGACGAGCAGTTGAAGAAGCACGTGTTCCCCAGACGGGTGGACAGAGAGTTACATTAGAGAGACAGACAAGGTTATAGAATAGTTGTTTGAGATTGTGAAGACTGAAGATTTAAGATTTAAAGACTGAAGAAGAAAGATCGGTAGCTCAGGACGTTCAGGTAAACATTGCACCAAAGACTTATAATTTCCCGTTTAGATAATCATCGTTATTGATTGTTATAGACGCATATTAATTGTTGTTCATTTTTATATTTTATCAAATCATTTCATAATAAAAAAAACTCGATTTTCAGACTTCAGAATCGATCCCTGAATTATCGCATTATTGAACCTTATAAATATAACACGAGTTAATAATTTAGTTGTGTGTGAAAAATTCAGTGCTTGGGAAAACTAAAAAAACCAGATGTAGAGTTTTCTTACAAGTGGTGACCACTTCAACAATAACGAGGTACTATTGGCATTTGTTTACTGCCGTAAGGAATGCATTTATATTTATTTCACGCAAACGTAATAGTATTACTTCTGCATAGGTGTTCGGAAAAATTGAAAAACCCATACATGCGTCCTTAGTCCATGCCGAGCACTTACAGAAAACGCATATATATGTCCTTAGTCCACACCGATAGCTTTCGCCAGACACCTATATGCGCCCACAGCACTCAAAGGTTTAAAACACTGTTCTTTGTATCATTTCCCTATTTATAGTTGCGATATCGGGAATAACTTTAAACCGTTTTAAACGTCGTTTACTCGATTAACTCGCGCGTAACGATATTTGTCGTGGAATCTCGCAAAGAACGTAAAGCACACGTAACGATTCATCGATAAATCGGTTAACGACGTTGTTACGATTACCACGAACACACCCGTTAACGATATTTTTTCCATTTTTAGGTTGTTCGCGAACGAAAGGGAATCGTCTCGAGAAAGAAAAATCGCTTATAAGTATTTGAGCACATCGAACTTTCAACGCTCGGTAAGTATTCGTAAAATCCTACAAAAGTATTACAGCCATCTCGATCGTTTAATTCGATTAAAAACATTTTCGTTTTTAGAGAATTTATTCAACGGTAGTCGTTCGATGTACTAGGTTGTCCGAGAAGTTTCTTTCGTTTCATAAAATGATAATAGATGAGCAACAATTTCTGTTTTATATCATTTTATCGAATTAGGTGCGATCCATTTCCTTATATCTCTATTATTATGTTCGTGCATAATTCGATAAACTAATATAAAAGAAAGGACATCGCGCGTCTATTATTTCTTTATAAAACGAACACAACGTATTAAGTTGCCCGAAAAGTGTCTTTCTTTCGCAAAAAGAATTTTTTACAACAGTGCACCTTCGTACAAACGTGAAAGTAAGTCTGTGAAATATCGCGGTGTTTATCTCAACAGAACAAAACGGATCGTACGTAATTCGACAAAATAATATAAAAGAAAGAACGTGCGTCTATTATTTCCTCATAAAACGAGAGAAACTTTTCGGACAACCTAATAGTAGCGGTACAGCAAGAATAACCTTTCAGAGGCGAATCGTATAGAACGGATAAAAAGAAAAAATATGAAACTAGGAAAGTAGAAAAAAGTCGGAGATTTCATGCGAAAACGGAGAAGCGCACTAGCGCGCGACGAGTTTTCCAAGCGTTTTATCTACGACAAATGCAAACACCATTTGGCTGAACATCTGACAGCACAGGCGGTATGATCCATGTTGAACCATGTTGATCGAAACGAAGGTCACGCGTTAGCCTGCGTTGACAAAACGGTGCCACTTGAGTGGAATCATGCGATTTCTCTTACCGTATCGTCGTTTGATCCTTCCGTCGATTCTAATGGAAAATTGAAATTTCATTTCTGTTGCTTCTTAACAACACGACATAACGAGAAATCGAACGACTCGTTGTTATTTCATTTCGCTCTATCTCCTCGTTTTATTTATACATCTTTCGAAAAGCTATCGTCGATAGCGTTTTTAAACAGTTAACCGCGTTTCATGAATTAAACAGGTCGAAAAAAATGTTAATCTCGGTGTGTTTCATCTGTCATATAATATAAAACATTACCATTTACCATAAAAATTCCAAATTTTAGTGAGAAGCGCTAAGAATGTTATTTAGTGATACGTTCGCTTTGTCAGTAAGACTGAAAAATTTGATTTGTTCCTTTGTTATATCGGTTATTCCCTGTACAACGTATTCCTTTTTATAAACTCAGTTGATTATTTTCACCGATATATCGGCTATGCCCGAATTGTTTGCGCAATTTTGTATGCTTGCAAATTGAGTGGATGTTTTACTGCGTGTGTCCGGTATTCCCCGATAACGATCGAAATATAATACAGAAAATATAATGCGATTCAGTTTTTTGGTCGAATGTGTGTTGAATAAATTATCGAATATGCAATTCCACGAACACGAGCTTCGAAAGTTGCTCCACCATCTACGAGTTCAACCGTAAAACCTACGCTTCCTATCAAAAAACATTTCCCCAATTTTATACCAGTTATATCATTGATCGAATCCACTTCACGTTGCTGGTGTTAGATTTGCCAAGTGCCACTTTGTGCGATATTCTGTTTCGAAAAATACCACACTGGGAGGATCCACTGAATTTCTTCTATCTTTTCACATTTTTCTTGTTTACGAATTTTGTTATTTTGTTACAATTTTAACATTTTATGTGGGAAATAATTCATTTTTTCGAAGAAAAATGTAAGCCATCGTCATTTTGGTTTAACGTCGTCGTAAAACTTATAACAGGAACACGTAACACATTTTCTTTGTGTTCGACGTGTATACTCGTCGTCGTTTATTTTTATTTGCATTTTATTCACGTTGATTTCTAAAACTAAATTCCACGGTTAACTGGTTAACAGTACATCGCGCTTCGTGAATATTTCAATTCACTCTTCTATGCTAAGGAATCGTACGAGTCATCTGATGCGTCATTCGTCTATCATCTGACACGGACGAAGAAAGGAAGAATTTCTCGAGATTTTACGCAGAACGAAAATTTGTTTTTCGATATACGCTACAATTTTGTTTTTCTCATCGAGATTATACGAGAAAGTAAAATGTACTATTTTTCGTTTTATTCCGCGCGATTCTCAACTTTTATAATCTCGCGTAACGTAACAAAGCATTGCAAAAAGAAATAAAAAGATGGAAAAGTAAAAACTGAAAAATATGTTGCACGTAGAAATTTCTTACGATTTCTCTTCAAACTTTGAAAATTTGGATTCAAATTAACGCGATATAGTATCATTTACATGTACAGTTTAGTTGATAACAAACTAACAGCAAACAAAGCAATGTTTATCGATGTTTTACGAAATTTATTTATTACACGACTTATATTTGTGTGACTTTTTCTTCGTAATTTCGTAATTGATTGTTATTCTGGGTGTTTAGATATTTTTCATTCTGTCCACAGTTTCCACTCGGTCGTATCTTCCTTTCGTTAACAAACTTTCTCGAGTTTGAGGAAAATATGAGAGAACCGTTACTTTATATGCAAGTTTCTTTCTTCGAACGTTAAAAGTTCGAAATTTTCTTCAAGCATCAGGAGTATTTTCATTTGTCGAAACGAGGACGAAATTGGGGTATAAAACTTGGCGAGCGCTGCAGCATCGAGAATTAATGATATTGTGCTTCAACTTAATTTATCGCCATGAAAATGCTGGTCTGCACTTAGTCGACCACGAACTTTTACTATTTCGGACTTTTTCCTCCTAATATTTTATATTGGGTTGGCAACTAAGTGGTTGCGGATTTTATCATTAGGTGGCACTGACAAAATCCGCAATCACTTAGTTGCCAACCCAATATTATCGTTCCATCTGAAGCTTCTATTATTTAAAGCATCGTATTAAACCTTGTGTCCGAGTACAATGTTTCCAGTAATATTATACAGGTTGGTTGGTAACTGGTGGTACAAACGGAAAGGGGGTGATTCTACGCGAAAAAGAAGTCGAAAATATAGAATAAAAATTTTTCGTTTGAGGCTTCGTTTTCGAGAAAATCGACTTTGAATTTTCGCTCGGTACGCGTGCACTTTATCACGTCTCGTTATAACGGACCTCACTGTACATCGTTGTCTCGATGGATATTATCGCAGTTTAAGTTTGTTTTTGCCGCAACGGAAAATTAGGAATACATAATGAAATAACATGAAGTAATCATAAAGTTTATTATTACAAAAATTGCCGAAAGTGTTGCCCATTCTGTCCAACACATACTTCTGCTCTTCTAATTAAATTTCTATGAACACTTTCTAACGCATTCGTTTGTTTTAAAGTATGAAAGGCTACAATAATCTTTTCTTTCAATTGCTCGAAAATAAAACCTCGAACGAAAAATTTTTATTCTATATTTTCGACTTCTTTTTTCGCGTAGAATCACCCCCTTCCCGCTTGTACCACCAGTTACCAACCACCCTGTATGTTGGGTTGTCCGGAAAGTGTCTTTCTTTCAAAGAGACGTCTTTTTCAACGACGCATCTTTATACAAACATAAAACCTAATCTGTCGAACATTGTGATCTTTAGTTTGATAAAACAAAACGGATCATAGGTAATTCGATAAAATAATATAAAACGGAAAATGTGCATCCATTATTTCCTTATAGAACGAAAGAAACTTTTCGGACGACCTAATAGTTTCGTATTGCCATAAACGGAGAAAATTCGAACTTTCTAAGTAACGTAAACTAAAACTCGAAATTCGTTAAAGTAAAATTGAGGAAAAATCAAATATTGTGCATAGTAACTTTCTAAATTTTTATGTACAATGTTCGTCGTAATAATATCAACGATAGAATATAATCAGAAGAGTACGCGTGCGATAAATTCGATCGTGCGTTTAAAAAGAAATAAATGAAAATTTCAATAAGAACGTAGTTGGCGATTTAATAGAATTTCAATAGAATTTCAATAATGGACAAGAATTTCGTTATTTGTCCGGTAACGTCGTTGTGTCCATTTTCGTAAAAGCCAGATTACGATTGCACGTTTTTCTCGATTCGAAGCTTCGTCGAGTTTAATCCGGCGACCGGTTTAGGCTACAGTATGTTTCAAATTTTCCGGCCCTTTGTATGCAGAAAAATCATTCGACCCGATGAACCGCGTGAAATGTAGAAGTTCACTGATTCAGCGAACGAAAATAAATCGCATGGAATATTAAATCAATATCGTCGACCTGAGGGCGAACTTTCTCTTTGGAATCTCGTATCTTGGACTCGAATCAAACTTTCGAAATTCGATATTTCCACCGATTCAATGCTACTCGTATGACTTTTTTTTGCGTGGGGAGGTGAAAATGCTATTACGCATGCCCAGTGACCCGCATCACTGGGTTATGTGGGAGTCGGTCGGATGTCGTTGCCATACCCACTAAAAACCCCTCCTCCTTCTTCCTCCGCTTAGAGGGCAGACAACCCCGGTAAAACCTGTTGGCAGTCATCAGGGTTGTCCTTTCGTGCCCCGTTGTATCTACTTCTTCGGGCAGTTACTGCTCATGTCGTCCTCTCAGCCAGTTCAGAATACTGGGCTGGTCTCCTTCTGCGGTTTTTCGTTGTTTCATGTTCTTGCTCTCATTGCTCCGCGTAGTTGTTGTTTCGCTCGTTCTCCTCCTTGCCTCTTCCCAGGCCCTCGCTGTCACCCTCCTGTGGCACATGACGGTCTTGCAGAATTGCCTGAATTTATTCCAGCTCTCGTTCTTGGCGGTCAACGTGGCGATCAGATTGCCCACGTCTATCTTCCCGCCCAGAGCGTTCTCCAGCTCGATCCTTCTGTCCGTCCACTTCGGGCACGCGAAGAGGGCGTGCTCTGCACCGTCGTTCGGGTCTCCACAGTCGAGACAGTTGCTGTCGCTGTCCCTGCCAATCCTTTTCCTATAGACACCGAAGCTCCCATGCCCGGTTAGTAGCTGCATGATGTGGTGATCGATGTCCATCTTCTTTTTGGTAAATAGCAGCGCACTCGGTATTGGCTTCTTTGTGATATTTTGTGCCGCGTGGGAGACGGTACGGTATGCCGTCGTTGTTATGCACAGGGCCGTTCGTTGTGCTCGTTTCAACTTTTTCCTGTTCTTATCGGTATTCGCTGCTCTAGCCCACACCGGTGCTCCGTAAGTTACGATGGACTCCCACACATTGTAGTAGAGCCTACGAGCCAAGCTGGTCGGCCCGTTGATGTTGGGTAGAATTCCCCTAAAGGCTCCTATTAACTTGTCGGCTCTATTACACACCATCTCGATATGCGCACCGAACCTCCGACTGGAGTCGATGACGACTCCGAGATACCTGATGCGATCGACCGTTTCGATGTCCGAGGAGCCCAACCTGAGTTTCACCACTCTCGGCACTCGCAAGCTTGTGATGAGCATGACCTCCGTCTTTTCTCTCGCCAGGGTGAGCCCGACACTCGTGCACCAATCGTTGGCGATCCTTAGCATCGTGTTGACCTTGGCGGTGGCCTCTTCGTTCCTCCCGACGGAACATGTGATGGCCAGCTCATCCGCGAAGGAGGTTGCTCTGACCATTGGCATGTTGTCGAGTCTCTCGAGCAACCGGTCGTATACCAAGATCCACAGGAATGGTCCGAGGATGGATCCCTGCGGAACTCCCGCCGCCACCTCGTGCTCCACCGTGCCGTGCTGGTTGCTCACGATGATCCTCTTTCCGGATAGGTAACTGCCGATTAGCCTTTTGACCTTCCATGGCAGCTTCCTCTTGTCAAATTCCTCGTATATGCTCTTCCAGCTGAGCGAATTGAAGGCATTGCTAATATCCAGGGTGATCATCACGCAAATTACCTTCTTCTGTTTGCAGATGTTGGCAAACTTTTATCACCTGCGTGATGGCATCTACCGTACTCCTCTTCTTTCTGAAGCCATATTGCCTCCGATGGAACGGGTCCATTCCGATGCATCTCTCGATGATCTTCTTAAAGCATTTTCCCCAGATCTTGCTCATGGTTGGGAGTATGCTTATCGGCCGGTACGCGTTAGGGAGACTGGGATCCTTTCCCGGTTTCCTTAGCAGTATTACTCTGGCCGTCTTCCAGCAGTCTGGGATCCTTCCTGATTCGGTGATGCCGTTGAACGGCCTTGTCACGAGCTCGCTCCTGCGACTCGCTATCAGCTTCGCGATCTCGCCCGGCACGCCATCGACTCCTGCAGCCTTCTTGGTGTTCATTCTTCCGGCGGCATCGACGACATCGCCTTCGCCGATGGCGACGCTGAGGCTAATATCTCCTTCTTCTTCGGTCTCTGCCTCTTCGCGGCCCTCATAATGGGGGGGGGGGGGGTCCGTGTCCCAAGGTGAATAGCCTCTGTAGGACTGCCTTCACCATGTCGATCGGCATGTCGTTGGTTGGTCCCTTGCTTTTACATTTCTTCATGACCGTGCGATAGGGTTTGCCCCAAGGGTCGCTCTTCAGTATCTTGCAGTATTCTGCCCAAGCTGTTTTTTTGCTGTGGGCGATCTCCTTTTTTAACTGCCTTCGGATCTCCTTGTAGGCGTTGAGGAGGGGCTCGGTGTTGCCGGCATTCTTCTTCCTTTCTCTCGTCACCTTCCTGAGCGCTTTGTGCGCCTGCGTTCTCAGTTCCGCGATCATCGGGTTCCACCAGTAGTTCGCGTACTTGCGGCTCGCCGCACAGTTCGACTTCCTTAGCATCCCTTCGCACGTACCTTCGATGCTCTTTTGCAAGGGCTCGGCCCCATCATCTCCGATAGCCGCGTTGAGGTCCTCCTTCTTCAGTGTGTCGTCGAATCTGCTCAGGAACTCCTCCGGCGACATGTCCTTGGTCACGTACCTTTAGAACTTCGATACGGTTCGGGCCTTCCTCGCCTTAAACCTCGCCCTAAGCACGAAAGAATATATTCTTGTTCGATTTATCACGAAAAATAAAATCTTGCACGTGTGTACAAGCTGTTGGTTTCATCCAAAAACTACGACGCATGAGATAGAGAAACAGATATATATGCAAATGCACGTAATATATAAGAGAGAAACGTATGTACGAGCCCATAAATCGAAGTACGAACTGAAAAGGGAAATTTAAATTTTATCGAAAATTCTACTTCTAATCGACGTCTGCGTAAGATACGAGGACTAGCTGTTGGCGAGATACGGAAGCAATTTGTAGGTTCGAAGGGGAATATCGAGAAACTGGTGGAATACGCGAAGCTGTCGCCAAATTTTAACGTCTAATAACTTCCAATGGCTGTTTGATATCCGCACGGTAACATTTCCAACGAAATAACTAGAGCGATTCGCAAAAGAAAATATCGACTCGCAACATTCGTTCTGGGCACGTGCTGCGTGAGCGCGTCTGCGTAATCCGTTTTTAACGGGCGAAAAAGTCAGTGTTATTGCTAAAGCGAACGTACTAGGGAAAAAGTAGCGAAGCGTAGAACTTTAAAAATAAAACAACATTTTTCCACGCTATATTCCTTCTGATATTTACGAAGCCTTCGTGTGCCAAAAGAATCTGACATTCTAATGTGACAATAAACAGGAAATCTTTTAAGCAAAAAGAAAAGAAAAATACACATATCTCGAGTTCTCATTGGGATTAGGGGCGTGTAACGAATCTTCATTTGGATTAACCATTGTTGTTATACGATATGGATAGTATTTACTGGTACCGACATGATTACAGTACCGATATGGTACAGAGTTGGCAAGTAACTGTGGCAATTAGATACTCGAGATGCCAATGACAATGATCTTAGGTTCAATAACGAATCCATGGTCAAAGGGATAACAAATACGTCTTCTTCCAAAGTCTAAGTCGTACTGAGCTTACTTGTCCACAATTCAAGTGTAACTCAACTTACTTGTCTACGATATAAGTAGAACTCAACTTACTTGTCTACAGTATAAGTAGAACTCCCTCAGTCCAAATGGAACTGCACTTATATACTCGTCTCTGTACCCCTCGGGTCAACTATATTTTTAAGGAGATCTATACAATTACTCCATAGCTTTGTTAGGTAAAAACGTCCATGCCATGACCGTGGCTACGTTTAGCGACCAGTTGTGTCACTTCGAGCCCAAGCCTACTGTCATAAATCTCGGGTAAACATAGTCGGATTAAATCATAAACAACTACTTCTGAGTTTTATTATTTAAGTGCAGCTATAATAAAAAGTCTAGACTAAAGTATTGGGGGTCTTCCCAAAAATTCCAAAAGAAAGGCTCCGATGTCCTTTTATCTCCAACATGTATATAGGAGAAATAAAATAGTATAGTAATTTTTTAATTGCACACTAAATTAGTATTAAATTCCATACGATATTTTCAAAGATCTTGTATCTTTGAATCTATCAGATTTGTTTTTAGATACAAAAGAAAATTAATAAAAATGTGACTTAATTTTATTCATTCTTTTGTACTGTTCGATCGTTCTCCACTATGATACGGTTTCAACGAAGAAACGTTTTATTTATGTTCAAGTGAGAGTTTTCTAAATCAAGATGAGAAGACAATTGTGCAGCCCGAATGTGAATGTGGCAAACTATGGCGAGCCTCAAATCGTCATAAAGGAAAGCACATCGGGCGAAGAGGAAGAGGAAGGGCGAAGGAACGAGTCGCCTCCGCGTTGCATGGATCCCGATTCGACACCCTTAAATCCTCATCTATTGTCTCCCTGGCGAGAGGTCAGGAAACGCTCTCTACCGACTCCGCAATGTACTTCCGGGATAACCGCATCACAGGTACTGTCTGATGGTCATATCGAGAAGAACATACTTGCTTACGGGCCACATCCCCTTTCTTGATAATGGACTTTTAGTGTATCCTGTTAGCTTAACAAAACATAACGTTGTCCAACGTTTGCATAATATATTTAAATATATTCCTATTAGGTCATTTGTTGTCTGTATATTTTCCCTTTCGATTTTGTCTTGGACTTCGATAGGTAATCCAATGACAATCAGGTGTATCCTCACCTCTTCATCCATTTCCCTTTTTACTTCCAATATTAGTCGTTCTTTCTCTATTGCATATTCTACGAACGAACCTGAAAGGTATTTACAGTTGTAAGCATGCACCGTTGCCGGCCAACCTTTATTCTTAAAGGCTTTGATAAATGTTTCTTTCCAATCTTCCCAGTTGTGTCCTCCAGCTTTCAGTAGATTTGTTTGGTACCGCCTTTTTGCTGTTTTTCCTAGGTACTTTCTCATACCTTTGACTTTTCCTCATCGCTTTTTATTTTGTATTTTTTGCATTCCTCTTCATACTCTGATATCCAGTTTGTGGCTTTCTGAGTTCCTTCTAATCGTTCTATATTGTTGTTTGTTTCAACTATTTCCCTCTTATCTCGTCTTTAAAGGGTCTCTAGAAGTTTTTCCATGTCCACGTTGAGTTTCTCCATTTCCGTCTTTGTTTTTCTTGTGGATGTTATTTATGCTTCCTCTAAGACAATGTCTCGGAATACGAAGTTTGAATCCGTATCGGTATCAGTGCTGCTGTCTCATCGTCTATTGGGAGTTTAATATTTCGATTCTGAAGTCTGAAAATCGAGTTTTTTTTATTATGAAATGATTTGATAAAATACAAAAATGAACAACAATTAATATGCGTCTATAACAATCAATAACGATGATTATCTAAACGGGAAATTATAAGTCTTTGGTGCAATGTTTACCTGAACGTCCTGAGCTACCGATCTTTCTTCTTCAATCTTTAAATCTTAAATCTTCAGTCTTTACAATCTTAAACAACTATTCTATAACCTTGTCTGTCTCTCTAATGTAACTCTCTGTCTGTCCGTCTGGGGAACACGTACTTCTTCAACTGCTCGTCCGTATCGATCTCTCCGTTAAACACAGCCTGTCGTGCTACCCGTGTTACGTCGCCTAAACATCTGCATGCCAGCCCTCGCGACCGGACAGCCAGCGGCCTGCGTAACGTCACTCCGACCCTCAATAAACCTAAGGACCCAATATATTCTTTCGCTGTCACTGTATTGTATCAACAGGCGTCTTCATTCAACCCCTTTGTCCTGAAGAATTTCTTAAGCCAAACATATTTTCGAACCACATCTGGTTTTTAGAGAGGTCCTTGGATTTATTAGGCGCGCTGAAAAAATACGGAGAAAGCGAACACGCACCCATCGGGAAGAATCGAATAGCTAGCTAATAAAACAATCAGGTTTTTCCATGAACAAGGTCACCTATCAACCACGATGGTAGGAGGCCTTCTACCCATCCCTTCAAGCATCAGCGTAGGGCATAACCAATCGACATCGCGGATCGTTACCCTCACTTTTCTTAACGAAAAGTGTGAACAACGAATCCGCGTTCGTCATGCAAAAGGGCACACCCACACTGAACTTTCTTCCATCTCAACGCAAGAGCGACCAGCTAGTCAAAATTCTAACGCCTAACGTCTAACTCTGAACAGAACGCCAATTCAAGTCGATCCGCGACATTGCCAAACATTCGCTTATTCTATTAAGTATCATATCGTGCTACGTCCACCAAGAGACTAAGTTCAATTGTAAGAGCATTGCTCTATATTGTATACATCTATATTATCTGCGTGCGATAAAGTTGTTAATTGTTTATATCTTTTCAACGGCGTTACTACTTTGTGTGATTGTATAAAGTGTTGGAAATATACATTATTATAACTCTGACTCCCAGTGTTATACCGCATTAACCACCCCGATTATCCTAACCGAAATACGGGGATCGAACTATTCGTGGTGTCGATTATTCTAATCGTAACGGGAATTTACGACTCCCGTTGACGCGTATTCTAACGACCGCGTCTCCCCGCGATAGCTCGAATTTACAACCCGTAAAACAAAAAGAATCCCTATCCTACATGAACTCTAGGGATTTCACATATTTACTAAATTTAGTTTTCTAGTTTATTACCCAAATTCTAGTTAACTGTAAATTTCAATGTTTATAATAAATAATTAAAAATAACTAAAATATAACGCTCTTGAATCATTTAATCTCTTTCATTTTAATCATTTAAACTACTATAACTTATTACGATTTGCGCTTTGAATAGTTAATCAACAGAGTTCAGTCTAACGAAAAAGTATTCCATCCACAGCGATCGTCAGCGCTAGACACGCGCCGTCTTTACGGACGACATAGGCCGTGAGTATTCAGCACTCAAAGGGTTTATCGTCTGTGATAAAGCTTTTAGTTTCGAAAGCTCTGTTAAACTCGTTATGGTAAAATTAATAGACACTATAATCTTAACGAATTATCTTTTGTATTCGTAAGAGGCCCGACGATTTCTTTATTATGGGAAAATAATTTCAGCGATATTTTTCGCTTTTAACGCGTTTGCAGCGCGTACGCGTATATCCTTGCCTGTTGCGCGTTATACGTTTTAACGTATGTGCATAATTTTCTATCTACCAAATACGCGCAGCTTTTAACGAAGCAGAGCGAAACGTTTGTAAAATTGAAATGTTAGAACGATGTTTCCGATAAAATTCTTTGTTCCCGGCAGGTTGAACTGCGAGACCGATGCGTTTAAAAGTGCAATTTTCGAGGAATTAAACGCACGAAATTCTGAATATTAGTTCCTTCGTTATGCCTTTGTCATATTCGTTTCTATCTTTATCATTATTCGACAGGTTATTCGCAACTCGTGCAACGAAATAGGAGGATATCCATACGTTGATCCAAATTTCTACTTTCAATCATATAATTGGCTTTCTTTTGCATAAAACGATATAATCGAAACGTTATCATAGATATAATCTGGTTCTGGAAAAAATCGAAGAACGTCGTGTGAAAATCGATTTTAATTTAAATTGTCTTAAATATCCTTTAACGAATACGTCATATTCTTTCGTTCTATTACGTTTAAATTAACAGTTATCGTCCTTTATGTCGGCCATTTCCTTCGTTTACGTTCTTTTTCACTTTCTGCCGTAATAGATCAGCCACGGATAGTCCATTTCGACGAATAGTTTCTCTCGATCGACGTGGAAACCGTCGAAAAGAAAGATTCAGGATATTGTAGCCGTTCGCCGATAAGGAGCGCCATTTACGCCGAAGGAGATCCGTTCTCTTAGAACGTTCATAGAGCTCTGGGTCTTTTCGTTCTATAAGATTAATATAAATCTAGAAATTGTACAGCCCAACTTTAAGTCTATCGCAGCTTCGTTCGAACGACGTTACTTCGTCCTGTACAAATTTCGATTCCTCCGATGAAACGTGTATTCACAGCAAAGTACTTTTTTCTGTAATCTTATTATGGCTTGCGAAAGTGTTCGAATAATCTTGATCGTTCCGAGGTGACGCGTATCACACGAACAATAGAAAACTCGGAAAATACCGAAAGGTCGGATGATACCGGCGTTCGTACGGTAAAATCGTAAAATTGATTTCGATAACTTAACATCGTACTTGCGTTTCAGTTTAGTTGACTATTTGATCGATTAAAAGTTCAATTAATCTATTTACTTTGTTCGCGCGGTGCCGGCGTTAAAATTTCGAAAAAAAAACGCGCAGTTAGGAGAAAGCTGGAAACACATCGTATAATACGAGACTCGGATAGCCGAAACTTCACCGAGCTGGCGGAAATTTTGCGTAGGATCGCGTATTATGCCAAACATTTTGAAATCCCGTTAACGCTGTAACGAGACACGACTATCATGATTATGTTCGTTACATCAGTTGCGACTCTGCAATTTTTGTACTTTCGAGTCTGTCCCTATTTTAACGATAATAAAACATATTTGTAACGTTGGGAGAAGATTTTTAATCAAGAAAATTGAAACGAAAATGTGCGATCTTTTTTCATTTTCTTCAAAACGAAGGTATCCTCTAACGTTGTAAGAACGTAATTGGGTCGACCCATACATAACTCGAGCTAAAATGATCGAAAGGGCGTAGCAGGCTTTTTTTTTATTTATTACAAGCGTACAGTTTTGTCAGGTTCAGCCAAATATTAGGTTGCCCCAAAAGTGTCTTTCCTCTACGAATATGTCTTTTACGACAATGCATCTTTATACAAACACGACAGCTAATCTGTCAAATGTCGTGGTCTTTACCTTAATAGAACAAAATGGAACGTACGTAGTTCGATAAAATAAAGGAAACAAGAAACGTCGTGCGTCTATTATTTTCTTATAAAACGAAAGACTCTTTTGTTGTACAACCTGATATTTGAACTGTCGATAATTTTCGAGAAAGGTCCTGTAACTTCCATATACATTTTCCGATCCATTTCAAATTTTTCCAATACAATACTCGCGTCTCGTTACAGCACCAGCGAAATTTCCAAATATCTCGCATGACACGCATCGCACATTCGTGAAAACATTCCGTGATAAACGTTGGAACGCTTTCTCAAGCCATTGGGTATATTGCACCGAATAATTTCGAAATTTCACTGGCGCTGTAACGAGACAAAACTATGGTGATTATTATTATTATACGTGCAAAATGTGGAACAGATTTGAAAATGTATCACACAAGTATCGGAAAAAAGATCATCGAATTATTGGGAAAACCAAGTTTGTTCGCTACGTCGATAAGCCACGGTAAATAGCGAGATCGTTTTTGAGACTAATAGTGCGTTTAAAACTATTGTTCATACCTTGTGCTAATTTTTCACTAATACTAAATAAACTACGTTCGCGAGTAAATGTCCAGAATAACGTAATTTCCATCTGCATCGTCGGTTTCGTTTCAAATTTCACTGTTATAATTCTCGCAGCGGTTCCTGTCTCGTTACAGCGTTAACAAACTTTCGGAAAGTGTCGCGTAATGCGCATTTGGAAAAAATTTTCCGTTGCGAACGTTGGAATAGCAGCGCGAGCCACCGCGCAAACCGCGGGAAACAATTTTTCCTTGGAAAACTTGGAAGCTCGTGTCATCGTTTAGAACACGTACCTGCGTTGTGTTTTATCGATGTTCGGTACTTTGAAGTCTAAGTATAAACCTTGCTTGCACGGTGCAACTAATCCGTGACAAATCGAGCAAAGTAGAGGCTGCATTTCATCGAATCAAGGAACGTTTGACGTGTACAACGTTTTTTTTTTTTTTATTTATTTATTAAAATTCACAATTTGCCCAATTTGGACATTTGGTGGAATTTTTTAACGGTTAAATTAGCATGTTGGTGCCTACCCCCAGCGGGGTACCATCCTCGTGTTTGTTAGGTTATGTCCTTTATAAGGTCTGCTGGGTGCTTCCTTTTTAGTCTTCTGTCTATATTTATGGTTTTGTATGTTTCCGCAGCTAGCCGGTTTGTGTGTGTTGCTATTCTTGATTTGTATTTCTCGGAGTATCTGCTAATTTCTTCCTTGACCGTTGGCATTCCCAGGTCCCTTCGTATATCTTCGTTTCTGACGTACCAAGATCCGTTTACTATTGTTCTGAGGATTTTAGCCTGTATTACCTCTATTTTGTTTATATGGCTCATTGCTGCCGTCCCCCATAGTGGTATTCCGTACGTCCAGATTGGTTTTATGATCGTTTTATATATTTTTAATTTATTTTCTGTACTTAGTTTGGATTTTTGGCTTGTTAGCCAATGCATTTGTCTCCTTGTTTTCTGTATTTTTTCTACTATCGATTTGATGTGTAGTTTCCAGGTGAGTTTTTGATCTAAGTGGAGTCCTAGGTATTTGACATGCTTTGTTTGCGTTATATGCGTGCCGTTCAATAGGATGTTTGGTGGTATCTTTTTTCGTAGCGTGAATGTAATATGGTTGCATTTATTGGGGTTTGCTTTTATTTGTTTTTCTTGTAGCCAATTTTCTATTTTTATGATTTGTTCTTGTAGTATTTTGACTGCCGTTTCTGGGTTAGTATGCCTGACTAGTATAGCTGTGTCGTCCGCGAATGTCAATACTGTGCTGTTGGTAGTTGTTGGTATGTTCGCCGTGTATAATGTGTATAGTACTGGGCCTAGGACGCTTCCTTGTGGTACCCCGGCCTTGATGTCTTTAACTTGAGAATGTGTGTCCTTGATTTTTATTACGAAGGTTCTGCTGCTTAGGTAGGATTTTATTAAGTGGTGTATTTGCTCCGGGAATTGTTTCCTAATTGTTTGTAGTAGACTTTCATGGTTAATTTTATCGAATGCTTTCTCTATGTCTATAAAGAGGGCTGTGCAGTATTCCTTGTTTTCTAGTGCTACTATTATTTCGTTTATAAGCCTGTGCATTTGCTCTATCGTGGAGTGTTTGTTTCTGAAACCAAATTGGTGATCCGGTATTAGTTTTTTTGTCTCTATTATTGTTTTTATCCGGCAATATATTATTTTTTCCAGTATTTTGGAAAATACTGGAAGCAGTGATATTGGTCTGTAAGATGCAGTTTGGTGCGGGTCTTTGCCTGGTTTATGTACAATTTTGATCTGTGCTAATTTCCATGGTTCGGGGAAGTATTGAATTCTTAGAATTGCATTGAATATTATTGTCATTAGTCTTATTGCTTTTGGCGGAAGGTTTTTCAAGATTTTACCATTGATTAGGTCGATTCCTGGCGCTTTGTTGTTTTTTGTTTTATCAATTATGTTTCTAATTTCTTGTGCCGATGTTTTAGCTATGTTGTATTCCTTGTCGGCTGTGGTAGTAGTGGTTTGTGGATCCTCCTCCGTATGACTTTTGAGGTTGCTGTTGTTGATAATGTGTGGTGTGAATGTGTTGCAGAGGTGGTTGGAGAATTCTTCAGCTTGTTCTTCGTTGCTTCTTGCCCATGTGTTATCTGCTTTTCTGATTGCCGGGACGGGTATTATTGGCTTCCTTATTTTTTTCGTGGCTTTCCATAGTGAATAGTTGGTGATCTCGTGTGTGGACAGTGTCCCTATGAACTTTGCGAATTCGCTATCGTTGTGCTCCTTTATTTTGTTTTTTATTTCCTTTGCAAGTTTGTTTAAGTGTTTTTTGTTTTCTCGGGTTCTGTATTTTTGCCATTTTGCTTTTGCTTTTCTTTTTTCTTTGATTTTGTCGAGTATTTCTTGCGGGATTGTTATTGTTTGTCTGCTGGTTGGTTCGGGTGTAGTGGTTGTCCTTGCTGCTTCTTGAATAGTTGCTGTCAATGTTGCTACTGCCTGTTCTATGTGTTCAGGAGTTTTTAACGGGATGTTGCAGTTTATTTTGCTTTCTATTATTTCTCTGAAAGTTTGCCATTTGGTGGTTTTATTGCATAGTGTTTCTGGTTTGCTATAGTGTATTGGTTTGTTTCTGTATTCAATTAGATTAGATTTATGATTAGATTTATACTGTTTGAATAAATTCTCGCTCGTAAGTATTTGCGCGAATGCTGGTCTCGTGCGAAACGTGATAATTAAAATTGCGGATTTTTAGCATACGCAATACACGCAAGAAGATATAAAATTGCACAAATATTTGAGATATAATTGTAGATGAAACTTTCAGCCTGAGATCCAATCGAACCGGTAGCCTTTCTAAAACCGATCTCTACTTTCAAATCAACTTTAAATTTCAGCCTGTTTTTATGAGAAAATTCTCAAACTAATATGATGCTCCTCGGAGAGCTCTTCTCTGCCTTCTCTTTCGCTCTCCACTCGTCTCCCCCTAGAGAACAGCGTAATAGGACTACGTGTGCTCGTAGTCGGAGACAAAATTGGCGTTCAGGTGATATTCTACGGGAGCTTATTTTTCTAGATGACTCGTAACCCTGGCAAGTGTCAGTCTTTAATCTCTTAACGTACAATTTTGCTCCGCCTAACCGGTCAAAGACGCGCAATTTCTTCCTCGATCTACGTTCGCGATCTAAAGACGCTCGATTATACGCACACAGAGACGCACGAAGATACTCGAAGACTCTTAGAAACTTTTCACTTTTTCTATATTACACGAAATATTTAGAAACTTCATTAACAGCACGACGAGCCACGATTATACGTGATTGTGAAATTTCAAAAATTTCTAATTTCTCTGCAAAACCGTATCCAGAAGTTACATAAAATATTCGTCGCGCAAAGACGATGAAAATATTTGAGCAGTCAATTATTCGCTGTATTAAGCCACGATATTTAGCGAAACGATCTTTATCACCAGTTGTAATGTTTAAGACTACTTCTATTCATGCTATATACTAATTTTTCGCTAAATGTATATTTGCCATAAATGTTACAATTACAAGACATCATAACTGTTACAAGAGAAGTTTGTAAAGTTGCGATATGAAGGTTGATGTTTTTAATTAAAAAATTTTTGATCGCGAATAACCGTTAAAACGGATTAAAGTTTTTTTGATTGCCGGTAATCGTTATCGACGAGAGAAATTTCATTTTGGTTACCAGTAATCAACATAAATAACCGGATTTTTAAATATTTTTTTTTTTTCTGTTACGAGTAACTGTTATCCGTGGCGAGAAAATTTTATTTTGGTTATCGATGACCATTATCGATGGCAAAAATTTGCTCTACATTGTCAATTATCACTGGCTATATTATCAATCGTTATTAACGTCACTGATAATTATTGGGTTGGAAACTAGGTGATTGCGAATTTTGTCAATATCATCTAATGACAAAACCCTCAATCACCTAGTTAACAAGCCAAAAGTACGTGTGTTCGCAGTTATTCATAAAACTTGTGTGTTTTATCGAGCAAACAAAACATATGAAAATATAGGAAACGAATAGGATGAAAGATATCGCAGTAGAATATTTTTATTAACAGTTGCACCGTGATATCTTTTATCTTATGCTTTGTTTCGTACATTTTCGTATCTTTTTCTTTGCATAATAAAACATATCAGTTTTATAATTAGGCTTCTTTACGTTGCCAGTGAAAACCGATTATCAGCAATGTCAATAAATATCGACGATAGTCGAATGTGACTAGAAAATATTTTTTTCATCGATATTGCTTGGCGATAATCGAAAATCAATTTCGCCATCGATAATGGTTATCGGTAACCAAAGCAAAATTCGGTTTTCCTTGATAATGGTCACTGTTCGATAACCGAACAAAAATTCAGGTCACTTCCATTGATTACCTTTTCAAATTAAATTCCCATGATCTAAAATTATTATCGAGCGACCGAGGAACAAATCGAATCGTTCGTAATGATTATTCATAATCAGAATTATTAACGATTAAAATTCTTGAATCGTATCGCTTTTGGAGAAATTGAAAACTGGCTTTCGTTTAAATAAAAACTAGTTTCTACCCAATGATTTTCCTGCCAAAAAATATTTAACGTAGTTGTTATTTTGGAGCTTCGCTTGTACTTCCACGTAGATTCCCAGATTGATTTCTAATTTTCCTATTGTAATATAACAATTAATACGATATAATATAATAATCTTAATATTAGATTATAAATATTAACATTGTAGGATTTTTTTATTTATTTATTTTATTTGGGTATGGTCGTTGTCACAAGATCACCGGCGATCTATCGGTTTCGTGATTTCTTGCGTCTCCGACGTGACACTGGCAACCTCACCATACACGCCTATTACATCAATGCACTCGTGTTCAGTGTCTCCATACACTGTACTCGCATTCAGTGTCTCCATACCCGCCTATTACATCAATGCACTCGTGTTCAGTGTCACCACACACTGTACTCGCATTCAGTGTCTCCACACACGCCCAGTGCGGTAATATGATCCAACAAACTGAGACTCATCCGTGTATGAAATCGAAAATGATCTGTCATGTCATTACGGTCTGACCGGTAACTCACAAAATGCAACTGGCGCTTTGAATACTAACCGTAATGATACTGACTTTTGTGTCTTTTTTTCCTCCCTACTTTATCATTGAACGTCCGATCGAAATTTTTGTTGTTAACCTGGGCCCTTGACCTATTTGGACAGTTAGTTAAGCCATAAAGGGACCAGTACAATATAATTTAGCTAAACTATAAAGGAACAAAATACCAGTTATATCAAGTTTAATGTTAGGAAAACCCAATATTTTAGATCCACCCGAGGACGTGTGATAATCAGAATGGCCGTGTCGGAGATGAAAGAACACCGGAGCCTCTCCTTTGAAGCGATACCCCCTTAGTGCTGTAATCCAGATTTCATCATAGCCGCACTAAGAAACTGTTGTAATTCGATCCGACTGTACTTATTCGAAATTTATGATAGTGAGCTCGGGCTCGAGGCGACAACCGGTCGCCGAACGTAGTCGCGGTCAAGGGATGAACGTTTTATCTAACAAAGCCATGAAGTAACTCTATAGCTTTCCTTAAAAGAAATATTTGGGACGGGGCACGACGGTAAACATTTCAAGGATTTCTGTCCCGTGGCTCGCCACACGCAGACTTTGTCCTTCGGGTAAGACGATTGCCAGATGCCAACGCATCTTCGCAGTATATGTTTAGCTGGGCGAGGACCCGCTACGAATATTAAATTTCAATTACACAAAGTCTCTCAAATAGACAAATGGACTGTGCCCCAACTACGGGAAGATAAGAGAAATCTATCCTTCCACGAACGACGCTTCCCGCTAGCAACGTTCCCCAAGGACAGCTAATATCTTTCTCTAACCACCAACATGGAAATTGACCAATTAACAGCAACGACAATTTCCCTCACCCTTCGAACGAAGACTTTTCTCCGCGAATCCGATGATCTCGTGCCCATAGGCACACCCATCATAGTTTTCTTCGACAGCGTCTCCGCGACGGAGAGTCACTCTCCAGTGCGATCTCATCAGTAATCGACCTGTCTTTCGTATATGTAATAATTGCTCCTTGCTCTAATATACAGTGTAACTTAGACGCAAACGAAGGGTAAAGTTCAGCATCCATTGACCGCGGAAACGTTGCCGGAGCCGAGACCATTGTCCTAGTGCCGCGAATATCGAAACCTTGCGACTATCTATCGACGCTGTAATATCCCTAATTTGTGTCAATAAACTCAACTATTGTTACACCGCACCTATGGCTAATTTCAACGAAGATTCACCGAACACCACCACCCCCAATCCTGACGTACATCCGACATATATAACATTATATGTTATTACGAAACACTATATACCGTTGTACGTTATATGGTAATACTATATATCGTTAAACGTTATAACGTAACAATATACATCTTTATACGTTATTACGTAATAGTATATATCGTTATACGATATACGATAATGCTAGATAACGTTATACGTTATTACGTAATGGTATATATAGTTATACGTTACATGGTAATACTATATAACGTTATACGTTATATGGTAACACTGCATGACATTATACGTTATTACGTAATAGTATATACCGTAATACGATATATGGTAATACTATATATCGCCAAACGTTATAACGTAACAACATACAACGTTGTACGTTATATCGCAATAGGATATAACATTATACGTTATATGATAATACTATATAACGTTACACGTTTTTACGTAATATTATATAACGTTATACGTTATATGGTAACAATATACAACGTTATATGACATATGATATTACTATATAACGTTATAAGTTATTACCTAATAGTAAAAGGTATGTAAATATGAGACCGGAAATTTTGTATAGAAAAATGCACGTTTATTGTATGATAATTATACGTTATATGGTAACACCATATAACGTTATACGTTATAACGTAACACTGTATAACGACATACGTTACATGGTACTACTATATAACGTTATGCGTTATAACGTAACAGTATACAACGTTATACGTTACAACGTAACACTATATAACGTTATACGATACATGGTAATACTATATAACGTTATACGTTATAACGTAAAAGTAATAGTATACATATAGTATACGTAATAGTATATAGCGTTATACGTTACATGGTAATAATATATAACGTTATACGTTATAACGTAACAATATACAACGTTATATGTTATTACGTAATAGTATATAACGTTATACGATATATGGTAACACTATATAACGTTATACGTTATAACGTAACAATATACAACGTTATACGTTATTACGTAATAGTAAAATGTATGTAAATATGAAACCGGAATTTTTGTATAGAAAAATACACGTTTATTGTATGATAATTATACGTTATATCGTATCACTATATAACGTTATAAGTTATATGATAATACTATATAACGTTATACGTTATAACGTAATAGTATATAACGTTATTCGTTATATGGTAATACTACATAACGTTGAACGTTATAGCGCAAGAATATAAAACGCTGCACGTTATTACGTAATAGTATATAACTTTATACGATATATGGTAATACTATATAACGTTATACGTTATAACGTAGCAATATACAACGTTATACGATATATGATAATACTATATAACGTTATACGTTATTACGTAATAGTATATATCGCTATACGTAATATGGTGAGACTATATATCGTTATACGTTATAACGTACGAATATACAACCTTATACCTTATAACGTAATAGTATATAATGTTATGCGTTATATGGTAATACTATATAACGTTATACGTTATTACGAAACAATATATACAACGTTATATGTTATTACGTAACTGTAAAGAGTATGTAAATGTGAAACCGTAATTTTTGTATAGAATAATACACGTTTATTTTATGATAATTATACGTTATAACGTAACACTATATAACGTTATACGTTATAACGTAACAATATACAACGCTACACGTTACACGGTAACACCATATTGTTACGTTTGGCTATCGAAATTTTCAAATTTTAATCAATGTAGTAGTCGCTGCCACCGGAAACAGTCTAAGGACTGCTTCAATTAGATATTTCTTGTTAGATTAAGTAGCGTTGATTGGAGTTTAGGCCACTGGTCAACAATCTCCACGTTTCGGCTAACCTGCTATGCCCAGGAATACTAGCACGGGAGAGGATTGTTTGGAATAAACAATTATATTATAAATAATTATTCCTGGCGGATTTAATGACGAATTATACTAATTATTGATATTATTTATTATTTTAATTATTAATTATTAATATATAATATATTAATATGTCGGAGATGAAAGAACACTGGAACTCCTCCTTGGATTCGCGGGAATACCGTAACTCTGTAACTTAGCATAAACAAATGTTGCTCCGATTGTTCGAGATTTGTGATCATGAGCTTGGGCTCGGGGCGACAATCGGTCGCCCAACGTAGCCGCGGTCAAGGGATGAACGTTTATCTAACAAAGGCACAGAGTAACTCTATACCTCTCCTTGAAAGAAGTGACCGTAGTGACACATGGCAGTAAATATTTCAAAGGTTTCTGTTCCGTGGCTCGCCACACGCAGATCCTATCCTTCGAGTAAGATGATCTCCAGATGTCGATATACCTCCGCAGTATGTTTAGCTAACGTGAGGACCCGCAATAAATTTTAAGATTTCATCAAGACAAACAGTCCTTGTCGCAACTACGGGAAGATAGGAGAAGCCTATCTTCCACGAACGATGCCCCGTCAACAAACCCCCCCTTAAGGGCGGCCAGCATCTCTTTCAAAACGCCGATATGGAGATTGACCAATTAGCAACAGCGCTAATTTCCCTCACTTTTGGAACGAAAGCCTTCTTTGACGAATCCGAGGATCTCATATCCTTAGACCTACCCCATATAGTTTTCCTCGACGACATCGTCGAGACGGAGAGGCATTCCTTCGTGTGGACTCGTTGACGAGCGACAGTACTATCCTACGACCAGTGAACACCTCACGTTTAGTTAACAAAGAGTTAGACTTGAACTGCGCGATAACATACGTTTATCATCCCGTGACCGCGGATTCGTTCGAACCTAAGGTCATTATCACTAGTGCTACGAGTGCGTAATCTTGTTAATAAACTTGTGCTAATAAACTCTCCGTTGTATCGCAACAATGGCTAATTCTAATGAGAATCCATCAAACGCCCATCTCCTTAATCCTGATTCTAATCCGACATCAGAAGTGGGATACAAGGACCTGTTAGCAACGATGAAACAGCAAATGGATTTTATGCGTGACGTATTTCATACACTAACAAAGAAGGATGGGGTGGCACTTGAAAAATTTTCGCTACCACGTTTTAACCCCGGAAGCTTGGGCTCCGACCCAGCCGCATGGTGTGCGACTGTTGACGTGCTCATGGAAGAAAAACCTTTGCAAGGCAGTGCGCTACTTGGTGCCTTGAGTGCCGCTCTAGAAAGCTCGGCAGCACAGTGGCTTACACAGATACCTGCTACTCAAATTTCCTCTTGGCCAAAGTTTAAAGACCGTTTCCTTACACGCTTTGGTGGGAAAGAAACAGCTGCCACGACGCTATGGAAGATAAAAAATCAAACACGACTGGAGGGTGAAACCCTGGGAGATTACAGCAGCCGTTTACGTTCCTTCCTGATGGCGAGGTGGGAAAGGTGTACCAAGGACGAGATAGTCAACGCTACCGTGCTCCTTCATATGGGATCACAGGACCAGCGCGTCCTACGGATAGCACTCACAAACGATATCAAGACCGAGGACCAGCTCACAGGCGAAATGACAGTACTCTCCGATTCTGTGAAGAGGCCGGCGTCTTCAGTAAGCAACTCCTCCGCGGGTTCCGAAGCTAAACGGCATAAGCCTTCTGACTCCCGATACAAGTGCTACCACTGCGGTAGGCACGGACATAAAGCATCTGAGTGCCGTGAGAGGACAAGACTGGAGGCGGAGAAACGCAACCGAAAACCAGGGGAAAACCGGGCTCCCACGTCTTCGAAGGTGTCCTGCTACAGGTGTAACGAGGAGGGCCACATCGCGCCCAACTGCCCGACCTTACGTAGAGGAAACCCTGCTATGAAAGAGGAGCGACAGGTTAACTTCTGTGTGGTGGAGGCCCCGACCGGTAAATTAAGTCACCAGGGTGAGTCGTTCCTGTTTTGTTTTGATTCCGGAGCTGAATGCTCATTAATCAAAGAATCGGTAGCTTCAAAATTTTCCGGCAAGAGAACGACCGAGATAGTAGTAATGCGAGGAATCGGGAACACTTGCGTTAAGAGTACGACCCAAATTCTGTCCGCCGTATGTATCAGCGGTCTTACGCTGGAGGTAAATTTTCACGTCCTTGCCGACAATTACTTAAAACACGATATTATTATTGGGTGCGAAATTTTAAGCCAAGGCTTCGACGTACACATGACGCGCAATAGCCTCGATATCTGTAAGTCGAAAACGGTTAATGTCTGTAATAATATCGCCGAACCTGCGATCGATCTCAATGACGTAGACACCGAGGTACTCGGCGACGATAAAGACCGATTGATTTCCATTCTCGACAGATTCAAAAACTCGTTCATCACTGGCTTTCCACGTACCCGCGTAAATACGGGTCAATTAGAAATACGGTTGATCGACCCCAACATCACCGTCCAAAGAAGCCCCTATAGACTTAGCGAGGAAGAGCGGAGAATCGTACGAGCGCGAATCAGCGAACTACTCAGAGCCAACATTATAAGACCTAGCAATTCGCCGTTCGCGAGCCCCATGCTACTCGTGAAGAAAAAGGACGGTTCGGATAGATTATGCGTAGATTTTCGAGCGTTAAATAAGAATACGGTCGCGGATCGGTACCCCCTACCCCTTATCGCGGACCAAATCGCGAGGTTACAAACGGCGAAATACTTCATTAGCCTGGACATGGCCAGCGGGTTCCACCAAATTCCTATACACCCCAATTCGGCGGAATACACGGCGTTCGTTACACCCGACGGGCAGTACGAGTACGTAACGATGCCGTTCGGATTGAAAAATGCACCGTCCGTCTTTCAGAGGGCCATTTTCAATGCCCTGGGCGACCTTGCGTATTCCTACGTCGTTGTCTATTTGGATGACGTCCTAATTATTGCCGACTCAATAGACCAAGCCTTAGAGAGGTTGGACATCGTGTTAAGTACCCTCGTAAACGCCGGGTTTTCGTTTAACTTTTCTAAGTGCTCTTTCCTGAAGACATCGATACTCTATTTGGGATTCGTAATCCAGAACGGAGAAGTCCGTCCCAACCCGGGTAAAGTATATGCCTTAAGCTCCCTACCTGCGCCGACGACCGTCACACAGCTCAGGCAGTTCATAGGGCTAGCCTCGTACTTTCGGAAGTTCATCCCTAAATTTTCGCAATTGTTAAAACCCTTATACGCGCTTACGTCCGGCAGTAAAAATATAACATGGACGGACAGGCACGAGAAAATAAGACAAGAGGTAATCTCCGTTCTGACCGACGCACCGGTGTTAATGTTATTTGACCCCAATTACCCAATAGAATTACATACCGATGCTAGCTCCGAAGGATTTGGGGCTATTGTGATGCACAAGGTGGAAGGTAAAAATCGAGTAGTGGAATACTATAGTAAAAGAACCAGCCTCACGGAATCCAGATATCACTCTTATGAACTCGAAACATTAGCTGTTGTAAACGCCATAAAACATTTCCGCCACTACCTGCACGGACGGGAATTTCTTGTCGTCACGGACTGCAATTCATTAAGAGCGTCTAAGAGCAAAGTACATTTGAATGACAGGGTACACAGGTGGTGGGCTTACTTGCAAACGTTTACCTTCGACATTGTGTATCGGGAGGGCAAGCGAATGGCCCACGTAGATTTCTTTTCGCGAAATCCCACAGGCGTTGACCCTATTAGATTCGACAAAATCGAAGAGAAAATGGTTAATCTGGCCGAAATTTCGGGAGACTGGCTACTAGCCGAACAACGTCGTGACCCCCAAATTTCGGGAATCGTCGAAAAGTTGCAAAATGATGAGCTCGCGGAAGACATCGCGAATACTTACGAATTACGGTCCGGTACTCTCTACCGGAAAATTCAAAGAAGAGGCAGGACTCTCAGTTTACCTATTGTTCCAAGAGGGTTTAGGTGGTCCGTTATTAACCATGTGCATCAGTCAATTATGCACTTGGGTTGGGATAAGACGCTCGAGAAACTGTACGAGTATTACTGGTTCGAAGGAATGGCGAAGTACGTTCGCAAGTTCGTAGAGAACTGCCATGCTTGTAGAGTTTCGAAGGCTAGTTCAGGTAAGATACAAGCCGAACTGCATCCCATACCCAAGGCCAGCATACCTTGGCACACGGTCCACATGGATATAACGGGCAAGCTGAGTGGTAAAAGCGATTCGAAGGAGTACGTCATTGTGTTGATCGACGCCTTCACTAAATTCGTATACCTGCATCATACTCGTAGGATAGATTCTTCTAACACCATTAAAGCGCTTAAATCCGCTATATTTTTATTCGGGAGTCCCTGTCGGATAATAGCGGACCAGGGAAGGTGTTTTACGGGTAAAGAATTTCGCGAGTTCTGCGAAAGCAAACGAATTAAAGTTCACTTGATAGCGACCGGTGCCAGTAGGGCTAACGGACAAGTAGAACGTGTTATGGGCACGTTGAAAAACATGTTCACGACAGTAGAGACGACCGGGCGGCCGTGGCAAGACGCGATTGGGGAAATGCAGCTAGCGTTGAACTGCACCGTCAACCGCGTGACTAATTCGAGCCCCTTACAACTACTAATCGGTAGATCGGCGAGACCGTATGACCTGTTGCTACCTGACAATATTGAAGAAAAAGAAGTCGATATCTCCGATGTAAGGCAGCAGGCCGTACAGAACATAGAAAGTAACGCCCAATACGACAAAGAAAGATTTGATAGGAACAAAGCTAAAGTGGTTAGGTTTAACCTCGGCGACTTCGTACTACGCAAGAACGAGGAAAGAAACCAAACCAAGCTAGAGCCGAAATTCAAGGGTCCATTTGTAATAACCGAGATTTTGGAAGGAGATAGATATATTCTAAAAACGCTAGACGGTAAACGATCGTATAAAGACAATCACGACAGATTAAGAAAAATGCCGGACAGTCGCGTTCCCGCTGAGTTGGACGTCGGTAGTGACGGCAATAACAGTGACCACGACGACATGAGTACCTCGATCTCGGAAGATCCTCAGCACAAAGACCGTAGCACCTCACGGAGTACGTCATGAAGCTTGGTAAAGGGGCAAGTGATGTGTTCACGCGCACCATGAGCTATAGAGTTATGAAGCTTGGTAAAGGGGCAAGTGATGTGTTCACGCGCACCATGAGCTATAGAGTTATGAAGCTTGGTAAAGGGGCAAGTGATGTGTTCACGCGCACCATGAGCTATAGTGTTATGAAGCTCGACTAAGGGGCAAGTGATGTGTTCACGCGCACCATGAGCTATAGTGTTACGAAGTTTGGTGCGGTCGTGCGATCTAGAAAAACGAGATCCATTGGGGTGCGAAATCGAGACTGGTCCATTTCGCCGTTATGACCCGACTGATAACCCACAGGATGCAACTAGCAATACTAACTTCCAATACTAATTACAACGTTACTAATTCATGTTCTCTTCTATTCCTTTTGTTGTCTAACATCCGAACAAAATTTTGTTGTTACACTGGACCCCCAGTTTATTTAGACGTTAAGTTAAATTGTAAACAATGTTAATTGTACCGAGACTAACGCTAAGAAAACTCAATATTGTAGCTGCACCCGAGGACGTGTGATAGTCAGAATGGCCGTGTCGGAGATGAAAGAACACTGGAACTCCTCCTTGGATTCGCGGGAATACCGTAACTCTGTAACTTAGCATAAACAAATGTTGCTCCGATTGTTCGAGATTTGTGATCATGAGCTTGGGCTCGGGGCGACAATCGGTCGCCCAACGTAGCCGCGGTCAAGGGATGAACGTTTATCTAACAAAGGCACAGAGTAACTCTATACCTCTCCTTGAAAGAAGTGACCGTAGTGACACATGGCAGTAAATATTTCAAAGGTTTCTGTTCCGTGGCTCGCCACACGCAGATCCTATCCTTCGAGTAAGATGATCTCCAGATGTCGATATACCTCCGCAGTATGTTTAGCTAACGTGAGGACCCGCAATAAATTTTAAGATTTCATCAAGACAAACAGTCCTTGTCGCAACTACGGGAAGATAGGAGAAGCCTATCTTCCACGAACGATGCCCCGTCAACAAACCCCCCCTTAAGGGCGGCCAGCATCTCTTTCAAAACGCCGATATGGAGATTGACCAATTAGCAACAGCGCTAATTTCCCTCACTTTTGGAACGAAAGCCTTCTTTGACGAATCCGAGGATCTCATATCCTTAGACCTACCCCATATAGTTTTCCTCGACGACATCGTCGAGACGGAGAGGCATTCCTTCGTGTGGACTCGTTGACGAGCGACAGTACTATCCTACGACCAGTGAACACCTCACGTTTAGTTAACAAAGAGTTAGACTTGAACTGCGCGATAACATACGTTTATCATCCCGTGACCGCGGATTCGTTCGAACCTAAGGTCATTATCACTAGTGCTACGAGTGCGTAATCTTGTTAATAAACTTGTGCTAATAAACTCTCCGTTGTATCGCAACAATGGCTAATTCTAATGAGAATCCATCAAACGCCCATCTCCTTAATCCTGATTCTAATCCGACAAATATAATATATAATATAATATATATAATTATATAATATATTAATAAATTAATATATTAATTATTAATTATTAATAATAATTATGTATATTGTAATAATTAATTATTAATTATTAATTATTAATAATAATTAAAGTTGACTCACCTGACGTTGGCCTCCGCTGATGAACGGGCAGGCCGCTGGGGTGATTCCGGTTTTACAAAGATTTACACTTCTATAATTTTTTTTGTTTTAATCTTTATTTAATTTGAACAGTGTAAACAACAGTGTGTCCGGACGTGTTTAACAATTCGAAATTCTAACACAAAACTTGAGCCAACTATTGTTTTAATTCTAACTGACTAATAACAATTATTTTATAATTCGAACTGACTAATAACATTTATATCTCGCAACTCGTGAACTCGAACTGGAACGAACAATTATTCTCTAATCCTAACTTAAATTCTAATTAAATCAACTGAACGAACTGATATCAGACTCACTCAAATTCGATTGAACGACTAATACCAATTATCTGCTTATTCTACCGAAACGGACCGATTCAACTAATATCAATTATTCCGATTATTCTCTTATTCAACTGAACCGCTAACAATTTCTTTATTCTAACTGATAACGATTACTCTTCTGTAATTTCGCCAAAATCTCCCGAACAGCTAACAATTACTCTTACTCTATTTTCGCTAAATACTCCCTAACGCTAACAATTACTCTTACTCTAATCTAACTGAACCAACTAATGACAGTTACTCTCTTTTCACAATTACTCTTCTTTATTCTACTGAACCACTAACAATTACTCTCCTTATTTTCGCTAAATTCTCCCGAACGCTAACAATTAATCTCCTTATTTTCGCTAAATTCTCCCGAACGCTAACAATTAATCTGATTTGAAATGTGTCGCTACGCTTTTTATAATGACATCCCCAATGGGATGGCAGTCACGTGGCAGTTCGTTCCGGTGGGAATCGCAATGCTGCAGGTTTTTAGAGTTTCCATGAGAGAACGTGGATTTTGATGATTGCTGATGTCTTGTTTGCTTCATCCCACGCCGTGTCTTGATTTCTCGTATACCTTTTCGATGCTGATGGAAACATTCAAAATACGTGATTAAATGTGGATATTGCAGTGGTTTGTCTTTCGCCGAGATTGCGTCTGCAATCCTTCCAAATCCTTTCCTGCTGATGCCAATGGGAACGATCAAGGCACGTGCAATCCGTTTTGTCAAAATTGCAAGGACTTTCCATACGCGTGTAGCAACGTGTCTTTGCCGAAGTTGCATCTGCGATGCTCTTGTAACCCTTCATAGCGGTGGTCATCTCGCAGTTCCGCCGTGGCTTTTGTATGTGTAGCACGCGTTATTTCTTGTTTCTTCCAATAAAGTATTTTTACATAATGGTAAGTTTTAATATATCATTTTGAAGTCGTTGTAGTGTGATCGTGAGGGTTTGATTTAATTATAAAGTTGTATAGTTTTATATTTTGAGGTTATCTTGTATTCATAATGGCGTGCTATGAATTTTGGTTATATGAATCTCGATCAGTGATTTTTAGTATGCGATCGCTATTTCGGTATTTTAGTTTATTGGGGTTTTTATCTTCTTTTTGTGATTACAGGTTATGTTGAGTCATGGACACAAAAGCGTCCGCGCCTGTGCGAACTGTGTGAGTATGTATTCTTAGTATTCTATCTCGTTTCGCATGTTGTTTGTTTCCTTAAACTTGTGAATTTGTTTTAGCGCAAGAGGAGGAAGATATGTGAATGGTACGAGATGACGTGATCGACGTGCGTGTGTGAATATGTGCGAAGGATGATGCTGAAGGGGCGGTTTTCCACCCAAGTAGGCACAGTGGCACCTTCGTTGACGTCGTGTCCTGATGATCTTTTGACAATTTGGTTTTATTTGACAATATGAGATATATTTTGCTCCTTGTAGATTTATATGTCCATATTTGCTATATATTAAATCGTGTATATTTTATATTACTTTCTTGTTATTAGGTTATTAGTTGTGTAACTCCAGTTTCTGATCTATGGAAAGTGGTGAAACGTCTTCACGAAATACAATTTCATTCGTTTTCCTCCCTTGCATTGGCACGCTGTGAGTGGTGTCGACTTCCAAATGAGGTTTGTGCATCTTGATTATTATGCGTTTAATGATAGATACGGAGGTATCTTTGTAAAGAGGTTCCCATGCGGAGTGTCTCGGTGTGTATCTTGTTATGATTTCTTTTATTTAGTTCATCCTGCTTCTTTCGTGTTTTATTCACTGCATATGATATTTCAGTGCAAGAAGAAGAAGAATTGTAAAGAATCCGTAAGTGGCCCTAGAAGACGCAGTCATCGTGTGAGGTGTTGTCGGCAGGAACGAAGAGTCGAAGTTGTTGAAGAAGTCGTGTGACATTTGTATTGTTTCTGGTTATATACAACGCTATTTCACATATCTATGTATATATATTATTATATTATTATATATTATTATATTAAGTCTTCAGTTGGTTTAGTTGAATGTTCAGTAATGTAATTTTCACAGGGTGGTTTTGTATATTAGATGAGTAGTTGTTCGATATAATAATATGTGTGTATATATATATATATACATTTCACAATGTAATTTTCCATTATGTAAAATATATATATGCATATGTATATGTGCGTGTATTGTTATTCTCATTGTTTCTCGGATCGTTAATTGGTTGAATATTCCATAATGTGGATTTCGTATATAATTCTCTAGGTTCGTAGAAATGTAATTCTATATATTTATTTCTTTGCGTTTTAATGGTTTAATAACGTATACATACATATATATATTATGAATTTTTCCCAAAGATACGCGTACGCATGTGTATATCTATATATGTGTGTGTCGCAGAGCAATCTTCTATACAATTTTCACTTTTATTAGAATGCTGACGTAGTGTAGTATATTTTATTTCTTTTATT
The DNA here is from genome assembly GCF_024516045.1 of Bombus affinis. Taxonomy (NCBI): domain Eukaryota; kingdom Metazoa; phylum Arthropoda; class Insecta; order Hymenoptera; family Apidae; genus Bombus; species Bombus affinis. Next base: position 16,264,975 of record NC_066346.1, on the reverse strand, counting down.
TATTTTATTAGGTTACCAATTATTCAGATTCACGAAGTAGGTCACACACACAGATATGCATACACGTGTGTGTATATACATGTGTTTTCGCAGAGAAATCTCATACATTTGAATCGCGGCTTGTCTTATTTATTGGTTCATTTAATTATTTCATTTTATTTTTATTTTATATGTCATTGCTGATTGGTTGTAGTGTTTCTTCTTATTGATTCATTTATTTCATTTTGATTGTCTGTCGTATAATTCTTTTTATTTTGATTGGTTAGTTATTAGTTAATTTATTATTATTGGTCGTGTTTAATTATTCATAAGTTATTGGTTCGTGGCGTCACGTGCGGAACGCGGGACGTGACAATATAACGTTATACGTTATAACGCAAGAATATACAACGCTACACGTTATTACGTAATAGTATATAACGTTATACGTTACATGGTAATACTATATAACGTTATACGTTATAACGTAACACTGTATAACGATATACGTTATAACGTAAGAATATACAACGCTACACGTTATTACGTAATAGTATATAACGTTATACGTTACATGGTAATACTGTATAATGTTATACGTTATATGGTAAAACTGTATATCGTTATACGTTATAACGTAAGAATATGCAACGCAATACGTTATATGGTAATACCATATAACGTTATACGTTATAACGTAACAATATACAACGTTATACGACATATGATATTACTATATAACGTTATACGTTATTACGTAGTATTATATATCGTAATACGTTATATGGTAATACTATATAACGTTATACGTTATAACGTAACAATATACAACGTTAAACGATATATGATATTACTATATAACGTTAGACTTTATTACGTAGTAGTATATATCGTTATACGATATATGGTAATACTATATAACGTTATACGTTATAACGCAAGAATATACAACGTTATACGATATATGATAATACTATATAACGTTATACGTTATTACGTAATAGTATATATCGTTATACGTAATATGGTAATGCTATATATCGTTATACGTTATAACGTAACAATATACGTCGTTATACGTTCTTACGTAATAGTAAAAGGTATGTAAGTATGAAACCGGAATTTTTGTAAAGAAGAATACACGTTTATTGTATGGTAATTATAAGTTATAACGTATCACTATATAACGATATACGTTATATGGTACTACTACATATCGTTATACGTTATAACGTAACAATATACAACGTTATACGTTATATGGTAATACTATATAACGTTATTCGTTATAACGTAACAATATACAACGTTATATGTTATTACGTCACAGTATATAACGTTATACGTTAGATGGTGATACTAAATAACGATATACGTTATATGGTAATACTATATATCGTTATACGTTATAACGCAATAATATACAACGTTATACGTTATTACGTAATAGTATATATCGTTATACGTTATATGGTAATACTATATACCGTAATACGTTATAACGCAATAATATACAACGTTATACGTTATTACGTAATGCTATATTTCGTTATACGTTCTTACGTAATAGTAAAAGGTATGTAAGTATGAAACCAGAATTTTTGTAAAGAAGAATACAGGTTTATTGTATGGTAATTATACGTTATAACGTATCACTATGTAACGATATACGTTATATGGTACTACTATATATCGTTATACGTTATAACGTAACAATATACAACGTTATACGTTATAACGTTATAACGTAGTAGTATACAACGCAATACGTTACACGGTAACACCATATAACGTTTTACGTTATTACGTAATAGTATATGATGTTATACGTTACATGGTAATACTATATAACATTATACGTTATAACGTAACAATATACAACGTTATAGGTTATTTCGTAACAGTATCTAATGTCATACGTTATATGGTAATACTATACAACGTTATACGTTATAACGTAATAATATACAACGTTATACGTTCTTACGTAATAGTAAAAGGTATGTAAATATGAAACCGGAATTTTTGTCTAGAAAAATACACGTTCATTGTATGATAATTATACGTTATATAGTAATACCATATAACGTTATACGTTATATAGTAATACCATATAACGTTATACGTTATAGCGTAACACTATACAACGTTATGCGTTATAGCGTAACACTATACAACGTTATACGTTATAACGTAAGAATATACAACGTTATACGTTATTACCTAATAGCATGTAGCGTTATACTTTATATGTTAATACTGTATAACGTTATACGTTATTACGTAATAGTATATATCGTTATACGTTATTTGGTAATACTATATAACGCTATTCGTTATAACGAAAAAATATATAACGTTGTACGTTATAACGTAACACTATTTATCGTTATACGTTATATGGTAATACTATATAACGTTATACGTTATTACGTAATAGTATATATCGTTATACGTTATATGGTAATACTATGTAACATTATACGTTATAACGTAACACGTTATACGTTATATGGTAATACTATATATCGTTATGCGTTATAACGTAAGAATATACAACGCTATACGTTATTACGTAATAGTATATAATGTTATACTTTATATGCTAATACTGTATAACGTTATACATTATTACGTAATATTATATATCGTTATACGTTATATGGTAATACTATATAACGTTATACGTTATAATATTATATATACGACTTAATTGAAAATTACCAAGACACTTGACATCACGCGTTGCTCGAGAGCGAAGTTAGGCGGATGTTTATATCTTCTGGGAGTCCCAGAGCAGCAGTTAAAGGTTAATATCGAGAGCGCAGCGATGGTAAACGTTATAATAATACAAAGTTCCGATATTCTCTAACTCTAACCATTCTACAAATTTCATCTTTAAACGGTATCGTGATCTGGTCCTGGTTTAACCAATTGGCTGTTTTCCACGAGTGTTTTCCTCCACGGCTGTTTTCCTCCAATTTTTATGACGAGCCCGTCAGTACTAAATTGAAAAATAAAACAGTCGTTTCGTAACAACTTAATTCTATATTATAACAGCCACCCGTACTCCGTGTTCGACGAGTATACTCGCCATCGCTTACTGTTCGCGACACACTTTTAGGTACACGCTTTTCAAAGAGGTCGCAACGGCTAACTGCTAAATTTTTTTATTCTGACATTGAAATTTAACAAGAATAAATCAATATCAGCGGCTATTTCAGTTCTATCCTTGGCACGTAAATACAATATAATTTACCTTTAACGAAAATGAATGCAATTATTCGTAATTATTCGCGATACTATTTACTTATATATTTTTCTATGTTATCTTACGTATCTGTTATTTGTAATAGATGAGATCGAACGAGAAATATTAGAGGATCAGCAGCAGGGTTAATTTATCAGTGTAAAAATATGCGCAAACTTCCACGATCCAGTTATAACACGCGATATAATTCGCTATTTGCTTAGCTCGCTTCGCCAATTGCCAGCCTCGCTATCTTTGTCCATGAGGATCTATTAAGGTTATCATTTTAATTACACGTTGGTTGATCGAACGGCCAACGAGAACCGCGGCCGACAATTTTGATTAAATAGCCGCTAGCGTTACCGAGAACACGGTTCGTGTAAAAGAATTTCGTCAGACAATTTTAGTTATCGGATTTGTTCGGCGAGACGCGCAAACAAACCGGCTTTCACCTCGTCAAAGGCTACGTTTCACGCGAAACTCGCGCCAGTTACAGCGTTAACTTCCTTTGTAGTATTCATGGTGAAATCGCCAATTCATTTCCACCGTCTAACGAGAAAGACGAAACGGACGTATTCTCGGTGAACGCTTCCCTTTCGCGTCTCTCCCGTTCTTCGCATCGCTCTGCTTCAACGCAGTACAACCAGCCAGCTCTCTCGTTCGACAGCTGACAAATTGCCTGCGTAACTTGTTTGCCGCGACCGCGAGAACTATGTTTTAAGTCGAATGATCGTCAGATGTTACGAACAATTGGAAATTATCTTCATTTCCCATATCGCTGGCCGATGCTCACGATCTGTTCAGTTTGGAAAACATGGAACAGCTCGCTGGACGATTAGTTTGAATATTACGGAATCGCGTTTGAGGTGGAATATGCCGAGATCGTAGAATCGTTGATGTTCGACTGCTCCCACGAATACTCTGGTGTCTGTACGTTTTATCAGTCGAACCTAACATTTCTCAGTGACGGATAAGTTTCTTTTTAAAAAATCTACACATTCTTTTCTCTGTTCGATAGAATAGAATTCCGATAAATAAGAATTTGGTATGAAACTAACAACGCTCCAGTCGTACAGAAAGAAAATACAATTTAATTAAAAACGTGGGAGGTGGTGTAAGAATCGGCGATAGGATTCATCAAGAGTACGTGACGTTGGAAAAGCTACAGTCACGGATGTTAGAAAATGGAAACGTGATATTGAGAATTATGTAAAGCACGTGGATAGCTCGAATGATGGGGTAACTGTGGGGAAACCTTAAATACACTGATGTAATGGGATGGTTTCGTTGTGATAAAGACGATAATAACGACGACTTTATAGAAATGGAAACAGCCAGCTAAAACGATAATGGAGTGGCACTTTCCCATGCCGAAGCACCCACGCCACTCGAAAAAGGGGCTTCGATCGTATAAAATTCACCGCGCAAAAGCTCCCAGGTACAGAGAAAATGTAATTTTACGCAGTTATTTCTACCGAAAGAACCATGTGACGTGGTGCTTAAAAAGATATGGAATGTATAAATATTCAAAAAATCAATTTTATAAAATTAAATCTATCGATCCATTAATAGGATTAAAAGAAAGGAATACATCCGAAATGTACACAAAATTGAAGGAAAGGAAGATTTGTATAAAAATTGTAATAATACGATGCAGCAATTTCACGATACCATTTAATTAAAGTGGGTGTATATATTTTTGAGAGCATCCTCTGTATATCAGAAATATATTACGAAATAGAAATATGTTATTACTGGTTTTCCGATGAGAATCCGAAGTGTATCAAAAATTTAATCGGCGTAGATATTTATCAATGCAACAGTTGCAATTTCACAGATACAAATATCTTGCGAGTTCTCTCATCGTCGTAATTTGTATCTCCTTTATATACATCGTCTGTCTGAATATTCTTTCTAATATTCTAATTAGACTGTAGATTTTGATGCAAATTCATATTTTTGAGGATATGATTGAAAAGAAAAAAAAAAAGAGAAGTAAAGAGTATTTTGTATATTTTATATTTTCTTTCGTATCACGTGCATTTTGTACAATTTTATTGAAATTGGATTACAAGAGCCAAGCAAATCGAACATCAAACGGACTACGCGTCGTGTGTTACTTTATAGGAAAATCACGACGATGTCTGTAACATTCGTAGTATTTTACGATCCTATCTACGATAGCAATTAAAAGTTCATCAAACAGATGATTACATCACGTACAAGCCATTTGAAAGTCAAATTGTTCCATTTTCCGAAAATTTATTCTTTCTAACTCTTTAAGAGTATTACTTATTAACATACTAAATAATACTTGACTGTTCGAATAGTTTGATGATTTTTGGAAAGTACGTGTCCCTGATGAATATAACTTCTATGCACACTTCCAAATCCGTTTGAAATTTCATCGATACGATCAAGTTAGGCGTGTCTCGCTACAGTGCTGCAATGATCATTTCGAAATGCTTCGTATATCATATACGCAAAAAGTTTCCAGCAACGTTGAAACAGCTTCGCGAGCCACGTGTAATTTATTTATAAAAGATTTTTGCAACTGTCGAGACATCTTGGTATCTGTTAATAATCGTTGAGATATCATTGCAATCAAGTAAGTGCACTGTATCATACGCGATAACGAAGTTACTCGATTATTCGAATGGTATGTACTGGGATTAGTTTCGATGGATGTTTGAATGATGACGGAATATTTGTCCAGCATAAGCACTGATCCCTTCCATATCGATCGCGTTTATCGATATTTGATAAAGAGGTCGTTTGCAAATTACATTTACCGTCTACTGTTGCTCACGAAATTATTCCAACTCTGATACGTGCTTCTTTATAAATATATCGCGTGTGTACGTGTATGTTACATATTATATTACATATCGCATATTACATATTATATTGTATTTTAAGTAACAAGATATTTAGTGCGAGTGTATATTTCGCAGAGATTCCAAAAGTGATTAAACAGTCAATTATCCATCACATCGATGCATCTCAATGTTCAATGGGACAGTATTTAGCGTCTATAACATGTTGAAGATAGCTCTTTATGGTGTATCTCGTGGAGGAAATTAATTTCACGAAATTAATTAAACAGTCAATTATCTGTTGTACCGATACGTCTTGATATTCAATGGAATAATTTTTGATATTTATTGTACGCTCAAAATACCTATCTATACTATGTACTATTCCCCCCCCCCCCCCCCAAATATTCGCCACAACTATTTTCTGTCTTTTACATTTGCACTTTCAGGATGATTTCAAATTCTACCAATGTGATCGGGATAGTCGTGTTTCGTTACAAAACGAACAAAATCCCGAAAAGTCTCGTGTAACGGGCTATAGGAGGCGTTGATGCGTTCTTTAAAACAGAATAACTTTTCAAAAATTGAGTCAAACAATTTGTTTCTTTCCTTTTTTCTTTTTTTTTTTTTTTTTACGAGTTAGAAGAATTGGAAAGATTAACAATTGGTGACGTGTAAAGAAATGTTGAAAGAAGTACAATTAGTCGGAATAGCGAAGAAGAAAGTAAAGGTAGCTTTTTACAACTTTTCTAGCTGGACCTGTAACGAAGATTTAAATAACACATTTCGAAGATTTCCTCTAACTCGTCGAGCAAAATTCAAATGGTTCGGTCCACAGTTGCAGACGAGTTATTTCGTTCGAATGAACGTACGAAACGAAAGATATTTTTACGGCGAGTGTCGGACTATTTTAGCTTTCGAGGCATTGTAAGTTGAATTTTAGTTGCGGTGTCGACAAATCATTGATTCAGTGACAGTGAATTTTCTTTTTTCTGGGTGTGATGCGAATGCGCAGAAACTTTGACGTCAAACGTTCCCGCTGAACGAACAGGACCTTCCGGCTGCCATGGATATTGATTTTCCTTGGGCTTCAAGGTTTCTGGAGCAGCTGTACCCATCCAGCGCATACTCCGGCTATTCTCAATATGGCTGTCTATTGTACCCAAATCCGCTCGTTTTGCGTTGCAACGCGCTCGCCGCCATACACCAGCATACGATCAATGCGCCAAGGACATCAGCCGATAGCAATTTAAACAGCCGAATTTATTTTCGAATGTGACGCGCTAGACGTTATCAACATGGCCGATACATGTACCCTGTCACGTACTTCCTGATCGTCGCGTCTATCTCCATGGTCGTAAGCATCAATAGTAAGCCTCGCATTTCACTCGCTTTGTCGGGCTGCTTAAACTTTCGCCACGAATCAAATTACATTTTTCTGAAATTAAAAATTCGCCGATACGCGTTGTCCATCTTCGGTATTTGCGAGAGAAGAAAACGATTCTTGCGCCTTATTCGTCACGCCGATTTTCACGTCGATACGATCGGAATACCAAAGTTGATCGACTCGACAATGTATTGACCAGTTAGCCGTTGCGACTAATGCGACTAAAATGCGTTAGAAAGGACAGAACAACTACTTTGTTCACGCTGTATTATAGTTTTTTCATAATAATTATTTATATCTCTTCATTTGTTCGTTTTACCTGGTCCTGGCTTCCAAATGGTCGAAACGTCTTCAAATTTACGAATATATTTTAGTTTTCGCTGAAATTGCAGTTTAAACAGCAAAAACTGCTTTTTACGCGTGACGAGTATACTCGTCAAGAGTAGGTAACTGGTTAAGACGGAAGATAATTTGCCAGGATAGACAATGGCGGTATTTCGTCTTTGAGAATTTTTAATTTGAGGAATTTTTCTTTCAACAAAGAGCGTTTCTGTAATGGAAAATGGAAGTTTCTGTTTCTTTCCATTTTTCTCTTTCTTTCTCGAGGTTCCTTTCAATTACATGGCCCTATTTGTTTTACGAGCAAGTTGCGTTTTAGGAGCGTGTTTCGTTGAGGGAGTTTTCACTAGATGTCTGAAGGAACGATGTTTCGTCTATTTATAGCGAAGATCTTCCTCTACATATAAACTGCATATAGAGGAAAGTGCACCTGTTGAAGCCTTCACTCGTAGGTGTTAGCCATTTGTGTTACGAATCGTGTAAACAACGATCATCGTACACGGTGCATTTAATTGACTTTTCTTCCGTGATAAGCTTCGCGATGAATTCTCATTTCGAGGCTACCTTTTTCATTTACCGTCTTGCCTATGTTTCCTATGTATAAAATAAATAATTCATACTGAATACATCTATTTCTATTTTCTCTTTTTCTTTAGATAAGAAGAATATTACAGTCAACTTTCACAGAGAATTTTTAACATTAGATCGTCCCAAAAGTGTCTTTTATCTTATAAGGAAATAATAGACGCACAACATTTTTTGTTTTAAATTATTTTATTGAATTACGTTTAATCCATCTTATTCTATTGGAACCAGATGTGAAATAAAACAGTATAATTTTTAACTTCATGAAATATACATAGAATATTTCGTGGATATCGAATCTGCAGTCTTGCGTAGATCCAATTGTCGTATAGATGCAAACGTAGTCGTATACCGTCTGTTTAGTCTTCGGAGATGATCCAATCTGTTAAGAAGCTGAAACTCTAGAGGATTGGTACGATTGGTCAAACTTGCGTGGAAGCGTTTTTCCGAACTTGGAAATATCTTTCACAACTGTAGGTATTTTTAAGTACCCGTGTATGATTTCGTTGATTACCTGCCAATGGATAAGGAATACGTTTGCTGCTCTCGGAATACGTTTAATTGAAATAAATCGAAATAAATTTTTCGTAATTTCCAGATACGTTTACGATATTTTGCTTGCCAAGTCTTACCGTCGGACGTATCGCAAGAACAGCAGGAAAATTTGGCGAAATATCGTTAGAGACGCTATTCGACGGAAAAGCTAAACATCCGAAGAATTCCGTTGTAAATAAGAAACCTAAACCGATGTTTCACCTTATTAGACGATTTCCTCGATGATATCCCTTTCCGCAATCTTCCTAGCAATCTTGTCAACGAACGCGACGAAATTTCATCCTACGCATATCGCCGATATGTCTATTAAATGTCAAGACTAATATCTATTTATTTTTACAAAAATGTACAAAAATCTGACGTTAATGAAAGCACAACACATCTGTTTGAAAAATGAAAGAAAGGAAGAAGTAGAAGGAAGTAATTTCTAAGAAATAAATGAGAGAAAGATGCGAAGCATTAAAAAGTAGACAACGATTTGCCCAACGTCTTACGTCCGATTCCTACGTCGATTTTAATAATCTTTAGAAATCTAGGATAAATCACGATATTTATTAATTAATACGTATTTGTCGGTTGATTGTGTCCGATGATCAGGCCAACTGTTAACTACGGAACATCGAACTCACGCAGCGTCGGAACGAGCAAACAATTTATGGTGTCATCAGTGTGATACAATGGAAGATGGAGAGAGATGCGCCGATCTGACCGGAAACTTCACCACTTTCGGGCACAAGTGCACTGGTGACAAAAGGACCTGTATGGTAATGACAAATGATAACAGCGATTCAAACGCTTGTTGATTATACACAGGTCACGCACGTGTTTCAGCAGATGTTTGATATTTTGCTTTGATCGCGTGCTTTTAAAGCAAACAGAATATAGCAAACAGCTAGCTAAAAGCGATATTAGTTATCGTCAACACGTCAACAGCGAACTGTTCTCTAATTCAGTGAAATCGTTATTTCCTATGCCGATTTTTGTTGTATTTTTAAGAATTTTGTAAAGTTTTCTGATCCAAAGTGTCTCGCCGTATTCTCCTAAATCGTTTCGAGTTAATTGGTAAAATGTTTGATCATTCGGTTTAATTTCTATGAGTTTCGGGTTTTCGTTGTTGTTTTTCCATTCGTTGAATGAATTAGTGTGGTCAATTAATAGGTCGAGATTAACTATTTCGTTGCGAGTTACCGCGTGAACCCTAGATAAGGCGTCTGCAGCTGTATTATCTTTACCCTTTGTGTATTCGATTTCATAGTTATATTCTTCGAGTCTAAGTCTCCAACGAATCAGTCGACTAGAGAGGTCTTTGCAATTGTGTAGCCACTTAAGGGCTTGGTGGTCGGTTCGAATAATGAAGCGTCGTCCTAACAAGTATTGCCTAAGTCTTTTCACGGCCCATACGATGGCCAAGAGTTCCTTTTCTGTCGTGGTATAGTTTCGTTCGGGTGGGTTTAGTGTCCTTGAAATGTAACAGCAAGGATGACCGTCTTGTGACAGTATTGCTCCTAGTCCTTCGTTACTTGCGTCGGTGGTTAGGGTAAAGGTTTTGTTAAAGTCCGGATAAGCTAGTATTGGGGAATTACAGAGTTTGTCCTTTAAAGTATCAAAGCTAGTCTGGTGTTTGTCAGTCCAATGGAATGGTGTGTCCTTTTTTGTTAAGTCTGTAAGGCTTTTCACGATTTTAGAAAAATTCCGAATAAATTTGCGGTAATAACCTGCTAAACCTATGAATGATTTAACGTCCGTGGCATTGCGGGGTAATCGAAAGTTTTTTACAGCGTCTAATTTCTTGGAGTCTGGTTTAACTCCTTCGGCTGAAACTACGTGGCCTAAGTATTCTAGTTCCGGTTTTACGAATTCGCACTTATCCGGTTGCAATTTAAGTCCTAATTCTCTGAGTCTCTGAAATACTATCGCGAGGTTTTCATTATGTTCGTGAATCGTTTTTCCGAATATCACTATGTCGTCCAAATAAACAAGGCAATATTTTCCTACAAGTCCAGTTAAGGCTCTGTCCATTAATCTTTGAAAAGTACCGGGTGCGTTTTTAAGACCGAATGGCATTCGATTGAAATGAAAGTGGCCTTGCGGTGTCGAAAAAGCGGTATATTTTTTGGATTTCTCGTTCATTGGAATTTGATGAAATCCTGAGGATAAATCAAGCGCCGAAAAGAATTTCGCGTTTCCTAGTTGTGTCAAAATGACGTCTATGTCAGGTAAAGGATAAGCGTCTTGTTCCGTGAGTTCATTTAGTTTCCTAAAATCAATGACTATCCTCCATTTCTGTTTTCCTGAGGCGTCTAATTTTTTCGGAACTACCCATACCGGAGAGTTATAAGGGGAATCGGATTCTTCTATGATATTTTTCTTTAACATGTCTTCTATTTGTCGCGAAATTTCGCCTCGATGACATTCCGGTGGTCTATACGATCGTGTGTTAATGATTTTATCTTTGGTTAATGAAATTGTGTGCTGGGTTAAATTAGTACAGGGCAAAAGGTCAGTTTCTAAATTAAAGATGTCAACGTAGTGGAGAATAATCTTTTCTATGGATTCGCGGATTGGCTTTTCAATGTGATCTGTTCTCACTAGGCTTTTTAGTTTTGATACGTTGGAAACGTCATGGAAATTTTGAATATTACTAGAAATTTCAATGTTTTGCTCACCAGTGTTGATAAAACATACTTTAGTTGGTTTGCCTTCCAGATAGATTGTTTGAACTCTGTTTTCTCCAGGAGTTAATTGTATTGGTTTCTGAAATAAAATGGTTTTGTCATTTAGTCGGATTCTGTCATTGGATATTGAATAGTTATACTTCTCTAAACATGGTAGCCCAATGATTCCGTCTTCGATGATTGGGAAGTTGTCCGGTACTATGTGAAAGATGTGGTCTTGTCCAAAAATTCGTTTCGTTACGTATTCGTTCGTTTCGTATTTGTCTCGTCCCATAGAAAATTTTTGTCTAGGCCCTATTTGTATCGCGTTGACAGTTTTGTTACGTTTCACTAGGTTTATCTCTGCTCCTGTGTCGACCAGAAATACTCGCTCTGTGGTTCGGGTTGACAAAGGCATTGTGAGTAATTTTCCTGTGGTGATGTTGACTCGTATGTTTCGCGCGGTTCGTCTATACTCTGGTTCGATGTTACTTCTCGTGTTTCGTCCCTTTCCTGGACTGCTTGAATTCTTGCGGGTGGTCGGTCGTACTGGCTCGGTTGTAGAAAATTTTGGCATTTGCTAGCCATGTGTCCCAGCTTTCCGCATTTGAAACACTTCAGTTGCGCGCGTTTAGCGGGTGGCCCATTCTCTACTCGGTCGAATGTGGTAGGTTTCTGAGCTACTGGTGCGTTAGGCGATCTAGATAGTGTATTAGATCGTCTTACCTGCATTGATTCAGTTCGCTGTCGAGTGCCGAAGCGTGCAGACGTGTCTCTAGTGCCCAGTGAAGTTCGAAAGTAACACGTGTCACCCAACCGTCGAAAGTGAACACAACGTGCTCCTATCTTCCCAAGTGTTTCCTATCCGCCAGAGAGAAGAAAAGCCTACGCACCTAACCCCAACCCGATCCCTGAAGCATAGCCTCACGACTAGTTATTCATATTGAAATAGCTAGCTCGATGATGGCCCAACAATCACGACCAGGCTCGCCTGTGCAAACCCATCACTACCCCGCGCTACTCCCCCCGTGGCAGAAGTTCAGCAGATCCCCCCGTGCCAACGACGCCAATAAGGCGAAAAAACGCAAAACCGAACCATCAGACACAAACTCGAACGAACAGCCATCAACGCAAATTAACACCCACAACAGGTTCGCAATTTTGGAATCCACAAACGACGCCATGGAAACCGCAGGCTCGCCACCTAACCACCACGCACAGAGAAGCCCCCCTCCCCCACCAATATTTATTAATGATGTCATCAACATCCAGACAATGTCCAAGTCCTTAGAGAGAGATATCTCCAAGGAGGACTACAACCTGAAGATAACCAACAACCAGGTAAAAATCCTGCCGACGAATCCAGAAGCCTACAGGAAGCTCACCAAGACACTTAGGGCCCTGAACGCCAATTTCCACACCTACCAACTCAAAGAAGAAAGACCTTTTCGGGTGGTGCTACGAAACATCCACCACTCCGCAGACATCGACGAACTAATATCCGAATTATCTAAACTCGGCCATGAAGTCATAAATGTCAGCAACATAAGGCATAGAGTAACGAAAGACCCGCAATCCCTATTTTTCATCGATTTAAAACAGAAACCCAACAACAAGGAAATCTACAACATCAGTCGCCTAATGAACGCCATCGTAAAATTCGAACCACCGCAAATCAAAAAGGAGATAGTGCAATGCAAAAGGTGCCAAAGATACGAGCACACGCAGAAATACTGCAACCATACCTTCCGCTGCGTCAAATGTGCAGGTACACACCCCACCGACCAGTGCAGGAAATCACCGGAAACCCCAGCGAAGTGCATCCACTGTCAAGGTCACCATCCTGCCAACCACAAAGGCTGCGCAGCCTACAAAACTCTGTACTCAAACAAATACCCCAAACTTAGACCAAAAGAGGTAAATCACCAAACACCCAGCTCGCCGAAATTCATCTTTACCCCAATTCCCCCAACCAATCAAACACCCAGCCCTATCAAACTCACCACTCCCTCAAACTCCTATGCCCAAGCGGTACAAGGCACTCGAAATACACCAAATAGCCACAGGGATCCTCCCCAAAATAGTGCCCCCACCCCACCTAATACAGACAACGTCTCTAGACTTAAAAAGCTAATAGAGAAACAATCAGAGCAAATAAACAATTTGCTATCGCTATTAACACTCATCATGGATAAATTAATACGCCCCGACACAAAATAAAACCAAGACGCATAGCTCTGTGGAATGCCAACGGTCTAGCGCAACGCAAACTTGAGCTATAACTCTTCCTAAAACACCAGCTAATCGACATAATGCTCATATCTGAAACCCACTTCACCGACAAAAACTACCTGAACATAAACGGATACAAGTTCTACCATAGCCAACACCCCAGCGGAAAGGCCCACGGCGGCACCGGAATCATAATCAAATCAAACATTAAGCACTACGAACTTCCACCATTCCAGAAAGACTACCTCCAAGCAACAAACGTAGCAATAGAAGACTGTCATGGTACAATCACCACTTCAGCTGTGTACTGCCCTCCCAGACACTCCATCGCCAAAGAAGACTTCGACTACTTCCTGGACACCCTGGGCAATAGATTCATAGCCGGAGGAGACTACAACGCCAAACACACCCAATGGGGCAGCAGACTGGTTACAGTAAGAGGCAAAAACCTCCACAACAGCATAATAACCAACAACCTCAACTACCTCACCACATACGAACCCACACACTGGCCCACCGACACAAACAAAATACCCGATCTCCTTGATTTCCTCATAACTATAAATATCTCGTCAAGACACGTCCAAATCAATTCCTCGGCGGATCTCTCCTCTGACCATTCCCCCGTGATAGTAACAGTCAGTTCAATTATCATCGAGAATACACCTAATGGCTCCATTCATAACCAACACACCAACTGGCAGCTCTTTAGAGAAGTCTTTACCCACTCAACTTCAGCCTCAACCTCACTAAAAACCAATGAAGAAATCGAAGCAGCCACGGAATACCTAAATGCGAGCATAATAAACGCTATCCGCGTCTCCACACCGGCAAAAACGTCCATCAGCAATCACGAATACCCCCAGTACATATTAAAAAAAATAGCAGAAAAACGTAGACTAAGAAGGATATGGCAGACCCATAGAACACCGGAGGACAAACGCAAACTAAACAACGCAACTAGAAAACTATCCAAAACCATAAAAAACTACAATAATGACCGTTTTCACAAATATCTCGCCAGCCTGTCCCCCACAGCCGACTCTTTTTTTTTGCGTGGGGAGGGGAAAATGCTATTACGCATGCCCAGTGACCCGCATCACTGGGTTATGTGGGAGTCGGTCATGTCGTTGCCATACCCACTAAAAACCCCTCCTCCTTCTTCCTCCGCTTAGAGGGCAGACAACCCCGGTAAAACCTGTCGGCAGTCATCAGGGTTGTCCTTTCGTGCCCCGTTGTATCTACTTCTTCGGGCAGTTACTGCTCATGTCGTCCTCTCAGCCAGTTCAGAATACTGGGCTGGTCTCCTTCTGCGGTTTTTCGTTGTTTCATGTTCTTGCCCTCATTGCTCCGCGTAGTTGTTGTTTCGCTCGTTCTCCTCCTTGCCTCTTCCCAGGCCCTCGCTGTCACCCTCCTGTGGCACATGACGGTCTTGCAGAATTGCCTGAATTTATTCCAGCTCTCGTCCTTGGCGGTCACCGTGGCGATCAGATTGCCCACGTCTATCTTCCCGCCCAGAGCGTTCTCCAGCTCGATCCTTCTGTCCGTCCACTTCGGGCACGCGAAGAGGGCGTGCTCTGCATCGTCGTTCGAATCTCCACAGTCGAGACAGTTGCTGTCGCTGTCCCTGCCAATCCTTTTCCTATAGACATCGAAGCTCCCATGCCCGGTTAGCAGCTGCATGGTGTGGTGATCGATGTCCATCTTCTTTTTGGTAAATAGCAGCGCACTCGGTATTAATTTCTTTGTGATATTTTCCTTTTTGTAGTTGTTCCACTCCTTCTGACAGTCCTCTTGGGCCTTCTTGCGAATCGCCACCAGTTCCTCCTTCAGCTTGCTGCCGTCATCCGTGCCAATCCTGGACCCATGGATCTTGTTCCTCTCGTAGGTCTCTCCGAGCATCTTTATCTTTATGTAAATCGGGAGATTCCCGGTCAACATGCAAAGTGCCGCGTGGGAGACGGTACGGTATGCCGTCGTTGTTATGCACAGGGCCGTTCGTTGTGCTCGTTTCAGCTTTTTCCTGTTCTTATCGATATTCGCTGCTCTAGCCCACACCGGTGCTCCGTAAGTTACGATGGACTCCCACACATTGTAGTAGAGCCTACGAGCCAAGCTGGGCGGCCCGTTGATGTTGGGTAGAATTCCCCTAAGGGCTCCTATTAACTTGTTGGCTCTATTACACACCATCTCGATATGCGCACCGAACCTCCGACTGGAGTCGATGACGACTCCGAGATACCTGATGCGATCGACCGTTTCGATGTCGAAGGAGCCCAACCTGAGTTTCACCACTCTCGGCACTCGCAAGCTTGTGATGAGCATGACCTCCGTTTTTTCTCTCGCCAGGGTGAGCCCGACACTCGTGCACCAATCGTTGGCGATCCTTAGCATCGTGTTGACCTTGGCGGAGGCCTCTTCGTTCCTCCCGACGGAACATGTGATGGCCAGCCCATCCGCGATGGAGGTTGCTCTGACCATTGGCATGTTGTCGAGTCTCTCGAGCAACCGGTCGTATACCAAGTTCCACAGGAATGGTCCGAGGATGGATCCCTGCGGAACTCCCGCCGCCACCTCGTGCTCCACCGTGCCGTGCTGGTTGCTCACGATGATCCTCCTTCCGGATAGGTAACTGCCGATTAGCCTTTTGACCTTCCATGGCAGCTTCCTCTTGTCAAATTCCTCGTATATGCTCTTCCAGCTGAGCGAATTGAAGGCATTGCTAATATCCAGGGTGATCATCACGCAAATTACCTTCTTCTGTTTGCAGATGTTGGCAAACTTCATCACCTGCGTGATGGCATCTACCGTACTCTTCTTCTTTCTGAAGCCATATTGCCTCCGATGGAACGGGTCCATTCCGTTGAATCTCTCGATGATCTTCTTAAAGCATTTTTCCCAGATCCTGCTCATGGTTGAGAGTATGCTTATCGGCCGGTACGCGTTAGGGAGACTGGGATCCTTTCCCGGCTTCCTTAGCAGTATTACTCTGGCCGTCTTCCAGCAGTCTGTGATCCTTCCTGATTCGGTGATGCCGTTGAACGCCCTTGTCACGATCTCGCTCCTGCGACTCGCTATCAGCTTCGCGATCTCGCCCGGCACGCCATCGACTCCTGCAGCCTTCTTGGTGTTCATTCTTCCGGCGGCATCGACGACATCGCCTTCGCCGATGGCGACGCTGAGGCTAATATCTCCTTCTTCTTCGGTCTCTGCCTCTTCGCGGCCCTCATAATGGGGTGGTCCGTGTCCCAAGGTGAATAGCCTCTGTAGGACTGCCTTCACCATGTCGATCGGCATGTCGTTGGTTGGTCCCTTGCTTTTACATTTCTTCATGACCGTGCGATAGGGTTTGCCCCAAGGGTCGCTCTCCAGTATCTTGCAGTATTCTGCCCAAGCTGTTTTTTTTTCTGCGGGCGATCTCCTTTTTTAACTGCCTTCGGATCTCCTTGTAGGCGTTGACGAGGGGCTCGGTGTTGCCGGCATTCTTCTTCCTTTCTCTCGTCACCTTCCTGAGCGCTTTGTGCGCCAGCGCTCTCAGTTCCGCGATCATCGGGTTCCACCAGTAGTTCGCGTACTTGCGGCTCGCCGCACAGTTCGATTTCCTTAGCATCCCTTCGCACGTACCTTCGATGCTCTTTTGCAAGGACTCGGCCCCATCCGCTCCGATAGCCGCGTTGAGGTCCTCCTTCTTTAGTGTGTCGTCGAATCTGCTCAGGAACTCCTCCGGCGACATGTCCTTGGTCACGTACCTGTAGAACTTCGATACGGTCCGGGTCTTCCTAGCCTTAAACCTGTGGAGCACGTACAGATGGTCCGAGGCCGAGTATTTGTCCAAGAGCGCGCTTCCGGCGTGTATCTCGCTGACCTTGTTGGATACGCTTATTATGTCGGGGAAGCTCGTCTTCCCGTTCATGAAGAAGGTGTACTTTTCCTTGAGCCTCACTGGAAACACCCGGTGGCCGCTTAGTGCCTCCATTAAGACTCTCCCTCTCATGTCTGTGGTCGATCCTCCCCAACAGGTTGACTTTGCGTTGAAGTCTCCGGCCACGAAGACCTTGTCGTGTCTTCTAGCAACGCTCTTCGTCATAGTCGACAGCGTGTCTATGTATTTGGATTATGCTAGCTTATTTGTGTTGGGCGAACAGTATGCGCTGAAGCAGAAGTCGTCGCCGACGCGGACGCCCACTATCCCGTCGCTCTTGACCTCTGTTGTTTCATCAGGCAGTTTGCCATTGAGGAGTGTGACCCATATCGAGGCTTCTCCTTTGGTGTCATTAAACCAGTGCGGTAGCTGCCTGTTCGGCTCGGAAATTATTATTATATCCGGCCTAAGTTCGATCGCGCATTGGTGCATCATATCCTGCGCCAGCTTGCATCTGTTGAGGTTTATCTGCAGTATCCTCATTTATACGCTTTCAACCGCGTTCTATATTCTGGACAAGCCAGGGATCCGGTTACGTGGTCAAATTTCACTCCTTTCCCCTTGCTGCAGATGGAGCAGCAGGGTGCGTTGACGCAGGCAGCTATCGTGTGATCTTTGGCTCCGCACTTCCTGCAAATCTCCTTTCCAGGGCTTATCGCCGTGCATTTGTTCGCGATATGCCCGAACATGTGACATCTGAAGCACTTTACCACATTGGGTAGTGCCTTTATCGAGGCTATCGTCAAGCCGGTTCTGATCTTCCGGCTCGCCCCCTCTTTGGCCAGATAGGCTTTCGGCATCGTCACTATTGCCGATTGGGTGCCCCACGGCGCCATTTTTAGGGTCTTTACTTCAACCTCGGTGATGTCGCTTATGCCCAGTTGCATTACTATCTCCCTGGCTAGTTCTTCCTTGCCTACGAGCGGGTCTATATCCCTGATCTCTACGGATGTCTTGTCGCGCATTGGTAGCGCTCTCACCTTGCCTCTTAGCGCCGTGTTCATATCCGCCGCGGTCTTTTTGGCGTTGCTACCTGCTTTCAGCTCGATCAGAATGTCACCTGTTCTGGTCCTCCTAATTCCACAGCTCTCTTTTAGGGTCTCCCTTACCCCCATCAAGTCTTTGTAGACCTGGATCCACTCCTTGTCTTGCCCTACTTTGACGAGGATGGCTTCGGGTCTGCTACGTATCCTCATCGGTCCCTCCGGCCTCTTTGGCTTGTCCAATGCCGCCCTTCCTTCGTTCGCCTTCCTGACCACCGTCGGGGTGTCCGTTCTTTTTCCTCTCCTTCCGCGGACAGGGATCCAGTCTTCCTTTACATCGCTGTCCGTGCAGTCCGTAGTCGCTTTTGCCGAGCTGTTGCCGGCACAGGCTCCTGCGTAGGAGGCCTCCACGGTCGTTGGTCTCTTTCTCTTGGTGTCGCCCTTCCCCTCGACGGGCGATATCTCCTACCTTTTTCCTTCCTTCTCCTCACTCCTCCCCGGAGGGGTGGTCATCCTGGTGGCCGTGACTGTC
The DNA here is from genome assembly GCF_024516045.1 of Bombus affinis. Taxonomy (NCBI): domain Eukaryota; kingdom Metazoa; phylum Arthropoda; class Insecta; order Hymenoptera; family Apidae; genus Bombus; species Bombus affinis. Next base: position 16,245,741 of record NC_066346.1, on the reverse strand, counting down.
TAGCGTTCCTCTTGAGCCTCATCTCGTCCAACATCGAGTGGAGCTTGATCGCTTTTTTACTGATAGCGTCCCTCCTTTTCTTGATGTCGGTATCCTTTTTGCTCATGAGGTGGAGTCTGCTACCTATGCATTGGATTTCGCGGAGGACTTCTGTGATGATTTCCGTCATCGCCTTGCATTCTCTCATTTTGATGACGATACTGTCCTCGTCATTGCATTTGGTCTCGGCCGTTGCTCTGTTCGCCATGGCCTTCCTCCTGAGACATTCCCTTGGTGCCGCCGCTTCGCTGCCGCTGTCCGACATTTCCGCCGGTGTGTCTAGCTCCGAGGTGCTGGCCGCTTCGTCCCTCGTTGCCATCGGCTGGCTCCTGGCCAGGCTTCTCGTTGTCTTGCACGCGCTCCCCTCCACTGGGGACTTTCTCATATTTCTGGTGATCTTGTCACCTTTCAAGATTTTTTCCTTGGCGATTCGGGTCGCCTTTTCGGTGGGTGGTGTCTTTTCCTTGTGTGCCTCCATTGGCATCTCGACATCCTCGATGATTCCCGCGATGTCTTCATCAAAATTCGAGGTATCTTCTTGTGCTTTTCTTGCACATCTTTTCCTCTGTGACAACTGCAGGTGTTTCTTGGTCCCCGGTCGTGTTTACCGAACGAGGGGAGGCCCTGGGATCGACCTTCCCCTCGCCGTTCGTCCGGTCGCTGGGTGACCGTCAGGTCGAGCCTGGGACGCTACTCCAATCCCCGACGGGGCCTGGAAGCTCCGAAACCCCCTGAGCCGTAAGTTTACTTACCTTATAGTACTTGTCCATATTGTATTTGTATCTTTAATATACATATATATATATGTATGTATGTTTGAAATGGATGTCCTTCAACGTAGCCGGTCGTCGTATAATCCCACTGTATCCTTCCGCGTGTATGCGATTCGTGTCCTAAATAAACTTGCCGATGTCGTCGTAAAGTCGCCAGTCGTATGACTGATGACCGGATATTTCTAAAACTAGCAATGTCACTATCACTCTGCGACGCGGGGAGTTTTGACTGGCCCTCCACGGGGGCGCTCTCCACCACTCCTTGGTTACCCAGGTAGCCCGCACGGTGGCGCTTCTGTCGCGCGGCCCAAGATGGCCTCCGCTCTGCCGCTAACCTCACTTTTCACACACAGTACTTTCAATCGTTTCTCTCGCCTCTATACCAGCGAGCTCCCCTATTTCTTGTATTCCCACTCATTCCGGAGCACTAGAAACTTCACTTTCGTGCACGTTTCGGCCCGAATTCTTTAATTTACCCAGATATTTCGGTTATGCCTACAGAGCGACGTGCACGTGTCCGTTCTGCTTGCCGCCATCATTTGATCCCCCCAACAGCCGACTCAAACTACTCACTATGGAAAGCCTCCAGGAAACTCACGCGCCCCCCACAAATAATACCTCCAATCCGCCGTCCGCAGGGTGGATGGGCGCATAGCCCTATAGAAAAAGCCAACCTATTTGCCAAACACTTGACTGAAGTATTCCAACCCCATTCCTCCATAGCTGCAGCGGACGTCACCGAATACCTGCACACTCCCTTCCAAATGTCCCCTCCTATTGAACCCTTCACTTCTGCAGAGATCATAGAAGCAATCAGTCGCCTAAACCCCAAACTCACGACCTAATAGGAAATAAAGCAATCAAGGAACTTCCCATAAAAGGGATTGCACTCATCGCATCAATCTTTAACGCCATCCTCCGCCTTGAACACTTTCCTAAGGCGTGGAAAATCTCACTAATCACCCTCATCCCCAAACCCGGTAAACCAATATATGAAACCAGCTCCTATCGCCCAATCAGTCTTTTACCTGCCCTGTCTAAACTATTCGAGAGAATGCTCACGAATCGTCTCCTTCCACTCGTAGAAGAATTGAAAACACTCCCAGACCACCAATTCGGCTTCCGAAAACAACACTCAACAGTAGAGCAAATCCACCGCATAAGCCACATGATCAGCCAAACCCTTGAAAAGAAAAAATACTGCTCAGCCGCATTCCTAGACATCCAACAGGCATTCGATAAAGTATGGCATGAAGGGCTACTCTACAAGCTTAAAAAAATCCTACTCCACCCATACTACTCCATCTTAAAATCCTACCTAACCAACAGACAACTCATAGTTAAATGTCTAGACGCCACTTCCGCAACATTCCCAATAGAATCTGGCATACCAAAAGGTAGTTTCCTCGGACCCCTACTGTTATCCATCTACACTGCCGACTTACCCATATCAATCGAGGTAACAATAGCAACATTTGCCGACGACACAGCACTATTAGCTACCCACGCAGACCCGGCAATTGCCTCATCCACTCTCCAGCGAAGTCTCGACTCCATGGAAAAGTGGTTCCAAAAATGGGGTTTTAAAATAAACGAAAAAAAATCCTCCCGTGTAACCTTCACGCTCCGAAAACAAACCTGCCCCCAGGTCACCATTAACAACGCAATAATCCCAAGCAAGGACTCCGTAAGATACCTGGGCATGACCCTGGACAGGAGGCTAACTTGGAAAAAACATATCTCAGAAAAAACAAAGCAACTAAAGGAAAAACTAAGAAAATTCTGTTGGCTCACGGGCTGACGCTCCAAACTAAACATACAAAACAAAATAACCCTCTACAAGGCCGTACTAAAACCTGTCTGGACCTACGGAATCCAACTATGGGGAACAGCAAGTAACTCCAACATTGAAATACTCCAACGCTTCCAATCGAAAACGCTAAGATCCCTATTAAATGCACCCTGGTATGTTACCAACGAAACAATCCACCGTGACCTCAAGATACCTACAGTCAAAGATGAAATACACAAGTCCAGAAGCAGATATATCACAAGAGTCAACAACCACCACAACCCACTAGTCACCCAACTACTGGACACGACGGACCAGATCCGCAGACTAAAAAGAAAATACCCACTAGATTAAATCCTTAGTTCTACTAGAATCAACAATATAAAGCTATTATAATCCATGTCATTGTACCACGCCAAATTATGTTATTGAAAATTCTCAACGAGAATTGATTGTAAATATTCTAATAAATAAAAAAAAAAAAAAGAAAAAAAACCTGCATTGATTGATTGTTGCGGCGATTACTAGCGGAAGGCAAGCGACTACTTGACCAATTGGCTTGCCGTTCTTTTCGTGAGTAGCGTTCTAAGTCGGCTGCTTTCTTTTCAGCTTCTTCAAGATTCAAGGGTTCAATGATTAATAATGTTCGGCCTATTTCGCGCCTGAATCCCTTTAGGTACACACGGACAATCTTCTTTGTAGTTTCTTCGATCATTAGCTTGCGTAGAAGTGGTTGTGGGTACTCGTTGGTTACTGCGTACAGTAAACGGTTGAGTATTCTTCTGAACCGAATATTAAAACTCTGCACTGATTCTTCCCGTCCCTGTCTCAACTCTTTTAATTGTTCCCGATATTCTTCCGAAGTCACTTGAGCTGCCACATTGTTCCTCAGTGCGTTGTACAGATCACTGTAGCACTCAATGGGGATGTTGCGGATACTTTGAGCTGCTTTTCCTACGATTTTTTCTGCCTTTATTGCTTTTAGCAATAAATCTTGCTCCATGCAACGGTCTTTCATACTGCTCACTTCTTTGATAAATTCTTCCACACCTACATCATCGTCTCCGTTGAGCATTGGAATACAACGTATTGCATCCTTAACTCACAGAGTGGAAAGAGCGGGTGGAAAATAGCCTCTTTCTTCAACCTCGGGTTGTTCGGTGTCGATGTGCGCAGGTGGAATGACTGGAATCGTTAACCCGGTCGGTTCGCGTGCCCTAACCGTACTCCCGGTGCGATTAATCGCTGTCGATTCACTTTCGTTGCTTTCAGTAATGATGGAACCAGAATCATCGGTCGCAAGGGATCCGAACCCAGTCCGTAGCTCTGCGACGGTTCTCCTAATATTTCCGATTTCTGCTACCCAGCATCTATTTGTTTCGTCACTTTGCATAGACAAACGTAACATATCCTCTTGTAAACGGGCAATACTCTCTTGCTGTTTTTGAATGCTATCCAATATTGTTCGCAACGTTGGATCCGTTGAGGTAGAAGTTTGAGATTCGTTTGTCTTAGACATCTTCCTGCTTTCGGGCGAAGATGAGTCTTGGCTACTGAAGCTAGATTTTCTTTCACGGTAACGTACGAAGGAATCCAGTTTACCTTCCTTTGTCACTTCACTCGGTTCGTGATAGTTACTTCGTTGTTGCGGATGACCGTAGTCCCAAATAATTCTATCTTCCGTAGATGATGAATGTCTTTTGGTTTCCGAACAAACACTTTTCACTATCCTGGCAGTAATCGCCAAAAATGTCACGTAAAATAAAAAGCAGGAGGCTCGAACGAAAAGAAAAAATTAAGATAACAAAAAAACAAGAGAATTTATTTCTGAATTTACACTGACTGCGATTTTGTTCTGAGCTCCAGCCGTGACTTTCCAAGACTGAAGCTCTTACAATTTGACTTTCGGTAACATCTGTTTCTTCTTTGTTTGTCATCCCTCAATATCCCCACTACCCTGTAGGCGTACGTGACCGTTGTCACACTTCTAGGACATTCGGTGGAAGGACCGTTAGGATACAGATGACTCATTAGGCACTTCGGCGATATACATTGTCGCCAAGGCCGCCACATCTCTATCTCCATCATCGGTCCATCGGATTTGAAGTATGCCGGTCGTGACAAGAGCAAGGTCGTTCAAGATGAAATCCTCGGCCCTTGTTAAATCGTCTCGGTCGGGGTCGAACAATGCGTTCGCCAGCATCCTCGTTTCTCGGTGATTGCACATAAAGCTGCCATTACTAGAACTTCAGTGGGCGGTAAGCGCTGGTGCTTTTTCCAGTCTCGCGTTCGCGCTTACTCTTACGCACAGTTCGCCGCTGCACTCGCGTGCGTTTGCAGCCGCGTTCATCCGTCCATGTGGCTGCCAGTCGTAGCACGAAGCTCGTTCATCGCGTTTACTCCACTTTTTCGTCGAAACCTTCTGTCCGGGGGTATCGCGATCGACCCGAGATCCGATCGATCTCGTCTTATCCTTCCGTCCTTTTCGCGAAAGTCGTTCGAATTTCTCTGACGCGCGCGTGGAAAATACTGGCGCGAATCTTCGAGTTAGTGAGAATCTTTGGCTCGAATTTGATGATTCGTTCGCGTGGGAATCGCACGGCGAGGCGTGCGATTGTCGCGATCGCTCTTATCGCTCGCTCCACTTACGTTCCGCTTCGTTCTACCGACTACTAGTTTGCTGCATTCCCGGTTACTTTACTGGTGGTGAATCGTTAATCGACGCGAGTTACCGCCGACGAGTTTGTTACGATACGCAAGTACAGTGGAAAAATGAGTTTAGCGAAACAGTTTCGTAAAGCTAAACGATTGGACGAATCGAAAGGAATTGGAAGTCGTTCTAAGAATTCTGTTCGAAGACAGCTTTGAGAAGGCGAACGGCGATTGAAAAAAGAAGAAATTGAAAGACGTCGAAGGAAATCGAGAAACGTTCGAATTCAACGAGGCAGTTTCGTACGCCTAGAGAGGACGATCGAAGGAAATTGAGAAAGATTCGTCTGTAATTTAAGATTCTGTATCAATTTGGTATAAATAGGTCGAGCAAATATTCACGGTTAATCTTTTCGATAAAACACTACCTACAAAACCACTGCATTCTATGATTTCATTTCATCTCTGGTGTACCGTAGAATCCGTCCCGAAAACCAACGATTCACCTTCGTATTACTTCCGCGCGAGCTACGTGATGAAGCGCGAGACATTGAAAATGTTAGAACGCGAGAGTATCGTCGCATCCGCGTCTATATGACACGGCGTTTCGAACGCGTTACGTACCGGCGAAATGAAATGAGAATATCGGGTCTGCGAATTAGCTGCTTTCATTGCGATAACTACGTCTGCGAGTGAACGAGCATGCCTGGCGAGTTTTGGGTAGCCAGAAAATCCTATTGAAATTTCGATCAAAGCGCGCGAGACATGACGCGATCGAAACTTCCCAGTTTTCTCCTCGCCACGTGGCTGCTCGGCACGATCGCTACTAAGTCGCGAATGAGCGACTTTCTGCAAAGCTTGCAGGAATACGAGATCGTTTACCCTCGAGTGATCCCGAATGAGAGCGCGCGGAACAGAAGATCGACCCACGAATACCGAGAAACTTGGCGCGAGTATCTTCACCAAGAGCCGGTGTTCCTCGAGATCAGCAACTGGACCTTAAGGACCATGGCCAACGATCCATTGATACTGTCGTCGAATTTCACCGTGAATTGGGTGCGCCAGGGTAAAACCAAGTCCGAGCGACGTAACGCCAAGGCGAACTGCGATCTTCGACAAGGCAGCTTGGAAGGAGACGCGAGTTCCTTCGTCGTCGTGACGATATGCGAAGAAGAAGTGTACGCCTTGATGTTGATCGGGCAGAGATCGTTCTTCGTTCAGCCGCTGACGAATGGCCAGCATGTGATGTTTCAGCCGAAAAACGAAAAGTGGTGGTCGATCAGGAATAATTCGAGCTTCGTGTCTGTGAATCCGGAAAATCCTGCAGGTGAGAAGGATCGTTATCGCGATGGCTTTTCATCTTTCGTTAGACGGTTGGATGTAGGTGATTGGTTGATCGATTTACCGACTTCCTTGCCAATTATGTTATAAGCTTCTTACTTTGCGATCCGCCGTTAATTGCTTCTTCTATTCTAAAATTGACTCTGATCGTGATACTGTAAGAACTGATAGCGTCGATATGATAATACCATACATAGAGTATGAGAGTAATCGTAGTACAAACGAATATATATATATTCGGTTTAATAAATTTAATTTAATAAATTTAAACCGTCAAACAGGAAGGGCTTAATCTGCAGGCAAAAAGAAGAAAAAGAAATAATCATTTACAAAGCGAACGACCATTAGCTAATTCCAATTTGAAAATATAGCTAAAGTCAAAGTCATTTTGAACAAATGTTTCCTGTACGCGTTACCGTTTGGCATGGACGAACGTCTCGGACGTTGATGTCCGTACATTTATATATATGTCGGATAGAAGTCAGGATTAAGGAGATGGGCGTTTAATGAATTTTCATTAGGGTTGGCCATTGCCGTGATACGATGGAGAGTTTATTAGCACAGACTTATTAACAAGATTAGGCACTCGTAGCACTAGTGATAATGACCTTAGGTTCGAAACGAATCCGCAGTCCACGGGACTCTTTTATTCTTTACTCGTAGGCAACGCCTAGGTGGTACTCTCAGTTAGCCCGCGAAGTAAGCACTCTATCGAAATGATATCTTAGTCGATGAAATCGTACTCGAAGCTCTCACGATGACACTGTCTAGGAAAAATTGCCCCACTCTCTAGCGACACCAGGTCTTTTATATTCGTGGAGACAAGTCTTCGTTCAGAGAGTGAGGGAAATTGCCGTTGTTGTTAATTAGTCAGTCTTTGGAAGTGTCCTTCACGGAAAAGACTGTTTGCCTATTTTCGTTAATCAAGGTTTAAGGTTTATGACGGGTCGATGTTTTGCGAATATGTCTCGACAACCGGCAATCGACCTACCCATAGAATGGGGTCTGCTTATGACGAGCCATGAGACAGAAATCGTTAGTATGCTTACTGTCAAGTGCCGTTACAACTATTTCTTTTTATGGAGGGCTATAGACTTTTTCATGACTTTGTTAGAAAAACGTTCGTCCCTTGACCGCGGCTACGTTCGGTGACTGGTTGTCACCTCGAACCCAAACTCATTCTCATAGATTGCAGGCAATTACAATCGGGCTGAAGGACGGTGATTGTTTAACTACGGCTATGGTGAAATCCAAACTACAATATTAGGGGTTTTTCCCCGGTTTCAACGGAAGGCTCCGGTGTCGGAGCCTTATATATATATGTCGGAGATGTCGGACATATATATATGTCGGACATATATATATGTCGGAGATGAAAGAGCACCGGAGCCTTCTCCTCGGAACATTGGGAAGACACCTAGTACTGTAATTTAGATTTCACCATAGCCGTATTAAGAAAACCGTTGTCATTCGATCCGACTGTACTTATTCGAGATTTATGATAGTGAGCTCGGGCTCGAGGCGACAACCAGTCGCCGAACGTAGTCGCGGTCAAGGGGATGAACGTTTTGTTTAACCAAGGCAGGAAGTAACTCTATAACTCTCCTTAAAAGAAATGCTTGGGACAGGGTGCGATGGTAAATGTCTCAATGGTTTCTGTCCCGTGGCTCGCCACACGCAGACTATGCTTCGAGTAAGACGATTACCAGATGTTGATGCGTCTCCACAGTACATGTTCGGCTAGCCCGAGGACCTGCTATAAATCTTAAGATCTGTTTAACTAAGGTCCTTCAAACCGACAAACAGTCCTCGTTCCAACTACGAGAAAATAGGAGAAATCTATTTTTCTCACGAACGACGCTTCCTCTTCTCGAACTTTCTCTTAAGGGCGGCTAGCACCCTTCCCTAACCACCAACATGGAAATTGACCAATTAACAGTAACGCCAATTTCCCTCACTTTCCGAATGAAGGCTTTTCTCCACGAATCCGATGATTTCGTGCCCTTGGGCACACCCATCATAGTTTTCCTCGACAGCGTTACCGTGATGGAGAACCACTCTCCGGTACGATCTCAAAGACGATTCAAGTAACTCTCAGATACGTAGTGATTGCCTCGTGCATTAACATTGAGTACAACTTAGACGCTGAGGAAAAGTAGAGTCCGTCATCCCCTTGACCGCGGATTCGTTAGTGAGCCTAGGATCATTGTCATTAGCTTCTCGAGTACCTAATTATCCGATTACTTGTCCAATTCCATCATAGTCATATTTGCACTAGTAAATATCTCCTCTATTGCATAATGATCACGTCTAGCGCCAATAGGGATTCGTTTCACGCCCTCGACCCTAACTCAAATCTTAACGACGACCCGACATCAGAAGTGGGATCCGTGCCGATTATAACAGTGCTAGAACTTACGATCATCGTGCTCAAGTCGCAAGTCGTGCGCAATTCAGTCGCTAGTGCAAATCGAGTGTGAAACCTAACAATTATCGCTACCACGTTTTAACCCTTAAAATCGCGTGCTCCGACTCCGCTGCATGGGGCGCAGCTGCCAACCTGATTATGGAAGGAAACTATAATTTCAATAACGAGTGGCGAGTCGACTTCTACGTACTGGAAGCACCAACGGATAGATCAAGTCATCTGGGTGAGTCGTTTCCATTTTACTCCGATTCGGGAGCCGAGCGTTCACTAATTAAAGTGTCCGCGGCCTCGAGATTTTCTGGCAAAGGGATGACTGACATATTAGTAATGCGAGGAGTAGGGAATACCTGTATTAAACATACGCCTCCCATTTGTTCATTGTGTGTATTAATGATTTTTACATCGAAGATAATTTCTCATGTCCTTGCTGATAGTTATTTGAAATATGATGTCGCGATTAGTTGCGGAACTCTAAGTCTGGGTTTTGACGTAACATTACACAAAATAGCCTCGCTATGTGTAAAACAAAAATGATTGGTGTCTGTAATGAAACCACTGCAAACGAGATCGTCGTTAATGAAGTTGACGCTGATGTACATGGTAATAATAAAAGTCGATCAATTTCGCTTCTCGACAAATTCAAAGATTCATTCGTTACGGGTTTCCTACGTATTCGCGTAAATGCAGGCCGGTTAGAAATACGATTAACTGATCCTAACACCACCGTAGGAGGAAGTCCTTATAGACTTAGCGAGGAGGAGCGGAGAGCGGTACGTGAGAAAATAAGCGTTCTAATTAAAGCAAAGATTATAAGGCCTAGTAATTCGCCATTAGCGAGCCGTAACTCGTGAAGAAACAAAAACGGCTCAGATAGATTACGAATGGATCCCCGAGATCTAAATCAAAGTATCGTCAAGGATCGGTACCCTTTACTCCTTATTGCGGATCAAGTCGCGAGATTGCAAGAGGCGAGATATTTTATTAGCCTGGATATGGCCAGCGGGTTTCACCAAATTTCTATTTATCCTAATCCAACGGAGTTTACAGCGTTCGTTACCCCGACAGACAATGTGAGTAGATAACGATGCCGTTTGGACTGAAAAATTGCACCGTCCGTCTTTCGAAGGGTCATTCGCAAAGCCTTAGGTGACCTCGCTCATTCGTATGTTGATATTTATTTCAATGACGCCCTAATTATTGCCAACTCGATAGATCAAGCTTTAGAAAGATTGAACACCGTATTAGATACCCTCGTAAAAGCCGAATTCTCTTTTAATTTTGCGAAACGTTCTTTTCTAAAGACATCGGTGCTCTATTTGCGATATGTAATTCATAACGGAGAAGTTCGTCCTAACCCGGGTAAAATACACACCTTAAGTTCTTCACCTGTGCCAACGACCGTTACACAGTTCAGGCAGTTCATAGGGTTAGCTCCGTACTTCCGAAAATTCATCCCTAAATTCTCACAGATGATGAAATCCCTGTATGCGCTCATCTCAGATAACAGAAATATAACTTGGACAGATAGACACGAGAAAATAAGACAACAGGTAGTTTCCGCCCTGACCGACGCGCCGGTGCTAACGATATTCAACCCCAATTACCCGATAGAACTACATACTGACGCTAGCTCGGAGAGTTACGGGGTGATTTTGACGCATCAAGCCGAAGGTAAGAACAAGGTAATAGGGTATTACAGTAAAAGAACCAGCCCCGCGGAATCCAGATATCACTCCTATGAACACAATACATTAGCTATCGTAAACGCCGTAAAACATTTCTGTCACTATCTATAGGGACGGGAATTTCTTGTCGTCACGGATTGAAACTCGTTGAAAGCATCGAGTAATAAAGTACATTTAAATGACAGGGACCATAGGTGATGGGCTTACTTGCAGACTTTTATTTTTGACATTATGTATCGGGAAAGTAAATGGACGGCTCACAAATTTCTTGTCGCGAAACCCCACAGGCGTTGACCCTATTAAATTCGACAAAATCAAAGAGAAAATAGTTGACTGGCCGAAATTTCGGAAGATTGGCTATTAGCGGGACAACGTTGTGATTCTCAAACCTTGGAAATCGTCAAGGGATTGCAAAACGATGGACTCGCGGAAGACATCGCGAATACATACGAATTACGGTTCGGTACTCTGCACCGTAGGATACAAAGAAAAGGCAGGATTCTCTGTGTACCTATAGTCCCAAGATGTTTTAGATAGTCTGTTATTAACCATGTGCACCAGTCAATTATGCACTTAGGTTGGGAGAAAACGCTGGAGAAACTATACGAGTATTACTGGTTCGAAGGGATGGCGAAGTACGTTCGCCGATTCATTGAGAACTGTCATGCTTGTCAAGTTTCGAAAGCTAGTTTAGGTAAGATACAAGCCGAACTGCATCCTATACCTAAGACCAGCATACCCTGGCATACGGTCCACATGGACATAACAGGCAAGTTGAGTGGTAAAAGCAATTCAAAGGAGTACGTCATTGTTTTGATCGACGTCTTCACTAAATTCGTATACCTGCATCATACTCGTAAGATAGATTCCCTTAACACCATTAAAGCGCTTAAATCCGCTATATTTTTATTCGGGAGTCCCTGCCGGATAATACCAGATCGGGGAAGATGTTTTAAGGGTAAAAGAATTTCGAGAATTCTGCGAAAGCAAACGAATTAAAGTTCACTTGATAGCGATCGGTGCTAGTAGAGCCAATGGGCAGGTAGAGCGTGTTATGGGTACATTGGAAAATATGTTCACGGTAGTAGAGACGACCGGGCGGCCGCGGCAAGACGCGATTGGGGAAATACAGTTAGCTTTGAATTGCACCACCAACCGCGTGACAAACTCGAGCTCATTAGAACTACTAATAGGTAGAACGGCAAGACTTCACGATCTGTTGTTACCCGATAACATCAAAAGTATCGATATCTCCAATATAAGACGACAGGCAATAAAGTGGATGGAAACTAGTGCTAGGTATGATGAGGATGGATTTGACAAAGCTAAAGCTTAAGCGGTCAGGTTTAACCTCGGTGATTTCGTATTACGCAAGAATGAGGAAAGGAATCAAACCAAACTAGATCCAAAATTTAGAGGTCCACTTGTAATAGCAGAAGTCTTGGAAGGGGACAGGAATATCCTAAAGACATTAGACGGTAAGCGATCGTACAAATACAGTCACGACAGGTTGAGGAAAATGCCAGATGGTCGCATCCCTACTGAGTTGGATGTCTGTAGTGAAGGCAATAACAGTGACCATGACGATATGAGCACTTCGACCTCGGAAGATCAGTAGCACTATGCCAGTAACACCCGGCAGAGCGAGTTCGCACGTGTTTCGGGGAAATAATGTGATAAAGTTCAGAGAGAACGTGTGATGTAGTTCACACGCTTTTTGTGGTAATAGTGTGATGAGGCTCAGTGAGAACATGCGATGTGACTCGCATGCATCTCGGGGCGACAGTGTGATGAGGCTCAGTGAGAACATGCGATGTGACTCGCATGCATCTCGGGGCGACAGTGTGATGAGGCTCAGTGAGAACATGCGATGTGACTCGTATGCATCTCGGGGCGACAGTATGATGAGGCTCAGTGAGAACATGCGATGTGATTCGCATGCAACTCGGGGCGACAGTATGATAAGGCTCAGTGAGAACATGCGGTGTGGTTCGCATGCATCTCGGGGCGACAGTATGATAAGGCTCAGTGAGAACATGCGATGTGATTCGCATGCATCTCGGGGTGACAGTATGATAAGGCTCAGTGAGAACATGCGGTGTGGTTCGCATGCATCTCGGGGCGACAGTATGATAAGGCTCAGTGAGAACATGCGGTGTGGTTCGTATGCATCTCAGGGCAACAATATGGTAAAACTCGGTGAAACCGTGGAACAAGGCTCTATGTGCTCACACGATCTAGAAGACCGAGATCCTTTGGAGTGCGAAATCGAAAATGGTCCATCATGCCGTTACGATCCGACTAATAACCTGCAGGATGCAACTATCACCTTGAATACAAACTATAACGCTACTAATTTTCATTATCTTATATTTCTTTGCTGCCAAACCCCCGAACAGGATTTGTTGCTACACTGGACCCTTGCCTTATTCGAACATCTAGTTGTGAATAATGTCAATTGTATCGAGTCTAATGTTAGGAAACTCAATATTTTAGTTACACACGAGGACGTGTGATAGTCAGAATGGCCGTGTCGGAGATGAAAGAATACTGGAACCTTCCCTTCGGAACTTTGGGAAGACCCCTAGTATTGTAATTTGGATTCCACCATAGCCGAATTAAGAAACTGTTGTCATTCGATTCGACTGTACTTATTTGAGATTTATGATAGTGAGCTCGGGCTCGAGGCGACAACCAGTCGCCGAACGTAGTCGCGGTCAAGGGATGAACGTTTTGTCTAACAAAGGCATGAAGTAACCCTATAGCTCTCCTTAAAAGAAATACTTAGGACGGGGCACGACGGTAAGCATTTCAACGATTTCTGTCCCGTGGCCCGCCACACGCAGACTCTATTCTTTGAGTAAGATGATTACCAGATGTCGACGCGTCTCCACAGTACATGTTCAGCTAGCCCGAGGACCTGCTATAAATCTTAAGATATGTTTAACTAAAGTCCTTCAAACCGACAAACAGTCCTCGTTCCAACTACGAGAAAATAGGAGAAATCTATTTTTCTCACGAACGACGCTTCCTCTTCTCGAACTTTCTCTTAAGGGCGTCTAGCACCCTTCCCTAACCACCAACATGGAAATTGACCAATTAACAGTAACGCCAATTTCCCTCACTTTCCGAATGAAGGCTTTTCTCCACGAATCCGACGATTTCGTGCCCTTGGGCACACCCATCATAGTTTTCCTCGACAGCGTTACCGTGATGGAGAACCACTCTCCGGTACGATCTCAAAGACGATTCAAGTAACTCTCAGATACGTAGTGATTGCCTCGTTCATTAACATTGAGTACAACTTAGACGCTGAGGAAAAGTAGAGTCCGTCATCCCCTTGACCGCGGATTCGTTAGTGAGCCTAGGATCATTGTCATTAGCTTCTCGAGTACCTAATTATCCGATTACTTGTCCAATTCCATCATAGTCATATTTGCACTAGTAAATATCTCCTCTATTGCATAATGATCACGTCTAGCGCCAATAGGGATTCGTTTCACGCCCTCGACCCTAACTCAAATCTTAACGACGACCCGACATATATATATGTCGGAGATGAAAGAACACCGGAACCTTCCCTTTGGAACTTTGGGAAGACCCCTAGTATTGTAATTTAGATTTCACCATAGCCGTATTAAGAAACTGTTGTCATTCGATCCGACTGTATTTATTTGAGATTTATGATGGTGAGCTCGGACTCGAGGCGACAATCAGTCGCCGAACGTAGCCGCGGTCAAAGGGATGAACGTTTTGTCTAACAAAGGCATGAAGTAATTCTATAGCTCTCCTTAAAAGAAATACTTGGGACAGGGCACGAGGGTAAACATTTCAACGATTTCTGTCCCGTGGCTCGCCACACGCAGACTTTGTCCTTCGGGTAAGATGATTGCCAGATGCCAACGCATCTTCACAGTATATGTTTAGCTGGGCGAGGACCCGCTACGAATATTAAGTTTCAATTATACAAAGTCTTTCAAATAGACAAATAGCCTGTGCTCCAACTACGGGAAGATAAGAGAAATCTATCCTTCCACGAACGACGCTTCCCGCTAGCAACTTTTCCCAAGGACAGCTAATATCTTTCTCTAACCACCAACATGGAAATTGACCAATTAACAGCAACTTCAATTTCCCTCACCCTTCGAACGAAGACTTTTCTCCGCGAATCCGATGATCTCTTGGCACTCTCATGATCGTGCCCTTAGGCACACCCATCATAGATTTCTTCGACAGCGTCACCGCGACGGAGAGCCACTCTCTCTAGTGTGATCTCATCGGCAATCGACCTGTCTTTCGTATACGTAATAATTGCCCCTTGCTCTAACATACAGTGTAACTTAGACGCTAACGAAGGGTAAAGTTCGTCATCCCGTTGACCGCGGATTCGTTATTGAGCCTAGGATCATTGTCATTTGCTTCTCGAGTATCTAATTATCGCGATTACTTGTCCAATTCCATCATAGTCATATTTGCACTAGTAAATATCTCCTCTATTGCATAATGATCACGTCTAGCGCCAATAGGGATTCGTTTCACGCCTTTAACCCTAACTCTAATCTTAACGCCAACCCGACATATATATGCATTTCTGATAATCATTTTCAACTCGCACAGGAAAGAAACATCACTGAGGCTACCGTGAATTAAATTCGCGTATCAAGTAACAGGATAGATACGATTCATACGAAGCTTTGCGTCGTTATTCGAGGTAGGAAAAGCTTTAGCAGTGATATCGAGAAAAGCGAAACTACGAAATCATCGCTGTCGTCGAGACAGAAATTGCTGCGAATATCGCGGAAAGCAGAGCGACGGTAAAGAGTATTACAGGAAAAAGTTGTTCGGAATATTAGCCTTGGCAAACATATTTCAAAGCCGTTGAATATGGCGAGATTGTCCGCTTTGTAAATATTTACCGAAAAACATGTCGTACGAAGCTGGGCAATAAACGCGTTTTTCCACAGATACAAACAAGTATCGTACGTATGAAACAAGTAACGACGAATTTTCCATTTCACAGCACGCGACAATTGACCGTATTATCAGCGTTTCGTCAGAGTTTCAAGAACTGCGTTTTCTTTTCTGTATTTATGGTTTCGCAACTGTAAAACGGAAGGTTTATTCTGGAGATGCGAGTTCGCGTGAACAACTAGCGCAACGAGTAAAAACACGCGGTTTTTGCAAATCGATCGAATTGTTAGCAACTGTGTGTACGAGATCGTATTACTCCCATCGTTGATCGATGTCAGGCTTCTATCCGAGCACACGGACAACGTTCTCCAACGACCAATCAAACATACCAGATAATAATTATTCATTGTATCATTATTGTAGCTATTAACGACACGGGCTTGTTGTCGCATGATAAAAAGCATGCAACTGCGCTGACACGATAATACAGCGAACTTTTGCACGCTGCGATGGAAAACGCGTCGTTACCTGTTTCGTACGAACGATACTCGTTTGTAATTCTGTAAAGAAACGTCCGTTGACGAACATTATATAAAGTTCTTCCTTCTTCTTCTTCTTCTTGTCTGTAAATCAACTCCTTACAATTTGACGGTTTAAACACACGGTTTTCGCACACCCCGTATATACAGGATGCAACGGAACAACGTCTGAAAGCGAGAACAACGCGAATCCTTGTGGAAAAATGAAGAAAAAGTATAGGATAAAACGTTCTCATTTTCGACTTGGAGAATCGAGTCTGAAAATTTATCAAGTATACTCGAACTGTATCTGAATATCGGTTCGAATAATAAATTTATTTAATTATATAATTAATTTATTACAAAGGAAATACAATCTGGATGTGAATGTTAAATGGAAACAAATTTTGCTAAGTTGAAAATCGATCGTATCGTAATTACCACGACTCGTTGTTTACAGATTAAAAATCTGTTTTACGAATACGAGGAGCTATATATCTACTATTATTAATCAATTTTTATGAAAAATTTCGTACGATGCGCGGATAAATTCTAATTTGATAAATTGTTGGAAACGTGGAAAATTGAATGCAATAAAATTACGTGGCACGGTTTACACGGTTGCAACTTTATGACCCACTTAGGTCAAGTAGCAATGAAATTTATTGCATATATCGGAAATTCAAGGCACGTAATTGGCAGTTTATAAACAAATTATTTGTTCTCTTAATTAAATTGCCCGCGTCGAAAGCTGTGAAACGTTTTTGTATCGAAATCGAAGAATCCAACATCGCGATCCTATGAATCGAAGAATGCGACGTAAATGTTCGAAGTATGGTTGAGAAACGATAGAAAATTCCAAGTGTTACGCTGTATTTCTCGTTCGATTTAAATCGAAATTTTAATGAGGAACAGCGCCGATTGATATTTAAAAGTGAAACGGTTAAGAGCAACGATACAGGTTTTGTTAAAAGCAATTGGTCTACTTACCTCGCTGTTTAAACGGGTTTGTTTGACGTTACTTTGATCAATTTCCATTGACACTTTTATAGATAGCATTCTTTTTTACGGATGGAAAGCCGTCTGATGGAAATTTGTCTGAAATGTCCGTCGTAAAATTGCATTTTCGCGGGCAACAGAAAACAATGGAATTTTGTACAAAAGCGCAATACTTTAATTAGCGCAAAATTCCATTTTCCCCGCTGGGAAATTGAATTTTCTATTAAAGCGTGATACGTTTAATCAGCGGTGGCGTAATTTCAACAAACTAACAACTGGAATATTGACTTGTCACAATTTTGTGACACCGTATATGTCGTTGATACGTTCCAGTCTGGTCGTATTTACAATTTCAGAAATTTTGCAACTATTTTTTCATTTTATCCGTAACGAGAATAGCGAAGATAAGACAGGCAAACGTGGTAAAACGTTGATAATTCGGTTACAGGGAAATCGAATAAATTTGAAGTTGAAGAAAGTAAGAGAAAGTCGAAACGAAGCAAACGCGATTCCTTAAGCCACGATGTTCAGGGATTTTATAATCTTTCCGGTGACGTCTTCGACGTGGAATACCCAGAAGCTGAGAAATTGATTCTGTACGATGAAAAAGACGATGTCTCCACAGAATACAACGATACAATAGTGGAAGAATTATCGATCGACGTAAATCCTGTTGAGAAATGCTCAGTTGGTATGACCGCTAGTTACTAAAAGGTTACTAGGGTTATGTTGGTACGACTCCTAACGACGCTCTTTTGCCATAGGAGTCGACCACGCCTTAATTGCTAAGACGCATTGGGAGAGTTTAGACGTTTGCTGTGTGATTTGGTGTTTTGTATAAGAGATAAAATAAAAGGTGTGATAACCAATCCGAGTGGATCCGAGATTGATTATCAACCCCAACCTATATAAAATAACAAATCCCGAGGAAATTGGATACTTCTCTGGTCCTAAATGGCAAAGGAACAGATTATCAAGTAAGTCAAATATTTTTCCAAATGCCATTCTTGTACAATCGTTGCTTTTCTACTTACCACGTACAATATAGCGGTTAATAAATTAACGAATCATCGAATATTACTGAAAGAAAGAAATTGTACTGATATTCCAATCTATCGTGTACAAAAGTAATAATAACAGCATGTAATATAAGAATAGCTTATCTTCAGCCTTAAAAGGAACTCGGTTTACAATTATTCTCCCTATTGCGTTCCACTCTCGCTTGATCTTCTACACGTTCATCTATATTTCGCTGTTTTTAATTTATTTTATTATTCCCTGTCTATTACACATATGTATATTGTCCATTGCACGAATCTTTATCTATCTTGCCTAATTTAATGTAAAAAAATAGAAAAATAGAAAAATTTGCTGGAGGAATACGTTTACCAAAATTTGTCAAGAATTTTAAAGAAATTTGCAGGATGAAATTCACGGTGATACCGAATTGATATTTTTGAAATTATACTTTTGAAATAATTATTTATATCATAATAATTATTCCACGAATACTTGCTCGTAGATATTAATTTATGCTTTTAATAATCATGCGTTTAAGCTATCAAGTCGAGTCGAGTAGACTTTCTAATTTCGTGGAAGATAAGTCGATTTCTAAGATAAGTCATTTCATAGAGAAAAGACCAGCTGCTAAGGATTCGCCGCCACGATGGCTAGAGCTTGGAATAGCTGCTGATTACTCCGTGGTAGATTTTCATGGAATTCGAGTACAGCAATATATCTTGGCTCTTTTAAACATCGTAAGTAATACCAAACGAAATTCTGTTATTATACTTAGATATAGAATACCTCCTCCTACATATGTACGCAAGCAACCGGGAAACATAGGGCAGAGTTATGCGTATCTCTGTATTTTCAAGGTACGCTACTTGCTTTCAAACATCTCGATCGTATATTCGGATGGAAGCTCTGTATTTTCTGTTTACACTGTTCAAAGCTTGCACGTATCTTTTAAAAAGTTCAGCGAATAATTTATCCGTAATGGAATTTTGTAATCGATTAATTTCAGCCATTCGGTAATTGGTTTTCCAATGCTGTTGAGATTAATAACGTACATTTCCTAAGATAAATATAACGAATAAAATTAATTTTTTAGGAAAATTATATAAGATACGATGTATTTACGAGAGTTTTGAATAATAATTTATTTGTATGGCTGTAATACTGTTTTAACGCCTGTTACATTTTCGTACGTATTTTAATCCTAGGTCAGTGCAATTTACATGGACCCATCGCTCGAATCCAACATGATTCTAGTGATCGTACGAATGATTTTATACGCGGAAAAACGAGACGTTATGGTAAGCGATTTCCATTAAATTAAATCATTTAACTAAAGTAGTAACTATCTGAGATACGCCTATGCGAGTGTCAATTATTTTATTTTCTACTTATCTGTACAGTGTATGGTATATAAATTATATAGGTCAAAATATCTGCGCATGACGTTCTAGATCGATAAAATGCAACGAGTTCCATTTTGTTAAATTGGACAACCGTGAACGATCCCTTGAAAACAAATTTCCAAACAAACAATTTTCACGGATCATTGACAAACCTCGCATTTATCGTGTATCCGAAATATCTGTATAATCGACTATTAAACCTTTTTCATCTCTTAAGAATCTTAATTTAATGTTATAGACCTATGATAATATCATTGATATACGACACTTGCGATTCCTTTTACTTTTCTTTTTCTGCTATTCTTCTCTGCTGTTGAATCAACATTTCAACATTTTTCAGGAAGATTAAAATACTAATAGCGTTACAAGTTACATTTGATTACAATCAACAACACGATTACTTGCACATATATTTATTATCATTGACGAATATTTATATATAGTATATAATGCATGATGTAATAATAAATATAATATATTCGTAATATTTGCTAGCTTTTATTAAGAAAATATTAAACGTTGTCGTAGGTCCGCCGTGGCGATGCCAGACGATCTCTCGAGAACGTGAACAAATGGAACAGAATGATGCTGTCCTCGAAGGACGTAAATCACGATGTTGCTGTATGGTTGACGCGATTAGATATAGGAGGTCCTTCCGGTTACGCACCTGTGTCAGGAGTATGCTATCCCGCGAGATCGTGCGCGTTAAATCGAGACGAAGGCTTGACCAGCACCTTTATCATCGCTCACGAAGTAGCACACATGTGAGTGTCCCACATGTTGGGATATCGTTGGCAAACTGAAATATTTATAACTGGCCTGGGTATTTACGCAGAGACCGTGTGCTATTTATTTATGCAAATACGTACTTTTACGAGAATAATTTGAAAAATGAAATCTCCATAGGAGAACTTATTATCTTTACCGAATATCACAACGAGTACTGTACTTTGAATCTGCCATAGATTTTTGCGTATTATGTGCGTTCTTGCATTCCTCCTTTCACCTACGATGGCTCTTAAACAAGAAACGATATCGTAACGAGAAATACAACTTAGCTGAGCATCCACTTTGGTTCCACTAGTGTTGTCCCATACGACTTTGTGTTTGACCTCGCTATTAGGGGACTTTTTACCCAACGTTTCCTTCATCGCCTTCACTACCTTCGATTTATCGAACTTGAGACTTAAACTGGCCGTTACTAAATCTTTCGGCTTCTTCGACATCGGTTGGTGTCTCTTCCTGAACCAATTCGACGGTGCCATAAAGGTCGAAATAGCGGCTTTCGAGGATCCGCTAAGCTTACTTTTAGCTCCGTGCAATGTCGACACGTCGAAGCTATTGGAACGGAAGCTCTTCGATCGACTTCCTTTCTGTTCGGTCGTTTTTCCGGGCCAGTTTGATTTGCTATCGTCCCGGGAACTCGGCGCTTCCTCGCCGCATCCGTTGATTTCCATCGCGGAAGACGCTAACGAGCTTACGATCGATATCAGATCCGTATTAGAGCAGACAATGCCCGCAGCACCGGAAACGGATGCACTCGCGGCTCTTGGCAGTTCCGAGACGCGCTTTCGGAGAGAAGACGTCGGCGAAACCGACGGAGTAGGCATTTCAGAGAATCGTTGTTTCGGCTGTTGAGTGTAACGTTGAGCGGAACTGTTACCCTCCAGCGGCTGTATTTCGTACACTTGCTCCGTCGACGTCCTGTACATCCTTAAGCGCACCTGGCAAACGGATTGCTTTTATTCGAAAGACAGTTTCTTTTTTATCATAATTCGTGCGTTATGATACATGTTTCGATGATTGAGCCGTTAAGCGTGACAAAGCGATGGAATTGTTTTGTACAGAAATTCTGGTTCTAAAATTATGTTAGGGATTCTAGGGCGTAATAACATCTTGGAACGCAAAGTTATCGATGTGTCGATGAAAGTTAAGCGAGCTTTATCGAAGCACACGTTCGAGTCTTTGGGCGATTGCTAGGAATACGCGTAATGTTCTTTTCTGTGAGCTGAAAAGTTGAACGACTATAAAAGGCGTTTGTAGAGGATTTGAAAGCGGAAGAAGAGGCAGATTATTTAATACATAATATCTTCCTTTATAATATATCTAATATCCTAATAATTAGATGAACGTAATACAAATGTTTAGAATCAGAAATTATCTGTTTATATAGAGATCTGTTTGATGCAAGATCTAAAATCAATCAAATCGGATTGTATGGATTGTGTATTTGTCTGTGTTAATCCTTTGACGTCGATACCAACGATGTATATAGCGAATGGCGGTTATCAGCCAAGATTATGAGCACGTATGCAAACAGACTATAATATTTTGCAAGTATGAAATGTCTTGGTATGGTACGCTTTAATCTATCCATCCAAGTCAAAATAAGTATAAAAATCGCGTGGCAATCAACATATTAAAAAAAAAAAAAAAAAGGAGAAACAGATGCTTCTATTTATATTCATATTAAAATGATACATATTTGTAATTTTCTGGTAAACTATATCGGTACTCGCATGAAAGTAGATATAGTCATTGAGATTGTGGCACTTTAAATCTCAAATTTAATTCTTCAACACGTTGAGTGTTTAGGTGTTTAGGTGTTTAGGTGTTTAGGTGTTTAGGTACGCAAATAGACTAGAATATTTTGCAAGAATGAAATGTCTTGGTATGGTACGCTTTAATCTATCTATCCAAGTCAAAATAAGTATAAAAATCGCGTGGCAATCAACATGTTAAAAAAAAAAAAAAAAAAAAAAAGAAAAAGAAAAGGAGAAACAGATGCTTCTGATTGTTTAGTGCATTTTCATAAAATCTTCTAAATGTTTAAATCTCATAGAATAAAAGGGAGAGCATACGTTTGAGTATTACATCAACTTTAGTTCATACATGTAACAACATATTATTCTGCACGTAACAGTTACATTTAATGAAACATTTATTTATCCAGTAAATCCATATTCTCTATTAAACGTTCGTTTATTAATAAAACTGCCATAATCGCATTGTTCGCTTCCTTAATTATTTTTCAAAGTATAACGATAATCAATGATGCAACAGAAATATCACGTAACATCCCAACAATCTTACATGAGATTTTAGCTGTTTTTACTAAACAAATTAAGTCATTATTAAAATAAGTCATTATAATAATATATATATGTCGGAGATGACAGAACGCCGGAACCTTCCCTTTGGAACTTTGGGAAGACCCCTAGTATTGAAATTTAGATTTCACCATAGCCGTATTAAGAAACTGTTGTCATTCGATCCGACTGTATTTATTTGAGATTTATGATAGTGAGCTCGAGCTCGAGACGACAATCAGTCGCCGAACGTAGCCGCGGTCAAAGGGATGATCGTTTTGTCTAACAAAGGCATGAATTAATTCTATAGCTCTTCTTAAAAGAAATACTTGGGACAGGGCACGACGGTAAACGTTTCAATGGTTTCTGCCCCGTGGCTCGCCACACGCAGACTTTGTCCTTCGGGTAAGATGATTGCCAGATGCCAACGCATCTTCACAGTATATGTTTAGCTGGGCGAGGACCCGCTACGAATATTAAGTTTCAATTATACAAAGTCTTTCAAATAGACAAATAGCCTGTGCTCCAACTACGGGAAGATAAGAGAAATCTATCCTTCCACGAACGACGCTTCCCGCTAGCAACTTTTCCCAAGGACAGCTAATATCTTTCTCTAACCACCAACATGGAAATGGACCAATTAACAGCAACGTCAATTTCCCTCACCCTTCGAACGAAGACTTTTCTCCGCGAATCCGATGATCTCGTGCCCTTAGGCACACCCATCATAGTTTTCTTCGACAGCGTCACCGCGACGGAGAGTCACTCTCTAGTGCGATCTCATCAGTAATCGACCTGTCTTTCGTATACGTAATAATTGCCCCTTTCTCTAACGTACAGTGTAACTTAGACGCTAACGAAGGGTAAAGTTCGTCATCCCGTTGACCGCGGATTCGTTATTGAGCCTAGGATCATTGTCATTTGCTTCTCGAGTATCTAATTATCGCGATTACTTGTCCAATTCCATCATAGTCATATTTGCACTAGTAAATATCTCCTCTATTGCATAATGATCACGTCTAGCGCCAATAGGGATTCGTTTCACGCCTTTAACCCTAACTCTAATCTTAACGCCAACCCGACATATATATATGTCGGATTGAAGTCAGGATTATGGAGATGGGCGTTTAATGAATTTTCATTAGAATTAGCCATTGTCGTGATACAATGGAGAGTTTATTAGCACGGGCTTATTAACAAGATTAAGCACTCGTAGCACTAGTGATAATGACCTTAGGTTCGAAACGAATCCGCGGTCACGGGATGGTAAACGTATGTTCTCGCACAGTTCAAGTCTAACTCTTTGTTAACTAGATGTGAGGTATTCACTGGTTGTAAGGTGGCACTGTCATTCGTCTATGAGATCGTACGAAAGACTGAATCTCCGTCTCGACGATGCCGTCGAGGAGAACTATAATGGGTGTGTCTAAGGACATGAGATCCTCGGATTCGTCAACGAAAGCTTTCGTTCCAAAGGCGAGGGAAATTAGCGCTGTTGCTAATTGGTCGATCTCCATATCGGCCTTTTGAAAGAGATGCTGGCCGCCCTTGAGGGGAGGTTGTTGACGGGGGGCAACGCTCGTGGAAGATAGGTTTCTCCTATCTTCCCGTAGTTGCAACAAAGTCTATTTGACGGACTTCGCTTGACTAAATCTTAAGATCTATAGCGGGTCCTCACGTTAGCTAAACATACGCCACAAAGGCATGCCGACACCCGGCGATCATCTTACCCGGAGGACAAAATCTGCGTGTGGCGGGCCGCGGGATAGAAACTATTGAAGTATTTACTGCCACGTATCGCTACGACTATTTCTTTTAAGGAGAGGTATAGAGTTACTCTGTGCCTTTGTTAGATAAAACGTTCATCCCTTTGACCGCGGC
This sequence comes from Bombus affinis, assembly GCF_024516045.1. Lineage (NCBI taxonomy): Eukaryota > Metazoa > Arthropoda > Insecta > Hymenoptera > Apidae > Bombus > Bombus affinis. Next base: position 16,221,213 of record NC_066346.1, on the reverse strand, counting down.
TACGTTCGGCGACTGATTGTCGCCTCGAGCCCAAGCTCATGATCATAAATCTCGAATAATCGGAGCGGCATTTGTTTAATCTTAGTTACAGAGTTGCGGTATTCCCGCGAATCCAAGGAGGAGTTCCGATGTTCTTTCATCTCCGACATATATATATATATATATATATATATATATATATATATATATAGAGGTTGCAAGGCATTTATTGCAAACATATGCTTAACGAAAAATTAGTATACAACATTAGTAGTAGTCTCAAACATACAATTAATCGCAGTAAATGTCCTGCGACTCTTACATACATTGTCATACTCGTTTGAAATTGTAATAATACGTTAATCTTGTCACAGTATCGATAGGATATCAAGATATTCTTAATAATATGTCCACAAGGAGTTTGCAGGGATATTCAAATATTTTCGCGAACCACTGTAATTTAGCACAAGAGCAGAAAATTCCAGATTTTTTAGTTCTCGATCAGAGTGAATGTTTATACAAGTAACATTCGCTATCTGTGTCCATATTTACCGAACATTTCTATTAAACCTGCGCCAAGCTCGTAGAATGCCTCAGGTCGTATATGAGATGTCAGTTTTATCAAACGAAACGGGACCAGCTAATGTTTAATCTCGTAAACTGAAGTTGCCAGCAGAGAAGTACGGCTCTATATAGTAATTGGTGAAGACCGTGAAACGCGAAAAATGAGAAAGAATCAAAAGGCGGGGGATATGACGAATCATGGCAATCCATTTTATTTTCCAGCCATCGATTAACGGCCAACGTTTAATTTCATTTTTTTCACAAAACTCAATTAGAATCGTCGCGACAATCGCTAGAAACCGCAGGCAAATCTGCCAACGTATCGATCGTAGCGGACGCCAATCCCTCTGCGTTAAATGAAATAACGAAATTCAAGATGTAAATTTCACGAAACTTTTCCTCTCGGACTTGTTCGCCAGTTGATGCTTCAAATACTACAGAATATAGCTATTTGCTTTTTGCTGGAAAGCTGAGCGCTATTTCGCTTAAACGTGAAACAGCGAGAATTTAAGTATTTCAAAGACACTGTCTATGGAAATCGCTGAAAATTCCAGCCATTTAATTTCACACTGACCTACTCCTGTTTTTTTAAATACTTTAGGAGAGGGCGCTACTCGTTACCATTTTATATAGCCATGAAGCGTTTAATCTTCGAAGGAGGATAATCTTAACAAGATACATCTCGGGGTCGATATTATCGGAGATGAATAAAAGTTTTTCGATTCTTCATATTTGATTTTTTAAGTAGAACTTTCCGTTGATCCTGGCTTGAATCTTCTTCTTTTTCGTGCACCCAAATGCTTATTATTAGATGAGAGCGATAGGAAGGTTTTTCGTGTTTCGCAACATTAAAGACAACAGGAAACGAGCTAATAAAATTGAAGTCACATAGCCCTTAATATATTTAATATGAGTAATTTTTTAAATATAGCCATCTATTAGCGTGCGTTTGAACTTTGCGTTTTTCTTTTTCGTGCACCTGAACGTTTTTTATTAGACTGAGTGGGACACGTGCCTAGGAAGCTTTCCGTGCTTCGCAACTTCAAAGTAAACAAAGGACATTTGACAAAGTCAACAAGCGACGAGTTAATAAAATTGAAGTTAAGATAGACAGAAAGATAATACGTATGTAGTATCTCTGTGGAAGATAATATAAAATGGAAACGTATTTGACGCAACAGAAATATCTTTCTGCAAATATAGGAGACGAGGAATCAATTTAGCAAAATAATTAAATAAAGTTATTGAGTCGCGAATTACACGCATGTAATACCAGATAAAATAACTTTAACTTAATAATCTTTGTTTCTTATATTCTCGTGAATAATAATTCTTTAATCGATAGTTCCATGGATATTTAGAATAATATCTACAAATTATTTAGAAATGCATAAAAATCCACGGTTTGTTTAATCGTATAGATACATACATAGATAGGTTGAAGGTTTATTTTGAAAATTCATTAGAAACCTAAGAAGTGAATTTATGAACTGCACAGGCGGATAAGTTTGAACGCGAGGAAGAGTGTGGTTCTTGAGTTCGATGATTTTTCCAAGTAACAGTCTTAATTCACGTGCGAATGTTAAATTGGAAATCTTTTAAGCTTTACGCAAATTATACACACGGTTTACACAATAAATATTTATAGAGGTGAAAATGATCTTTAAAACAATCCTTCGTATTAAAACCAAATATTTGAGTAATTCTTAAGGCGAAGATCGCGTATACAAACATTGAATATATTACATAGAGGAAACGTTGCAGAGTAACGTAAAATAATGTTCGTGATACAATTAAAGGCCGCGCTTAAACTAACAGTTCGATCGGGAAAATTCATTACCTTTTAAAAATTCAAATCCAATTAAACAGAATCCAACGAAATTGAATTTCCGCTTAAAAATCTTGTACAAGCCTTTAAAAATCAACGTATGTACCTACTTGTCGCTCTACAAATCCTCGCCGCTATAAATTTCCCTGTCTTAAAAGAAGTAGAAGATACAAACTATATAAACCACATAATTTTTATCGCTTTATATCACGTTGCTATTGTTGAGGTTATTCGGTATATAAAGAGAGAAAAACGCGTGGATAAAGTGTAAGATACAAAGTATATATTTGACTTGATAATGAAATACAGGAATACAATTTGAGCTGGTCCAGATCCGCACGCTAGCAGTGTTACTTTATGACTGAAAAACCCCGAAGCCAACGTCGCCTGTCTACAGTTTATGGTCTGCCTCCCTGCTATTCTTTTGTCTATGTGCTGTCGATGGCTTCAGCGCTTGAGAAAGCTAAAAAGACCAGATGTGGAGTTTTCCTAGAAGTGGTGACCACTTCAACAGCTATAATACGTTTTATATCACGCGTAATATAGTTTCGTAATATAGTAATATAGTTTCCAGCCACAGTGGCGTTACAAGGGCGAGACCATACGTGTCCTAATGGCGTTGTTTCGTTGATATTGTCACGTAAAATAAAAAGCAGGAGGCTCGAACGAAAAGAAAAAATTAAGATAACAAAAAAACAAGAGAATTTATTTCTGAATTTACACTGACTGCGATTTTGTTCTGAGCTCCAGCCGTGACTTTCCAAGACTGAAGCTCTTACAATTTGACTTTCGGTAACATCTGTTTCTTCTTTGTTTGTCATCCCTCAATATCCCCACTACCCTGTAGGCGTACGTGACCGTTGTCACACTTCTAGGACATTCGGTGGAAGGACCGTTAGGATACAGATGACTCATTAGGCACTTCGGCGATATACATTGTCGCCAAGGCCGCCACATCTCTATCTCCATTATCGGTCCATCGGATTTGAAGTATGCCGGTCGTGACATACCCCCCAGTTTAGATTGATCTTGGTCCTCTAAGATCGTAGTAGAATTGGTTGGATTTGTTTATAAATCGTAATTCCTATCCTGTGAATTTAAGACAACTAACCAAGGGTATTGTTACTAGTGCTAGGGTCAGCATTATCCTGGAAAAAGTACGTTTTCAATCGGTTACCATGTATCTTTTTCTTAATATTGTCGATAGATATAATGTAGTAAGGAGTTTTCACATCATTGATTCTATAGGGTCCTAACCATTCAATGTCCAACTTATCTCTTTTATGGTCATTGTGAATTAAAACAAAGTCTCCTTTCCTAAACACGGTCTGAGTTTTAACAATCTTTCTTTCTTGGTCTCGCTTGTAGCGTTGCTTATTTTGAATAAGTGTTTTGTGAGCTGTTTCCCAATATTTATTTAACTGTTTTTGCCAAAGTGAGTACATATCGTCATAGGTAAATGTGGGGAATTTGGATATTGCGGAAGGTAAGTTCGCTTTTCGCCCAAAAGTCAATTCGAAGGGGGAGAATCCTGTTCCTTCATGTTTTGCAGTGTTGTATCCTAAACAAATGAAATTAAGTACTTCGCCCCATTCTTTGTCATTGTCGTGTAACGCAGTACGAATCAAATCTTTAACCGAGGCATGTGTTCTTTCGAGGAATCCGTTACTCTGTGGGTGAAATGAAGTTGTTTTGATGTGTTTAATTTTAAAGGCCTCTTCAAATTTCGTCATTAAATCGCTAACAAAATTTTGTCCTTGATCTGTCAGAATCGTCTTTTGTGCCGAAAATATGTAAATATAGTGCTCAATGAGCGCGTTAATTATAGATTCAGTTCGTTGCGTTTTAAGGGGAACAAGGATTAGATATTTCGTAAGTTCGTCGTGAATTGAAAGTATATATTGATTTCCGCGTTTGGTTTTCGTCATCGGTCCTATGATGTCCATAGCGATTTTGTCGTTAGGGTGAAGTGGTGTGTCTGAGATCTGTGGGGACTCTTTGGGTCTGATACGTGTTAGTTTCTCCTTTTGACATGTGTCGCATGTCTTCACGAAGTTTTCTACTCTTTCAAAAAGGCCGGGGATTTTGAACTTATCCTTAATCCGTTGATACGTTTTCTGTATCCCTAAATGTCCTACAGTGTCGTTATGGTTTTCCTTTATTGTTTGTAGTATTTCGCTTTCGTCTAGTTTTAAGATGGGGTTGGGCGCATAAGTAATTTCCTTGTATGTGTCGTTAAAATATATTAGCATGAGTTTAATCTGTGTTTTCTCTAATTCAGTGAAATCGTTATTTCCTATGCCGATTTTTGTTGTATTTTTAAGAATTTTGTAAAGTTTTCTGATCCAAAGTGTCTCGTCGTATTCTCCTAAATCGTTTCGAGTTAATTGGTAAAATGTTTGATCATTCGGTTTAATTTCTATGAGTTTCGGGTTTTCGTTGTTGTTTTTCCATTCGTTGAATGAATTAGTGTGGTCAATTAATAGGTCGAGATTAACTATTTCGTTGCGAGTTACCGCGTGAACCCTAGATAAGGCGTCTGCAGCTGTATTATCTTTACCCTTTGTGTATTCGATTTCATAGTTATATTCTTCGAGTCTAAGTCTCCAACGAATCAGTTGACTAGAGAGGTCTTTGCAATTGTGTAGCCACTTAAGGGCTTGGTGGTCGGTTCGAATAATGAAGCGTCGTCCTAACAAGTATTGCCTAAGTCTTTTCACGGCCCATACGATGGCCAAGAGTTCCTTTTCTGTCGTGGTATAGTTTCGTTCGGGTGGGTTTAGTGTCCTTGAAATGTAACAGCAAGGATGACCGTCTTGTGACAGTATTGCTCCTAGTCCTTCGTTACTTGCGTCGGTGGTTAGGGTAAAGGTTTTGTTAAAGTCCGGATAAGCTAGTATTGGGGAATTACAGAGTTTGTCCTTTAAAGTATCAAAGCTAGTCTGGTGTTTGTCAGTCCAATGGAATGGTGTGTCCTTTTTTGTTAAGTCTGTAAGGCTTTTCGCGATTTTAGAAAAATTCCGAATAAATTTGCGGTAATAACCTGCTAAACCTATGAATGATTTAACGTCCGTGGCATTGCGGGGTAATCGAAAGTTTTTTACAGCGTCTAATTTCTTGGAGTCTGGTTTAACTCCTTCGGCTGAAACTACGTGGGCTAAGTATTCTAGTTCCGGTTTTACGAATTCGCACTTATCCGGTTGCAATTTAAGTCCTAATTCTCTGAGTCTCTGAAATACTATCGCGAGGTTTTCATTATGTTCGTGAATCGTTTTTCCGAATATCACTATGTCGTCCAAATAAACAAGGCAATATTTTCCTACAAGTCCAGTTAAGGCTCTGTCCATTAATCTTTGAAAAGTACCGGGTGCGTTTTTAAGACCGAATGGCATTCGATTGAAATGAAAGTGGCCTTGCGGTGTCGAAAAAGCGGTATATTTTTTGGATTTCTCGTTCATTGGAATTTGATGAAATCCTGAGGATAAATCAAGCGCCGAAAAGAATTTCGCGTTTCCTAGTTGTGTCAAAATGACGTCTATGTCAGGTAAAGGATAAGCGTCTTGTTCCGTGAGTTCATTTAGTTTCCTAAAATCAATGACTATCCTCCATTTCTGTTTTCCTGAGGCGTCTAATTTTTTCGGAACTACCCATACCGGAGAGTTATAAGGGGAATCGGATTCTTCTATGATATTTTTCTTTAACATGTCTTCTATTTGTCGCGAAATTTCGCCTCGATGACATTCCGGTGGTCTATACGATTGTGTGTTAATGATTTTATCTTTGGTTAATGAAATTGTGTGCTGGGTTAAATTAGTACAGGGCAAAAGGTCGGTTTCTAAATTGAAGATGTCAACGTAGTGGAGAATAATCTTTTCTATGGATTCGCGGATTGGCTTTTCAATGTGATCTGTTCTCACTAGGCTTTTTAGTTTTGATACGTTGGAAACATCATGAAAATTTTGAATATTACTAGAAATTTCAATGTTTTGCTCACCAGTGTTGATAAAACATACTTTAGTTGGTTTGCCTTCCAGATAGATTGTTTGAACTCTGTTTTCTCCAGGAGTTAATTGTATTGGTTTCTGAAATAAAATGGTTTTGTCATTTAGTCGGATTCTGTCATTGGATATTGGATAGTTATACTTCCCTAAACATGGTAGCCCACTGATTCCGTCTTCGATGATTGGGAAGTTGTCCGGTACTATGTGAAAGATGTGGTCTTGTCCAAAAATTCGTTTCGTTACGTATTCGTTCGTTTCGTATTTGTCACGTCCCATAGAAAATTTTTGTCTAGGCCCTATTTGTATCGCGTTGACAGTTTTGTTACGTTTCACTAGGTTTATCCCTGCTCCTGTGTCGACCAGAAATACTCGCTCTGTGGTTCGGGTTGACAAAGGTATTGTGAGTAATCTTCCCGTGGTGAGGTTGACTCGCGTCGTTTCGCGCGGCTCGTCTATACTCTGGTTCGATGTTACTTCTCGTGTTTCGTCCCTTTCTTGGACTGCTTGAATTCTTGCGGGTGGTCGGTCGTACTGGCTCGGTTGTAGAAAATTTTGGCATTTGTTGGCCATGTGTCCCAGCTTTCCGCATTTGAAACACTTCATTTGCGCGCGTTCAGCGGGTGGCCTATTCTCTACTCGGTCAAATGTGGTAGGTTTCTGAGCTACTAGTGCTTTAGGCGATCTAGATAGTGTATTAGATCGTCTTACCTGCATTGATTGATTGTTGAGGCGATTACTAGCGATTACATATTCGAAACTTTCCATCTTTGCATTTCTTTTCTGTCTCCCCTTTCTCACGAATACTTGAATACATGATTTTTTCAAATGCAATAAAAAAAAAAATAAAAAAAAATGCTAATTCGTATATTACAAAACTTCACAAAAATAATCGTAAGAATCTGTTCTATTTTTTCTCGTATATTTCCTTGTTTGGAAAAAGGAATAATTTATGACTTGTAATTTGTAAAATTACGCTAATAATATCAGTTTATTTGTACAAGATGGCCACCATACACATATTTGTCACATTAGAAAATATAGACCTAACCAAACAGGAATATTACACATTACAAGTTAACGTACATATATGTCGGAGATGAAAGAACACCGGAACCTTCCCTTTGGAACTTTGGGAAGACCCCTAGTATTGTAATTTAGATTTCACCATAGCCGTATTAAGAAACTGTTGTCATTCGATCCGACTGTATTTATTTGAGATTTATGATAGTGAGCTCGGGCTCGAGGCGACAATCAGTCGCCGAACGTAGCCGCGGTCAAAGGGATGAACATTTTGTCTAACAAAGGCATGAAGTAACTCTATAGCTCTCCTTAAAAGATATACTTGGGACAGGGCACGACGGTAAACATTTCAACGATTTCTGTCCCGTGGCTCGCCACACGCAGACTTTGTCCTTCGAGTAAGACGATTGTCAGATGCCAACGCATCTTCACAGTATATGTTTAGCTGGGCGAGGACCCGCTACGAATATTAAATTTCAATTACACAAAGTCTCTCAAATAGACAAATGGCCTGTGCCCCAACTACGGGAAGATAAGAGAAATCTATCCTTCCACGAACGACGCTTCTCGCTAGCAACTTTCCCCAAGGACAGCTAATATCTTTCTCTAACCACCAACATGGAAATTGACCAATTAACAGCAACGTCAATTTCCCTCACCCTTCGAACGAAGATTTTTCTCCGCGAATCCGATGATCTCGTGCCCTTAGGCACACCCATCATAGTTTTCTTCGACAGCGTCACCGCGACGGAGAGTCACTCTCTAGTGCGATCTCATCAGTAATCGACCTGTCTTTCGTATACGTAATAATTGCCCCTTTCTCTAACGTACAGTGTAACTTAGACGCTAACGAAGGGTAAAGTTCGTCATCCCGTTGACCGCGGATTCGTTATTGAGCCTAGGATCATTGTCATCAGCTTCTCGAGTATTTATTTATCGCGATTACTTGTCCAATTCCATCATAGTCATATTTGCACTAGTAAATATCTCCTCTATTGCACAATGATCACGTCTAGTGCCAATAGGGATTCGTTTCACACCTTTAACCCTAACTCTAATCTTAACGCCGACCCGACATCAGAAGTGGGATCAGTGCCGATTATAACAGTGTTAGAACTTACGACCATCGTGCGCGAGTAATTCAGTCGCTAGTGCAAAATCGAGTGTGAAACCTAACAAGTTTTCGCTACCACGTTTTAACCCTTAAAATCGCACGTTCCGACCCCGCTGCATGGGGCGCAGCTGTCAACCTGATTATGAAAGGAAACCATAATTTCAATAACGAGTGGCGAGTCGACTTCTACGTACTGGAAGCATCATTGGGTAGATCAAGTCATCTGGGTGAGTCGTTTCCATTTTACTCCGATTCGGGAGCCGAGCGTTCACTAATTAAAGAGTCCGTGGCCTCGAGATTTCTGGCAAAAGAATGACTGACATATTGGTAATGCGAGGAGTAGGAAATACCTGTATTAAACATACGCCTCCCATTTGTTCATCGTGTGTATTAATGATTTTTACATCGAAGATAATTTCTCATGTCCTTGCTGATAGTTATCTAAAATATGATATCGCGATTAGTTGCGGAACTCTAAGTCTGGGTTTTGACGTAACATTTACACAAAATAGCCTCGCTATGTGTAAAACGAAAATAATTAATGTCTGTAATGAAACCACTGCAAACGAGATCGTCGTTAATGAAGTTGACGCTGATGTACATGGTAATAATAAAAGTCGATCAATTTCGCTTCTCGACAAATTCAAAGATTCATTCGTTACGGGTTTCCTACGTATTCGCGTAAATGCAGGCCGGTTAGAAATACGATTAACTGATCCTAACACCACCGTAGGAGGAAGTCCTTATAGACTTAGCGAGGAGGAGCGGAGAGCGGTACGTGAGAAAATAAGCGTTCTAATTAAAGCAAAGATTATAAGGCCTAGTAATTCGCCATTAGCGAGCCGTAACTCGTGAAGAAAAAAAAACGGCTCAGATAGATTACGAATGGATCCCCGAGATCTAAATCAAAGTATCGTCACGGATCGGTACCCTTTACTCCTTATTGCGGATCAAGTCGCGAGATTGCAAGAGGCGAGATATTTTATTAGCCTGGATATGGCCAGCGGGTTTCACCAAATTCCTATTTATCCTAATTCAGCGGAGTATACAGCGTTCGTTACCCCCGACAGACAATATGAGTAGATGACGATGCCGTTTGAACTGAAAAAAATTGCACCGTCCGTTTTTCGGAGGGCCATTCGCAAGGCCCTAGGCGACCTCGCTCATTCGTACGTTGTTATTTATTTCGATAACGTTCTAATTATTGCCGACTCGATAGATCAAGCTTTAGGAAGATTGAACACAGTATTAGATATCCTCGTAAAAGCAGGATTCTCTGTTAACTTTGCGAAATGTTCTTTTCTAAAAACATCGGTGCTCTATTTGAGATATGTAATTCATAACGAAGAAGTTCGTCCCAACCCGGGTAAAATACACACCTTAAGTTCTTTACCTGTGCCAACGGCCGTCACACAGTTCAGGCAGTTCATAGGGTTAGCTTCGTACTTCCGAAAGTTCATCCCTAAATTCTCACAGATGATGAAACCCCTGTATGCGCTCATCTCAGATAACAGAAATATAACTTGGACAGATAGGCACGAGAAAATAAAACAGGGAGTTTCCGCCCTGATCGACGCGCCGGTGTTAATGATATTCGACCCCAATTATCCGATAGAACTACATACTGACGCTAGCTCGGAGAGTTACGGGGCGATTTCGACGCATCAAGTTGAAGGTAAAGGCAAAGTAATAGAGTATTACAGCAAAAGAACTACCCTCGCGGAATCTAGGTATAATTCCTACGAACTAGAGACGATAGCAGTCGTAAACGCAGTCGAGCATTTCCGTCACTATCTACATGGAGGGGAATTTCTTGTCGTCGCGGATTGCAACTCGTCGAAAGCGTCGAGTAATAGAGTACATTTAAATGACAGGGACCATAGGTGATGGGCCTACTTGCAGACTTTTGTTTTTATGACATTTTGTACCTGGAAAGTAAACGGACGGCCTACGTAGATTTCTTCTTGCGAAACCCCGTAGACTTAGACCACCGTAAAATTGATAAAATTGGGGAGAAAGAAATCAATCTGGCCGAAATATCGGAAGACTGGCTACTAGCCGAACAACGTCGTGATTCTCAAACCTTGGAAGTCGTCAAGGAATTGCAAAACGATGAGCTCGCGGAAGACACCGCGAATACATACGAATTACGGTCCGGTACTCTTTACCGTAGGATACAAAGAAAAGACAGGACTCTCTGTTTACCTATAGTCCTAAGAGGTTTTAGATAGTCTGTTATTAACCATGTGCACCAGTCAATTATGCACTTAGGTTGGGAGAAAACGCTCGAGAAACTATACGAGTATTACTGGTTCGAAGGGATGGCGAAGTACGTTCGCCGATTCATTGAGAACTGTCATGCTTGTCAAGTTTCGAAAGCTAGTTCAGGTAAGGTACAAGCCGAACTACATCCTATACCTAAGACCAGCATACCCTGGCATACGGTCCACATGGACATAACAGGCAAGTTGAGTGGTAAAAGCGATTCAAAGGAGTACGTCATTGTTTTGATCAACGTGCTCACTAAATTCGTATACCTGCATCATAATCGTAAGATAGATTCCCGTAACACCATTAAAGCGCTTAAATCCGCTATATTTTTATTCGGAAGTCCCTGCCGATAATAGCAGATCAGGAAAGATGTTCTAAGGGTAAAGAATTTCGAGAATTCTGCGAAAGCAAACGAATTAAAGTTCGCTTGATAGCGACCGGTGCTAGTAGAGCCAATAGACAGGTAGAGCGTGTTATGCGTACATTGAAAATATGTTCACGGTAGTAGAGACGACCGGGCGGTCATGGCAAGACGCGATTGGGGAGATACAATTGGCCCTGAATTGCACCACCAACCGCGTGACTAAGGCGAGCCCACTGGAACTACTAATCGGTAGGACAGCAAGACCGTACGACTTGTTGCTACCTGATAGCGTTGAAGAAAGAGGAATAGACATCTCCGATGTAAGACAACAGGCGACAAAAAAATATAGCAAGTAGCGCCAAACACGACAAAGAAAGATTCGATAACACCAAAGCTAAAGTGGTTAGGTTTAATGTCGGTGATTTCGTATTGCGCAAAATCGAGGAAAGAAACCAAATCAAGTTAGATCCAAAATTTAGGGGCCCATTCGTAATAGCAGAGATTTTGGAAGGGGATAGATATACTTTAAAGATATTAGACGGCAAACGATCGTATAAATACAGTCATGACAGATTAAGAAAAATGCCGAATAGTTGCGTTCCTGCTGAGTTGGACGTCTGTAGTGATGACAATGGCAGTGACAATGACGATATCACTACACCGATCTCAGAGGATCATTAACACTATGACCATGACATGTAACACAGTGTTTCCACACACAAGCCTAGTGTTACCATACACTAGCACACAAGCCTAGTGCGACCACACACTGGCATTCGATATTTCCACACAAGCCTAGTGCGACCACACACTAGCATTCGATATTCCCACATAAGCCTAGTGTGACCACACACTAGCATTCAGTGTCTCCATACACGCCTATTACATCAATGCACTCGTGTTCAGTGTCTCCATACACTGCACTCGCATTCAGTGTCTCCATACACGCCTATTACACCAATGCACTCGTGTTCAGTGTCTCCATACACTGCACTCGCATTCAGTGTCTCCATACACGCCTATTACATCAATGCACTCGTGTTCAGTGTCTCCATACACGCCTATTACATCAATGCACTCGTGTTCAGAGTCTCCATACACTGCACTCGCATTCAGTGTCTCCATACACGCCTATTACATAAATGCACTCGTGTTCAGTGTCTCCATACACTGTACTCGCATTCAGTGTCTCCATACACGCCTATTACATCAATGCACCCGTGTCCAGTGTCCCCATACACTGCACTCGCATTCAGTGTCTCCATACACACCTATTACGTCAATGCACCCGCACTCAGTGTCTCCACACACGCCCAGTGCGGTAATATGATCCAACAAACTGAGACTCGTCCGTGTACGAAATCGAAAATGATCTGTCATGTCATTACGGTCTGACTGGTAACTCACAAAATGCAACTGGCGCTTTGAATACCAATCATAATGCTACTGACTTTTGTGTTTTTTTTTTTCTTCCCTACTTTATCATTGAACGTCCGATCGAAATTTTTGTTGTTAACCTGGGCCCTTGACCTATTTGGACAGTTAGTTAAACCATAAATAAACTAGTGTAATATAATTTAGCTAAACTATAAAGGAGTAAAATATTAGTCATATCAAGTCTAATGTTGGGAGAACCCAATATTTTAGATCCACCCGAGGACGTGTGATAGTCAGAATGGCCGTGTCGGAGATGAAAGAACACCGGAACCTTCCCTTTGGAACTTTGGGAAGACCCCTAGTATTGTAATTTAGATTTCACCATAGCCGTATTAAGAAACTGTTGTCATTCGATCCGACTGTATTTATTTGAGATTTATGATAGTGAGCTCGGGCTCGAGGCGACAATCAGTCGCCGAACGTAGCCGCGGTCAAAGGGATGAACGTTTTGTCTAACAAAGGCATGAAGTAACTCTATAGCTCTCCTTAAAAAAAATACTTGGGACAGGGCACGACGGTAAACATTTCAACGATTTCTGTCCCGTGGCTCGCCACACGCAGACTTTGTCCTTCGAGTAAGACGATTGTCAGATGCCAACGCATCTTCACAGTATATGTTTAGCTGGGCGAGGACCCGCTACGAATATTAAATTTCAATTACACAAAGACTCTCAAATAGACAAATGGCCTGTGCCCCAACTACGGGAAGATAAGAGAAATCTATCCTTCCACGAACGACGCTTCTCGCTAGCAACTTTCCCCAAGGACAGCTAATATCTTTCTCTAACCACCAACATGGAAATTGACCAATTAACAGCAACGTCAATTTCCCTCACCCTTCGAACGAAGACTTTTCTCCGCGAATCCGATGATCTCGTGCCCTTAGGCACACCCATCATAGTATTCTTCGACAGCGTCACCGCGACGGAGAGTCACTCTCTAGTGCGATCTCATCAGTAATCGACCTGTCTTTCGTATACGTAATAATTGCCCCTTTCTCTAACGTACAGTGTAACTTAGACGCTAACGAAGGGTAAAGTTCGTCATCCCGTTGACCGCGGATTCGTTATTGAGCCTAGGATCATTGTCATTGGCTTCTCGAGTATTTAATTATCGCGATTACTTGTCCAATTCCATCATAGTCATATTTGCACTAGTAAATATCTCCTCTATTGCACAATGATCACGTCTAGCGCCAATAGGGATTCGTTTCACGCCTTTAACCCTAACTCTAATCTTAACGCCGACGCGACATATATATGTAGTATCTATTTACAAGTATCGCAGATTACCTCTTGAAAAGTAAGAAAACATAAAGACTAAAGTAAAGTTGTAAATCTAAACTACAGTTCAAGTTATACAAGGCATGCAAAGCTTCTCTTGAAACGTTAGGTGCGTACTTCGATATACAATATAAAGAAACATAGCCCGCGAGAAAAGCTATATAGTACATACCATACAGATCCCTCGCCATAACTTTGTCAATATGCGCAACGAAATCGGTAATTTTCGCGCCACCACTCAAACGCCGTTTCTCTCGCTTTGGATAATTGAATTAAATCCAGATCGTCCATGTTTACAGCGAAGCAACACGTGATACCGCCAAAAGTGCTTTCCACCCCCTCACATAACTGACATCGGCCGTCCGTGGATCCAACGGAAGGATTTTGAACGTTGGAGAATGCGTAACGCTGATTGGCTATTGAGCTCGAGGGTCGATCGTAGAAGGGGACGCCGGGTCGCAACGAGCCTCACAGTACCACTTCGACTGTGAACGCGATAGGAATTGGATCGTCTATTTTACAAAGCTCCTTTATCTTTTGCAACAATTACATTCGAATGTCTTTTCAAGCGCTAACGACATAATCGACGTTTGGTAAGCGATTAGTAACTGCGAATTCGTAGAATTCGTGGATAATTCTCGAGCTGTTTCGTGCGTACGCGATATTAAGTGGCACGCAAACAGGTGCACCTATTCGCGTAGCGCAAGAAATGTATCACGGAGGTCGTTCGAATTCGGGTGCACGATCTATGCCTATGACTGTGCAGTAGGGCATACTCTTCTCGACCACTTGTCTGGCGCCAACCACCACTATTGTCTCGCGAAGGCCAAGCTGTAAATCTTCGTTGCTTATACCGTTTTCTTGGTGAGTGTTAATTTTTTACTTATTCGATGGTATAATAATACCGTTATTACGAGGTAAAAGTTTTTGGATGTGTGATTTCTTGATTGAAGAGACGCTATCATTATTAAAAGTTTGAATATCCCGCCACTAGCGAGGGAAACATAATACAGAATGATTCTTTCATTTGCTTACATTCGATTTGTTAATTTTACTCCTATTCTCCTTTTTAATTCGTAATTTAATTGTGAGGACATATGCTATGGAGCAATTTTTGTTACTTTTAGCATCGTTGCTTTATTTGTTAAGACTGTTGAGCAATACGATCGTTTACTTTATTTACTGCCTTGTTTGCTATTATTCTACTTTTAAAGACAGGTATTTTGGAAATATAAACTTCTACATATTGGTATAATATTGATATACTTGAGATAAGCTCGTTTATGCTGTTACTGTTTAGGATCGTTTATTCATTAAAGTTATTGTAATCATATGACAACGAGAACTAGTGTAAAATATATAAAATGTATAGTTCTATTTTAATAATCAATTTTTAGTGCCTTTAGCGAAACGAATTGATTCGTATTAAAAATGTCGTTTAGTGAATAGGAAAATAGGACACTGAAGGTTTAACTAATTTAAAAGGATTTAGTTATTGAAGATAGTACTTGCTGAGCAAATGGATCGCGAAGTTGTCATAATGCTACAAATGATACACGCTTGTTAAATGAAAATCCATCGACTTTTCATTTTTCCATTTGTTTAAGAAATATGTTGTCCTATTAGTTTATTCCATTAATATTTATAATGATATATGCAAACAAAAGTGTATAAATAATAATATGCAAATAATTTTTTAACTTAAATGTCACTTATTTAATGTTTTATAGAATGCTATAAGTATACTACTGATAAGATTAATTAATCGAGAACGGAATTAATGCTGTTTACTGTAATCAGAAAGAAAATGGATTAAGGAGCGAGAAGATTTCGAACGTAGCGAAATTATTTGTTGATTGAATATCTCCTCCAACCCGACAAGCAATGCGGGTTATTACAAGTAGTTTTTACTTAATTTCCAATTAGTTATCGTATCTATAAGGTGTGGTCAAAGTTTTGGTACATAAATTTAGCTTGCATCGTATTGTACCGATTTATTTATATATCCTTTTTTATATGATTTATGTTATTGAGTTAGGATTATATTAAATTATTAATAAAATGAAAGAAAAATGGAAATTAAAATTAAATAAAATAGAATTGCATTAAATAAGAAATAGAAATAAAGTTGAACTAAAGCAAATTCAATTAAATTATTTCTTTTTACTTGCCTATGGGATTCTGGGATTATTAAAGTTCCTATTACGTACTCCTATTCTCGCTAATTCTTAAAATGAATTGACTATGAAATGAATGAGACTATTTCTCCGATTATATTAAATAGGCAATATCAATTACGTGTAATTGAATACATTATTCGAACGTTTTCTACAGAACTCTTGTTATTAATACATTATGGAAAATTTGAAACCAATTCGATATATATATATAGAGGTTGCAATGCATTTATTGCAAACATATGCTTAACGAAAAATTAGTATACAACATTAGTAATAGTCTCAAACATACACTTAATTGCAGTAAATGTCCTGCGACTCTTACATACATAGTCATACTCGTTTGAAATTGTAATAATACGTTAATCTTGTCACAGTATCGATAGGATATCAAGATATTCTTAATAATATGTCCACAAGGAGTTTGCAGGGATATTCAAATATTTTCGCGAACCACTGTAATTCAGCACAAGAGCAGAAAATTCCAGATTTTTTAGTTCTCGATCAGAGTGAATGTTTATACAAGTAACATTCGCTATCTGTGTCCATATTTACCGAACATTTCTATTAAACCTGCGCCAAGCTCGTAGAATGCCTCAGGTCGTATATGAGATGTCAGTTTTATCAAACGAAACGGGACCAGCTCCGTCTTACGTTTTCGATTAATTTTTTTCAAGATCTTGCTCTTGCATAATTAAATAATTTGAAAATTTATAATAATATGTATATATAGAAATTTAATAGAAACAAATAGCAGGTGGACTTGTTAGATCGTCAGAAAATTATAGATTGTTATGTTTATGTATCGTTCGTATGACACGCTGTAAAAGTAAGAAACGATAATTATAAATTTATCGAAATATATTTATTATAAAGAGAAAAGAGAAAATGGCAGGGAAATATAGAGGAAAATTTGTTCGTAGGACGCTTCGTATTCAAGAGATTCCAAGATTGAAAATTTGCCTACCAAGTATACTTGAACTTGGCTCATTACGTGATAAATTAAAAAAATGTATTTTTCTTGAAAACAATGCGTCTTGCGAATAAATTTTGTTCCACATTCTCAGTTTATTTTCACACGTAGAATAGCGTCCTGTCGATTGTTTACTCCTCTTCGGTCCAGAATTAGCCATGTTCTAGTACGCTTGGTAAATTTTCAAACGCGATCTTCTCGAAAATAAAGAATCCTGTATATTCGAATTTAAGTTGTCGAACGAAACCGATTTATACAAATCAAATGTATATCATCGAATATACAATTTGTTAAATAATACTCGTTTTAATCTACTTATGAAAGATTATGATACACGAAGAACTTATCGTTAGAATCAAATTATTTCTTTCGCTAAGCTTCGAATCTCAAAAATTTAACGTAGATATTTCCATCAGGTATTTTGGCATCGGAAGGAAAATTCCACGAACTTGAACCAATTTTTATTACTTTTCCGTCAAAACAATTCCCTGCTTCGTCTGACTTCGCGCTGAAATAACGCGTGATACACATAGCTTGCATTTCACTCTCAATATTATTTTGATCGATATCCGAGCCGAAAGTACTTGCCATTTCGATTTAATAACGCACTCACGTATTTATATCTCATTTATATGTGTCGTGGTTTTAAAAATATGGTTTTAAAAATATTACGAGGCTGTACATGACGATAACAAGCGAAACGAGAAAGTAGAATATTGCTTGACTTTCGATGTTACATCGATGTTTTAGCTGTATATTCTACGATCGATGGAAATTCGTCAAGCACAATGAAATTTGAATTTTAATCAAACCTTCGAACTAAAAGTATTTTCCATTTCGATCTCATAATACAAATTCTATGCCATATATTCGTCATGTCTTTTGAAATATTATTCTCCGATCACGATCAAACAATAACAATAATGACAATGACGTAGAATACATTTAACTTTGCATATTATATCCGTTATTATATATTCTAATATTATATATTCTGCAACCGATTAAAATTTCCAAAGTACAAATCGAATTTCAACTAAAGTTGATTAAAATCAACTGTTCGAACCGAAGGTATTTTCCATTTTGACTTAATAACGCAAATAATAACAAGAATACTTATTCATATTTTTTCTTCTGTCTAAATATTATTAAAATCGTGCAAGGTGGTGTGCAACGAAAATAAAAAAATCGAGATGACAGAAATGGCCCTTAAACGCATAACTGCGCAACTATACGTTCAATTCCAAGCATTTCAATAACAGTCCCCGGAGTAGGAAACACTTCAAGTATGCGCTATCCTTGAATGAAGGAGTTAGACAAACTGACCGTCTACTCATTGTGGAAGCGCTCGATAATTACCAGTTCCTGGCGATTTTCTTCCTTACCGGTGTCTTCAATGAAAAGTTAGTCCATGTATATTACTTTAAAGATTCAACCGGGATAATTAAGTTTCGAAAGTCCTTTAGACGCAGTCGTTTTACGGAAGCCGGAAAAAGAAGAGAAATTAAATTTCGTGCTACAACGTTCGTATAAATATCAGATTTTAGATTCAAAGTTTCCAATATATATATTTTTCGATCTTTTTTTTTCTCCATTCGATATGATGATTACGGTGACTCGAAGTTGTTCCCATTCGTTAGAAGATGCGTATGTACTAACAATTAAATAATTTCCTTATAAAAGGAAAGAAACTTTTGGGACAAAGTAATATGTTCCTTCTTACGATAAAATACCCACTGTACGTAATATTTGCGCGCAACGATGGTAACAATAATATTAATTTCTTGATCCTTTTTTGTTTTTATTTGTACAAGATTTACGATAGTTTCATTAATATAATTGCGCGTAATTAACGACATTACAATGTGATCGATCGATACTCATTGAAGACTGGCTTGTTTAGATTGGAAATTTCCATAACATTCATCCCTAATCATCTATGCAGATTCCAGATATGTACCGTTATACCGTGTTGCGTGAACAACGAAATAAGCGTAACCCGTATCATCGGTTGACACAGCCAACATAGTTAAGGTAAACCAATTAAGGCAACGAGTTAGTAAAACGATTACCCTTCACGTTTTCTCCACGTTATAATCGTGTACGATCCGCCTACCATGAGAAAGGTTATTTGGCAATAGACAAAAAATAGTAAAAAGTCATGTAACAACTATAGCAAGAATCCGATATTAACCGGTTAACCGAGTCATTTTTTAAACTAGTTTTTTAAACGTAATTTATTTTTAACGGAAATTAAACGTCGCGTAGATAAAAGAACAGCAATTGGTAATTTGTATACTGTTCGTGGATTTCTAGCCATGGAACGTTAAAAACATAGACAGTTAAAATACTATAATAATACGAATCCGACAGACAAGCAACGATAATTTATTGAAAATCGGTAATGAAAAACGAACGGAATTTGCAAGAAAACAACATTATAAGTTGTTATTTTTAATATTAGACGCTTGCCTATTATTGGGTTGGCAACTTAGCGATTGTGGATTTTGTCATTAGGTGGTATTGACAAAATTCGCAATCACATAGATGCCAACCCAATATTTATCGTATGCAAGAAGAACCTTACGATATCTCGAGCGATTTTAATCGAGGTATAGTTGCAAACAACTTTTTTCATTAACTGCTGCAACTGCTATCTTAAAGTATATAAGCACGAGCGGAATATTTGGAAAAGAAGCGAAGAAAGAAACGTTTTGCGTTTGTAACAAAATTGAAGGACGAACATCCTTTAGACAAACTGTCAAGGCGGATATTCATAAATAAAATTGTTCGTTGTATGACTACGGATACGATGAAGAAAGCTTTCTCGCTTTAGTTAGAGTTTAGACATTCCCACGTCGGATAAATAGATTCGCAAAGCGGAAATAATAGTCTTGCGAGTTCTTCTCGCGAAAAGTACGACGTTGGCTGATAACGAATTAACGAAACTTTACGAGATCTTGTACGTCGTGTAATTGGGAACTTTGTTCGGGTACGAATGAAACTTGTACAGGAGCGACGGGAAGCATAATATCGCCGACAGCCTCAAAATATTTATAACAGCCACAATGTGATCAAATCGCGAGTTTAAACGAATGATCCGTTAATAAATATCAGACGAAGCAGGGAATTGTTTTGACGGAAAAGTAATAAAAATTGGTTCAAGTTCGTGGAATTTTCCTTCCGATGCCAAAATACCTGATGGAAATATCTACGTTAAATTTTTGAGATTCGAAGCTTAGCGAAAGAAATAATTTGATTCTAACGATAAGTTCTTCGTGTATCATAATCTTTCATAAGTAGATTAAAACGAGTATTATTTAACAAATTGTATATTCGATGATATACATTTGATTTGTATAAATCGGTTTCGTTCGACAACTTAAATTCGAATATACAGGATTCTTTATTTTCGAGAAGATCGCGTTTGAAAATTTACCAAGCGTACTAGAACATGGCTAATTCTGGACCGAAGAGGAGTAAACAATCGACAGGACGCTATTCTACGTGTGAAAATAAACTGAGAATGTGGAACAAAATTTATTCGCAAGACGCATTGTTTTCAAGAAAAATACATTTTTTTAATTTATCACGTAATGAGCCAAGTTCAAGTATACTTGGTAGGCAAATTTTCAATCTTGGAATCTCTTGAATACGAAGCGTCCTACGAACAAATTTTCCTCTATATTTCCCTGCCATTTTCTCTTTTCTCTTTATAATAAATATATTTCGATAAATTTATAATTATCGTTTCTTACTTTTACAGCGTGTCATATGAACGATACATAAACATAACAATCTATAATTTTCTGACGATCTAACAAGTCCACCTGCTATTTGTTTCTATTAAATTTCTATATATACATGTAGTATCGTGGACAAAAGGCCTAAGATATCTGCCGAATCGTAAACAATGTCGCGAGAGCCGCGGCATCGTCGGGTACATCAAGGTGTCGTCGGTCCTTTTTAAGTTTCGTGGTAAGGGCCCGCGTGACCCTGGCCACGCGCGTTTCGGGACACGTGTCTCGAACGACGGGAAAAGACAAAAGAAACGTTAAAGTCAGTATTAGTTGAGAAGCCGGAGAGAACGGATGCGAAAGGTGTGCAGAGTGTGAGTTGAGAAGCGAGAGCGAGCGAGTGTAGAAGCCGAAGAGTGTGAATCGGGAAGTCGAAAGCCGCGTCTGAAAATAAGACGTACGACAGCATTGTAATTATTTCGTTGCTTCGAATATTATTAATTAA
This sequence comes from Bombus affinis, assembly GCF_024516045.1. NCBI lineage: Eukaryota > Metazoa > Arthropoda > Insecta > Hymenoptera > Apidae > Bombus > Bombus affinis. Next base: position 16,199,960 of record NC_066346.1, on the reverse strand, counting down.
ATCAAAACATCATTACTTGTCCTTTCCTCTAAGACCCATTAAGATACTACATACATATTATTATAAATTTTCAAATTATTTAATTATGCAAGAGCAAGATCTTGAAAAAAATTAATCGAAAACGTAAGACGGAGCTGGTCCCGTTTCGTTTGATAAAACTGACATCTCATATACGACCTGAGGCATTCTACGAGCTTGGCGCAGGTTTAATAGAAATGTTCGGTAAATATGGACACAGATAGCGAATGTTACTTGTATAAACATTCACTCTGATCGAGAACTAAAAAATCTGGAATTTTCTGCTCTTGTGCTGAATTACAGTGGTTCGCGAAAATATTTGAATATCCCTGCAAACTCCTTGTGGACATATTATTAAGAATATCTTGATATCCTATCGATACTGTGACAAGATTAACGTATTATTACAATTTCAAACGAGTATGACAATGTATGTAAGAGTCGCAGGACATTTACTGCAATTAATTGTATGTTTGAGACTACTACTAATGTTGTATACTAATTTTTCGTTAAGCATATGTTTGCAATAAATGCATTGCAACCTCTATATATATATATCGAATTGGTTTCAAATTTTCCATAATGTATTAATAACAAGAGTTCTGTAGAAAACGTTCGAATAATGTATTCAATTACACGTAATTGATATTGCCTATTTAATATAATCGGAGAAATAGTCTCATTCATTTCATAGTCAATTCATTTTAAGAATTAGCGAGAATAGGAGTACGTAATAGGAACTTTAATAATCCCAGAATCCCATAGGCAAGTAAAAAGAAATAATTTAATTGAATTTGCTTTAGTTCAACTTTATTTCTATTTCTTATTTAATGCAATTCTATTTTATTTAATTTTAATTTCCATTTTTCTTTCATTTTATTAATAATTTAATATAATCCTAACTCAATAACATAAATCATATAAAAAAGGATATATAAATAAATCGGTACAATACGATGCAAGCTAAATTTATGTACCGAAACTTTGACCACACCTTATAGATACGATAACTAATTGGAAATTAAGTAAAAACTACTTGTAATAACCCGCATTGCTTGTCGGGTTGGAGGAGATATTCAATCAACAAATAATTTCGCTACGTTCGAAATCTTCTCGCTCCTTAATCCATTTTCTTTCTGATTACAGTAAACAGCATTAATTCCGTTCTCGATTAATTAATCTTATCAGTAGTATACTTATAGCATTCTATAAAACATTAAATAAGTGACATTTAAGTTAAAAAATTATTTGCATATTATTATTTATACACTTTTGTTTGCATATATCATTATAAATATTAATGGAATAAACTAATAGGACAACATATTTCTTAAACAAATGGAAAAATGAAAAGTCGATGGATTTTCATTTAACAAGCGTGTATCATTTGTAGCATTATGACAACTTCGCGATCCATTTGCTCAGCAAGTACTATCTTCAATAACTAAATCCTTTTAAATTAGTTAAACCTTCAGTGTCCTATTTTCCTATTCACTAAACGACATTTTTAATACGAATCAATTCGTTTCGCTAAAGGCACTAAAAATTGATTATTAAAATAGAACTATACATTTTATATATTTTACACTAGTTCTCGTTGTCATATGATTACAATAACTTTAATGAATAAACGATCCTAAACAGTAACAGCATAAACGAGCTTATCTCAAGTATATCAATATTATACCAATATGTAGAAGTTTATATTTCCAAAATACCTGTCTTTAAAAGTAGAATAATAGCAAACAAGGCAGTAAATAAAGTAAACGATCGTATTGCTCAACAGTCTTAACAAATAAAGCAACGATGCTAAAAGTAACAAAAATTGCTCCATAGCATATGTCCTCACAATTAAATTACGAATTAAAAAGGAGAATAGGAGTAAAATTAACAAATCGAATGTAAGCAAATGAAAGAATCATTCTGTATTATGTTTCCCTCGCTAGTGGCGGGATATTCAAACTTTTAATAATGATAGCGTCTCTTCAATCAAGAAATCACACATCCAAAAACTTTTACCTCGTAATAACGGTATTATTATACCATCGAATAAGTAAAAAATTAACACTCACCAAGAAAACGGTATAAGCAACGAAGATTTACAGCTTGGCCTTCGCGAGACAATAGTGGTGGTTGGCGCCAGACAAGTGGTCGAGAAGAGTATGCCCTACTGCACAGTCATAGGCATAGATCGTGCACCCGAATTCGAACGACCTCCGTGATACATTTCTTGCGCTACGCGAATAGGTGCACCTGTTTGCGTGCCACTTAATATCGCGTACGCACGAAACAGCTCGAGAATTATCCACGAATTCTACGAATTCGCAGTTACTAATCGCTTACCAAACGTCGATTATGTCGTTAGCGCTTGAAAAGACATTCGAATGTAATTGTTGCAAAAGATAAAGGAGCTTTGTAAAATAGACGATCCAATTCCTATCGCGTTCACAGTCGAAGTGGTACTGTGAGGCTCGTTGCGACCCGGCGTCCCCTTCTACGATCGACCCTCGAGCTCAATAGCCAATCAGCGTTACGCATTCTCCAACGTTCAAAATCCTTCCGTTGGATCCACGGACGGCCGATGTCAGTTATGTGAGGGGGTGGAAAGCACTTTTGGCGGTATCACGTGTTGCTTCGCTGTAAACATGGACGATCTGGATTTAATTCAATTATCCAAAGCGAGAGAAACGGCGTTTGATTGGTGGCGCGAGAATTACCGATTTCGTTGCGCATATTGACAAAGTTATGGCGAGGGATCTGTATGGCATGTACTATATAGCTTTTCTCGCGGGCTATGTTTCTTTATATTGTATATCGAAGTACGCACCTAACGTTTCAAGAGAAGCTTTGCATGCCTTGTATAACTTGAACTGTAGTTTAGATTTACAACTTTACTTTAGTCTTTATGTTTTCTTACTTTTCAAGAGGTAATCTGCGATACTTGTAAATAGATACTACATATATATGTACGTTAACTTGTAATGTGTAATATTCCTGTTTGGTTAGGTCTATATTTTCTAATGTGACAAATATGTGTATGGTGGCCATCTTGTACAAGTAAACTGATATTATTAGCGTAATTTTACAAATTACAAGTCATAAACTATTCCTTTTTCCAAACAAGGAAATATACGAGAAAAAATAGAACAGATTCTTACGATTATTTTTGTGAAGTTTTGAAAAAATCATGTATTTAAGTATTCACGAGAAGGGGGAGACAGAAAAGAAATGCAAACATGGAAGGTTTCGAATATGTAAAACGTAGTGAAATCCGTAAATGATTTCATAACTGCTCTTGAACATTTCTTACAAACAAACGAGTCATCTCATACTTTCCTACAGGAGAAGTACATATTCATCAGAAAAAATTCCATTGATGTTGTCTATGAATGCTTATGCATCCAGCGAAGTCTGTGATTATTTTCTTTATCTGGAAACATACGTTATAGTTTTGAAGTTATAGTTTTACATTATTTGTTCACAATCGTTATAAAAAGACCGGAAATGTATTCAGGTCACGCACATGCTTTACTGCTTTATACGTACCATCGATGTTAAAAAACAACTCGCACCGAAAGGATTAATATAATTTTTATTTAAATTTTTTATTTCGTATTCATAAACGAAAACTGTGTTGTGTTGTTTGTCCGCAAATATGTAAAACGATTCCATTATATTATAAAGTTCTGAAAATCGATAATTTTCGTTATACATTTCGTTAGTTAAAATAGTTAAATGAATTTCCAGAAACAAATCATGCTTCATGGACATTTTGAGCTTAGTTAACGTAAAAGTTAAACCTTGTTCTGTAATTAGTTAAGTTACATGAAATTAAATGGATTTCAAGTAGCTGGTATGTAAATGATACTTAAACTAACATGTAATGCTTAAATCGTAAAATAAATATACATCTAAAATCAGTTAAATTTAGGGAATCAATATCGATAAACGCGAAACTATAAATAACATCTTTAAGTCAAAGATTATTTGAAAGAATTTCAATTTCACTTCAAACTTGAAAGGATATTTCAGATCAAGTAAATAACAAATTTATACCGGTATAGTGATCGCATGTTTCTTGAATTCAAACAATTTGTGTAATCGGTACGAGAATGTATGCAATATGGGATATTAAAGAGAATCGCATTAGGCATTATTGCACCATGTACGTCATAAATCGTCGATGAAAGCTCTGAAGCGGGCAAAAAAGTTTATAGCTTCGATAAATAAACTGTTCTTTGTAAATGATAGGTTAAAAAGTAGGTAATCAGCATTAATATCAATAGGATATTCCATCGAATAATTTTAAGGATCTTTGTATTATAACATATCCTTTAGATAAAAGATAATTGTTAGTTTTATAACGAAGAATCCACAAGTGTTTCTACAGTAACAAAGTAATTAACGTTTCCTTAAGGGACTAATTCTTGTTACAGATTTCTTTCACCTTCATCTTTGAAACTATTCATAAATTATATTTATATCTTTCAAAAAATCACATCCTAATCCTTAATAATGCTCACAGTTTTGTAGTATTTAATATCTTTTGATTTATTCGAGATTTCTTCAAATCTAATACAGAATTCAAAATGTTTCACGTATTTATTATAGTCTATAGATTATGCTTACAGACTTGGTTCATGTATGTACGTATGTGTATTATACATTATTGTATTTAAGAATTTATATGATCGTCCCATGAAATACCTCTAGTCTGTAGGAAACAGTCTGTTGCTACTATGGTTTAGATGAAAGAATATTATGACATGTCGTTTAACTGTATGATACCATCTATTAATGTACCAACGATGACTTTAATGACAGTCTAATAGATATTGCGCTACAACTTTTATCGACGTGACTTATTTCTATGATGCACTTCGACAAGCTGATTTCAGCCAAATCAAGTCAAACGAAGTTTCTTATGTTTAATATTCATATAAACTTACTATGCATGTACGTAGTTTGTTTCAATAGCATCTACGTACTTTAAGAAACTAGTTGATGACGTTGTTTCAATAACACAATCATAGTGGTTTTTAGAATAATCATGATTCGAACGCAGACTATTAGGGGATGATATGTTTTAAGAACAAAAATTATAGTTTTCCCTTCTAAAACATGAGATTGAGATTGAAATAATTTTGAAAGAAGAGCGAAATAATTTTAATTCTTTAACCATTTAACTCTACCTTAATAACAAAATACAAGAACGTGTTAAGTATACATTATTACTAATTTAATTATTTATATCACTAATAAACAATATTCTTAATTCGCAATTCTTATATCATTGAACTATACTATTAATGAAATGATTTTATATAACTTGCAATTCAATGGAATAAAAACATGAATGAAATATTTAAACATACCTACGTACATAGATTTCCAATAATTTTACGTAACTTTATGAATTAAAACGTTATAATATATTTTGCATATATATACGGTATATATCTGTTACATTTATCAAAAATGATTCTTGTTCAATTACATTCGCCACTTATATCGCGGAAGCGTAAAATTATTTCAAACAATATGAAAATAATTTATCGTGAAAAATATTTTACGTATTGTTTCTCGTTTTTATCGTAAATTAAGCACGTTCCCATTTCTTGCCATAAGAAATAATGGATAATCGATAACAATAGCGTAACGAAAGTAAAAATTATTGTTCATTCACGTTTTGAACGTAATTTTATCAGCTGTACTTTTTCAGCTACTTTGATTTTACTTAATTTCAAAGAACATATTTAAATAATAGCTGGCTTAACGTATGAAATATAACGTCGAAATATTACCGCGACTGTCTTGAACAGATTTCCGCCTGTAGATGACTTTAAACGTTTCCGTATCTCGTAATTTGCGAGAAACGAATCTCACATACATTTCTACGAGACCTTGCTCTGTCCACCTTGCAGTTCTTTCCTTGATTGACTTTCAAATTTCCCCCTGGATTCTAGGCTGTTTCTGTCATATAGAGTGAAGAGTTCGCTGGCCCTCGAAGCAAAGAGACAAGCACATAGAAAGTCTGCCTTTGGGGTTGGAAGTAAGCATAATTTACGATACGATGATCTAATCCCTTCATCACGCTTGGAATATACATGGTTGCCTGTAAAAGGACGCAGTTTTATATTCAGCACGTTGCAAAGAAAAGATCTATGTCATTTTGTGATCTTATAGTACTCACTCGAGAGAAAAGGAAATTTTAATCAACGTTATATAATATTGATGAAATCCAATTGCTGGGTCAAGAAGAAGAGAAAAATATCCTCCGCCATTGATAAGAAATATTTCATTTGACTTTCTGTTTTAATATACTGCGAGCACGAGAAAATATTTGCGCGTGTCCATATTTTCCAATGAACCGTTTTCCTATCAGCTTTTATATTTCAAATCAAATCCTTATAATCGTATGAAAGTACCATTAAATAATACCAAGTTTAATACATGTATCATGTATTTATATTCATATTATTTAAATACCTTTCGTAGTCACTGTATAACTGCCATCTATGGATAACACATAATTCTCTATTTTTTCCTTCTGTAGCCGATATTGCACGACATGCATTATTTATTGATTTGTACGTGTGTCCACAATAGGTAGATTTCTCTCTATGTGTATTCATAAAAAAAATTCGTTGAATTCAAATCAGATGATGGAGGAGATTATTTTATTGGACACGTTTATTCTATCTATTCTATCGAGGGTTCGATTTAAACGTTCGATTTAAATGTTAAATAAAAAGTACGGTATATCAAATAAATAGGATTAATTTTTGGATCTACGCTTATCAGATATTTTATACTTCTCTCATTAAACATGTACTACAAATTTACGAAGTTTTAGATTACTTCCTTGTAACATTCTCTCTCTCTCTCTCTATATATATATATATATATATATATTTGTATATATATATAAATATACAAATATGTACATATATATAAGATCGTAATCCGGGGATAATTCAGGGATCTATTCTGTAGTCTGAAAATCGAGTTTTTATTATGGAGTAAATGATAAAATACAAAAATAAACAACAATTAATATGCGTCTATAACAATAAATAATAATTATATAAACGGGAAATAAAAAGTCTTTAGTACAATGTTTACCTGAAAATCGAGAATCGATTTTCAACGTCCTGAGCTACCGATCTTTCTTCTTCAGTCTTTAAAATTTTAAATAACTATTCTGTAACCTTGTCTGTCTCTAATGTAACTCCCTGTCCGTCCGTTCGCGAAAAATTTGCTTCTTAAAATGGTCGTCCATAAAACAAAAGAAGGTCTGTCCGTGAAACACAGCCTGTCGTGCTACCCGTAAAACAAAAAGAATCCCTATCCTACATGAACTCTAGGGAGTTTATACCGCCCCTCGAATGGGGAGTGGAACAGATTCCCTTCAGATCCCCGATTACCGTTATCCACTTCATATATGGAGTTTGAAATCCTTCTTAGAATTATGAAAGGTCCTTTCCTAATTTCTTCCAGCTTATTTCTATTCATTTTTTTTCCGTTATGGGTGAAGACCATATCACCGATTTTAAATTCGTGTTCTCTTCTTTTTTTATCGTATTTTTGTTTGTTAATTTCGAAATTTCTTGTTGAGTTTTTGAATGCTTCTTCTCTGTTTCTTTTTAGGTTTATCTTATTCTCCATTATTTCCTTAGGGACGATTTCAATCATTTTTCCATTCAGTAAATGATTTGGGGCAAACCCCGTTACACTGTGTCTGGTGTTATTGTTTTCTTCTACGCTTTCTTCTGTGATTTTTGTCCAGTTTCTCTTATTTTTGTCTGAATTACATCTGATCCTGTTTACTAATGTTTGATTTACCCTTTTGTTCAGTCCATTGGAGGATGGGCAGTCTGTCGAGGTGAAAATTAATTTAATGTTCCTTTTCCTCGTATACTCTTGAATTTCTTTGGATGTCATTACTGGGTATCGGTCTGCAAGGATAATTTTTATGCAATCAGTTTCTCCTGTCGAGTCTATAAGTTTTATGATATCTTCTGTGTGTTGTGTTTTCGATGTGGACATAAAAACAGCCCTTGAAAAATGATCGATGAGTATGTGCATGTATTTCTTTGGTGAGTTGTTATTGGGTGAAATCGACCTGGGAAATTCAGTGCTTCATAAATCATACAAGGTTGTTTCTTGGGCAGTGGCTCTGGCTTTCTGTCCAATCTTGCGTTACTCCCTTGTGTTTTTCTTCCCTTCGTCTGATATTGCCCCAAGAATCCGATTAAGCCATTTGTTGATTGTACTGTTTCTTTATCGATTTTATCTTGAATGTGTATGGGTAATCCAATAACAATTAGATTTATCCCTGTCTCTTCAGAAGTCTTCCTCCTTACTTCCAATATTAATCATTCCTTTTTTATGGCATATTCAGTGAATGAACCTGAAATGTATTTAAAGTTATAAGCGTATCGCAGACCAACCTTTATTGCCAGAAGCTTTTTGAACTGCCACCTTCCAATTTTCCCAGTTGTATTCTTCATCCTTTGGCAGATTTGTCTGGTACCATTCTGATGCTGTTTTTCCCAGATATTTCTTCAAATTCTTGATCCTTTTTTCATCAGTTTGGATTTCGTATTTTTCGTATTCGGTTTCATACTCATATTAGAGTATGGAAGGGATGCGTATGTGAAATATGAATATTTCATACTCCAATCTGTGGCTTTTTGCGTTCCATCAAATTGTTTTATGACAAAGTCTGTGCCTTCTCTCTCATGCATGTTTTGTTTCTGGAAGATTTCTAATAATGTTTCTGTTTGAAGATTGGGCTTTTCGATTTCGGTCTTTATTTTCCTTGTGGGGATGATCTCCGATTCTTCTAAGTAAATATCTCGAAACACGAAGTTTAAACTTGTACCGATGTATGACGCTGCCGTTGCGTCATCCATCGTGAGTGCAATGTTTCTGTAATGGCTTACCTTGGTTAAGTTGTTTGCGGCTTTCTTCACTATCGATAAACTGAATAACCGCGGACGATGATCTCTTGCTTGATATTCTGGAGGAAAGACATCACATACTTCATCTTCTGGTTTTCTTATGGATTCTTATGCATTCTATTTTCTCCCTCTTGCGTTCTCATTCACGGCGATACGTAGCTTCACTTCTAACGGCATGGCGTAGTGAAAATCGATTTGTAAGATGGTAATTTGGTGATAATTCAGGGATCGATTCTGTAGTCTGAAAATCGAGTTTTTATTATGAAGTAAATAATAAAATACAAAAATAAACGACAATTAATATGCGTTTATAACAATAAATAACAATAATTATATAAACGGGAAATAACAAGTCTTTAGTACAATGTTTACCTGAAAATTGAGAATCGATTTTCAACGTCCTGAGCTACCGATCTTTCTTCTTCAGTCTTTAAAATCTTAAATAACTATTCCGTAACCTTGTTTGTCTCTAATGTAACTCTCTATCCGTCCGCTCGGGAAAAACGTGCTTCTTAAAATGGTCGTCCGTAAAACAAGGGAAGATCGGTCTGTCCGTGAAACACAGCCTGTCGTGCTACCCGCGAAACAAAAAGAATCCCTATCCTACATGAAATCTAGGGATCTTGCATATATATATGTATCCTTTTAAAATTCTAAAAAATTATACAGATTCATAAAAATATAGTTAAAGACTTTGTAATATAGCGGTTTTTAAATAAATATATATAGTTTTTAAATAAATGTTAAATTTCTTCCGACTATTCGTATCACATTACGATTATGCTCTTTTAGTTCTATAGCTTACGAAGTTAGTTTAGAAGTCGAGGCTTACCTCACAGGCTTACACAAAAGTATTGATTGAAGTTTTCCTATCAAAAAAAAAAAAGTAAAAAAAAAGGAAAAAGTTGTAATCGCTTTAATCCGCAGGTTGTAGTTAACACGTTTGTGTTTCGATTTAAAAGTTAATTCAATTAATCCATAATATCGAAATGTTGCTAACTGTTATTTTATATTTTTTTTATATTATTTGATATTTAATCGTTTGATGAATACCATAGATATCTGATATTTAATCATTTAGATGAATTTCATAGATATGTAATATTTCATCGTTAGATGCGTTCCATCAAAGTTTAATATTCATCCGCCCACGTTCTCTAAGGGAAGATTTCATATAAACTAATATTCATAACGTTTTAAGACATTTATAAAATAATTACGTAACACTTTATGTTAATTTGGAAATTTAAATAAATTAGAGAATTATCAACACCATTCGTTGTTATAACGATGCTTAATAACTCGGAATACAAACAGCTTTCAAGTAATCGGATAAAATTTATCATGCTGCTAAAGTAAAAGTATGATTTATACAAGGTAAAATCTCCTTTGTAAGTAGTGTGATGCTCGTAATGTCAGGCACACGAAGTATACGCGCATATTATATCACGTAATTTCAGCTTTATTCCATCTCTTAATCGCTTGGTTTGAAGAAGCCGTAAGTAACAAGCGAAGCCATAGCGTAAAATAGTTTTATTAAACTTGTAAACAAATATAAGAAATATAGTCGTAGTATCCAACTGCAAGTTCAAATGCGAAAAATAACGTTCGGGAAAATTTGTGACATGGTGAGAAATTTTATACTCATATCCTAAATTGATAACATATATATTATTTGTAGAAAATTATATTTATTTGTATATATGTAAACATAATATCTATTAATGAAAAAGTTAATTAAGAAATATTCTATTATTATTACTATTCGTATCAATTATTTTTCATTTAATAAAAAACTAGTGTACACCAACTCATGTTCATTCTACTGATCTTATTTTTACGGTTCGAAATATATATATCGAATTTCGATTTTCCATCGTGTTTCGCTTATGATTCGTAAATATTAATTAGCATGCGATTAATTGGTGTTATAATTCAGAATGTTCGATATTCATTTACATTTATATTACTTTCACGTTATAGTTAAATATTTAACGTTGGTTAAATATTTTATTATTTGAAAGACTTGTGTCTATACTTCATATGCGACAAAAATTGAGAATTATTCACGTTTTTTAATTTAACGATCCTACTTTTATTTCAATTAAATCTCGATTCTTAAACTTTCATTTATTCGCATCAAAATTAAATCCTAAGCTTCAATCCTACGCTTCCCTGTGTAAAAACCTTTTAATCCTTATTTTTCGAATAGTTTGCGAGAATTGATCTTCGCGCAAGAATTAACGCCACTCAAGTACTAATTGATTCCATCTCCAGAGCGCTTAAGTGACATTCGATTGTCGCTTGAGTAGTTCTTATCCTCGCTGTAAAATACGACAGAATTTCGATTCCTCGATCATTAATTACATTATGAGACTACTTTCTCACGCTTTTCCATTCCACGCCGTGATTCCGCTCGCCTAACTACTCTTTCGTTATAGCGCCGATCAGACTTTCAACAAGGTCACGATTAATCTCGATAATGAAATTTCCATCACTATCGCAATAAAAAAGATTATTCTACGTTAAGCTATATCTTCTTTTTTTAATTGACAGAATGCATCGATACGTTGATCGCCACGTGAATTTTATAGATTTTGGCCAATAGATCGAATAGAAACACAGAGTGTGATTCTACGTGAAAGATAAGAAAGATAGGAAAAACACCTGGTATGATTTATTACAATTAATTTTTTTTCATCCGAGGATCGAAATTGAGGATTTAACCGGTGTACTGAAATTTTTACAAATTTTATTCCACATTTTCCACTCGGTTTTTCACGTAGAATCAGTAATTGCTCGCTTCTGCCGCAATATTTTTCAGCCCATTTACATTATTAAAAGAAACGTTTTACTTTTCCAAGGTATTGTATTACATTCGCGCACTCTTCTCCGACAACGTTACCTAATTCCTTCATATCGTCGGAAATTCCTTGGCCCGTGAGATTTAGCCTATTTTAGCGATCCTGGGAAATTCAATGAATAACAGTCGATTCGATCGATACGAGGAATTTTAAAGTTCGTTCCTCGGTATTCGTGTAATTTCATTATTCGCGTTTCATTCGTTGGGAACTTGCGTTAATTTGTTCGCCAACTGGAGGTTGCATAAGTCCGTCGATTTTTATTTCCACGAACTGTTAAAATAGGATAAAATTTTGTTGCCATAAATTGTATTTAACGTCTTTAGCGGAGTTATCAACCACGAGCTATTGTATAAAGCTTATTACTTATTGTATAGAACTTTTACTATATCGTAGATCAATAACGTACTAAGATTATGAAAAATAATTTCACGTGGCTGAGATACGACGGAGATTCGGAAGATTTTGGAGATTTATGCTCGTAATATTAAGACTTATGTACGCGACTCGAATATTTATGTATTCTCCTTCAATATCCTTAATCCCTTCGATATGACGTATAAAATTTACAAATTGCCATTTTAACACAATTCAAATATAGTTCACGTGGACTACACGCGAACGATGTGGTTTCGAATTTATTAACTAAGCGTTATACGTTCCTCAATGTGGACATTACTTATGTACATGGAATGTACGATTATAGTTAGAAACGTGGCTGAAAATACAGATTTGTTAATGGTATAAGTTACAGTTGCACAATGATGAGTCATAGCAGATGAGATTACCATAACTTCGAATATAACTTTTATCGTTACAATTCTATGTTAACGTTGTATTTGCATCTGACAGTTTGTTGAATTGCGTGATATCACGAAGATGGCGAACTAAGTTTAACTTGGTTTAAGAATATAAGTTTAACGATAAGTGAAATCTACCAGTTTCTTCTCTTTTTTCTTCTTTTTTTCTTTTTATTTTGCTTATTTCCTTATTTCGAGAGTTTCGTATAATTCTCATCTATCCAGGAATAATTTAAATGTAGAAAACAATTCAACGAAATGAGAAATATACGTTTGTTTCATGTGCGATTAAAAAATTGCATCCGACGAATTTAATATATCAATTAATAAGTATTATATTTGTTTGGAATGTTATTTCTGCAAAATTGTTTAGAATTGTTCTTTGGATATTTAATAATACGTATCTTGTAAGTTAACGAAGATAATCGCGATTTGTTGTTTTTTTTTTTTTTTTTTATTAATGTAACTTTTACATACTGCTGTGTCCGCTAAAATAAATTCAGATATTATGGAGGTTTCAAATACGTAACGACAAGAAGATATTGTGCCTGGAAAATAGTAGTAAATGTTGAATATGTCGATGTTAAAACGTCTTTAATATATTCGGTATAAATATATCGAATTTAATTTATTTTCAAATTACATTATTATTTAATGCTCGCGATTAACAACCATTTCCAATTACATATTTAATGATGCATCTATTATCAGAACTTATTAAAACATCGCATCTCATCGAAGATCACGTTATTCTGTGATTGTTTCGTACTCGCTACGTTTTATGTACGTACACGTAATGAGAATTAAAATTTATCGAAGGAGGAGCTGCGGTCTGCGAATAATTTGTTAACAAAAGCGAAAAAAAAGAATCGTGTTAAATCTAACTAAGTATCTCTGTCTGTTGTTACAAATATTACGTTAAAATTGTGTACGAGACGAATAAATCGTAGAGAAATAGGGAATCGAAGAGGCAATTATGGCATAGAAATTAACAGGAAAAAATAATCTTATCTGTTAATTTTTATAGGATAGTTTGCTTTTTAATTTTTATCTATAGGGATAAGAGTAACCATTAGAAATGTAGTATCGTGGGCAAAAGGCCCAAGATATCGGCCGAACCGTATACAAAGTGGCGAGAGCCGTGGCGCTGTCGAGTACATCAATGTGTCGTCGGTCCTTTCAAGTGGACAGTTTTGTGGAAAGAGCCTGCGTGACTCTGGCCACGGGGTTTCGGGACACGTGTTCGATCGGACGAGAAAAGACAAAGAGACGCTAAGGGTAGTGTTAGTTGAGACGCCAGCGAGAACGAATTCAAAAGGCGTGCAGTATGAGTTGAGAAGCGAGAGCGTGCGAGTGCAGATGCCGAAGACGAGAGTTGTAGAGTTGCTAGCGTTGTAGAGAGATCGAGTTGTTAGTTATAGAGTTGCGAGAGTGATTTGAACGGAATAAGACTTTTGTGTTTTAGTTCAATTTGAACATTTATCGTTCTCTGTCCATTTAATCTCTGTTATTTTTATTTATCTTAATAAATAGTATTAGGAGAATTTTACAAATCTAAATCATCCTAATCCTATCCTTTTTCCGATACTACAGAAATACTTATAGAAATTTAATGGAATTTTCTGTTAAAATTACATCTTCCTTGATTGAAGGAAATTTTAATTAATTTCATTCTTAAAACTCAACGAATCAAAGTAAATGCTTAACATTCGTCATACATTAATTGAATTCGCTAAAATTGATGTACCAAATACATTTCAGCATGATGAAAATGTTTTAACGTTTGCATCGATATAATAGCGTTTGTACTGGTGTATTTATCGATGATATGTTTACTTGAAATACGTGAAAACAAAGTATAGCTACAACAGGCTGTTTAAAAACAGAATGTAAATTATTGAACGTACTTTCGTACTGTGACGATAAATCGTGGGGATTGTTAATGAATTATTATGCACTCGGTAATAAAATACGCTTGCAAAATACAACATCTTTTTGCATGGAAGCTTTGATATTAATATTAAATATGCAAACAGGATATACAGCGTGATGAAGGCTATTCATTTAGTTTGCTTATTACTTTATAGAATGTTATAAACGTTAATGTTACGCCACGAGGCTTAACACAGGCTGTATTTTCTAACCGTCACTCGCGGCCCTACAATGTCTCAGTCAGATCGTCTTATCTGACCGCCGGATCATATACAATGTATCGACGAGCGCATAGCTGTCGCCAAGCAGCGAGTTCTCGAAACGTCGAATTTGGTCCGTTACGTTTTCCACGCAAGAACAGACATACGTGATCATAGGCGCGAACGGTGGCGTGACCTAAGTATAGTGGGGGTCGTCTTAAAGATGAGACAAAGAAATCATCAAAAGTCGATCAGTTCCTTGTGACGTTACACTTGTAACGTCGAACGTTACACTTTGAGTCAAATTCTGAACGCCAATTCAAGTCGATCCGCGACATAGCCAAACATTCGCTTATTTTATTAAGTATAATATCGTGCTACGTCCACCAAGAGACTAAGCTCAATTGTAAGAGCCTTGCTCTATATTGTATACATCTATATTATCTGCGTGCGATAAAGTTGTTAATTGTTTATATCTTTTCAATCGTGTAGACTAATTGTTGGAAATATATATTATTATAATTCTGTGACTCTCAGTGTTATACCGCATCAACCACCCCGATTATCCTAACCGAAATACGGGGATCGAACTATTCGTGGTGTCGATTATTCTAATCGTAACGGGAATTTACGACTCTCGTTGACGCGTATTCTAACGACCGCGTCTCCCCGCGATAGCTCGAATTTACATTAACTTCATATAGTTTAAGAAAATTATCACGGAATACACGTCACGTTGCACATGGAACATTTGCGGTGACATTTCAAAGACTGATTAACAGAATGTTATTATTGTGCCGTAGAGAAATACGATTAGTGCGCGGAATTTACTCGAAACTATAGTAGAAAAATGGTAATACGGCGTTTATTTAATTAGAATTTCATTTTACGTTTTAATCATTCTTAAGCAACCTTCCTCTTCTATATTTGTAAAAGAGGAAACGAACACCTCGCTTTTTTTCTTCTGGTAACTTCAATCTTGTAATTTTGCTAATAACTTAACGTTATAATAACTAAGATTAATATATTGTATAATAAAAATCCGTAATTCTTTCGAAGATTGACGTTATGTAAGGGTAAAGCTGTAAGTAAACGTTGGTTTATAGATATGAACGTTAACGGTATAGCAAACGTTTATTAAAGTAATAACGCAAATAATAAATGAAATATTTCCTTAAAAATGAAAGCATGTTGATCGAATGCAGTTGATTGTTACGTTTGACAGCCTATAAAATTTTTCTGAGAGTCGTGTTAAATAATGAACGTAAAAAATATTACTTTTTGCATGATTTATCATTAAACATGTTTGTTTAATAGAGCGAGTAAAACAGTCCCGGAAGGATTTGAGTTCTCATCGACCCTTTTTTCCCAGAAATTACGCTCTTGGTGCAACAATTTCAACAATTTTCAGCAGTTGCCAAAATTATTTTAATACAACTTTCAGCTGAAAAATTGTAAGAAATTGTTAGAATTTAATATTAGGAAAAAACGTAATATCGATGTTAAAAGAATTTATAAAGCGACACAGAAAGGACTTATTAATTTCTCGAAAGCAATTGAAAAGAAAAGCATGTTTCTGTTTTTGGGAAGCTTTTAAAGTCAGGTGTTCCATATTAAGTGCAATTAACTTGCAAATATTTATATTTGCGCAGTTCCTTCATTTTGAAATATTCGCAAAATTTGCTGCATATTTCGTGTTCGTTCCATCCTCCGAAATGAAAATAAAAATTTTTATTCAATGTCTGAATATATTTCATTATATTCCATCTTTCTCATGATCGAAAGTTTCTTCTTCTTTTTAATAATTATATCGTAGCAAATACACAAAGATATTCAATTTTGTACGATAAAACAATTTTTACTGTAACATCGTCATTTCACTATTTTATATTTCACTATTTGCAGAAATATTATACTTCAGGTAGTATACATAAAGATGAGACTTTGAAAATATAATTCCAACGAATATCGTCCCAACGAACGTTAATTTAATATTAATAGTTTTCACAACTAACAGTTTAATCCTACGCTCGGTATTTTGCCGACGGTAGTTGGTAAGAGAATATTTCTTTTTAAAAAAATTCGTCTCCCTCATGGCTATGTTAAAGAGAATCAATTAATCATTCAACTGCTTCATCATGCTTAATGTGAAAATCGCAGAAAAGTTATAAATGCCTGCTATCAATCTTTATACACGTAACAATTGATTTAAATAATTAACTGCATTATATCCAATTATAAATTGCAGAGTACTGATTAATTGCAAAGCGATCATCTGCTATCGCCAAGATATTAAATGAATTAATATCCTCCGTATCGATCAGTAATTTCATTCTCTGTATCTATATGGTGTTTCCTATTAATAAGTTCGCAATTTCACAACTTCCTAAATACGATATTGATATTATATAATCCTACTAGAAACGAAGTACTTTTAATACTTTCCAGATAAATGATTATACACTTTACAAAAGTATCTTTGGTCTGAAAAATCTGCAAATAATCCTTGAATACGTATTCCAGGTAAAATACTCTCGATGTGTATTTTACTCTTCTTTTCTTTTCTTTATTTATTTGTCAAAAAACAAATATATCATTACGTGAAAGTAGCCGATACGATATTTAGAGCATTTCGAAGTTTTCTCTTGGGAGGTTGCAATTTAGAATCCCAAACATTGTTGCAGTAAATCCACGAACAATATACTTAGGCAGAGCGCTCAAATGAAAGCAATAACACTTGTCCCTTGTAGAACTGGAATCGATTTCTCTGCGGCTATTCACCCCTATAAAACATGCAACTGCGGCAGTCTGTTGTGAAATGGTCGATGGGGAATTTGTGATTTCAATTTACGATCAATCGTCCGTTATACTTCACGTCGCTAATACGATAAATTTACGAAGATGTGCAGAAACGGAAAATAGAAAGCGATAAGTTTTATTGCAACGATTAAGCTGCAATTTCCTATAAGTACGCGGAACGCCAAAAGTAAGAAATATAAAAGGCAAATGCTTGCAAGAGAAATGCTTTTCGCAAAAACAAGATATAATAATAATAATATACGTATGTTCGTGCAGTTTGCTACTTTCACGAATACGACTGAATAAACCGAAACGGATAGAGATTTATTTCATCCTCTACGTTTCCTAAACGTTTCATGGACTTTTGCATTTTTAAAATTCCCACAAATGCACGAACATCCGCGATCTAATAATCTAACGATGAGTCCGCTATTTCGGAAGATATTTCTATATTTTGGGTAAATCGTTGCTTTGTAATATTTGACATAAGAGATGCTCGTTAACGAACGCGTAACGTCAGATATCCACGTTTACCGCGACTCTTTCAGGAGAAGAACTTTGCAGCTAGGAGAGTTTTAAGGAACTTTTAATTTAGAAGAATTTTAAAGAACGACCGTAACATGTATATTCCGACGCAAATGTCGTTCCTGATAGGAGAATCACACAGTCGAGTTCAGCAATCGAATCGATGTTCAACAGACGCGAGGGCAGAAGCAGACGAAGAATAAAGAGAGAATAAACACGCACTCGTTAAATCAGCGCAACGAGTAAAGTAGATCTAGCCATTATTCCGTTCTGAAAAGGAAGACGAATGGAAGAGGAAAGGAAGGTTCAAAAGAGCATCGTTCGCTTTGATTATTGACACACGCTCACGCTAATAACGGTCATTGAAAGGCGAACGGAGAATGAGAATTATTGAAACTTGGAAATATCGAAAGCTTGAAGCTTCGCTAATTAAGAGAAGTCAACTGTCATAAACGTCGATGAAGATCCTATCGACGGAAAGTTAGGAAATTTAATCTTTTCCCTTTACGTTTGACTCGAACGCGAACAGTTCGATCTGTTTCTCGTTTGAGGAACGACCTAACGAGTATACAGAGTCTTTCGCGTACATTACTCGTCGGAAGTTTCGAGTCATTGCGCGTTTTTATCAAATTTTGCAGAATTTAAAGAATCGAAGACTTCGCTTTGATAAATTTTTAATTAAAGAAACGTATAGTCGAGTGCAAGCGATTATTGCTGATAACTGTAACATTTATTTTAGTAACGAAATTGACAGGAGATTTGGCATAGATAATACAGGAAAAGTATTTTAAGCTTTCCATATACGAGGGAGAAAAAGTTTAATTATTTATATCGTAAAGTGGCGTCAGGGAAAACCGGTGTCTTATTTCATGAATCTGAGTCTTCTATCGAGTAAACGTTCCTCTTTAATAAAATCTATAACGTGTTAGAACGATACAACAATTTTAGTTATTCCGTAGAGTATTACGACAACAGTCTTGGACCATTTGCATGATGATCAGGATCGCATGGTCAAGCAGACAAGTAAGTGTCACAGTGTAAAAGAAAAATAGTATCGGTGCATGACGTAGGGATGATGTACGGTGGTAAAGCGAAAGCTGAAGGACATTCGAATAAAAAGAAATAATAAAAAGAAAATAGTTATCGGTTATACAATGTGAACAAAATTACGTACGTGTTTAGAGCAACGACGTTGCCTACTACAGTTGTACGGTAACGAGCCTTTAGAATTTAAAGCCTGGATATTACTCTCGCGATGCTCGTCGATTATACGATGGACATTTTTCTAATAGTTTACAGTAAAAATATTCCTACGTCCAATAGATTGAATTTCAAGTTGAAAAATAATATTAGAAAAGACTGAAAACTTCACGATTCCTAGGATTACGTGTAACATTGCGTCTGCGGAGCCAGAAAATTGATCCACCGATTGGTCTCAAAGGAAAGTTATTTATAAGTCAAAGAGTATCGTATTGCATCGTTCTTTCTTTATTCGAAGCACTCGGGAACGTTCGCTGTAAACATTTCCATTGTATCGCGATCAACGAAGAATGATTCGTTTCGTAACTATAATCGCATTTTCATCCATAATGGACAAGACGAAACAAAGCGAAAGGAAAGTTGTACGTTCTCAATTACTCCTATACGGAACAAAGATCAGAAGTTATAAGTTATAGTCATAAGGGGCGACTTAATTGAAAATTACCAAGACACTTGACATCACGCGTTGCTCGAGAGCGAAGTTACGCGGATGTTTATATCGTCTGGGAGTCCCAGAGCAGCAGTTAAGGGTTAATATCGAGAGCGCAGCGATGGTAAACGTTATAATAATACAAAGTTCCGATATTCTCTAACTCTAACCATTCTACAAATTTCATCTTTAAACGGTATCGTGATCTGGTCCTGGTTTAACCAATTGGCTGTTTTCCACGAGTATACTCGTCACGAAGAGATGGCAGTATTTTACGTTACGACGAGCCCCGTCAGTACTAAATTGAAAAATAAAACAGTCGTTTCGTAACAACTTAATTCTATATTATAACAGCCACCCGTATTCCGTGTTCGACGAGTATACTCGCCATCGCTTACTGTTCGCGACACACTTTTAGGTACACGCTTTTCAAAGAGGTCGCAACCGCTAACTGCTAAACTTTTTTATTCTGACATTGAAATTTAACAAGAATAAATCAATATCAGCGGCAATTTCAGTTCTATCCTTGGCACGTAAATACAATATAATTTACCTTTAACGAAAATGAATGCAATTATTCGTAATTATTCGCGATACTATTTACTTATATATTTTCCTATGTTGTCTTACGTATCTGTTATTTGTAATAGATGAGATCGAACGAGAAATATTAGAGGATCAGCAGCAGGGTTAATTTATCAGTGTAAAAATATGCGCAAACTTCCACGATCCAGTTATAACACGCGATATAATTCGCTATTTGCTTAGCTCGCTTCGCCAACTGTCAGCCTCGCTATCTATGTCCATGAGGATCTATTAAGATTATCATTTTAATTACACGTTGGTTGATCGAACGGCCAACGAGAAACGCGGCCGACAATTTTGATTAAATAGCCGCTAGCGTTACCGAGAACACGGCTCGTGTAAAACAATTTCGTCAGACAATTTTAGTTATCGGATTTGTTCGGCGAGACGCGCAAACAAACCGGCTTTCACCTCGTCAAAGGCTACGTTTCACGCGAAACTCGCGCCAGTTACAGCGTTAACTTCCTTTGTAGTATTCATGGTGAAATCGCCAATTCATTTCCACCGTCTAACGAGAAAGACGAAACGGACGTATTCTCGGTGAACGCTTCCCTTTCGCGTCTCTGCCGTTCTTCGAATCGCTCTGCTTCAACGCAGTACAACCAGCCAGCTCTCTCGTTCGACAGCTGACAAATTGCCTGCGTAACTTGTTTGCCGCGACCGCGAGAACTATGTTTTAAGTCGAATGATCGTCAGATGTTACGAACAATTGGAAATTATCTTCATTTCCCATATCGCTGGCCGATGCTCACGATCTGTTCAGTTTGGAAAACATGGAACAGCTCGCTGGACGATTAGTTTGAATTTTACGGAATCGCGTTTGAGGTGGAATATGCCGAGATCGTAGAATCGTTGATGTTCGACTGCTCCCACGAATACTCTGGTGTCTGTACGTTTTATCAGTCGAACCTAACATTTCTCAGTGACGGATAAGTTTCTGTTCTGTCGCGCAACACATCTGCACGCCATCCCGCGCGGCTTGCCAACCAACGGTCTATCTGCCGTCCTTCTAACACTCCAGAGGCCCAAGGACCCACTATAAAGTTGCAATTCTAGCTGCATTGTTCGCACACATGGTCTAAGCACATCTGTTTGCCAGAAAAGACTTTCTAATTCCAGAAGAGTTTTCGGCCGGTTTTTAGAAAGGTCCTTGGGTTTATTACGTGCTCTTCAGAATTACGAAGAAAGCGGAGATATACCTAACGAAAAATCTGAGTTTCCCTGTAAACAATGTCGCCTAGGACCCAAGTTGGTAGGAGGTTTCTTCCTCCTCTCTTCCTTCCTAACATTGGTCCCAACCAATCGACATCGCGGATTGTTGCCCTCACTTTACTAACTAAAAATGTAAGCAACGAATCCGCGTTCTTCGTTCAAAGGGCACACCCATACCAAGCTTTCCTCCGTATTTACATTAGAATAAGCTTCAGAGTTTTCCATCGTCTCTCACGGTGACTAGAGTTCCTGCATTCCCTATAACTCTCACCGTTTCTATATCTCTCAGAATTTCCTACCACAGTCAAAGATCTAACTTCTAACATTAAGTCTCATACCGTGTTACTTTCATATCTATATTATTGCAGCGTGATAAGTTATTAAGTGTTTATATCTATTCAATCGTGTATACTAAGTGTTGGAAATATATATTTTAACTCTGTGAGCCACAGTGTTATCATACCTGAATCACCCCTATTATCTTAATCGAAATACGGGGATCGAACTATTCGTGGTGTCGATCATTCTAATCGTAACGGGAATTTACGACTCCCGTTGACGCGTATTCTAACGACCGCGTCTCCCCGCGATAGCTCGAAAAAACAGTTTCTTTTTAAAAAATCTACACATTCTTTTCTCTGTTCGAATAGAATAGAATAGAATTCCGATAAATAAGAATTTGGTATGAAACTAACAACGTTCCAGTCGTACAGAAAGAAAATACAATTTAATTAAAAACGTGGGAGGTGGTGTAAGAATCGGCGATAGAATTCATCAAGAGTACGTGACGTTGGAAAAGCTACAGTCACAGATGTTAGAAAATGGAAACGTGATATTGAGAATTATGTAAAGCACGTGGATTGCTCGAATGATGGGGTAACTGTGGGGAAACCTTAAATACACTGATGTAATGGGATGGTTTCGTTGTGATAAAGACGATAATAACGACGATTTTATACAAATGGAAACAGCCAGCTAAAACGATAATGGAGAGGCACTTTCCCATGCCGAAGCACCCACGCCACTCGAAAAAGGGGCTTCGATCGTATAAAATTCACCGCGCAAAAGCTCCCAGGTACAGAGAAAATGTAATTTTACGCAGTTATTTCTACCGAAAGAATCATGTGACGTGGTGCTTAAAAAGATATGGAATGTATAAATATTCAAAAAATCAATTTTATAAAATTAAATCTATCGATCCATTAATAGGATTAAAAGAAAGGAATACATCCGAAATGTACACAAAATTGAAGCAAAGGAAGATTTGTATAAAAATTGTAATAATACGATGCAGCAATTTCACGATACCATTTAATTAAAGTGGGTGTATATATTTTTGAGAGCATCCTCTGTATATCAGAAATATATTACGAAATAGAAATATGTTATTACTGGTTTTCTGATGAGAATCCGAAGTGTATCAAAAATTTAATCGGCGTAGATATTTATCGACGCAACAGTTGCAATTTCACAGATACAAATATCTTGCGAGTTCTCTCATCGTCGTAATTTGTATCTCCTTTATATACATCGTCTGTCTGAATATTCTTTCTAATATTCTAATTAGACTGTAGATTTTGAGGCAAATTCATATTTTTGAGGATATGATTGAAAAGAAAAAAAAAAAAGAGAAGTAAAGAGTATTTTGTATATTTTATATTTTCTTTCGTATCACGTGCATTTTGTACAATTTTATTGAAATTGGATTACAAGAGCCAAGCAAATCGAACATCAAACGGACTACGCGTCGTGTGTTACTTTATAGGAAAATCACGACAATGTCTGTAACATTCGTAGTATTTTACGATCCTATCTACGATAGCAATTAAAAGTTCATCAAACAGATGATTACATCACGTACGAGCCATTTGAAAGTCAAATTGTTCATTTTCCGAAAATTTATTCTTTCTAACTCTTTAAGAGTATTACATCGTGGCTTATTAACATACTAAATAATAATTGACTGTTCGAATAGTTTGATGATTTTTGGAAAGTACGTGTCCCTGATAAATATAACTTCTACGCACACTTCCAAATCCGTTTGAAATTTCATCGATACGATCAAGTTAGGCGTGTCTCGCTACAGTGCTGCAATGATCATTTCGAAATGCTTCGTATATCATATACGCAAAAAGTTTCCAGCAACGTTGAAACAGATTCGCGAGCCACGTGTAATTTATTTATAAAAGATTTTTGCAACTGTCGAGACATCTTGGTATCTGTTAATAATCGTTGAGATATCATTGCAATCAAGTAAGTGCACTGTATCATACTTTTATAGATAGCATTCTTTTTTACGGATGGAAAGCCGTCTGATGGAAATTTGTCTGAAATGTCCGTCGTAAAATTGCATTTTCACGGGCAACAGAAAACAATGGAATTTTGTACAAAAGCGCAATAATTTAATTAGCGCAAAATTCCATTTTCCCCGCTGGGAAATTGAATTTTCTATTAAAGCGTGATACGTTTAATCAGCGGTGGCGTAAATTCAACAAACTAACAACTGGAATATTGACTTGTCACAATTTTGTGACACCGTATATGTCGTTGATACGTTCCAGTCTGGTCGTATTTACAATTTCAGAAATTTTGCAACTATTTTTTCATTTTATCCGTAACGAGAATAGCGAAGATAAGACAGGCAAACGTGGTAAAACGTTGAAAATTCGGTTACAGGGAAATCGAATAAATTTGAAGTTGAAGAAATTAAGAAAAAGTCGAAACGAAGCAAACGCGATTCCTTAAGCCACGATGTTCAGGGATTTTATAATCTTTCCGGTGACGTCTTCGACGTGGAATATCCAGAAGCTGAGAAATTGATTCTGTACGATGAAAAAGACGATGTCTCCACAGAATACAACGATACAATAGTGGAAGAATTATCGATCGACGTAAATCCTGTTGAGAAATGCTCAGTTGGTATGACCACTAGTTACTAAAAGGTTACTAGGGTTATGTTGGTACGACTCCTAACGACGCTCTTTTGTCATAGGAGTCGACCACGCCTTAATTGCTAAGACGCATTGGGAGAGTTTAGACGTTTGCTGTGTGATTTGGTGTTTTGTATAAGAGATAAAATAAAAGGTGTGATAACCAATCCGAGTGGATCCGAGATTGATTATCAACCCCAACCTATATAAAATAACAAATCCCGAGGAAATTGGATACTTCTCTGGTCCTAAATGGCAAAGGAACAGATTATCAAGTAAGTCAAATATTTTTCCAAATGCCATTCTTGTACAATCGTTGCTTTTCTACTTACCACGTACAATATAGCGGTTAATAAATTAACGAATCATCGAATATTACTGAAAGAAAGAAATTGTACTGATATTCCAATCTATCGTGTACAAAAGTAATAATAACAGCATGTAATATAAGAATAGCTTATCTTCAGCCTTAAAAGAAACTCGGTTTACAAGTATTCTCCCTATTGCGTTCCACTCTCGCTTGATCTTCTACACGTTCATCTATATTTCGCTGTTTTTAATTTATTTTATTATTCCCTGTCTATTACACATATGTATATTGTCCATTGCACGAATCTTTATCTATCTTGCCTAATTTAATGTAAAAAAATAGAAAAATAGAAAAATTTGCTGGAGGAATACGTTTACCAAAATTTGTCAAGAATTTTAAAGAAATTTGCAGGATGAAATTCACGGTGATACCGTGAATTTCATTGATATTTTTGAAATTATACTTTTGAAATAATTATTTATATCATAATAATTATTCCACGAATACTTGCTCGTAGATATTAATTTATGCTTTTAATAATCATGCGTTTAAGCTATCAAGTCGAGTCGAGTAGGCTTTCTAATTTCGTGGAAGATAAGTCGATTTCTAAGATAAGTCATTTCATAGAGAAAAGACCAGCTGCTAAGGATTCGCCGCCACGATGGCTAGAGCTTGGAATAGCTGCTGATTACTCCGTGGTAGATTTTCATGGATTTCGAGTACAGCAATATATCTTGGCTCTTTTAAACATCGTAAGTAATACCAAACGAAATTCTGTTATTATACTTAGATATAGAATACCTCCAACTACATATGTACGCAAGCAACCGGGAAACATAGGGCAGAGTTATGCGTATCTCTGTATTTTCAAGGTACGCTACTTGCTTTCAAACATCTCGATCGTATATTCGGATGGAAGCTCTGTATTTTCTGTTTACACTGTTCAAAGCTTACACGTATCTTTTAAAAAGTTCAGCGAATAATTTATCCGGAATGGAATTTTGTAATCGATTAATTTCAGCCATTCGGTAATTGGTTTTCCAATGCTGTTGAGATTAATAACGTACATTTCCTAAGATAAATATAACGAATAAAATTAATTTTTTAGGAAAATTATATAAGATACGATGTATTTACGAGAGTTTTGAATAATAATTTATTTGTAAGGCTGTAATACTGTTTTAACGCCTGTTACATTTTCGTACGTATTTTAATCCTAGGTCAGTGCAATTTACATGGACCCATCGCTCGAATCCAACATGATTCTAGTGATCGTACGAATGATTTTATACGCGGAAAAACGAGACGTTATGGTAAGCGATTTCCATTAAATTAAATCATTTAACTAAAGTAGTAACTATCTGAGATACGCATATGCGAGTGTCAATTATTTTATTTTCTACTTATCTGTACTGTGTATGGTATATAAATTATATAGGTCAAAATATCTGCGCATGACGTTCTAGATCGATAAAATGCAACGAGTTCCATTTTGTTAAATTGGACAACCGTGAACGATCCCTTGGAAACAAATTTCCAAACAAACAATTTTCACGGATCATTGACAAACCTCGCATTTATCGTGTATCCGAAATATCTGTATAATTGACTATTAAACCTTTTTCATCTCTTAAGAATCTTAATTTAATGTTATAGACCTATGATAATATCATTGATATACGACACTTGCGATTCCTTTTACTTTTCTTTTTCTGCTATTCTTCTCTGCTGTCGAATCAACATTTCAACATTTTTCAGGAAGATTAAAATACTAATAGCGTTACAAGTTACATTTGATTACAATCAACAACACGATTACTTGCACATATATTTATTATCATTGACGAATATTTATATATAGTATATAATGCATGATGTAATAATAAATATAATATATTCGTAATATTTGCTAGCTTTTATTAAGAAAATATTAATAAATTGTCGTAGGTCCGCCGTGGCGATGCCAGACGATCTCTCGAGAACGTGAACAAATGGAACAGAAAGATGCTGTCCTCGAAGGACGTAAATCACGATGTTGCTGTATGGTTGACGCGATTAGATATAGGAGGTCCTTCGAGATCGTGCGCGTTAAATCGAGACGAAGGCTTGACCAGCGCCTTTATCATCGCTCACGAAGTAGCACGCATGTGAGTGTCCCACATGTTGAGATATCGTTGGCAAACTGAAATATTTATAACTGGCCTGGGTATTTACGCAGAGACCGTGTGTTATTTATTTATGCAAATACGTACTTGTACGAGAATAATTTGAAAAATGAAATCTCCATAGAAGAACTTATTATCTTTACCGAATATCACAACGAGTACTGTACTTTGAATCTGCCATAGATTTTTGCGTATTATGTGCGTTCTTGCATTCCTCCTTTCACCTACGATGGCTCTTAAACAAGAAACGATATCGTAACGAGAAATACAACTTACCTGAGCGTCCACTTTGGTTCCACTAGTGTTGTCCCATACGACTTTGTGTTTGACCTCGCTATTAGGGGACTTTTTACCCAACGTTTCCTTCACCGCCTTCACTACCTTCGATTTATCGAACTTGAGACTTAAACTGGCCGTTACCAAATCTTCCGGCTTTTTCGACATCGGTTGGTGTCTCTTCGTGAACCAATTCGACGGAGCCATAAAGGTCGAAATAGCGGCTTTCGAGGATCCGCTAAGCTTACTTTTAGCTCCGTGCAATGTCGACACGTCGAAGCTGTTGGAACGGAAGCTCTTCGATCGACTTCCTTTCTGTTCGGTCGTTTTTCCGGGCCAGTTTGATTTGCTATCGTCCCGCGAACTCGGCGCTTCCTCGCCGCATCGGTTGATTTCCGTCGCGGAAGACGCTAACGAGCTTAGGATCGATATCAGATCCGTATTAGAGCAGACAATGCCCGCAGCACCGGAAACGGATGCACTCGCGGCTCTTGGCAGTTCCGAGACGCGCTTTCGGAGAGAAGACGTCGGCGAAACCGACGGAGTAGGCATTTCAGAGAATCGTTGTTTCGGCTGTTGAGTGTAACGTTGAGCGGAACTGTTACCCTCCAGCGGCTGTATTTCGTACACTTGCTCCGTCGACGTCCTGTACATCCTTAAGCGCACCTGGCAAACGGATTGCTTTTATTCGAAAGACAGTTTCTTTTTTATCATAATTCGTGCGTTATGATACATGTTTCGATGATTGAGCCGTTAAGCGTGACAAAGCGATGGAATTGTTTTGCACAGAAATTCTTCAACACGTTGAGTGTTTAGGTGTTTAGGTACGCAAATAGACTAGAATATTTTGCAAGAATAAAATGTCTTGGTATGGTACGCTTTAATCTATCTATCCAAGTCAAAATAAGTATAAAAATCGCATGGCAATCAACATGTTAAAAAAAAAAAAAAAAAAAAGAAGAAGAAGAAAAGGAGAAACAGATGCTTCTGATTGTTTAGTGCATTTTCATAAAATCTTCCAAATGTTTAATTCTCATAGAATAAAAGGGAGAGCATACGTTTGAATCTCAGCAGATTTTATTAATTCTTTGAAACCATAAATATAATATGAGTATTACATCAACTTTAGTTCATACATGTAACAACATATTATTCTGCACGTAACAGTTACATTTAATGAAACATTTATTTATCCAGTAAATCCATATTCTCTATTAAACGTTCGTTTATTAATAAAACTGCCATAATCGTCCACGCATTGTTCGCTTCCTTAATTATTTTTCAAAGTATAACGATAATCAATGATGCAACAGAAATATCACGTAACATCCCAACAATCTTACATGAGATTTTAGCTGTTTTTACTATACAAATTAAGTCATTATTAAAATAAGTCATTATAATAATATATATATGTCGGAGATGAAAGAACACCGGAACCTTCCCTTTGGAACTTTGGGAAGACCCCTAGTATTGAAATTTAGATTTCACCATAGCCGTATTAAGAAACTGTTGTCATTCGATCCGACTGTATTTATTTGAGATTTATGATAGTGAGCTCGGGCTCGAGGCGACAATCAGTCGCCGAACGTAGCCGCGGTCAAAGGGATGAACGTTTTGTCTAACAAAGGCATGAAGTAATTCTATAGCTCTTCTTAAAAGAAATACTTGGGATAGGGCACGACGGTAAACGTTTCAATGGTTTCTGCCCCGTGGCTCGCCACACGCAGACTTTGTCCTTCGGGTAAGGTGATTGCCAGATGCCAACGCATCTTCACAGTATATGTTTAGCTGGGCGAGGACCGGCTACGAATATTAAGTTTCAATTATACAAAGTCTTTCAAGTAGACAAATAGCCTGTGCCCCCACTACGGGAAGATAAGAGAAATCTATCCTTCCACGAACGACGCTTCCCGCTAGCAACTTTTCCCAAGGACAGCTAATATCTTTCTCTAACCACCAACATGGAAATTGACCAATTAACAGCAACTTCAATTTCCCTCACCCTTCGAACGAAGACTTTTCTCCGCGAATCCGATGATCTCTTGGCACTCTCATGATCGTGCCCTTAGGCACACCCATCATAGATTTCTTCGACAGCGTCACCGCGACGGAGAGCCACTCTCTCTAGTGTGATCTCATCGGCAATCGACCTGTCTTTCGTATACGTAATAATTGCCCCTTGCTCTAACATACAGTGTAACTTAGACGCTAACGAAGGGTAAAGTTCGTCATCCCGTTGACCGCGGATTCGTTATTGAGCCTAGGATCATTGTCATTTGCTTCTCGAGTATCTAATTATCGCGATTACTTGTCCAATTCCATCATAGTCATATTTGCACTAGTAAATATCTCCTCTATTGCATAACGATCACGTCTAGCGCCAATAGGGATTCGTTTCACACCCTTAAACCTAACTCTAATCTTAACGCCAACCCGACATATATATATATATATATATACATACATATATATATTTTATACATACATACATATATCAATTTTTATACACATAATTATACATATTCATTTTCATTTAATATTTTCATTTAATAATTTAATAAACCTTCGTCCCGCAAAGGCAAATAAATTCACGTATAACATTTCTCTTCAGCGGCATTGTTCTAGGATTGTATTTGTTGAAAGAAGGATAGCATTAAGCGCTGGAATAAAGAATGACGAATCGTTATTCTTTAACCATCGTACTTAGACACATATTTATTGAGCTACTTGTATTTTAATCGAAGTCTAATATCCTCCATCTGTAGGCGTAAATATTACTGCCGTTGTTAATGTTATTTAAGTTTTACTACTGGAAAGGACATTTAAGTTTGAAGGCAGGCAAGTCTACTGTTCTTAAAGCTGACATTTAGACATCTAAGATTTTTTGTGTCTTTATTGACAAAAATATATTTGACTTTGCATATCTAAAATAAAGGATTTGCGTTATATAAAATAAATAGATCATCTTTCTTTAGAAAATTCAATGTGGTGAAATTAGAATATGAGATAAAAGAAATACTATGCATATGATTTGATTGAAATTTTGAAAGTGTATAGACCCTGTTTTAGAAATATGAGTATTAATTCGGTAGACTATAAATTTATATTACAAAATTAACTGTTTTCTACTTTTGTTGTACTTTTCTTCTACTTTCTGGACATTTTACTGAAAATGCTGGAGATTTTAAATCAGTAATTAATAAAGTGAATTCATAAAATAACTTTTAAACGCATTGCTATCTAAAGTACAAATTCTTACGTTTTTAAAAATATATTCTTATAGTTATTGTATGTAACGTACTTGAATCTTTACGTGTATGGTTAAAATATTTTGTCCGCATTTTATTCAGTCATTTAAAATATCAAAGCAAACTTATTTCAAGTGAAAAATAATCCTTATTCCTATAAGCAGTATTCATTACAAGAACTAATTTTACATATATAATCGTAACAAAAAAGAAACATTAAACAGGCATTTATAGTTATTGACATTTATCTTTTGTATGTTCATTTACGAGGAAATGGTACTTAATGTAAAAGCGACTGGATTTCATATTTTTAACTATTGTGTACATGTATTGAATCTTATTGTTCTTCTTAAAAATTAAATGAATACTCATAATCCTAAAACATCCTTTCTATGTTGTACTAGATATATATACAATTAAAATGTGTAATAATGTGAATGATAAACTAGTTCGAATAATTATTTTGCTTAAACGTAAGTTAATTGAAATCAGATGAATGTTATACACGCATTATACCGTGCATTATGAACTATTGATTGATTGATGCTCATATTTAATTATTAACGAGAAAATTAGAAAAATAAGATTGAATTTAATCTGTCCTTCTTATATTTATTAAGATGAGTTCTGGGACTTGAAACACTCGAGATTAGAAATTTTGATTAATGTTTCACATTATGACTGGACGCTTGTTGTAATATCTTTTGTACGAGATACACTATACATACACAAGATCAAAATGGAATTTCGAAACGGTCGTATCGTTCAACAAAAATCTCTTTTATCTTTGATCCTCTTCATAAAAATGCAATTCTCCTTTACAGAACATCATATAACATTTATTGTACGATATATTGTTCAATTATATTTCGAAATTTTCAGCTTCGAATCTTTGTTTAATTATACTGTAGAATTAAATATCATGCGTTATTTAAATATAAAGATAGACTAAACTTTTGTCCACATTTATTAAAGCTGTATCAACTGAGATGTTTAAATTTGCGAAATTTCATGGACTTTTATATTTAATTTTTCATCATGAATCCCGCTTTGCGATACAATACATATTAGATTTATAATATCTTAAATTTACAGTACCAATGCTGATTTCATCTGAAACTATTTGTTTGCAAATGATATCTTTCTTCGTTGGAATTACCCTTCACTTATAAATTAATAATTATTAACATTGAACAGTATTGTTAAACTTCAATAAAAATAGGATCGATAACTAAATGTTAGTTAAAGAAACTTCCTATTACAGGTATAACAAATCATATTGAATTTTGTTTAGAAAACAATAATAAAAATGGGTGTCTTTTTGTGAAAATAATTTACAGCATATCACTCGACTTATTCATATAAGAGACATTAGTTTGTTTAAATACCCTGTTGCACCCTTTTATTCATTTTCAACCCAATTTTTTCACAACATTAAAAAATATTTTAAGCCTGAAGAAAAACATGAAAAACTTCTTATTAGCATGATTTCATGCTAAACATCCTCTTAAGATATTATAAATCTTTCTTGTTTACTAAAACCAGAGCCTAACTGAAATATACGAGTATCGCAACAGGATTAATCGTAATACATGATTAAATACAAGCAATATGTAAGCTATATTTTTACTTTTTACTTCAGAAATAAATATTTCACCAGCATCGTCTTTAGCTTAAGGAAAATAAACTTGTGAAATTTAATTTAAAGCTTCGTAAAACATGGAAATGTTGCAGGATAACAAATCAGAAAAGATATATTAAATAAATCACAGTTCAGGTATCTATAACATGTGATTCTCTTAACAAATCTGTTTCATTCATCAAGCAACTGCAAAATTTCCGTAAAATCAGAAGCGGTTTCACAAATTATAGGCATTCGTAAACATGATAGATAAGAGTTAGTATCGCGGCGTTTTAGAGTATCTATGAGCGTAATATGGAAAGTAAAAAGATGTATAATAAAAATAGTTCACTTTCCAAGCTATCACTAACATTGTAACGAATTATTATACATATAACGGCTCACGAAAGTACTCGGACGCTTACAGAAACTTTCCATGAATATTTTGTTGAAGCTTTTCGTGAATTTCAAGATGCATTAGGCTGTCTCAAAAGTTTCTTTCGTTTTGTTCTATTACTACAAAATAGATCATACATAAATCGATAGAATAATATAAAACAAAAAGTGTCGTGCATCTATTATTTCCTTATGAAACGAAAGAAGCTTTTGAAACAAATGTAAATAGGAATTATAAGATGCTTATTGATTACCATCGGTATTTGGACAGTTAATTATGTATTGTATAAATAAGTCACAATATTTTTAGTAGGAGCATTTTTACCCCTAATCAATCATATGTTTAAAAATACTCTTTACATTGTACATTAGTTTTTTGCTATGTGTACGTCTGCAATAAGCATCTTCTAGCTTCCATATATATATTTCCAAATTAGTCTCAATTTTTACCGATGTAATCATGATAGACACGTCTCGTTACATTGAAGTGAAGTGAAGAAAAACACTTTTCATTCAAATACGTAAACACATAATATTCATAAATTTATAAGAACAATTTTGTCCGTAGGTATTTGGTAGCGCAATTGAGAAGATGTTTTTTTTTATTTATTAGAATATTTACAATCAATTCTCGTTGAGAATTTTCAGTAACTTAGTTTGGCGTGATACAATGACATGGATTATAATAGTTTTATATTGTTGGTTCTAGTAGAAACTAAGGATTTAATCTAGAGGGTATTTTCTTTTTAGTCTGCGGATCTGGTCCGTCGTGTCCAGTAGTTGGGTCACTAATGGGATGTGGTGGTTGTTGACTCTTGTGTTATATCTGCTTCTGGACTTGTGTATTTTATCTTTGACTGTAGGTATCTTGAGGTCACGGTGGATTGTTTCGTTGGTAACATACCAGGGTGCATTTAATAGGGATCTTAGCGTTTTCGATTGGAAGCGTTGGAGTATTTCAATGTTGGAGTTACTTGCTGTTCCCCATAGTTGGATTCCGTAGGTCCAGACAGGTTTTATTACGGTCTTGTAGAGGGTTATTTTGTTCTGTATGTTTAGTTTGGAGCGTCGGCCCGTGAGCCAATAGAATTTTCTTAGTTTTTCCTTTAGTTGCTTTGTTTTTTCTGAGATATGTTTTTTCCAAGTTAGCCTCCTGTCCAGGGTCATGCCCAGGTATCTTACGGAGTCCTTGCTTGGGATTATTGCGTTGTTAATGGTGACCTGGGGGCAGGTTTGTTTTCGGAGCGTGAATGTTACACGGGAGGATCTTTTTTCGTTTATTTTAAAACCCCATTTTTGGAACCACTTTTCCATGGAGTCGAGACTTCGCTGGAGAGTGGATGAGGCAATTGCCGGGTCTGCGTGGGTAGCTAATAGTGCTGTGTCGTCGGCAAATGTTGCTATTGTTACCTCGTTTGATATAGGTAAGTCGGCAGTGTAGATGGATATCAGTAGGGGTCCGAGGAAACTACCTTGGTGTATGCCGGATTCTATTGGGAATGTTGCGGAAGAGGCGCTTAGGCATTTAACTATGAATTGTCTGTTGGTTAGGTAGGATTTTAAGATGGAGTAGTATGGATGGGGTAGGATCTTTTTGATCTTGTAGAGTAGCCCTTCATGCCATACTTTGTCGAATGCCTGTTGGATGTCTAGGAATACCGCTGAACAGTATTTTTTCTTTTCAAGGGTTTGGCTGATCATGTGGGTTATGCGGTGGATTTGCTCTACTGTTGAGTGTTGTTTTCGGAAGCCGAATTGGTGGTCTGGGAGTGTTTTCAATTCTTCTAGGAGTGGGAGGAGACGATTCGTGAGCATTCTCTCGAATAGTTTAGACAGGGTAGGTAAAAGACTGATTGGGCGATAGGAGGTGGTTTCATATATTGGTTTACCGGGTTTAGGGATGAGGGTGATTAGTGAGATTTTCCAAGCCTTGGGAAAGTGTTGAAGGCGGAGGATAGCGTTAAAGATTGATGCGACTAGTGCAATCCCTTTTATGGGAAGTTCCTTGATTGCTTTATTTTCTATTAGGTCGTGACCTGCTGCTTTCTTGGGGTTTAGGCGACTGATTGCTTGTATAATCTCTGCAGAAGTGAAGGGCTCAATAGGAGGGGACATTTGGAAGGGAGTGTGCAGGTATTCGGTGACGTCCGCTGCAGCTATGGAGGAATGGGGTTGAAATACTTCAGTCAAGTGTTTGGCAAATAGGTTGGCTTTTTCTATAGGGCTACGCGCCCATCCACCCTGCGGACGGCGGATTGGAGGTATTATTTGTGGGGGACGCGTGAGTTTCCTGGAGGCTTTCCATAGTGAGTAGTTAGAGTCGGCTGTGGGGGACAGGCTGGCGAGATATTTGTGAAAACGGTCATTATTGTAGTTTTTTATGGTTTTGGATAGTTTTCTAGTTGCGTTGTTTAGTTTGCGTTTGTCCTCCGGTGTTCTATGGGTCTGCCATATCCTTCTTAGTCTACGTTTTTCTGCTATTTTTTTTAATATGTACTGGGGGTATTCGTGATTGCTGATGGACGTTATTGCCGGTGTGGAGAAGCGGATAGCGTTTATTATGCTCGTGTTTAGGTATTCCGTGACTGCTTCGATTTCTTCATTGGTTTTTAGTGAGGTTGAGGCTGAAGTTGTGTGGGTAAAGACTTCTCTAAAGAGCTGCCAGTTGGTATGTTGGTTATGAATGGAGCCATTAGGTGTATTCTCGATGATTGTTGAAATGACTGTTACTATCACGGGGGAATGGTCGGAGGAGAGATCAGCCGAGGAATTGATTTGGACGTTTCTTGACGAGATATTTATAGTTATGAGGAAATCAAGGAGATCGGGTATTTTGTTTGTGTCGGTGGGCCAGTGTGTGGGTTCGTATGTGGTAAGGTAGTTGAGGTTGTTGGTTATTATGCTGTTGAGGAGGTTTTTGCATCTTACTGTAACCAGTCTGCTGCCCCATTGGGTGTGTTTGGCGTTGTAGTCTCCTCCGGCTATGAATCTATTGCCCAGGGTGTCCAGGAAGTTGTCAAAGTCTTCTTTGGCGATGGAGTGTCTGGGAGGGCAGTATACAGCTGAAGTGATGATTGTACCATGACAGTCTTCTATTGCTACGTTTGTTGCTTGGAGGTAGTCTTTCTGGAATGGTGGAAGTTCGTAGTGCTTGATGTTTGATTTGATTATGATTCCGGTGCCGCCGTGGGCCTTTCCGCTGGGGTGTTGTGTGTGGTAGAAGTTGTAGCCATGTACTTTGACGTAGTTTTTGTCGGTGAAGTGGGTTTCGGATATGAGCATCACATCGATTTGCTGTTGTTTTAAGAATAGTTCTAGTTCAAATTTGTGCTGAGCTAGACCGTTGGCGTTCCACAGAGCTATTCGCATTGGTTTTATTTTGCTTCTGTGCATATGAATTTGTCCATGAAGAGTGTGAGTAGTGACAGCAAGTTGTTAATTTGCTCAGTTTGCTTCTCGATAAGTTTTTCGAGTCTGGTAAAGTTGTCTGTGTTTTGTGGGGTGGGAATTCTATTTTCTGTGTGTACACTGTGTGTTTTCGAGTTGTTTACGTTTCCTTGCGTTGCCTGCGCATAGGATACTGTTGGTGTGGTGAGTTTTTGGTGTTTAGGTTCTTGTATGGTTATGTCCTTGGGTCTCAGTTTTGGATACTTTATATTATGTAGTGTTTTGTAGGCTGAGCATCCTTTGTAGTTCGCAGGATGCTCTCCTTGACAATGGATACACTTGGCGGGGGTTTCCGGGGATTTAGTGCATTGGTCAGTGGGGTCATTACCTGCACATTTTACGCACCGGAAGTTATGATTGCAGTATTTCTGCGTGTGGCCGTACCTTTGGCACCTTTTGCATTGTATTATTTCTTTCTTTACAAGAGGTGGCTCGAACTTAACTATGGAGTTCATCAGCCGATTGATGTTGTAGATTTCTTTGTTGTTTGTTTTTTGTTTTAAGTCTATAAAAAATAAGGATAGTGTAAATTAAAAATAAGGATAGGAAAATAATAAACATGACTAATCTGAATAGTTTAATTGTCATCTTTATCCAAGACTCGCATAGTCAATCGAGCCATTCGGAAACCACATTGACCAACTCCAAAATTGAAAAGTAGAGAAAAGTAATTACAAGTATCGCAAGTGGTGAGACAATATGCGATAAAAGTGAAAAGATGAGCTTGGCGTCAAGCTCTAAGGAACTAGAGGTTTTGTGAGAATCAATCGTGTACTTGAACGATGAAATTGCGAAATTATGAGATTGTCCAAAGATGAAGTTGGTCAATTTGACTTTCGCCAGGCTCGATCGTCACTACGACAGTTCTCGCGTATCGAAACTATCTTGATGTTTGTGTCGACAGGTGAGACGAATGAGCGATCGTGGCGGAGAAGGATCAGGACCATCGCCGAGGGAAGCTACTTTCCTGTCCACTCTCTCTCAAACATCGGCTCCTCAGATAGGTGGCCGAAGACATTCGGTCGTTACGATTGAAAGAGTGTCACCGACTTTGTTTGGCCGTAATCGTCGCGAATCAATCGCCGGTTTTCCTCTTGGAGGCGTGACCAGAATATTGCCGAGTCGTCGAGATCCAGAGTCTCTAGAATGTTCGCACCACCGAGCGGTAGAGGAAGCACGCACGTAAAAGCGAGGAAGGTAAGGATCTTTCGTTTATTTTAGCCGTTCTATCTCCGCTAGTTTGCAGACTAAGAAAAACCGAGTTTAAAGTTGACGAACTTCTATACGATCGTGCGAAGTTAAGATTTGAAAGAACCAAATATTCGTTGCTTTACAAATATACGTCCGTACAATCCGATTTGATTGATTTTAGACCTTGCATCAAATAGATCTCTATATAAACAGATAATTTCTGATTCTAAACATTTGTATCGCTTCTTCTTCCGCTTTGAAATCCTCTACAAACGCCTTTTATAGTCGTTCAACATTTCAGCTCACAGAAAAGAACATTACGCGTATTCCTAGCAATCGCCCAAAGACTCGAACGTGTGCTTCGATAAAGCTCGCTTAACTTTCATCGACACATCGATAACTTTGCGTTCCAAGATGTTATTACGCCCTAGAATCCCTAACATAATTTTAGAACCAGAATTTCTGTGCAAAACAATTCCATCGCTTTGTCACGCTTAACGGCTCAATCATCGAAACATGTATCATAACGCACGAATTATGATAAAAAAGAAACTGTCTTTCGAATAAAAGCAATCCGTTTGCCAGGTGCGCTTAAGGATGTACAGGACGTCGACGGAGCAAGTGTACGAAATACAGCCGCTGGAGGGTAACAGTTCCGCTCAACGTTACACTCAACAGCCGAAACAACGATTCTCTGAAATGCCTACTCCGTCGGTTTCGCCGACGTCTTCTCTCCGAAAGCGCGTCTCGGAACTGCCAAGAGCCGCGAGTGCATCCGTTTCCGGTGCTGCGGGCATTGTCTGCTCTAATGCGGATCTGATATCGATCCTAAGCTCGTTAGCGTCTTCCGCGACGGAAATCAACCGATGCGGCGAGGAAGCGCCGAGTTCGCGGGATGATAGCAAATCAAACTGGCCCGGAAAAACGACCGAACAGAAAGGAAGTCGATCGAAGAGCTTCCGTTCCAATAGCTTCGACGTGTCGACATTGCACGGAGCTAAAAGTAAGCTTAGCGGATCCTCGAAAGCCGCTATTTCGACCTTTATGGTACCGTCGAATTGGTTCACGAAGAGACACCAACCGATGTCGAAGAAGCCGGAAGATTTAGTAACGGCCAGTTTAAGTCTCAAGTTCGATAAATCGAAGGTAGTGAGGGCGGTGAAGGAAACGTTGGGTAAAAAGTCCCCTAATAGCGAGGTCAAACACAAAGTCGTATGGGACAACACTAGTGGAACCAAAGTGGACGCTCAGGTAAGTTG
The DNA here is from genome assembly GCF_024516045.1 of Bombus affinis. Classification (NCBI taxonomy): domain Eukaryota; kingdom Metazoa; phylum Arthropoda; class Insecta; order Hymenoptera; family Apidae; genus Bombus; species Bombus affinis. The sequence continues at coordinate 16,161,526 of NC_066346.1, read as the reverse complement.
TATTTCTCGTTACGATATCGTTTCTTGTTTAAGAGCCATCGTAGGTGAAAGAAGGAATGCAAGAACGCACATAATACGCAAAAATCTATGGCAGATTCAAAGTACAGTACTCGTTGTGATATTCGGTAAAGATAATAAGTTCTTCTATGGAGATTTCATTTTTCAAATTATTCTCGTACAAGTACGTATTTGCATAAATAAATAACACACGGTCTCTGCGTAAATACCCAGGCCAGTTATAAATATTTCAGTTTGCCAACGATATCTCAACATGTGGGACACTCACATGCGTGCTACTTCGTGAGCGATGATAAAGGCGCTGGTCAAGCCTTCGTCTCGATTTAACGCGCACGATCTCGAAGGACCTCCTATATCTAATCGCGTCAACCATACAGCAACATCGTGATTTACGTCCTTCGAGGACAGCATCTTTCTGTTCCATTTGTTCACGTTCTCGAGAGATCGTCTGGCATCGCCACGGCGGACCTACGACAATTTATTAATATTTTCTTAATAAAAGCTAGCAAATATTACGAATATATTATATTTATTATTACATCATGCATTATATACTATATATAAATATTCGTCAATGATAATAAATATATGTGCAAGTAATCGTGTTGTTGATTGTAATCAAATGTAACTTGTAACGCTATTAGTATTTTAATCTTCCTGAAAAATGTTGAAATGTTGATTCGACAGCAGAGAAGAATAGCAGAAAAAGAAAAGTAAAAGGAATCGCAAGTGTCGTATATCAATGATATTATCATAGGTCTATAACATTAAATTAAGATTCTTAAGAGATGAAAAAGGTTTAATAGTCAATTATACAGATATTTCGGATACACGATAAATGCGAGGTTTGTCAATGATCCGTGAAAATTGTTTGTTTGGAAATTTGTTTCCAAGGGATCGTTCACGGTTGTCCAATTTAACAAAATGGAACTCGTTGCATTTTATCGATCTAGAACGTCATGCGCAGATATTTTGACCTATATAATTTATATACCATACACAGTACAGATAAGTAGAAAATAAAATAATTGACACTCGCATATGCGTATCTCAGATAGTTACTACTTTAGTTAAATGATTTAATTTAATGGAAATCGCTTACCATAACGTCTCGTTTTTCCGCGTATAAAATCATTCGTACGATCACTAGAATCATGTTGGATTCGAGCGATGGGTCCATGTAAATTGCACTGACCTAGGATTAAAATACGTACGAAAATGTAACAGGCGTTAAAACAGTATTACAGCCTTACAAATAAATTATTATTCAAAACTCTCGTAAATACATCGTATCTTATATAATTTTCCTAAAAAATTAATTTTATTCGTTATATTTATCTTAGGAAATGTACGTTATTAATCTCAACAGCATTGGAAAACCAATTACCGAATGGCTGAAATTAATCGATTACAAAATTCCATTCCGGATAAATTATTCGCTGAACTTTTTAAAAGATACGTGTAAGCTTTGAACAGTGTAAACAGAAAATACAGAGCTTCCATCCGAATATACGATCGAGATGTTTGAAAGCAAGTAGCGTACCTTGAAAATACAGAGATACGCATAACTCTGCCCTATGTTTCCCGGTTGCTTGCGTACATATGTAGTTGGAGGTATTCTATATCTAAGTATAATAACAGAATTTCGTTTGGTATTACTTACGATGTTTAAAAGAGCCAAGATATATTGCTGTACTCGAAATCCATGAAAATCTACCACGGAGTAATCAGCAGCTATTCCAAGCTCTAGCCATCGTGGCGGCGAATCCTTAGCAGCTGGTCTTTTCTCTATGAAATGACTTATCTTAGAAATCGACTTATCTTCCACGAAATTAGAAAGCCTACTCGACTCGACTTGATAGCTTAAACGCATGATTATTAAAAGCATAAATTAATATCTACGAGCAAGTATTCGTGGAATAATTATTATGATATAAATAATTATTTCAAAAGTATAATGTCAAAAATATCAATTCGGTATCACCGTGAATTTCATCCTGCAAATTTCTTTAAAATTCTTGACAAATTTTGGTAAACGTATTCCTCCAGCAAATTTTTCTATTTTTCTATTTTTTTACATTAAATTAGGCAAGATAGATAAAGATTCGTGCAATGGACAATATACATATGTGTAATAGACAGGGAATAATAAAATAAATTAAAAACAGCGAAATATAGATGAACGTGTAGAAGATCAAGCGAGAGTGGAACGCAATAGGGAGAATACTTGTAAACCGAGTTTCTTTTAAGGCTGAAGATAAGCTATTCTTATATTACATGCTGTTATTATTACTTTTGTACACGATAGATTGGAATATCAGTACAATTTCTTTCTTTCAGTAATATTCGATGATTCGTTAATTTATTAACCGCTATATTGTACGTGGTAAGTAGAAAAGCAACGATTGTACAAGAATGGCATTTGGAAAAATATTTGACTTACTTGATAATCTGTTCCTTTGCCATTTAGGACCAGAGAAGTATCCAATTTCCTCGGGATTTGTTATTTTATATAGGTTGGGGTTGATAATCAATCTCGGATCCACTCGGATTGGTTATCACACCTTTTATTTTATCTCTTATACAAAACACCAAATCACACAGCAAACGTCTAAACTCTCCCAATGCGTCTTAGCAATTAAGGCGTGGTCGACTCCTATGACAAAAGAGCGTCGTTAGGAGTCGTACCAACATAACCCTAGTAACCTTTTAGTAACTAGCGGTCATACCAACTGAGCATTTCTCAACAGGATTTACGTCGATCGATAATTCTTCCACTATTGTATCGTTGTATTCTGTGGAGACATCGTCTTTTTCATCGTACAGAATCAATTTCTCAGCTTCTGGATATTCCACGTCGAAGACGTCACCGGAAAGATTATAAAATCCCTGAACATCGTGGCTTAAGGAATCGCGTTTGCTTCGTTTCGACTTTTTCTTAATTTCTTCAACTTCAAATTTATTCGATTTCCCTGTAACCGAATTTTCAACGTTTTACCACGTTTGCCTGTCTTATCTTCGCTATTCTCGTTACGGATAAAATGAAAAAATAGTTGCAAAATTTCTGAAATTGTAAATACGACCAGACTGGAACGTATCAACGACATATACGGTGTCACAAAATTGTGACAAGTCAATATTCCAGTTGTTAGTTTGTTGAATTTACGCCACCGCTGATTAAACGTATCACGCTTTAATAGAAAATTCAATTTCCCAGCGGGGAAAATGGAATTTTGCGCTAATTAAATTATTGCGCTTTTGTACAAAATTCCATTGTTTTCTGTTGCCCGTGAAAATGCAATTTTACGACGGACATTTCAGACAAATTTCCATCAGACGGCTTTCCATCCGTAAAAAAGAATGCTATCTATAAAAGTATGATACAGTGCACTTACTTGATTGCAATGATATCTCAACGATTATTAACAGATACCAAGATGTCTCGACAGTTGCAAAAATCTTTTATAAATAAATTACACGTGGCTCGCGAATCTGTTTCAACGTTGCTGGAAACTTTTTGCGTATATGATATACGAAGCATTTCGAAATGATCATTGCAGCACTGTAGCGAGACACGCCTAACTTGATCGTATCGATGAAATTTCAAACGGATTTGGAAGTGTGCGTAGAAGTTATATTTATCAGGGACACGTACTTTCCAAAAATCATCAAACTATTCGAACAGTCAATTATTATTTAGTATGTTAATAAGCCACGATGTAATACTCTTAAAGAGTTAGAAAGAATAAATTTTCGGAAAATGAACAATTTGACTTTCAAATGGCTCGTACGTGATGTAATCATCTGTTTGATGAACTTTTAATTGCTATCGTAGATAGGATCGTAAAATACTACGAATGTTACAGACATTGTCGTGATTTTCCTATAAAGTAACACACGACGCGTAGTCCGTTTGATGTTCGATTTGCTTGGCTCTTGTAATCCAATTTCAATAAAATTGTACAAAATGCACGTGATACGAAAGAAAATATAAAATATACAAAATACTCTTTACTTCTCTTTTTTTTTTTTCTTTTCAATCATATCCTCAAAAATATGAATTTGCCTCAAAATCTACAGTCTAATTAGAATATTAGAAAGAATATTCAGACAGACGATGTATATAAAGGAGATACAAATTACGACGATGAGAGAACTCGCAAGATATTTGTATCTGTGAAATTGCAACTGTTGCGTCGATAAATATCTACGCCGATTAAATTTTTGATACACTTCGGATTCTCATCAGAAAACCAGTAATAACATATTTCTATTTCGTAATATATTTCTGATATACAGAGGATGCTCTCAAAAATATATACACCCACTTTAATTAAATGGTATCGTGAAATTGCTGCATCGTATTATTACAATTTTTATACAAATCTTCCTTTGCTTCAATTTTGTGTACATTTCGGATGTATTCCTTTCTTTTAATCCTATTAATGGATCGATAGATTTAATTTTATAAAATTGATTTTTTGAATATTTATACATTCCATATCTTTTTAAGCACCACGTCACATGATTCTTTCGGTAGAAATAACTGCGTAAAATTACATTTTCTCTGTACCTGGGAGCTTTTGCGCGGTGAATTTTATACGATCGAAGCCCCTTTTTCGAGTGGCGTGGGTGCTTCGGCATGGGAAAGTGCCTCTCCATTATCGTTTTAGCTGGCTGTTTCCATTTGTATAAAATCGTCGTTATTATCGTCTTTATCACAACGAAACCATCCCATTACATCAGTGTATTTAAGGTTTCCCCACAGTTACCCCATCATTCGAGCAATCCACGTGCTTTACATAATTCTCAATATCACGTTTCCATTTTCTAACATCTGTGACTGTAGCTTTTCCAACGTCACGTACTCTTGATGAATTCTATCGCCGATTCTTACACCACCTCCCACGTTTTTAATTAAATTGTATTTTCTTTCTGTACGACTGGAACGTTGTTAGTTTCATACCAAATTCTTATTTATCGGAATTCTATTCTATTCTATTCGAACAGAGAAAAGAATGTGTAGATTTTTTAAAAAGAAACTGTTTTTTCGAGCTATCGCGGGGAGACGCGGTCGTTAGAATACGCGTCAACGGGAGTCGTAAATTCCCGTTACGATTAGAATGATCGACACCACGAATAGTTCGATCCCCGTATTTCGATTAAGATAATAGGGGTGATTCAGGTATGATAACACTGTGGCTCACAGAGTTAAAATATATATTTCCAACACTTAGTATACACGATTGAATAGATATAAACACTTAATAACTTATCACGCTGCAATAATATAGATATGAAAGTAACACGGTATGAGACTTAATGTTAGAAGTTAGATCTTTGACTGTGGTAGGAAATTCTGAGAGATATAGAAACGGTGAGAGTTATAGGGAATGCAGGAACTCTAGTCACCGTGAGAGACGATGGAAAACTCTGAAGCTTATTCTAATGTAAATACGGAGGAAAGCTTGGTATGGGTGTGCCCTTTGAACGAAGAACGCGGATTCGTTGCTTACATTTTTAGTTAGTAAAGTGAGGGCAACAATCCGCGATGTCGATTGGTTGGGACCAATGTTAGGAAGGAAGAGAGGAGGAAGAAACCTCCTACCAACTTGGGTCCTAGGCGACATTGTTTACAGGGAAACTCAGATTTTTCGTTAGGTATATCTCCGCTTTCTTCGTAATTCTGAAGAGCACGTAATAAACCCAAGGACCTTTCTAAAAACCGGCCGAAAACTCTTCTGGAATTAGAAAGTCTTTTCTGGCAAACAGATGTGCTTAGACCATGTGTGCGAACAATGCAGCTAGAATTGCAACTTTATAGTGGGTCCTTGGGCCTCTGGAGTGTTAGAAGGACGGCAGATAGACCGTTGGTTGGCAAGCCGCGCGGGATGGCGTGCAGATGTGTTGCGCGACAGAACAGAAACTTATCCGTCACTGAGAAATGTTAGGTTCGACTGATAAAACGTACAGACACCAGAGTATTCGTGGGAGCAGTCGAACATCAACGATTCTACGATCTCGGCATATTCCACCTCAAACGCGATTCCGTAAAATTCAAACTAATCGTCCAGCGAGCTGTTCCATGTTTTCCAAACTGAACAGATCGTGAGCATCGGCCAGCGATATGGGAAATGAAGATAATTTCCAATTGTTCGTAACATCTGACGATCATTCGACTTAAAACATAGTTCTCGCGGTCGCGGCAAACAAGTTACGCAGGCAATTTGTCAGCTGTCGAACGAGAGAGCTGGCTGGTTGTACTGCGTTGAAGCAGAGCGATTCGAAGAACGGCAGAGACGCGAAAGGGAAGCGTTCACCGAGAATACGTCCGTTTCGTCTTTCTCATTAGACGGTGGAAATGAATTGGCGATTTCACCATGAATACTACAAAGGAAGTTAACGCTGTAACTGGCGCGAGTTTCGCGTGAAACGTAGCCTTTGACGAGGTGAAAGCCGGTTTGTTTGCGCGTCTCGCCGAACAAATCCGATAACTAAAATTGTCTGACGAAATTGTTTTACACGAGCCGTGTTCTCGGTAACGCTAGCGGCTATTTAATCAAAATTGTCGGCCGCGTTTCTCGTTGGCCGTTCGATCAACCAACGTGTAATTAAAATGATAATCTTAATAGATCCTCATGGACATAGATAGCGAGGCTGACAGTTGGCGAAGCGAGCTAAGCAAATAGCGAATTATATCGCGTGTTATAACTGGATCGTGGAAGTTTGCGCATATTTTTACACTGATAAATTAACCCTGCTGCTGATCCTCTAATATTTCTCGTTCGATCTCATCTATTACAAATAACAGATACGTAAGACAACATAGGAAAATATATAAGTAAATAGTATCGCGAATAATTACGAATAATTGCATTCATTTTCGTTAAAGGTAAATTATATTGTATTTACGTGCCAAGGATAGAACTGAAATTGCCGCTGATATTGATTTATTCTTGTTAAATTTCAATGTCAGAATAAAAAAGTTTAGCAGTTAGCGGTTGCGACCTCTTTGAAAAGCGTGTACCTAAAAGTGTGTCGCGAACAGTAAGCGATGGCGAGTATACTCGTCGAACACGGAATACGGGTGGCTGTTATAATATAGAATTAAGTTGTTACGAAACGACTGTTTTATTTTTCAATTTAGTACTGACGGGGCTCGTCGTAACGTAAAATACTGCCATCTCTTCGTGACGAGTATACTCGTGGAAAACAGCCAATTGGTTAAACCAGGACCAGATCACGATACCGTTTAAAGATGAAATTTGTAGAATGGTTAGAGTTAGAGAATATCGGAACTTTGTATTATTATAACGTTTACCATCGCTGCGCTCTCGATATTAACCCTTAACTGCTGCTCTGGGACTCCCAGACGATATAAACATCCGCGTAACTTCGCTCTCGAGCAACGCGTGATGTCAAGTGTCTTGGTAATTTTCAATTAAGTCGCCCCTTATGACTATAACTTATAACTTCTGATCTTTGTTCCGTATAGGAGTAATTGAGAACGTACAACTTTCCTTTCGCTTTGTTTCGTCTTGTCCATTATGGATGAAAATGCGATTATAGTTACGAAACGAATCATTCTTCGTTGATCGCGATACAATGGAAATGTTTACAGCGAACGTTCCCGAGTGCTTCGAATAAAGAAAGAACGATGCAATACGATACTCTTTGACTTATAAATAACTTTCCTTTGAGACCAATCGGTGGATCAATTTTCTGGCTCCGCAGACGCAATGTTACACGTAATCCTAGGAATCGTGAAGTTTTCAGTCTTTTCTAATATTATTTTTCAACTTGAAATTCAATCTATTGGACGTAGGAATATTTTTACTGTAAACTATTAGAAAAATGTCCATCGTATAATCGACGAGCATCGCGAGAGTAATATCCAGGCTTTAAATTCTAAAGGCTCGTTACCGTACAACTGTAGTAGGCAACGTCGTTGCTCTAAACACGTACGTAATTTTGTTCACATTGTATAACCGATAACTATTTTCTTTTTATTATTTCTTTTTATTCGAATGTCCTTCAGCTTTCGCTTTACCACCGTACATCATCCCTACGTCATGCACCGATACTATTTTTCTTTTACACTGTGACACTTACTTGTCTGCTTGACCATGCGATCCTGATCATCATGCAAATGGTCCAAGACTGTTGTCGTAATACTCTACGGAATAACTAAAATTGTTGTATCGTTCTAACACGTTATAGATTTTATTAAAGAGGAACGTTTACTCGATAGAAGACTCAGATTCATGAAATAAGACACCGGTTTTCCCTGACGCCACTTTACGATATAAATAATTAAACTTTTTCTCCCTCGTATATGGAAAGCTTAAAATACTTTTCCTGTATTATCTATGCCAAATCTCCTGTCAATTTCGTTACTAAAATAAATGTTACAGTTATCAGCAATAATCGCTTGCACTCGACTATACGTTTCTTTAATTAAAAATTTATCAAAGCGAAGTCTTCGATTCTTTAAATTCTGCAAAATTTGATAAAAACGCGCAATGACTCGAAACTTCCGACGAGTAATGTACGCGAAAGACTCTGTATACTCGTTAGGTCGTTCCTCAAACGAGAAACAGATCGAACTGTTCGCGTTCGAGTCAAACGTAAAGGGAAAAGATTAAATTTCCTAACTTTCCGTCGATAGGATCTTCATCGACGTTTATGACAGTTGACTTCTCTTAATTAGCGAAGCTTCAAGCTTTCGATATTTCCAAGTTTCAATAATTCTCATTCTCCGTTCGCCTTTCAATGACCGTTATTAGCGTGAGCGTGTGTCAATAATCAAAGCGAACGATGCTCTTTTGAACCTTCCTTTCCTCTTCCATTCGTCTTCCTTTTCAGAACGGAATAATGGCTAGATCTACTTTACTCGTTGCGCTGATTTAACGAGTGCGTGTTTATTCTCTCTTTATTCTTCGTCTGCTTCTGCCCTCGCGTCTGTTGAACATCGATTCGATTGCTGAACTCGACTGTGTGATTCTCCTATCAGGAACGACATTTGCGTCGGAATATACATGTTACGGTCGTTCTTTAAAATTCTTCTAAATTAAAAGTTCCTTAAAACTCTCCTAGCTGCAAAGTTCTTCTCCTGAAAGAGTCGCGGTAAACGTGGATATCTGACGTTACGCGTTCGTTAACGAGCATCTCTTATGTCAAATATTACAAAGCAACGATTTACCCAAAATATAGAAATATCTTCCGAAATAGCGGACTCATCGTTAGATTATTAGATCGCGGATGTTCGTGCATTTGTGGGAATTTTAAAAATGCAAAAGTCCATGAAACGTTTAGGAAACGTAGAGGATGAAATAAATCTCTATCCGTTTCGGTTTATTCAGTCGTATTCGTGAAAGTAGCAAACTGCACGAACATACGTATATTATTATTATTATATCTTGTTTTTGCGAAAAGCATTTCTCTTGCAAGCATTTGCCTTTTATATTTCTTACTTTTGGCGTTCCGCGTACTTATAGGAAATTGCAGCTTAATCGTTGCAATAAAACTTATCGCTTTCTATTTTCCGTTTCTGCACATCTTCGTAAATTTATCGTATTAGCGACGTGAAGTATAACGGACGATTGATCGTAAATTGAAATCACAAATTCCCCATCGACCATTTCACAACAGACTGCCGCAGTTGCATGTTTTATAGGGGTGAATAGCCGCAGAGAAATCGATTCCAGTTCTACAAGGGACAAGTGTTATTGCTTTCATTTGAGCGCTCTGCCTAAGTATATTGTTCGTGGATTTACTGCAACAATGTTTGGGATTCTAAATTGCAACCTCCCAAGAGAAAACTTCGAAATGCTCTAAATATCGTATCGGCTACTTTCACGTAATGATATATTTGTTTTTTGACAAATAAATAAAGAAAAGAAAAGAAGAGTAAAATACACATCGAGAGTATTTTACCTGGAATACGTATTCAAGGATTATTTGCAGATTTTTCAGACCAAAGATACTTTTGTAAAGTGTATAATCATTTATCTGGAAAGTATTAAAAGTACTTCGTTTCTAGTAGGATTATATAATATCAATATCGTATTTAGGAAGTTGTGAAATTGCGAACTTATTAATAGGAAACACCATATAGATACAGAGAATGAAATTACTGATCGATACGGAGGATATTAATTCATTTAATATCTTGGCGATAGCAGATGATCGCTTTGCAATTAATCAGTACTCTGCAATTTATAATTGGATATAATGCAGTTAATTATTTAAATCAATTGTTACGTGTATAAAGATTGATAGCAGGCATTTATAACTTTTCTGCGATTTTCACATTAAGCATGATGAAGCAGTTGAATGATTAATTGATTCTCTTTAACATAGCCATGAGGGAGACGAATTTTTTTAAAAAGAAATATTCTCTTACCAACTACCGTCGGCAAAATACCGAGCGTAGGATTAAACTGTTAGTTGTGAAAACTATTAATATTAAATTAACGTTCGTTGGGACGATATTCGTTGGAATTATATTTTCAAAGTCTCATCTTTATGTATACTACCTGAAGTATAATATTTCTGCAAATAGTGAAATATAAAATAGTGAAATGACGATGTTACAGTAAAAATTGTTTTATCGTACAAAATTGAATATCTTTGTGTATTTGCTACGATATAATTATTAAAAAGAAGAAGAAACTTTCGATCATGAGAAAGATGGAATATAATGAAATATATTCAGACATTGAATAAAAATTTTTATTTTCATTTCGGAGGATGGAACGAACACGAAATATGCAGCAAATTTTGCGAATATTTCAAAATGAAGGAACTGCGCAAATATAAATATTTGCAAGTTAATTGCACTTAATATGGAACACCTGACTTTAAAAGCTTCCCAAAAACAGAAACATGCTTTTCTTTTCAATTGCTTTCGAGAAATTAATAAGTCCTTTCTGTGTCGCTTTATAAATTCTTTTAACATCGATATTACGTTTTTTCCTAATATTAAATTCTAACAATTTCTTACAATTTTTCAGCTGAAAGTTGTATTAAAATAATTTTGGCAACTGCTGAAAATTGTTGAAATTGTTGCACCAAGAGCGTAATTTCTGGGAAAAAAGGGTCGATGAGAACTCAAATCCTTCCGGGACTGTTTTACTCGCTCTATTAAACAAACATGTTTAATGATAAATCATGCAAAAAGTAATATTTTTTACGTTCATTATTTAACACGACTCTCAGAAAAATTTTATAGGCTGTCAAACGTAACAATCAACTGCATTCGATCAACATGCTTTCATTTTTAAGGAAATATTTCATTTATTATTTGCGTTATTACTTTAATAAACGTTTGCTATACCGTTAACGTTCATATCTATAAACCAACGTTTACTTACAGCTTTACCCTTACATAACGTCAATCTTCGAAAGAATTACGGATTTTTATTATACAATATATTAATCTTAGTTATTATAACGTTAAGTTATTAGCAAAATTACAAGATTGAAGTTACCAGAAGAAAAAAAGCGAGGTGTTCGTTTCCTCTTTTACAAATATAGAAGAGGAAGGTTGCTTAAGAATGATTAAAACGTAAAATGAAATTCTAATTAAATAAACGCCGTATTACCATTTTTCTACTATAGTTTCGAGTAAATTCCGCGCACTAATCGTATTTCTCTACGGCACAATAATAACATTCTGTTAATCAGTCTTTGAAATGTCACCGCAAATGTTCCATGTGCAACGTGACGTGTATTCCGTGATAATTTTCTTAAACTATATGAAGTTAATGTAAATTCGAGCTATCGCGGGGAGACGCGGTCGTTAGAATACGCGTCAACGAGAGTCGTAAATTCCCGTTACGATTAGAATAATCGACACCACGAATAGTTCGATCCCCGTATTTCGGTTAGGATAATCGGGGTGGTTGATGCGGTATAACACTGAGAGTCACAGAATTATAATAATATATATTTCCAACAATTAGTCTACACGATTGAAAAGATATAAACAATTAACAACTTTATCGCACGCAGATAATATAGATGTATACAATATAGAGCAAGGCTCTTACAATTGAGCTTAGTCTCTTGGTGGACGTAGCACGATATTATACTTAATAAAATAAGCGAATGTTTGGCTATGTCGCGGATCGACTTGAATTGGCGTTCAGAATTTGACTCAAAGTGTAACGTTCGACGTTACAAGTGTAACGTCACAAGGAACTGATCGACTTTTGATGATTTCTTTGTCTCATCTTTAAGACGACCCCCACTATACTTAGGTCACGCCACCGTTCGCGCCTATGATCACGTATGTCTGTTCTTGCGTGGAAAACGTAACGGACCAAATTCGACGTTTCGAGAACTCGCTGCTTGGCGACAGCTATGCGCTCGTCGATACATTGTATATGATCCGGCGGTCAGATAAGACGATCTGACTGAGACATTGTAGGGCCGCGAGTGACGGTTAGAAAATACAGCCTGTGTTAAGCCTCGTGGCGTAACATTAACGTTTATAACATTCTATAAAGTAATAAGCAAACTAAATGAATAGCCTTCATCACGCTGTATATCCTGTTTGCATATTTAATATTAATATCAAAGCTTCCATGCAAAAAGATGTTGTATTTTGCAAGCGTATTTTATTACCGAGTGCATAATAATTCATTAACAATCCCCACGATTTATCGTCACAGTACGAAAGTACGTTCAATAATTTACATTCTGTTTTTAAACAGCCTGTTGTAGCTATACTTTGTTTTCACGTATTTCAAGTAAACATATCATCGATAAATACACCAGTACAAACGCTATTATATCGATGCAAACGTTAAAACATTTTCATCATGCTGAAATGTATTTGGTACATCAATTTTAGCGAATTCAATTAATGTATGACGAATGTTAAGCATTTACTTTGATTCGTTGAGTTTTAAGAATGAAATTAATTAAAATTTCCTTCAATCAAGGAAGATGTAATTTTAACAGAAAATTCCATTAAATTTCTATAAGTATTTCTGTAGTATCGGAAAAAGGATAGGATTAGGATGATTTAGATTTGTAAAATTCTCCTAATACTATTTATTAAGATAAATAAAAATAACAGAGATTAAATGGACAGAGAACGATAAATGTTCAAATTGAACTAAAACACAAAAGTCTTATTCCGTTCAAATCACTCTCGCAACTCTATAACTAACAACTCGATCTCTCTACAACGCTAGCAACTCTACAACTCTCGTCTTCGGCATCTGCACTCGCACGCTCTCGCTTCTCAACTCATACTGCACGCCTTTTGAATTCGTTCTCGCTGGCGTCTCAACTAACACTACCCTTAGCGTCTCTTTGTCTTTTCTCGTCCGATCGAACACGTGTCCCGAAACCCCGTGGCCAGAGTCACGCAGGCTCTTTCCACAAAACTGTCCACTTGAAAGGACCGACGACACATTGATGTACTCGACAGCGCCACGGCTCTCGCCACTTTGTATACGGTTCGGCCGATATCTTGGGCCTTTTGCCCACGATACTACATTTCTAATGGTTACTCTTATCCCTATAGATAAAAATTAAAAAGCAAACTATCCTATAAAAATTAACAGATAAGATTATTTTTTCCTGTTAATTTCTATGCCATAATTGCCTCTTCGATTCCCTATTTCTCTACGATTTATTCGTCTCGTACACAATTTTAACGTAATATTTGTAACAACAGACAGAGATACTTAGTTAGATTTAACACGATTCTTTTTTTTCGCTTTTGTTAACAAATTATTCGCAGACCGCAGCTCCTCCTTCGATAAATTTTAATTCTCATTACGTGTACGTACATAAAACGTAGCGAGTACGAAACAATCACAGAATAACGTGATCTTCGATGAGATGCGATGTTTTAATAAGTTCTGATAATAGATGCATCATTAAATATGTAATTGGAAATGGTTGTTAATCGCGAGCATTAAATAATAATGTAATTTGAAAATAAATTAAATTCGATATATTTATACCGAATATATTAAAGACGTTTTAACATCGACATATTCAACATTTACTACTATTTTCCAGGCACAATATCTTCTTGTCGTTACGTATTTGAAACCTCCATAATATCTGAATTTATTTTAGCGGACACAGCAGTATGTAAAAGTTACATTAATAAAAAAAAAAAAAAAAAACAACAAATCGCGATTATCTTCGTTAACTTACAAGATACGTATTATTAAATATCCAAAGAACAATTCTAAACAATTTTGCAGAAATAACATTCCAAACAAATATAATACTTATTAATTGATATATTAAATTCGTCGGATGCAATTTTTTAATCGCACATGAAACAAACGTATATTTCTCATTTCGTTGAATTGTTTTCTACATTTAAATTATTCCTGGATAGATGAGAATTATACGAAACTCTCGAAATAAGGAAATAAGCAAAATAAAAAGAAAAAAAGAAGAAAAAAGAGAAGAAACTGGTAGATTTCACTTATCGTTAAACTTATATTCTTAAACCAAGTTAAACTTAGTTCGCCATCTTCGTGATATCACGCAATTCAACAAACTGTCAGATGCAAATACAACGTTAACATAGAATTGTAACGATAAAAGTTATATTCGAAGTTATGGTAATCTCATCTGCTATGACTCATCATTGTGCAACTGTAACTTATACCATTAACAAATCTGTATTTTCAGCCACGTTTCTAACTATAATCGTACATTCCATGTACATAAGTAATGTCCACATTGAGGAACGTATAACGCTTAGTTAATAAATTCGAAACCACATCGTTCGCGTGTAGTCCATGTGAACTATATTTGAATTGTGTTAAAATGGCAATTTGTAAATTTTATACGTCATATCGAAGGGATTAAGGATATTGAAGGAGAATACATAAATATTCGAGTCGCGTACATAAGTCTTAATATTACGAGCATAAATCTCCAAAATCTTCCGAATCTCCGTCGTATCTCAGCCACGTGAAATTATTTTTCATAATCTTAGTACGTTATTGATCTACGATATAGTAAAAGTTCTATACAATAAGTAATAAGCTTTATACAATAGCTCGTGGTTGATAACTCCGCTAAAGACGTTAAATACAATTTATGGCAACAAAATTTTATCCTATTTTAACAGTTCGTGGAAATAAAAATCGACGGACTTATGCAACCTCCAGTTGGCGAACAAATTAACGCAAGTTCCCAACGAATGAAACGCGAATAATGAAATTACACGAATACCGAGGAACGAACTTTAAAATTCCTCGTATCGATCGAATCGACTGTTATTCATTGAATTTCCCAGGATCGCTAAAATAGGCTAAATCTCACGGGCCAAGGAATTTCCGACGATATGAAGGAATTAGGTAACGTTGTCGGAGAAGAGTGCGCGAATGTAATACAATACCTTGGAAAAGTAAAACGTTTCTTTTAATAATGTAAATGGGCTGAAAAATATTGCGGCAGAAGCGAGCAATTACTGATTCTACGTGAAAAACCGAGTGGAAAATGTGGAATAAAATTTGTAAAAATTTCAATACACCGGTTAAATCCTCAATTTCGATCCTCGGATGAAAAAAAATTAATTGTAATAAATCATACCAGGTGTTTTTCCTATCTTTCTTATCTTTCACGTAGAATCACACTCTGTGTTTCTATTCGATCTATTGGCCAAAATCTATAAAATTCACGTGGCGATCAACGTATCGATGCATTCTGTCAATTAAAAAAAGAAGATATAGCTTAACGTAGAATAATCTTTTTTATTGCGATAGTGATGGAAATTTCATTATCGAGATTAATCGTGACCTTGTTGAAAGTCTGATCGGCGCTATAACGAAAGAGTAGTTAGGCGAGCGGAATCACGGCGTGGAATGGAAAAGCGTGAGAAAGTAGTCTCATAATGTAATTAATGATCGAGGAATCGAAATTCTGTCGTATTTTACAGCGAGGATAAGAACTACTCAAGCGACAATCGAATGTCACTTAAGCGCTCTGGAGATGGAATCAATTAGTACTTGAGTGGCGTTAATTCTTGCGCGAAGATCAATTCTCGCAAACTATTCGAAAAATAAGGATTAAAAGGTTTTTACACAGGGAAGCTTAGGATTGAAGCTTAGGATTTAATTTTGACGCGAATAAATGAAAGTTTAAGAATCGAGATTTAATTGAAATAAAAGTAGGATCGTTAAATTAAAAAACGTGAATAATTCTCAATTTTTGTCGCATATGAAGTATAGACACAAGTCTTTCAAATAATAAAATATTTAACCAACGTTAAATATTTAACTATAACGTGAAAGTAATATAAATGTAAATGAATATCGAACATTCTGAATTATAACACCAATTAATCGCATGCTAATTAATATTTACGAATCATAAGCGAAACACGATGGAAAATCGAAATTCGATATATATATTTCGAACCGTAAAAATAAGATCAGTAGAATGAACATGAGTTGGTGTACACTAGTTTTTTATTAAATGAAAAATAATTGATACGAATAGTAATAATAATAGAATATTTCTTAATTAACTTTTTCATTAATAGATATTATGTTTACATATATACAAATAAATATAATTTTCTACAAATAATATATATGTTATCAATTTAGGATATGAGTATAAAATTTCTCACCATGTCACAAATTTTCCCGAACGTTATTTTTCGCATTTGAACTTGCAGTTGGATACTACGACTATATTTCTTATATTTGTTTACAAGTTTAATAAAACTATTTTACGCTATGGCTTCGCTTGTTACTTACGGCTTCTTCAAACCAAGCGATTAAGAGATGGAATAAAGCTGAAATTACGTGATATAATATGCGCGTATACTTCGTGTGCCTGACATTACGAGCATCACACTACTTACAAAGGAGATTTTACCTTGTATAAATCATACTTTTACTTTAGCAGCATGATAAATTTTATCCGATTACTTGAAAGCTGTTTGTATTCCGAGTTATTAAGCATCGTTATAACAACGAATGGTGTTGATAATTCTCTAATTTATTTAAATTTCCAAATTAACATAAAGTGTTACGTAATTATTTTATAAATGTCTTAAAACGTTATGAATATTAGTTTATATGAAATCTTCCCTTAGAGAACGTGGGCGGATGAATATTAAACTTTGATGGAACGCATCTAACGATGAAATATTACATATCTATGAAATTCATCTAAATGATTAAATATCAGATATCTATGGTATTCATCAAACGATTAAATATCAAATAATATAAAAAAAATATAAAATAACAGTTAGCAACATTTCGATATTATGGATTAATTGAATTAACTTTTAAATCGAAACACAAACGTGTTAACTACAACCTGCGGATTAAAGCGATTACAACTTTTTCCTTTTTTTTTACTTTTTTTTTTTTTGATAGGAAAACTTCAACCAATACTTTTGTGTAAGCCTGTGAGGTAAGCCTCGACTTCTAAACTAACTTCGTAAGCTATAGAACTAAAAGAGCATAATCGTAATGTGATACGAATAGTCGGAAGAAATTTAACATTTATTTAAAAACTATATATATTTATTTAAAAACCGCTATATTACAAAGTCTTTAACTATATTTTTATGAATCTGTATAATTTTTTAGAATTTTAAAAGGATACATATATATATGCAAGATCCCTAGATTTCATGTAGGATAGGGATTCTTTTTGTTTCGCGGGTAGCACGACAGGCTGTGTTTCACGGACAGACCGATCTTCCCTTGTTTTACGGACGACCATTTTAAGAAGCACGTTTTTCCCGAGCGGACGGATAGAGAGTTACATTAGAGACAAACAAGGTTACGGAATAGTTATTTAAGATTTTAAAGACTGAAGAAGAAAGATCGGTAGCTCAGGACGTTGAAAATCGATTCTCAATTTTCAGGTAAACATTGTACTAAAGACTTGTTATTTCCCGTTTATATAATTATTGTTATTTATTGTTATAAACGCATATTAATTGTCGTTTATTTTTGTATTTTATTATTTACTTCATAATAAAAACTCGATTTTCAGACTACAGAATCGATCCCTGAATTATCACCAAATTACCATCTTACAAATCGATTTTCACTACGCCATGCCGTTAGAAGTGAAGCTACGTATCGCCGTGAATGAGAACGCAAGAGGGAGAAAATAGAATGCATAAGAATCCATAAGAAAACCAGAAGATGAAGTATGTGATGTCTTTCCTCCAGAATATCAAGCAAGAGATCATCGTCCGCGGTTATTCAGTTTATCGATAGTGAAGAAAGCCGCAAACAACTTAACCAAGGTAAGCCATTACAGAAACATTGCACTCACGATGGATGACGCAACGGCAGCGTCATACATCGGTACAAGTTTAAACTTCGTGTTTCGAGATATTTACTTAGAAGAATCGGAGATCATCCCCACAAGGAAAATAAAGACCGAAATCGAAAAGCCCAATCTTCAAACAGAAACATTATTAGAAATCTTCCAGAAACAAAACATGCATGAGAGAGAAGGCACAGACTTTGTCATAAAACAATTTGATGGAACGCAAAAAGCCACAGATTGGAGTATGAAATATTCATATTTCACATACGCATCCCTTCCATACTCTAATATGAGTATGAAACCGAATACGAAAAATACGAAATCCAAACTGATGAAAAAAGGATCAAGAATTTGAAGAAATATCTGGGAAAAACAGCATCAGAATGGTACCAGACAAATCTGCCAAAGGATGAAGAATACAACTGGGAAAATTGGAAGGTGGCAGTTCAAAAAGCTTCTGGCAATAAAGGTTGGTCTGCGATACGCTTATAACTTTAAATACATTTCAGGTTCATTCACTGAATATGCCATAAAAAAGGAATGATTAATATTGGAAGTAAGGAGGAAGACTTCTGAAGAGACAGGGATAAATCTAATTGTTATTGGATTACCCATACACATTCAAGATAAAATCGATAAAGAAACAGTACAATCAACAAATGGCTTAATCGGATTCTTGGGGCAATATCAGACGAAGGGAAGAAAAACACAAGGGAGTAACGCAAGATTGGACAGAAAGCCAGAGCCACTGCCCAAGAAACAACCTTGTATGATTTATGAAGCACTGAATTTCCCAGGTCGATTTCACCCAATAACAACTCACCAAAGAAATACATGCACATACTCATCGATCATTTTTCAAGGGCTGTTTTTATGTCCACATCGAAAACACAACACACAGAAGATATCATAAAACTTATAGACTCGACAGGAGAAACTGATTGCATAAAAATTATCCTTGCAGACCGATACCCAGTAATGACATCCAAAGAAATTCAAGAGTATACGAGGAAAAGGAACATTAAATTAATTTTCACCTCGACAGACTGCCCATCCTCCAATGGACTGAACAAAAGGGTAAATCAAACATTAGTAAACAGGATCAGATGTAATTCAGACAAAAATAAGAGAAACTGGACAAAAATCACAGAAGAAAGCGTAGAAGAAAACAATAACACCAGACACAGTGTAACGGGGTTTGCCCCAAATCATTTACTGAATGGAAAAATGATTGAAATCGTCCCTAAGGAAATAATGGAGAATAAGATAAACCTAAAAAGAAACAGAGAAGAAGCATTCAAAAACTCAACAAGAAATTTCGAAATTAACAAACAAAAATACGATAAAAAAAGAAGAGAACACGAATTTAAAATCGGTGATATGGTCTTCACCCATAACGGAAAAAAAATGAATAGAAATAAGCTGGAAGAAATTAGGAAAGGACCTTTCATAATTCTAAGAAGGATTTCAAACTCCATATATGAAGTGGATAACGGTAATCGGGGATCTGAAGGGAATCTGTTCCACTCCCCATTCGAGGGGCGGTATAAACTCCCTAGAGTTCATGTAGGATAGGGATTCTTTTTGTTTTACGGGTAGCACGACAGGCTGTGTTTCACGGACAGACCTTCTTTTGTTTTATGGACGACCATTTTAAGAAGCAAATTTTTCGCGAACGGACGGACAGGGAGTTACATTAGAGACAGACAAGGTTACAGAATAGTTATTTAAAATTTTAAAGACTGAAGAAGAAAGATCGGTAGCTCAGGACGTTGAAAATCGATTCTCGATTTTCAGGTAAACATTGTACTAAAGACTTTTTATTTCCCGTTTATATAATTATTATTTATTGTTATAGACGCATATTAATTGTTGTTTATTTTTGTATTTTATCATTTACTCCATAATAAAAACTCGATTTTCAGACTACAGAATAGATCCCTGAATTATCCCCGGATTACGATCTTATATATATGTACATATTTGTATATTTATATATATATACAAATATATATATATATATATATATATATATATATATATATATATATATAGAGAGAGAGAGAGAGAGAATGTTACAAGGAAGTAATCTAAAACTTCGTAAATTTGTAGTACATGTTTAATGAGAGAAGTATAAAATATCTGATAAGCGTAGATCCAAAAATTAATCCTATTTATTTGATATACCGTACTTTTTATTTAACATTTAAATCGAACGTTTAAATCGAACCCTCGATAGAATAGATAGAATAAACGTGTCCAATAAAATAATCTCCTCCATCATCTGATTTGAATTCAACGAATTTTTTTTATGAATACACATAGAGAGAAATCTACCTATTGTGGACACACGTACAAATCAATAAATAATGCATGTCGTGCAATATCGGCTACAGAAGGAAAAAATAGAGAATTATGTGTTATCCATAGATGGCAGTTATACAGTGACTACGAAAGGTATTTAAATAATATGAATATAAATACATGATACATGTATTAAACTTGGTATTATTTAATGGTACTTTCATACGATTATAAGGATTTGATTTGAAATATAAAAGCTGATAGGAAAACGGTTCATTGGAAAATATGGACACGCGCAAATATTTTCTCATGCTCGCAGTATATTAAAACAGAAAGTCAAATGAAATATTTCTTATCAATGGCGGAGGATATTTTTCTCTTCTTCTTGACCCAGCAATTGGATTTCATCAATATTATATAACGTTGATTAAAATTTCCTTTTCTCTCGAGTGAGTACTATAAGATCACAAAATGACATAGATCTTTTCTTTGCAACGTGCTGAATATAAAACTGCGTCCTTTTACAGGCAACCATGTATATTCCAAGCGTGATGAAGGGATTAGATCATCGTATCGTAAATTATGCTTACTTCCAACCCCAAAGGCAGACTTTCTATGTGCTTGTCTCTTTGCTTCGAGGGCCAGCGAACTCTTCACTCTATATGACAGAAACAGCCTAGAATCCAGGGGGAAATTTGAAAGTCAATCAAGGAAAGAACTGCAAGGTGGACAGAGCAAGGTCTCGTAGAAATGTATGTGAAATTCGTTTCTCGCAAATTACGAGATACGGAAACGTTTAAAGTCATCTACAGGCGGAAATCTGTTCAAGACAGTCGCGGTAATATTTCGACGTTATATTTCATACGTTAAGCCAGCTATTATTTAAATATGTTCTTTGAAATTAAGTAAAATCAAAGTAGCTGAAAAAGTACAGCTGATAAAATTACGTTCAAAACGTGAATGAACAATAATTTTTACTTTCGTTACGCTATTGTTATCGATTATCCATTATTTCTTATGGCAAGAAATGGGAACGTGCTTAATTTACGATAAAAACGAGAAACAATACGTAAAATATTTTTCACGATAAATTATTTTCATATTGTTTGAAATAATTTTACGCTTCCGCGATATAAGTGGCGAATGTAATTGAACAAGAATCATTTTTGATAAATGTAACAGATATATACCGTATATATATGCAAAATATATTATAACGTTTTAATTCATAAAGTTACGTAAAATTATTGGAAATCTATGTACGTAGGTATGTTTAAATATTTCATTCATGTTTTTATTCCATTGAATTGCAAGTTATATAAAATCATTTCATTAATAGTATAGTTCAATGATATAAGAATTGCGAATTAAGAATATTGTTTATTAGTGATATAAATAATTAAATTAGTAATAATGTATACTTAACACGTTCTTGTATTTTGTTATTAAGGTAGAGTTAAATGGTTAAAGAATTAAAATTATTTCGCTCTTCTTTCAAAATTATTTCAATCTCAATCTCATGTTTTAGAAGGGAAAACTATAATTTTTGTTCTTAAAACATATCATCCCCTAATAGTCTGCGTTCGAATCATGATTATTCTAAAAACCACTATGATTGTGTTATTGAAACAACGTCATCAACTAGTTTCTTAAAGTACGTAGATGCTATTGAAACAAACTACGTACATGCATAGTAAGTTTATATGAATATTAAACATAAGAAACTTCGTTTGACTTGATTTGGCTGAAATCAGCTTGTCGAAGTGCATCATAGAAATAAGTCACGTCGATAAAAGTTGTAGCGCAATATCTATTAGACTGTCATTAAAGTCATCGTTGGTACATTAATAGATGGTATCATACAGTTAAACGACATGTCATAATATTCTTTCATCTAAACCATAGTAGCAACAGACTGTTTCCTACAGACTAGAGGTATTTCATGGGACGATCATATAAATTCTTAAATACAATAATGTATAATACACATACGTACATACATGAACCAAGTCTGTAAGCATAATCTATAGACTATAATAAATACGTGAAACATTTTGAATTCTGTATTAGATTTGAAGAAATCTCGAATAAATCAAAAGATATTAAATACTACAAAACTGTGAGCATTATTAAGGATTAGGATGTGATTTTTTGAAAGATATAAATATAATTTATGAATAGTTTCAAAGATGAAGGTGAAAGAAATCTGTAACAAGAATTAGTCCCTTAAGGAAACGTTAATTACTTTGTTACTGTAGAAACACTTGTGGATTCTTCGTTATAAAACTAACAATTATCTTTTATCTAAAGGATATGTTATAATACAAAGATCCTTAAAATTATTCGATGGAATATCCTATTGATATTAATGCTGATTACCTACTTTTTAACCTATCATTTACAAAGAACAGTTTATTTATCGAAGCTATAAACTTTTTTGCCCGCTTCAGAGCTTTCATCGACGATTTATGACGTACATGGTGCAATAATGCCTAATGCGATTCTCTTTAATATCCCATATTGCATACATTCTCGTACCGATTACACAAATTGTTTGAATTCAAGAAACATGCGATCACTATACCGGTATAAATTTGTTATTTACTTGATCTGAAATATCCTTTCAAGTTTGAAGTGAAATTGAAATTCTTTCAAATAATCTTTGACTTAAAGATGTTATTTATAGTTTCGCGTTTATCGATATTGATTCCCTAAATTTAACTGATTTTAGATGTATATTTATTTTACGATTTAAGCATTACATGTTAGTTTAAGTATCATTTACATACCAGCTACTTGAAATCCATTTAATTTCATGTAACTTAACTAATTACAGAACAAGGTTTAACTTTTACGTTAACTAAGCTCAAAATGTCCATGAAGCATGATTTGTTTCTGGAAAGTCATTTAACTATTTTAACTAACGAAATGTATAACGAAAATTATCGATTTTCAGAACTTTATAATATAATGGAATCGTTTTACATATTTGCGGACAAACAACACAACACAGTTTTCGTTTATGAATACGAAATAAAAAATTTAAATAAAAATTATATTAATCCTTTCGGTGCGAGTTGTTTTTTAACATCGATGGTACGTATAAAGCAGTAAAGCATGTGCGTGACCTGAATACATTTCCGGTCTTTTTATAACGATTGTGAACAAATAATGTAAAACTATAACTTCAAAACTATAACGTATGTTTCCAGATAAAGAAAATAATCACAGACTTCGCTGGATGCATAAGCATTCATAGACAACATCAATGGAATTTTTTCTGATGAATATGTACTTCTCCTGTAGGAAAGTATGAGATGACTCGTTTGTTTGTAAGAAATGTTCAAGAGCAGTTATGAAATCATTTACGGATTTCACTACGTTTTACATATTCGAAACCTTCCATGTTTGCATTTCTTTTCTGTCTCCCCTTTCTCGTGAATACTTAAATACATGATTTTTTCAAAACTTCACAAAAATAATCGTAAGAATCTGTTCTATTTTTTCTCGTATATTTCCTTGTTTGGAAAAAGGAATAGTTTATGACTTGTAATTTGTAAAATTACGCTAATAATATCAGTTTACTTGTACAAGATGGCCACCATACACATATTTGTCACATTAGAAAATATAGACCTAACCAAACAGGAATATTACACATTACAAGTTAACGTACATATATATGTAGTATCTATTTACAAGTATCGCAGATTACCTCTTGAAAAGTAAGAAAACATAAAGACTAAAGTAAAGTTGTAAATCTAAACTACAGTTCAAGTTATACAAGGCATGCAAAGCTTCTCTTGAAACGTTAGGTGCGTACTTCGATATACAATATAAAGAAACATAGCCCGCGAGAAAAGCTATATAGTACATGCCATACAGATCCCTCGCCATAACTTTGTCAATATGCGCAACGAAATCGGTAATTCTCGCGCCACCAATCAAACGCCGTTTCTCTCGCTTTGGATAATTGAATTAAATCCAGATCGTCCATGTTTACAGCGAAGCAACACGTGATACCGCCAAAAGTGCTTTCCACCCCCTCACATAACTGACATCGGCCGTCCGTGGATCCAACGGAAGGATTTTGAACGTTGGAGAATGCGTAACGCTGATTGGCTATTGAGCTCGGGGGTCGATCGTAGAAGGGGACGCCGGGTCGCAACGAGCCTCACAGTACCACTTCGACTGTGAACGCGATAGGAATTGGATCGTCTATTTTACAAAGCTCCTTTATCTTTTGCAACAATTACATTCGAATGTCTTTTCAAGCGCTAACGACATAATCGACGTTTGGTAAGCGATTAGTAACTGCGAATTCGTAGAATTCGTGGATAATTCTCGAGCTGTTTCGTGCGTACGCGATATTAAGTGGCACGCAAACAGGTGCACCTATTCGCGTAGCGCAAGAAATGTATCACGGAGGTCGTTCGAATTCGGGTGCACGATCTATGCCTATGACTGTGCAGTAGGGCATACTCTTCTCGACCACTTGTCTGGCGCCAACCACCACTATTGTCTCGCGAAGGCCAAGCTGTAAATCTTCGTTGCTTATACCGTTTTCTTGGTGAGTGTTAATTTTTTACTTATTCGATGGTATAATAATACCGTTATTACGAGGTAAAAGTTTTTGGATGTGTGATTTCTTGATTGAAGAGACGCTATCATTATTAAAAGTTTGAATATCCCGCCACTAGCGAGGGAAACATAATACAGAATGATTCTTTCATTTGCTTACATTCGATTTGTTAATTTTACTCCTATTCTCCTTTTTAATTCGTAATTTAATTGTGAGGACATATGCTATGGAGCAATTTTTGTTACTTTTAGCATCGTTGCTTTATTTGTTAAGACTGTTGAGCAATACGATCGTTTACTTTATTTACTGCCTTGTTTGCTATTATTCTACTTTTAAAGACAGGTATTTTGGAAATATAAACTTCTACATATTGGTATAATATTGATATACTTGAGATAAGCTCGTTTATGCTGTTACTGTTTAGGATCGTTTATTCATTAAAGTTATTGTAATCATATGACAACGAGAACTAGTGTAAAATATATAAAATGTATAGTTCTATTTTAATAATCAATTTTTAGTGCCTTTAGCGAAACGAATTGATTCGTATTAAAAATGTCGTTTAGTGAATAGGAAAATAGGACACTGAAGGTTTAACTAATTTAAAAGGATTTAGTTATTGAAGATAGTACTTGCTGAGCAAATGGATCGCGAAGTTGTCATAATGCTACAAATGATACACGCTTGTTAAATGAAAATCCATCGACTTTTCATTTTTCCATTTGTTTAAGAAATATGTTGTCCTATTAGTTTATTCCATTAATATTTATAATGATATATGCAAACAAAAGTGTATAAATAATAATATGCAAATAATTTTTTAACTTAAATGTCACTTATTTAATGTTTTATAGAATGCTATAAGTATACTACTGATAAGATTAATTAATCGAGAACGGAATTAATGCTGTTTACTGTAATCAGAAAGAAAATGGATTAAGGAGCGAGAAGATTTCGAACGTAGCGAAATTATTTGTTGATTGAATATCTCCTCCAACCCGACAAGCAATGCGGGTTATTACAAGTAGTTTTTACTTAATTTCCAATTAGTTATCGTATCTATAAGGTGTGGTCAAAGTTTCGGTACATAAATTTAGCTTGCATCGTATTGTACCGATTTATTTATATATCCTTTTTTATATGATTTATGTTATTGAGTTAGGATTATATTAAATTATTAATAAAATGAAAGAAAAATGGAAATTAAAATTAAATAAAATAGAATTGCATTAAATAAGAAATAGAAATAAAGTTGAACTAAAGCAAATTCAATTAAATTATTTCTTTTTACTTGCCTATGGGATTCTGGGATTATTAAAGTTCCTATTACGTACTCCTATTCTCGCTAATTCTTAAAATGAATTGACTATGAAATGAATGAGACTATTTCTCCGATTATATTAAATAGGCAATATCAATTACGTGTAATTGAATACATTATTCGAACGTTTTCTACAGAACTCTTGTTATTAATACATTATGGAAAATTTGAAACCAATTCGATATATATATATAGAGGTTGCAATGCATTTATTGCAAACATATGCTTAACGAAAAATTAGTATACAACATTAGTAGTAGTCTCAAACATACAATTAATTGCAGTAAATGTCCTGCGACTCTTACATACATTGTCATACTCGTTTGAAATTGTAATAATACGTTAATCTTGTCACAGTATCGATAGGATATCAAGATATTCTTAATAATATGTCCACAAGGAGTTTGCAGGGATATTCAAATATTTTCGCGAACCACTGTAATTCAGCACAAGAGCAGAAAATTCCAGATTTTTTAGTTCTCGATCAGAGTGAATGTTTATACAAGTAACATTCGCTATCTGTGTCCATATTTACCGAACATTTCTATTAAACCTGCGCCAAGCTCGTAGAATGCCTCAGGTCGTATATGAGATGTCAGTTTTATCAAACGAAACGGGACCAGCTCCGTCTTACGTTTTCGATTAATTTTTTTCAAGATCTTGCTCTTGCATAATTAAATAATTTGAAAATTTATAATAATATGTATGTAGTATCTTAATGGGTCTTAGAGGAAAGGACAAGTAATGATGTTTTGATTTAATTAATAATATTCGAAGCAACGAAATAATTACAATGCTGTCGTACGTCTTATTTTCAGACGCGGCTTTCGACTTCCCGATTCACACTCTTCGGCTTCTACACTCGCTCGCTCTCGCTTCTCAATTCACATTCTGCACACCTTTCGCATCCGTTCTCTCCGGCTTCTCAACTAATACTGACTTTAACGTTTCTTTTGTCTTTTCCCGTCGTTCGAGACACGTGTCCCGAAACGCGCGTGGCCAGGGTCACGCGGGCCCTTACCACGAAACTTAAAAAGGACCGACGACACCTTGATGTACCCGACGATGCCGCGGCTCTCGCGACATTGTTTACGATTCGGCAGATATCTTAGGCCTTTTGTCCACGATACTACATGTATATATAGAAATTTAATAGAAACAAATAGCAGGTGGACTTGTTAGATCGTCAGAAAATTATAGATTGTTATGTTTATGTATCGTTCATATGACACGCTGTAAAAGTAAGAAACGATAATTATAAATTTATCGAAATATATTTATTATAAAGAGAAAAGAGAAAATGGCAGGGAAATATAGAGGAAAATTTGTTCGTAGGACGCTTCGTATTCAAGAGATTCCAAGATTGAAAATTTGCCTACCAAGTATACTTGAACTTGGCTCATTACGTGATAAATTAAAAAAATGTATTCGATGATATACATTTGATTTGTATAAATCGGTTTCGTTCGACAACTTAAATTCGAATATACAGGATTCTTTATTTTCGAGAAGATCGCGTTTGAAAATTTACCAAGCGTACTAGAACATGGCTAATTCTGGACCGAAGAGGAGTAAACAATCGACAGGACGCTATTCTACGTGTGAAAATAAACTGAGAATGTGGAACAAAATTTATTCGCAAGACGCATTGTTTTCAAGAAAAATACATTTTTTTAATTTATCACGTAATGAGCCAAGTTCAAGTATACTTGGTAGGCAAATTTTCAATCTTGGAATCTCTTGAATACGAAGCGTCCTACGAACAAATTTTCCTCTATATTTCCCTGCCATTTTCTCTTTTCCCTTTATAATAAATATATTTCGATAAATTTATAATTATCGTTTCTTACTTTTACAGCGTGTCATACGAACGATACATAAACATAACAATCTATAATTTTCTGACGATCTAACAAGTCCACCTGCTATTTGTTTCTATTAAATTTCTATATATACATATTATTATAAATTTTCAAATTATTTAATTATGCAAGAGCAAGATCTTGAAAAAAATTAATCGAAAACGTAAGACGGAGCTGGTCCCGTTTCGTTTGATAAAACTGACATCTCATATACGACCTGAGGCATTCTACGAGCTTGGCGCAGGTTTAATAGAAATGTTCGGTAAATATGGACACAGATAGCGAATGTTACTTGTATAAACATTCACTCTGATCGAGAACTAAAAAATCTGGAATTTTTTGCTCTTGTGCTGAATTACAGTGGTTCGCGAAAATATTTGAATATCCCTGCAAACTCCTTGTGGACATATTATTAAGAATATCTTGATATCCTATCGATACTGTGACAAGATTAACGTATTATTACAATTTCAAACGAGTATGACAATGTATGTAAGAGTCGCAGGACATTTACTGCAATTAATTGTATGTTTGAGACTACTACTAATGTTGTATACTAATTTTTCGTTAAGCATATGTTTGCAATAAATGCCTTGCAAACCTCTATATATATATATATATATATCGAATTGGTTTCAAATTTTCCATAATGTATTAATAACAAGAGTTCTGTAGAAAACGTTCGAATAATGTATTCAATTACACGTAATTGATATTGCCTATTTAATATAATCGGAGAAATAGTCTCATTCATTTCATAGTCAATTCATTTTAAGAATTAGCGAGAATAGGAGTACGTAATAGGAACTTTAATAATCCCAGAATCCCATAGGCAAGTAAAAAGAAATAATTTAATTGAATTTGCTTTAGTTCAACTTTATTTCTATTTCTTATTTAATGCAATTCTATTTTATTTAATTTTAATTTCCATTTTTCTTTCATTTTATTAATAATTTAATATAATCCTAACTCAATAACATAAATCATATAAAAAAGGATATATAAATAAATCGGTACAATACGATGCAAGCTAAATTTATGTACCAAAACTTTGACCACACCTTATAGATACGATAACTAATTGGAAATTAAGTAAAAACTACTTGTAATAACCCGCATTGCTTGTCGGGTTGGAGGAGATATTCAATCAACAAATAATTTCGCTACGTTCGAAATCTTCTCGCTCCTTAATCCATTTTCTTTCTGATTACAGTAAACAGCATTAATTCCGTTCTCGATTAATTAATCTTATCAGTAGTATACTTATAGCATTCTATAAAACATTAAATAAGTGACATTTAAGTTAAAAAATTATTTGCATATTATTATTTATACACTTTTGTTTGCATATATCATTATAAATATTAATGGAATAAACTAATAGGACAACATATTTCTTAAACAAATGGAAAAATGAAAAGTCGATGGATTTTCATTTAACAAGCGTGTATCATTTGTAGCATTATGACAACTTCGCGATCCATTTGCTCAGCAAGTACTATCTTCAATAACTAAATCCTTTTAAATTAGTTAAACCTTCAGTGTCCTATTTTCCTATTCACTAAACGACATTTTTAATACGAATCAATTCGTTTCGCTAAAGGCACTAAAAATTGATTATTAAAATAGAACTATACATTTTATATATTTTACACTAGTTCTCGTTGTCATATGATTACAATAACTTTAATGAATAAACGATCCTAAACAGTAACAGCATAAACGAGCTTATCTCAAGTATATCAATATTATACCAATATGTAGAAGTTTATATTTCCAAAATACCTGTCTTTAAAAGTAGAATAATAGCAAACAAGGCAGTAAATAAAGTAAACGATCGTATTGCTCAACAGTCTTAACAAATAAAGCAACGATGCTAAAAGTAACAAAAATTGCTCCATAGCATATGTCCTCACAATTAAATTACGAATTAAAAAGGAGAATAGGAGTAAAATTAACAAATCGAATGTAAGCAAATGAAAGAATCATTCTGTATTATGTTTCCCTCGCTAGTGGCGGGATATTCAAACTTTTAATAATGATAGCGTCTCTTCAATCAAGAAATCACACATCCAAAAACTTTTACCTCGTAATAACGGTATTATTATACCATCGAATAAGTAAAAAATTAACACTCACCAAGAAAACGGTATAAGCAACGAAGATTTACAGCTTGGCCTTCGCGAGACAATAGTGGTGGTTGGCGCCAGACAAGTGGTCGAGAAGAGTATGCCCTACTGCACAGTCATAGGCATAGATCGTGCACCCGAATTCGAACGACCTCCGTGATACATTTCTTGCGCTACGCGAATAGGTGCACCTGTTTGCGTGCCACTTAATATCGCGTACGCACGAAACAGCTCGAGAATTATCCACGAATTCTACGAATTCGCAGTTACTAATCGCTTACCAAACGTCGATTATGTCGTTAGCGCTTGAAAAGACATTCGAATGTAATTGTTGCAAAAGATAAAGGAGCTTTGTAAAATAGACGATCCAATTCCTATCGCGTTCACAGTCGAAGTGGTACTGTGAGGCTCGTTGCGACCCGGCGTCCCCTTCTACGATCGACCCCCGAGCTCAATAGCCAATCAGCGTTACGCATTCTCCAACGTTCAAAATCCTTCCGTTGGATCCACGGACGGCCGATGTCAGTTATGTGAGGAGGTGGAAAGCACTTTTGGCGGTATCACGTGTTGCTTCGCTGTAAACATGGACGATCTGGATTTAATTCAATTATCCAAAGCGAGAGAAACGGCGTTTGAGTGGTGGCGCCGAAATTACCGATTTCGTTGAGCATATTGACAAAGTTATGGCGAGGGATCTGTATGGTATGTACTATATAGCTTTTCTCGCGGGCTATGTTTCTTTATATTGTATATCGAAGTACGCACCTAACGTTTCAAGAGAAGCTTTGCATGCCTTGTATAACTTGAACTGTAGTTTAGATTTACAACTTTACTTTAGTCTTTATGTTTTCTTACTTTTCAAGAGGTAATCTGCGATACTTGTAAATAGATACTACATATATATGTCGCGTCGGCGTTAAGATTAGAGTTAGGGTTAAAGGCGTGAAACGAATCCCTATTGGCGCTGGACGTGATCATTGTGCAATAGAGGAGATATTTACTAGTGCAAATATGACTATGATGGAATTGGACAAGTAATCGCGATAATTAAATACTCGAGAAGCTAATGACAATGATCCTAGGCTCAATAACGAATCCGCGGTCAACGGGATGACGAACTTTACCCTTCGTTAGCGTCTAAGTTACACTGTACGTTAGAGAAAGGGGCAATTATTACGTATACGAAAGACAGGTCGATTACTGATGAGATCGCACTAGAGAGTGACTCTCCGTCGCGGTGACGCTGTCGAAGAATACTATGATGGGTGTGCCTAAGGGCACGAGATCATCGGATTCGCGGAGAAAAGTCTTCGTTCGAAGGGTGAGGGAAATTGACGTTGCTGTTAATTGGTCAATTTCCATGTTGGTGGTTAGAGAAAGATATTAGCTGTCCTTGGGGAAAGTTGCTAGCGAGAAGCGTCGTTCGTGGAAGGATAGATTTCTCTTATCTTCCCGTAGTTGGGGCACAGGCTATTTGTCTATTTGAGAGACTTTGTGTAATTGAAATTTAATATTCGTAGCGGGTCCTCGCCCAGCTAAACATATACTGTGAAGATGCGTTGGCATCTGGCAATCGTCTTACCCGAAGGACAAAGTCTGCGTGTGGCGAGCCACGGGACAGAAATCGTTGAAATGTTTACCGTCTTGCCCTGTCCCAAGTATTTCTTTTAAGGAGAGCTATAGAATTACTTCATGCCTTTGTTAGACAAAACGTTCATCCCTTTGACCGCGGCTACGTTCGGCGACTGATTGTCGCCTCGAGCCCGAGCTCACTATCATAAATCTCAAATAAATACAGTCGGATCGAATGACAACAGTTTCTTAATACGGCTATGGTGAAATCTAAATTACAATACTAGGGGTCTTCCCAAAGTTCCAAAGAGAATGTTCCGGTGTTCTTTCATCTCCGACACGGCCATTCTGACTATCACACGTCCTCGGGTGGATCTAAAATATTGGGTTCTCCCAACATTAGACTTGATATGACTAATATTTTACTCCTTTATAGTTTAGCTAAATTATATTACACTAGTTTATTTATGGTTTAACTAACTGTCCAAATAGGTCAAGGGCCCAGGTTAACAACAAAAATTTCGATCGGACGTTCAATGATAAAGTAGGGAAGAAAAAAAAACACAAAAGTCAGTAGCATTATGATTGGTATTCAAAGCGCCAGTTGCATTTTGTGAGTTACCAGTCAGACCGTAATGACATGACAGATCATTTTCGATTTCGTACACGGACGAGTCTCAGTTTGTTGGATCATATTACCGCACTCGGCGTGTGTGGAGACACTGAACACGGGTGCATTGATGTAATAGGCGTGTATGGAGACACTGAATGCGAGTGCAGTGTATGGGGACACTGGACACGGGTGCATTGATGTAATAGGCGTGTATGGAGACACTGAACACGAGTGCATTGATGTAATAGGCGTGTATGGAGACACTGAATGCGAGTGCAGTGTATGGAGACACTGAACACGAGTGCATTGATGTAATAGGCGTGTATGGAGACACTGAATGCGAGTGCAGTGTATGGAGACACTGAACACGAGTGCATTGATGTAATAGGCGTGTATGGAGACACTGAATGCTAGTGTGTGGTCACACTAGGCTTATGTGGGAATATCGAATGCTAGTGTGTGGTCGCACTAGGCTTGTGTGGAAATATCGAATGCTAGTGTGTGGTCGCACTAGGCTTGTGTGGAAATATCGAATGCTAGTGTGTGGTCGCACTAGGCTTGTGTGGAAATATCGAATGCTAGTGTGTGGTCGCACTAGGCTTGTGTGCTAGTGTATGGTAACACTAGGCTTGTGTGTGGAAACACTGTGTTACATGTCATGGTCATAGTGTTAATGATCCTCTGAGATCGGTGTAGTCATATCGTCACTGTCACTGCCATTGTCATCACTACAGACGTCCAACTCAACAGGAACGCAACTATTCGGCATTTTTCTTAATCTGTCATGACTGTATTTATACGATCGTTTGCCGTCTAATATCTTTAAAGTATATCTATCCCCTTCCAAAATCTCTGCTATTACGAATGGGCCCCTAAATTTTGGATCTAACTTGATTTGGTTTCTTTCCTCGATTTTGCGCAATACGAAATCACCGACATTAAACCTAACCACTTTAGCTTTGGTGTTATCGAATCTTTCTTTGTCGTGTTTGGCGCTACTTGCTATATTTTTTTGTCGCCTGTTGTCTTACATCGGAGATGTCTATTCCTCTTTCTTCAACGCTATCAGGTAGCAACAAGTCGTACGGTCTTGCTGTCCTACCGATTAGTAGTTCCAGTGGGCTCGCCTTAGTCACGCGGTTGGTGGTGCAATTCAGGGCCAATTGTATCTCCCCAATCGCGTCTTGCCATGACCGCCCGGTCGTCTCTACTACCGTGAACATATTTTCAATGTACGCATAACACGCTCTACCTGTCTATTGGCTCTACTAGCACCGGTCGCTATCAAGCGAACTTTAATTCGTTTGCTTTCGCAGAATTCTCGAAATTCTTTACCCTTAGAACATCTTTCCTGATCTGCTATTATCGGCAGGGACTTCCGAATAAAAACATAGCGGATTTAAGCGCTTTAATGGTGTTACGGGAATCTATCTTACGATTATGATGCAGGTATACGAATTTAGTGAGCACGTTGATCAAAACAATGACGTACTCCTTTGAATCGCTTTTACCACTCAACTTGCCTGTTATGTCCATGTGGACCGTATGCCAGGGTATGCTGGTCTTAGGTATAGGATGTAGTTCGGCTTGTATCTTACCTGAACTAGCTTTCGAAACTTGACAAGCATGACAGTTCTCAATGAATCGGCGAACGTACTTCGCCATCCCTTCGAACCAGTAATACTCGTATAGTTTCTCGAGCGTTTTCTCCCAACCTAAGTGCATAATTGTCTGGTGCACATGGTTAATAACAGACTATCTAAAACCTCTTAGGACTATAGGTAAACAGAGAGTCCTGTCTTTTCTTTGTATCCTACGGTAAAGAGTACCGGACCGTAATTCGTATGTATTCGCGGTGTCTTCCGCGAGCTCATCGTTTTGCAATTCCTTGACGACTTCCAAGGTTTGAGAATCACGACGTTGTTCGGCTAGTAGCCAGTCTTCCGATATTTCGGCCAGATTGATTTCTTTCTCCCCAATTTTATCAATTTTACGGTGGTCTAAGTCTACGGGGTTTCGCAAGAAGAAATCTACGTGGGCCGTCCGTTTACTTTCCAGGTACACAATGTCATAAAAACAAAAGTCTGCAAGTAGGCCCATCACCTATGGTCCCTGTCATTTAAATGTACTCTATTACTCGACGCTTTCGACGAGTTGCAATCCGCGACGACAAGAAATTCCCCTCCATGTAGATAGTGACGGAAATGCTCGACTGCGTTTACGACTGCTATCGTCTCTAGTTCGTAGGAATTATACCTAGATTCCGCGAGGGTAGTTCTTTTGCTGTAATACTCTATTACTTTGCCTTTACCTTCAACTTGATGCGTCGAAATCGCCCCGTAACTCTCCGAGCTAGCGTCAGTATGTAGTTCTATCGGATAATTGGGGTCGAATATCATTAACACCGGCGCGTCGATCAGGGCGGAAACTCCCTGTTTTATTTTCTCGTGCCTATCTGTCCAAGTTATATTTCTGTTATCTGAGATGAGCGCATACAGGGGTTTCATCACCTGTGAGGATTTAGGGATGAACTTTCGGAAGTACGAAGCTAACCCTATGAACTGCCTGAACTGTGTGACGGCCGTTGGCACAGGTAAAGAACTTAAGGTGTGTATTTTACCCGGGTTGGGACGAACTTCTTCGTTATGAATTACATATCTCAAATAGAGCACCGATGTTTTTAGAAAAGAACATTTCGCAAAGTTAACAGAGAATCCTGCTTTTACGAGGATATGTGTTCAATCTTCCTAAAGCTTGATCTATCGAGTCGGCAATAATTAGAACGTTATCGAAATAAATAACAACGTACGAATGAGCGAGGTCGCCTAGGGCCTTGCGAATGGCCCTCCGAAAGACGGACGGTGCAATTTTTTTCAGTTCAAACGGCATCGTCATCTACTCATATTGTCTGTCGGGGGTAACGAACGCTGTATACTCCGCTGAATTAGGATAAATAGGAATTTGGTGAAACCCGCTGGCCATATCCAGGCTAATAAAATATCTCGCCTCTTGCAATCTCGCGACTTGATCCGCAATAAGGAGTAAAGGGTACCGATCCGAGACGGTACTTTGATTTAGCTCTCGGGGATCCACTCGTAATCTATCTGAGCCGTTTTCTTCTTCACGAGTTACGTAGGGCTCGCGAATGGCGAATTACTAGGCCTTATGATCTTTGCTTTAATTAAAACGCTTGTTTTCTCACGTACTGCTCTTCGGTCCTCCTCGCTAAGTCTATAAGGACTTCCTCGTACGGTGATGTTAGGATCAATTATCGTATTTCTAACCGGCCTGTATTTACACGAATACGTAGGAAACCCGTAACGAATGAATCTTTGAATTTGTCGAGAAGAGAAATTGATCGACTCTTATTATTACCATGTACATCAGTGTCAGCTTCATTAACGACGATCTCGTTTGCAGTGGTTTCATTACAGACATTAATTATTTTCGTTTTACACATAGCGAGGCTATTTTGTGTAAATGTTACGTCAAAACCCAGACTTAGAGTTCCGCAACTAATCGCGATATCATATTTTAGATAACTATCAGCAAGGACATGAGAAATTATCTTCGATGTAAAAATCATTAATACACACGATGAACAAATGGGAGGCGTATGTTTAATACGGGTATTTCCTACTCCTCGCATTACCAATATGTCAGTCATTCTTTTGCCAGAAATCTCGAGGCCACGGACTCTTTAATTAGTGAACGCTCGGCTCCCGAATCGGAGTAAAATGAAAACGACTCACCCAGATGACTTGATCTACCCAATGATGCTTCCAGTACGTAGAAGTCGACTCGCCACTCGTTATTGAAATTATGGTTTCCTTTCATAATCAGGTTGACAGCTGCGCCCCATGCAGCGGGGTCGGAACGTGCGATTTTAAGGGTTAAAACGTGGTAGCGAAAACTTGTTAGGTTTCACACTCGATTTTGCACTAGCGACTGAATTACTCGCGCACGATGGTCGTATGTTCTAACACTGTTATAATCGGCACTGATCCCACTTCTGATGTCGGGTCGGCGTTAAGATTAGAGTTAGGGTTAAAGGCGTGAAACGAATCCCTATTGGCACTAGACGTGATCATTGTGCAATAGAGGAGATATTTACTAGTGCAAATATGACTATGATGGAATTGGACAAGTAATAGCGATAATTAAATACTCGAGAAGCAAATGACAATGATCCTAGGCTCAATAACGAATCCGCGGTCAACGGGATGACGAACTTTACCCTTCGTTAGCGTCTAAGTTACACTGTATGTTAGAGCAAGGGGCAATTATTACGTATACGAAAGACAGGTCGATTGCCGATGAGATCGCACTAGAGAGTGACTCTCCGTCGCGGTGACGCTGTCGAAGAAAACTATGATGGGTGTGCCTAAGGGCACGAGATCATCGGATTCGCGGAGAAAAATCTTCGTTCGAAGGGTGAGGGAAATTGACGTTGCTGTTAATTGGTCAATTTCCATGTTGGTGGTTAGAGAAAGATATTAGCTGTCCTTGGGGAAAGTTGCTAGCGAGAAGCGTCGTTCGTGGAAGGATAGATTTCTCTTATCTTCCCGTAGTTGGGGCACAGGCCATTTGTCTATTTGAGAGACTTTGTGTAATTGAAATTTTATATTCGTAGCGGGTCCTCGCCCAGCTAAACATATACTGTGAAGATGCGTTGGCATCTGACAATCGTCTTACCCGAAGGACAAAGTCTGCGTGTGGCGAGCCACGGGACAGAAATCGTTGAAATGTTTACCGTCGTGCCCTGTCCCAAGTATTTCTTTTAAGGAGAGCTATAGAGTTACTTCATGCCTTTGTTAGACAAAACGTTCATCCCTTTGACCGCGGCTACGTTCGGCGACTGATTGTCGCCTCGAGCCCGAGCTCACTATCATAAATCTCAAATAAATACAGTCGGATCGAATGACAACAGTTTCTTAATACGGCTATGGTGAAATCTAAATTACAATACTAGGGGTCTTCCCAAAGTTCCAAAGGGAAGGTTCCGGTGTTCTTTCATCTCCGACATATATGTACGTTAACTTGTAATGTGTAATATTCCTGTTTGGTTAGGTCTATATTTTCTAATGTGACAAATATGTGTATGGTGGCCATCTTGTACAAATAAACTGATATTATTAGCGTAATTTTACAAATTACAAGTCATAAATTATTCCTTTTTCCAAACAAGGAAATATACGAGAAAAAATAGAACAGATTCTTACGATTATTTTTGTGAAGTTTTGTAATATACGAATTAGCATTTTTTTTTATTTTTTTTTTTTTTTATTGCATTTGAAAAAATCATGTATTCAAGTATTCGTGAGAAAGGGGAGACAGAAAAGAAATGCAAAGATGGAAAGTTTCGAATATGTAATCGCTAGTAATCGCCTCAACAATCAATCAATGCAGGTAAGACGATCTAATACACTATCTAGATCGCCTAACGCACTAGTAGCTCAGAAACCTACCACATTTGACCGAGTAGAGAATAGGCCACCCGCTGAACGCGCACAAATGAAGTGTTTCAAATGCGGAAAGCTGGGACACATGGCCAACAAATGCCAAAATTTTCTACAACCGAGCCAGTACGACCGACCACCCGCAAGAATTCAAGCAGTCCAAGAAAGGGACGAAACACGAGAAGTAACATCGAACCAGAGTATAGACGAACCGCGCGAAACGACGCGAGTCAACATCACCACGGGAAGATTACTCACAATACCTTTGTCAACCCGAACCACAGAGCGAGTATTTCTGGTCGACACAGGAGCAGGGATAAACCTAGTGAAACGTAACAAAACTGTCAACGCGATACAAATAGGGCCTAGACAAAAATTTTCTATGGGACGTGACAAATACGAAACGAACGAATACGTAACGAAACGAATTTTTGGACAAGACCACATCTTTCACATAGTACCGGACAACTTCCCAATCATCGAAGACGGAATCAGTGGGCTACCATGTTTAGGGAAGTATAACTATCCAATATCCAATGACAGAATCCGACTAAATGACAAAACCATTTTATTTCAGAAACCAATACAATTAACTCCTGGAGAAAACAGAGTTCAAACAATCTATCTGGAAGGCAAACCAACTAAAGTATGTTTTATCAACACTGGTGAGCAAAACATTGAAATTTCTAGTAATATTCAAAATTTCCATGATGTTTCCAACGTATCAAAACTAAAAAGCCTAGTGAGAACAGATCACATTGAAAAGCCAATCCGCGAATCCATAGAAAAGATTATTCTCCACTACGTTGACATCTTTAATTTAGAAACTGACCTTTTGCCCTGTACTAATTTAACCCAGCACACAATTTCATTAACCAAAGATAAAATCATTAACACACGATCGTATAGACCACCGGAATGTCATCGAGGCGAAATTTCGCGACAAATAAAAGACATGTTAAAGAAAAATATCATAGAAGAATCCGATTCCCCTTATAACTCTCCGGTATGGGTAGTTCCGAAAAAATTAGACGCCTCAGGAAAACAGAAATGGAGGATAGTCATTGATTTTAGGAAACTAAATGAACTCGCGGAACAAGACGCTTATCCTTTACCTGACATAGACGTCATTTTGACACAACTAGGAAACGCGAAATTCTTTTCGGCGCTTGATTTATCCTCGGGATTTCATCAAATTCCAATGAACGAGAAATCCAAAAAATATACCGCTTTTTCGACACCGCAAGGCCACTTTCAGTTCAATCGAATGCCATTCGGTCTTAAAAACGCACCCGCTACTTTTCAAAGATTAATGGACAGAGCCTTAACTGGACTTGTAGGAAAATATTGCCTTGTTTATTTGGACGACATAGTGATATTGGGAAAAACGATTCAAGAACATAATGAAAACCTCGCGATAGTATTTCAGAGACTCAGAGAATTAGGACTTAAATTGCAACCGGATAAGTGCGAATTCGTAAAACCGGAACTAGAATACTTAGCCCACGTAGTTTCAGCCGAAGGAGTTAAACCAAACTCAAAGAAATTAGACGCTGTAAAAAACTTTCGATTACCCCGCAATGCCACGGACGTTAAATCATTCATAGGTTTAGCAGGTTATTACCGCAAATTTATTCGGAATTTTTCTAAAATCGCGAAAAGCCTTACAGACTTAACAAAAAAGGACACACCATTCCATTGGACTGACAAACACCAGACTAGCTTTGATACTTTAAAGGACAAACTCTGTAATTCCCCAATACTAGCTTATCCGGACTTTAACAAAACCTTTACCCTAACCACCGACGCAAGTAACGAAGGACTAGGAGCAATACTGTCACAAGACGGTCATCCTTGCTGTTACATTTCAAGGACACTAAACCCACCCGAACGAAACTATACCACGACAGAAAAGGAACTCTTGGCCATCGTATGGGCCGTGAAAAGACTTAGGCAATACTTGTTAGGACGACGCTTCATTATTCGAACCGACCACCAAGCCCTTAAGTGGCTACACAATTGCAAAGACCTCTCTAGTCGACTGATTCGTTGGAGACTTAGACTCGAAGAATATAACTATGAAATCGAATACACAAAGGGTAAAGATAATACAGCTGCAGACGCCTTATCTAGGGTTCACGCGGTAACTCGCAACGAAATAGTTAATCTCGACCTATTAATTGACCACACTAATTCATTCAACGAATGGAAAAACAACAACGAAAACCCGAAACTCATAGAAATTAAACCGAATGATCAAACATTTTACCAATTAACTCGAAACGATTTAGGAGAATACGACGAGACACTTTGGATCAGAAAACTTTACAAAATTCTTAAAAATACAACAAAAATTGGCATAGGAAATAACGATTTCACTGAATTAGAGAAAACACAGATTAAACTCATGCTAATATATTTTAACGACACATACAAGGAAATTACTTATGCGCCCAACCCCATCTTAAAACTAGACGAAAGCGAAATACTACAAGCAATAAAGGAAAACCATAACGACACCGTAGGACATTTAGGGATACAGAAAACGTATCAACGGATTAAGGATAAGTTCAAAATCCCCGGCCTTTTTGAAAGAGTAGAAAACTTCGTGAAGACATGCGACACATGTCAAAAGGAGAAACTAACACGTATCAGACCCAAAGAGTCCTCACAGATCTCAGACACACCACTTCACCCTAACGACAAAATCGCTATGGACATCATAGGACCGATGACGAAAACCAAACGCGGAAATCAATATATACTTTCAATTCACGACGAACTTACGAAATATCTAATCCTTGTTCCCCTTAAAACGCAACGAACTGAATCTATAATTAACGCGCTCATTGAGCACTATATTTACATATTTTCGGCACAAAAGACGATTCTGACAGATCAAGGACAAAATTTTGTTAGCGATTTAATGACGAAATTTGAAGAGGCCTTTAAAATTAAACACGTCAAAACAACTTCATTTCACCCACAGAGTAACGGATTCCTCGAAAGAACACATGCCTCGGTTAAAGATTTAATTCGTACTGCGTTACACGACAATGACAAAGAATGGGGCGAAGTACTTAATTTCATTTGTTTAGGATACAACACTGCAAAACATGAAGGAACAGGATTCTCCCCCTTCGAATTGACTTTTGGGCGAAAAGCGAACTTACCTTCCGCAATATCCAAATTCCCCACATTTACCTATGACGATATGTACTCACTTTGGCAAAAACAGTTAAATAAATATTGGGAAACAGCTCACAAAACACTTATTCAAAATAAGCAACGCTACAAGCGAGACCAAGAAAGAAAGATTGTTAAAACTCAGACCGTGTTTAGGAAAGGAGACTTTGTTTTAATTCACAATGACCATAAAAGAGATAAGTTGGACATTGAATGATTAGGACCCTATAGAATCAATGATGTGAAAACTCCTTACTACATTATATCTATCGACAATATTAAGAAAAAGATACATGGTAACCGATTGAAAACGTACTTTTTCCAGGATAATGCTGACCCTAGCACTAGTAACAATACCCTTGGTTAGTTGTCTTAAATTCACAGGATAGGAATTACGATTTATAAACAAATCCAACCAATTCTACTACGATCTTAGAGGACCAAGATCAATCTAAACTGGGGGGTATGTCACGACCGGCATACTTCAAATCCGATGGACCGATAATGGAGATAGAGATGTGGCGGCCTTGGCGACAATGTATATCGCCGAAGTGCCTAATGAGTCATCTGTATCCTAACGGTCCTTCCACCGAATGTCCTAGAAGTGTGACAACGGTCACGTACGCCTACAGGGTAGTGGGGATATTGAGGGATGACAAACAAAGAAGAAACAGATGTTACCGAAAGTCAAATTGTAAGAGTTTCAGTCTTGGAAAGTCACGGCTGGAGCTCAGAACAAAATCGCAGTCAGTGTAAATTCAGAAATAAATTCTCTTGTTTTTTTTGTTATCTTAATTTTTTCTTTTCGTTCGAGCCTCCTGCTTTTTATTTTACGTGACAATATCAACGAAACAACGCCATTAAGACA
The DNA here is from genome assembly GCF_024516045.1 of Bombus affinis. Taxonomy (NCBI): domain Eukaryota; kingdom Metazoa; phylum Arthropoda; class Insecta; order Hymenoptera; family Apidae; genus Bombus; species Bombus affinis. The sequence goes on along the minus strand of NC_066346.1, from coordinate 16,119,315 downwards.
CGTATGGTCTCGCCCTTGTAACGCCACTGTGGCTGAGAAACTATATTACTATATTACGAAACTGTATTACGCGTGATATAAAACGTATTATAGCTGTTGAAGTGGTCACCACTTCTAGGAAAACTCCACATCTGGTCTTTTTAGCTTTCTCAAGCGCTGAAGCCATCGACAGCACATAGACAAAAGAATAGCAGGGAGGCAGACCATAAACTGTAGACAGGCGACGTTGGCTTCGGGGTTTTTCAGTCATAAAGTAACACTGCTAGCGTGCGGATCTGGACCAGCTCAAATTGTATTCCTGTATTTCATTATCAAGTCAAATATATACTTTGTATCTTACACTTTATCCACGCGTTTTTCTCTCTTTATATACCGAATAACCTCAACAATAGCAACGTGATATAAAGCGATAAAAATTATGTGGTTTATATAGTTTGTATCTTCTACTTCTTTTAAGACAGGGAAATTTATAGCGGCGAGGATTTGTAGAGCGACAAGTAGGTACATACGTTGATTTTTAAAGGCTTGTACAAGATTTTTAAGCGGAAATTCAATTTCGTTGGATTCTGTTTAATTGGATTTGAATTTTTAAAAGGTAATGAATTTTCCCGATCGAACTGTTAGTTTAAGCGCGGCCTTTAATTGTATCACGAACATTATTTTACGTTACTCTGCAACGTTTCCTCTATGTAATATATTCAATGTTTGTATACGCGATCTTCGCCTTAAGAATTACTCAAATATTTGGTTTTAATACGAAGGATTGTTTTAAAGATCATTTTCACCTCTATAAATATTTATTGTGTAAACCGTGTGTATAATTTGCGTAAAGCTTAAAAGATTTCCAATTTAACATTCGCACGTGAATTAAGACTGTTACTTGGAAAAATCATCGAACTCAAGAACCACACTCTTCCTCGCGTTCAAACTTATCCGCCTGTGCAGTTCATAAATTCACTTCTTAGGTTTCTAATGAATTTTCAAAATAAACCTTCATCCTATCTATGTATGTATCTATACGATTAAACAAACCGTGGATTTTTATGCATTTCTAAATAATTTGTAGATATTATTCTAAATATCCATGGAACTATCGATTAAAGAATTATTATTCACGAGAATATAAGAAACAAAGATTATTAAGTTAAAGTTATTTTATCTGGTATTACATGCGTGTAATTCGCGACTCAATAACTTTATTTAATTATTTTGCTAAATTGATTCCTCGTCTCCTATATTTGCTGAAAGATATTTCTGTTGCGTCAAATACGTTTCCTTTTTATATTATCTTCCACAGAGGTACTACATACGTATTATCTTTCTGTCTATCTTAACTTCAATTTTATTAACTCGTCGCTTGTTGACTTTGTCAAATGTCCTTTGTTTACTTTGAAGTTGCGAAGCACGGAAAGCTTCCTAGGTACGTGTCCCACTCAGTCTAATAAAACACGTTCAGGTGCACGAAAAAGAAAAACGCAAAGTTCAAACGCACGCTAATAGATGGCTATATTTAAAAAATTACTCATATTAAATATATTAAGGGCTAAGTGACTTCAATTTTATTAGCTCGTTTCCTGTTGTCTTTAATGTTGCGAAACACGAAAAACCTTCCTATCGCTCTCATCTAATAATAAGCATTTGGGTGCACGAAAAAGAAGAAGATTCAAGCCAGGATCAACGGAAAGTTCTACTTAAAAAATCAAATATGAAGAATCGAAAAACTTTTATTCATCTCCGATAATATCGACCCCGAGATGTATCTTGTTAAGATTATCCTCCTTCGAAGATTAAACGCTTCATGGCTATATAAAATGGTAACGAGTAACGCCCTCTCCTAAAGTATTTAAAAAAACAGGAGTAGGTCAGTGTGAAATTAAATGGCTGGAATTTTCAGCGATTTCCATAGACAGTGTCTTTGAAATACTTAAATTCTCGCTGTTTCACGTTTAAGCGAAATAGCGCCTAGCTTTCCAGCAAAAAGCAAATAGCTATATTCTGTAGTATTTGAAGCATCAACTGGCGAACAAATCCGAGAGGAAAAGTTTCGTGAAATTTACATCTTGAATTTCGTTATTTCATTTAACGCAGAGGGATTGGCGTCCGCTACGATCGATACGTTGGCAGATTTGCCTGCGGTTTCTAGCGATTGTCGCGACGATTCTAATTGAGTTTTGTGAAAAAAATGAAATTAAACGTTGGCCGTTAATCGATGGCTGGAAAATAAAATGGATTGCCATGATTCGTCATATCCCCCGCCTTTTGATTCTTTCTCATTTTTCGCGTTTCACGGTCTTCACCAATTACTATATAGAGCCGTACTTTTCTGCTGGCAACTTCAGTTTACGAGATTAAACATTAGCTGGTCCCGTTTCGTTTGATAAAACTGACATCTCATATACGACCTGAGGCATTCTACGAGCTTGGCGCAGGTTTAATAGAAATGTTCGGTAAATATGGACACAGATAGCGAATGTTACTTGTATAAACATTCACTCTGATCGAGAACTAAAAAATCTGGAATTTTCTGCTCTTGTGCTAAATTACAGTGGTTCGCGAAAATATTTGAATATCCCTGCAAACTCCTTGTGGACATATTATTAAGAATATCTTGATATCCTATCGATACTGTGACAAGATTAACGTATTATTACAATTTCAAACGAGTATGACAATGTATGTAAGAGTCGCAGGACATTTACTGCGATTAATTGTATGTTTGAGACTACTACTAATGTTGTATACTAATTTTTCGTTAAGCATATGTTTGCAATAAATGCCTTGCAACCTCTATATATATATATATGTCGGGGCGGCGTTAAGATTTGAGTTAGGGTTGAGGGCGTGAAACGAATCCCTATTGGCGCTAGACGTGATCATTATGCAATAGAGGAGATATTTACTAGTGCAAATATGACTATGATGGAATTGGACAAGTAATAGGATAATTAGGTACTCGAGAAGCTAATGACAATGATCCTAGGCTCACTAACGAATCCGCGGTCAAGGGGATGACAGACTCTACTTTTCCTCAGCGTCTAAGTTGTACTCAATGTTAATGCACGAGGCAATCACTACGTATCTGAGAGTTACTTGAATCGTCTTTGAGATCGTACCGGAGAGTGGTTCTCCATCACGGTAACGCTGTCGAGGAAAACTATGATGGGTGTGCCCAAGGGCACGAAATCATCGGATTCGTGGAGAAAAGCCTTCATTCGGAAAGTGAGGGAAATTGGCGTTACTGTTAATTGGTCAATTTCCATGTTGGTGGTTAGGGAAGGGTGCTAGCCGCCCTTAGGAGAAAGTTCGAGAAGAGGAAGCGTCGTTGGTGAGAAAAATAGATTTCTCCTATTTTCTCGTAGCTGGGACGAGGACTGTTTGTCGGTTTGAAGGACTTTAGTTAAACAGACCTTAAGATTTATAGCAGGTCCTCGGGCTAGCTGAACATGTACTGTGGAGACGCGTCGACATCTGGTAATCATCTTACTCAAAGAATAGAGTCTGCGTGTGGCGAGCCACGGGACAGAAATCGTTGAAATGCTTACCGTCGTGCCCCGTCCTAAGTATTTCTTTTAAGGAGAGCTATAGGGTTACTTCATGCCTTTGTTAGACAAAACGTTCATCCCTTGACCGCGACTACGTTCGGCGACTGGTTGTCGCCTCGAGCCCGAGCTCACTATCATAAATCTCAAATAAGTACAGTCGAATCGAATGACAACAGTTTCTTAATTCGGCTATGGTGAAATCTAAATTACAATACTAGGGGTCTTCCCAAAGTTCCGAAGGGAAGGTTCCAGTATTCTTTCATCTCCGACACGGCCATTCTGACTATCACACGTCCTCGTGTGTAACTAAAATATTGAGTTTCCTAACATTAGACTCGATACAATTGACATTATTCACAATTTAACTAGATGTTCGAATAAGGCAAGGGTCCAGTGTAGCAACAAATCCTGTTCGGGGGTTTGGCAGCAAAGAAATAAAAGATAATGAAAATTAGTAGCGTTATAGTTAGTACTCAAGGTGATAGTTGCATTCTGCAGGTTATTAGTCGGATCGTATCGGCATGATGGACCATTTTCGATTTCGCACTCCAAAGGATCTCGGTCTTCTAGATCGTGTGAGCACATAGAGCTTTGTTCCACGGTTTCACCGAGCTTTACCATATTGTTGCCCCGAGATGCATACGAACCACACCGCATGTTCTCACTGAGCCCTTATCATACTGTCGCCCCGAGATGCATGCGAACCACACCGCATGTTCTCACTGAGCCTTATCATACTGTCGCCCCGAGATGCATGCGAATCACATCGCATGTTCTCACTGAGCCTTATCATACTGTCGCCCCGAGATGCATGCGAGTCACATCGCATGTTCTCACTGAGCCTCATCACACTGTCGCCCCGAGATGCATACGAGTCACATCGCATGTTCTCACTGAGCCTCATCACACTGTTACCACAAAAGCGTTTGAACTACATCACACGTTCTCTCTGAGCTTTATCACATTATTTCCCCGAAACACGTGCGAACTCGCTCTGCCGGGTGTTACTGGCATAGTGCTACTGATCTTCCGAGGTCGAAGTGCTCATATCGTCATGGTCACTGTTATTGCCTTCACTACAGACATCCAACTCGGCAGGGGTGCAACCATCTGGCATTTTCCTTAACCTGTCGTGACTGTACTTGTACGGTCGCTTACCGTCTAATGTCCTTAAGATATACCTGTCCCCTTCCAAGACTTCTGCTATTACAAATGGACCTCTAAATTTTGGATCTAGTTTGGTTTGATTCCTTTCCTCATTCTTGCGTAATACGAAATCACCGAGATTAAACCTAACCGCTTAAGCTTTAGCTTTGTCAAATCCATCCTCATCATACCTAGCACTAGTTTCCATCCACTTTATTGCCTGTCGTCTTATATTGGAGATATCGATACTTTTGATGTTATCGGGTAACAACAGATCGTGAAGTCTTGCCGTTCTACCTATTAGTAGTTCTAATGAGCTCGAGTTTGTCACGCGGTTGGTGGTGCAATTCAAAGCCAACTGTATTTCCCCAATCGCGTCTTGCCACGGCCGCCCGGTCGTCTCTACTACCGTGAACATATTTTCCAATGTACCCATAACACGCTCTACCTGTCCATTGGCCCTACTAGCACCGATCGCTATCAAGTGAACTTTAATTCGTTTGCTTTCGCAGAATTCTCGAAATTCTTTTACCCTTAAAACATCTTCCCCCGATCTGCTATTATCCGGCAGGGACTCCCGAATAAAAATATAGCGGATTTAAGCGCTTTAATGGTGTTAAGGGAATCTATCTTACGAGTATGATGCAGGTATACGAATTTAGTGAAGACGTCGATCAAAACAATGACGTACTCCTTTGAATTGCTTTTACCACTCAACTTGCCTGTTATGTCCATGTGGACCGTATGCCAGGGTATGCTGGTCTTAGGTATAGAATGCAGTTCGGCTTGTATCTTACCTAAACTAGCTTTCGAAACATGACAAGCATGACAGTTCTCAATGAATCGGCGAACGTACTTCGCCATCCCTTCGAACCAGTAATACTCGTATAGTTTCTCCAGCGTTTTCTCCCAACCTAAGTGCATAACTGACTGGTACACATGGTTAATAACAGACTATCTAAAACATCTTGGGACTGTAGGTACACAGAGAATCCTGCCTTTTCTTTGTATCCTACGGTGCAGAGTACCGAACCGTAATTCGTATGTATTCGCGATGTCTTCCGCGAGTCCATCGTTTTGCAATCCCTTGACGATTTCCAAGGTTTGAGAATCACAACGTTGTCCCGCTAATAGCCAATCTTCCGAAATTTCGGCCAGTCAACTATTTTCTCTTTGATTTTGTCGAATTTAATAGGGTCAACGCCTGTGGGGTTTCGCGACAAGAAATTTGTGAGCCGTCCGTTTACTTTCCCGATACATAATGTCAAAAATAAAAGTCTGCAAGTAAGCCCATCACCTATGGTCCCTGTCATTTAAATGTACTTTATTACTCGATGCTTTCAACGAGTTGCGATCCGTGACGACAAGAAATTCCCGTCCCTATAGATAGTGACAGAAATGTTTTATGGCGTTTACGATAGCTAATGTATTGTGTTCATAGGAGTGATATCTGGATTCCGCGGGGCTGGTTCTTTTACTGTAATACCCTATTACCTTGTTCTTACCTTCGGCTTGATGCGTCAAAATCACCCCGTAACTCTCCGAGCTAGCGTCAGTATGTAGTTCTATCGGGTAATTGGGGTTGAATATCGTTAGCACCGGCGCGTCGGTCAGGGCGGAAACTACCTGTTGTCTTATTTTCTCGTGTCTATCTGTCCAAGTTATATTTCTGTTATCTGAGATGAGCGCATACAGGGATTTCATCGTCTGTGAGAATTTAGGGATGAATTTTCGGAAGTACGGAGCTAACCCTATGAACTGCCTGAGTTGTGTAACGGTCGTTGGCACAGGTGAAGAACTTAAGGTGTGTATTTTACCCGGGTTAGGACGAACTTCTCCGTTATGAATTACATATCGCAAATGGAGCACCGATGTCTTTAGAAAAGAACGTTTCGCAAAATTAAAAGAGAATCCGGCTTTTACGAGGGTATCTAATACGGTGTTCAATCTTTCCAAAGCTCGATCTATCGAGTTGGCAATAATTAGGACGTCATTGAAATAAATAACAACATACGAATGAGCGAGGTCACCTAAGGCCTTGCGAATGACCCTCCGAAAGACGGACGGTGCAATTTTTCAGTCCAAACGGCATCGTTATCTACTCATATTGTCTGTCGGGGTAACGAACGCTGTAAACTTCGTTGGATTAGGATAAATAGAAATTTGGTGAAACCCGCTGGCCATGTCCCGGCTAATAAAATATCTCGCCTCTTGCGATCTCGCGACTTGATCCGCAATAAGGAGTAAAGGGTACCGATCCGCGACGATACTTTGATTTAGATCTCGGGGATCCACTCGTAATCTATCTGAGCCGTTTTTTTTCTTCACGAGTTACGGCTCGCTAATGGCGAATTACTAGGCCTTATAATTTTTGCTTTAATTAGAACGCTTGTTTTCTCACGTACCGCTCTTCGCTCCTCCTCGCTAAGTCTATGAGGACTTCCTCCTACGGTGGTGTTAGGATCAGTTAATCGTATTTCTAACCGGCCTGCATTTACGCGAATACGTAGGAAACCCGTAACGAATGAATCTTTGAATTTGTCGAGAAGAGAAATTGATCGACTTTTATTATTACCATGTACATCAGCGTCAACTTCATTAACGACGATCTCGTTTGCAGTGGTTTCATTACAGACACCAATCATTTTTGTTTTACACATAGCGAGGCTATTTTGTGTAATGTTACGTCAAAAACCAGACTTAGAGTTCCGCAACTAATCGCGACATCATATTTCAAATAACTATCAGCAAGGACATGAGAAACTATCTTCGATGTAAAAATCATTAATACACACAATGAACAAATGGGAGGCGTATGTTTAATACAGGTATTCCCTACTCCTCGCATTACTAATATGTCAGTCATTCCTTTGCCAGAAAATCTCGAGGCCGCGGACACTTTAATTAGTGAACGCTCGGCTCCCGAATCGGAGTAAAATGGAAACGACTCACCCAGATGACTTGATCTATCCGTTGGTGCTTCCAGTACGTAGAAGTCGACTCGCCACTCGTTATTGAAATTATAGTTTCCTTCCATAATCAGGTTGGCAGCTGCGCCCCATGCAGCGGAGTCGGAGCACGCGATTTTAAGGGTTAAAACGTGGTAGCGATAATTGTTAGGTCTCACACTCGATTTGCACTAGCGACTGAATTGCGCACGACTTGCGACTTGAGCACGATGATCGTAAGTTCTAGCACTGTTATAATCGGCACTGATCCCACTTCTGATGTCGGGGCGGCGTTAAGATTTGAGTTAGGGTTGAGGGCGTGAAACGAATCCCTATTGGCGCTAGACGTGATCATTATGCAATAGAGGAGATATTTACTAGTGCAAATATGACTATGATGGAATTGGACAAGTAATAGGATAATTAGGTACTCGAGAAGCTAATGACAATGATCCTAGGCTCACTAACGAATCCGCGGTCAAGGGGATGACAGACTCTACTTTTCCTCAGCGTCTAAGTTGTACTCAATGTTAATGCACGAGGCAATCACTACGTATCTGAGAGTTACTTGAATCGTCTTTGAGATCGTACCGGAGAGTGGTTCTCCATCACGGTAACGCTGTCGAGGAAAACTATGATGGGTGTGCCCAAGGGCACGAAATCATCGGATTCGTGGAGAAAAGCCTTCATTCGGAAAGTGAGGGAAATTGGCGTTACTGTTAATTGGTCAATTTCCATGTTGGTGGTTAGGGAAGGGTGCTAGCCGCCCTTAGGAGAAAGTTCGAGAAGAGGAAGCGTCGTTGGTGAGAAAAATAGATTTCTCCTATTTTCTCGTAGCTGGGACGAGGACTGTTTGTCGGTTTGAAGGACTTTAGTTAAACAGACCTTAAGATTTATAGCAGGTCCTCGGGCTAGCTGAACATGTACTGTGGAGACGCGTCGACATCTGGTAATCATCTTACTCAAAGAATAGAGTCTGCGTGTGGCGAGCCACGGGACAGAAATCGTTGAAATGCTTACCGTCGTGCCCCGTCCTAAGTATTTCTTTTAAGGAGAGCTATAGGGTTACTTCATGCCTTTGTTAGACAAAACGTTCATCCCTTGACCGCGACTACGTTCGGCGACTGGTTGTCGCCTCGAGCCCGAGCTCACTATCATAAATCTCAAATAAGTACAGTCGAATCGAATGACAACAGTTTCTTAATTCGGCTATGGTGAAATCTAAATTACAATACTAGGGGTCTTCCCAAAGTTCCGAAGGGAAGGTTCCAGTATTCTTTCATCTCCGACATATATATATATATATATATGTCGGAGATGAAAGAACACCGGAACTCCTCCTTGGATTCGCGGGAATACCGCAACTCTGTAACTTAGATTAAACAAATGCCGCTCCGATTATTCGAGATTTATGATCATGAGCTTGGGCTCGAGGCGACAATCAGTCGCCGAACGTAGCCGCGGTCAAAGGGATGAACGTTTTATCTAACAAAGGCACAGAGTAACTCTATACCTCTCCTTAAAAGAAATAGTCGTAGCGATACGTGGCAGTAAATACTTCAATAGTTTCTATCCCGCGGCCCGCCACACGCAGATTTTGTCCTCCGGGTAAGATGATCGCCGGGTGTCGGCATGCCTTTGTGGCGTATGTTTAGCTAACGTCAGGACCCGCTATAGATCTTAAGATTTAGTCAAGCGAAGTCCGTCAAATATACTTTGTTGCAACTACGGGAAGATAGGAGAAACCTATCTTCCACGAGCGTTGCCCCCCGTCAACAACCTCCCCTCAAGGGCGGCCAGCATCTCTTTCAAAACGCCGATATGGAGATCGACCAATTAGCAACAGCGCTAATTTCCCTCGCCTTCGGAACGAAAGCTTTCGTTGACGAATCCGAGGATCTCATGTCCTTAGACACACCCATTATAGTTCTCCTCGACGGCATCGTCGAGACGGAGATTCAGTCTTTCGTACGATCTCATAGACGAATGACAGTGCCACCTTACAACCAGCGAATACCTCACATCTAGTTAACAAAGAGTTAGACTTGAACTGTGCGAGAACATACGTTTACCATCCCGTGACCGCGGATTCGTTTCGAACCTAAGGTCATTATCACTAGTGCTACGAGTGCTTAATCTTGTTAATAAGCCCGTGCTAATAAACTCTCCATTGTATCACGACAATGGCTAATTCTAATGAAAATTCATTAAACGCCCATCTCCATAATCCTGACTTCAATCCGACATATATATATGTCGGGTTGGCGTTAAGATTAGAGTTAGGTTTAAGGGCGTGAAACGAATCCCTATTGGCGCTATACGTGATCGTTATGCAATAGAGGAGATATTTACTAGTGCAAATATGACTATGATGGAATTGGACAAGTAATCGCGATAATTAGATACTCGAGAAGCAAATGACAATGATCCTAGGCTCAATAACGAATCCGCGGTCAACGGGATGACGAACTTTACCCTTCGTTAGCGTCTAAGTTACACTGTATGTTAGAGCAAGGGGCAATTATTACGTATACGAAAGACAGGTCGATTGCCGATGAGATCGCACTAGAGAGAGTGGCTCTCCGTCGCGGTGACGCTGTCGAAGAAATCTATGATGGGTGTGCCTAAGGGCACGATCATGAGAGTACCAAGAGATCATCGGATTCGCGGAGAAAAGTCTTCGTTCGAAGGGTGAGGGAAATTGACGTTGCTGTTAATTGGTCAATTTCCATGTTGGTGGTTAGAGAAAGATATTAGCTGTCTTTGGGAAAAGTTGCTAGCGGGAAGCGTCGTTCGTGGAAGGATAGATTTCTCTTATCTTCCCGTAGTTGGAGCACAGGCTATTTGTCTATTTGAAAGACTTTGTATAATTGAAACTTAATATTCGTAGCGGATCCTCGCCCAGCTAAACATATACTGTGAAGATGCGTTGGCATCTGGCAATCATCTTACCCGAAGGACAAAGTCTGCGTGTGGCGAGCCACGGGGCAGAAACCATTGAAACGTTTACCGTCGTGCCCTGTCCCAAGTATTTCTTTTAAGAAGAGCTATAGAATTAATTCATGCCTTTGTTAGACAAAACGTTCATCCCTTTGACCGCGGCTACGTTCGGCGACTGATTGTCGTCTCGAGCCCGAGCTCACTATCATAAATCTCAAATAAATACAGTCGGATCGAATGACAACAGTTTCTTAATACGGCTATGGTGAAATCTAAATTTCAATACTAGGGGTCTTCCCAAAGTTCCAAAGGGAAGGTTCCGGTGTTCTGTCATCTCCGACATATATATATTATTATAATGACTTATTTTAATAATGACTTAATTTGTATAGTAAAAACAGCTAAAATCTCATGTAAGATTGTTGGGATGTTACGTGATATTTCTGTTGCATCATTGATTATCGTTATACTTTGAAAAATAATTAAGGAAGCGAACAATGCGTGGACGATTATGGCAGTTTTATTAATAAACGAACGTTTAATAGAGAATATGGATTTACTGGATAAATAAATGTTTCATTAAATGTAACTGTTACGTGCAGAATAATATGTTGTTACATGTATGAACTAAAGTTGATGTAATACTCATATTATATTTATGGTTTCAAAGAATTAATAAAATCTGCTGAGATTCAAACGTATGCTCTCCCTTTTATTCTATGAGAATTAAACATTTAGAAGATTTTATGAAAATGCACTAAACAATCAGAAGTATCTGTTTCTCCTTTTCTTTTTCTTTTTTTTTTTCTTTTTTTTTTTAACATGTTGATTGCCACGCGATTTTTATACTTATTTTGACTTGGATAGATAGATTAAAGCGTACCATACCAAGACATTTCATTCTTGCAAAATATTCTAGTCTATTTGCGTACCTAAACACCTAAACACCTAAACACCTAAACACCTAAACACTCAACGTGTTGAAGAATTAAATTTGAGATTTAAAGTGCCACAATCTCAATGACTATATCTACTTTCATGCGAGTACCGATATAGTTTACCAGAAAATTACAAATATGTATCATTTTAATATGAATATAAATAGAAGCATCTGTTTCTCCTTTTTTTTTTTTTTTTTTTTTTAATATGTTGATTGCCACGCGATTTTTATACTTATTTTGACTTGGATAGATAGATTAAAGCGTACCATACCAAGACATTTCATTCTTGCAAAATATTATAGTCTGTTTGCGTACGTGCTCATAATCTTGGCTGATAACCGCCATTCGCTATATACATCGTTGGTATCGACGTCAAAGGATTAACACAGACAAATACACAATCCATACAATCCGATTTGATTGATTTTAGATCTTGCATCAAACAGATCTCTATATAAACAGATAATTTCCGATTCTAAACATTTGTATTACGTTCATCTAATTATTAGGATATTAGATATATTATAAAGGAAGATATTATGTATTAAATAATCTGCCTCTTCTTCCGCTTTCAAATCCTCTACAAACGCCTTTTATAGTCGTTCAACTTTTCAGCTCACAGAAAAGAACATTACGCGTATTCCTAGCAATCGTCCAAAGACTCGAACGTGTGCTTCGATAAAGCTCGCTTAACTTTCATCGACACATCGATAACTTTGCGTTCCAAGATGTTATTACGCCCTAGAATCCCTAACATAATTTTAGAACCAGAATTTCTGTACAAAACAATTCCATCGCTTTGTCACGCTTAACGGCTCAATCATCGAAACATGTATCATAACGCACGAATTATGATAAAAAAGAAACTGTCTTTCGAATAAAAGCAATCCGTTTGCCAGGTGCGCTTAAGGATGTACAGGACGTCGACGGAGCAAGTGTACGAAATACAGCCGCTGGAGGGTAACAGTTCCGCTCAACGTTACACTCAACAGCCGAAACAACGATTCTCTGAAATGCCTACTCCGTCGGTTTCGCCGACGTCTTCTCTCCGAAAGCGCGTCTCGGAACTGCCAAGAGCCGCGAGTGCATCCGTTTCCGGTGCTGCGGGCATTGTCTGCTCTAATACGGATCTGATATCGATCGTAAGCTCGTTAGCGTCTTCCGCGATGGAAATCAACCGATGCGGCGAGGAAGCGCCGAGTTCCCGGGACGATAGCAAATCAAACTGGCCCGGAAAAACGACCGAACAGAAAGGAAGTCGATCGAAGAGCTTCCGTTCCAATAGCTTCGACGTGTCGACATTGCACGGAGCTAAAAGTAAGCTTAGCGGATCCTCGAAAGCCGCTATTTCGACCTTTATGGCACCGTCGAATTGGTTCACGAAGAGACACCAACCGATGTCGAAGAAGCCGAAAGATTTAGTAACGGCCAGTTTAAGTCTCAAGTTCGATAAATCGAAGGTAGTGAAGGCGATGAAGGAAACGTTGGGTAAAAAGTCCCCTAATAGCGAGGTCAAACACAAAGTCGTATGGGACAACACTAGTGGAACCAAAGTGGACGCTCAGCTAAGTTGTATTTCTCGTTACGATATCGTTTCTTGTTTAAGAGCCATCGTAGGTGAAAGGAGGAATGCAAGAACGCACATAATACGCAAAAATCTATGGCAGATTCAAAGTACAGTACTCGTTGTGATATTCGGTAAAGATAATAAGTTCTCCTATGGAGATTTCATTTTTCAAATTATTCTCGTAAAAGTACGTATTTGCATAAATAAATAGCACACGGTCTCTGCGTAAATACCTAGGCCAGTTATAAATATTTCAGTTTGCCAACGATATCCCAACATGTGGGACACTCACATGTGTGCTACTTCGTGAGCGATGATAAAGGTGCTGGTCAAGCCTTCGTCTCGATTTAACGCGCACGATCTCGCGGGATAGCATACTCCTGACACAGGTGCGTAACCGGAAGGACCTCCTATATCTAATCGCGTCAACCATACAGCAACATCGTGATTTACGTCCTTCGAGGACAGCATCTTTCTGTTCCATTTGTTCACGTTCTCGAGAGATCGTCTGGCATCGCCACGGCGGACCTACGACAACGTTTAATATTTTCTTAATAAAAGCTAGCAAATATTACGAATATATTATATTTATTATTACATCATGCATTATATACTATATATAAATATTCGTCAATGATAATAAATATATGTGCAAGTAATCGTGTTGTTGATTGTAATCAAATGTAACTTGTAACGCTATTAGTATTTTAATCTTCCTGAAAAATGTTGAAATGTTGATTCAACAGCAGAGAAGAATAGCAGAAAAAGAAAAGTAAAAGGAATCGCAAGTGTCGTATATCAATGATATTATCATAGGTCTATAACATTAAATTAAGATTCTTAAGAGATGAAAAAGGTTTAATAGTCGATTATACAGATATTTCGGATACACGATAAATGCGAGGTTTGCCAATGATCCGTGAAAATTGTTTGTTTGGAAATTTGTTTCCAAGGGATCGTTCACGGTTGTCCAATTTAACAAAATGGAACTCGTTGCATTTTATCGATCTAAAACGTCATGCGCAGATATTTTGACCTATATAATTTATATACCATACACTGTACAGATAAGTAGAAAATAAAATAATTGACACTCGCATAGGCGTATCTCAGATAGTTACTACTTTAGTTAAATGATTTAATTTAATGGAAATCGCTTACCATAACGTCTCGTTTTTCCGCGTATAAAATCATTCGTACGATCACTAGAATCATGTTGGATTCGAGCGATGGGTCCATGTAAATTGCACTGACCTAGGATTAAAATACGTACGAAAATGTAACAGGTGTTAAAACAGTATTACAGCCTTACAAATAAATTATTATTCAAAACTCTCGTAAATACATCGTATCTTATATAATTTTCCTAAAAAATTAATTTTATTCGTTATATTTATCTTAGGAAATGTACGTTATTAATCTCAACAGCATTGGAAAACCAATTACCGAATGGCTGAAATTAATCGATTACAAAATTCCATTACGGATAAATTATTCGCTGAACTTTTTAAAAGATACGTGCAAGCTTTGAACAGTGTAAACAGAAAATACAGAGCTTCCATCCGAATATACGATCGAGATGTTTGAAAGCAAGTAGCGTACCTTGAAAATACAGAGATACGCATAACTCTGCCCTATGTTTCCCGGTTGCTTGCGTACATATGTAGGAGGAGGTATTCTATATCTAAGTATAATAACAGAATTTCGTTTGGTATTACTTACGATGTTTAAAAGAGCCAAGATATATTGCTGTACTCGAATTCCATGAAAATCTACCACGGAGTAATCAGCAGCTATTCCAAGCTCTAGCCATCGTGGCGGCGAATCCTTAGCAGCTGGTCTTTTCTCTATGAAATGACTTATCTTAGAAATCGACTTATCTTCCACGAAATTAGAAAGTCTACTCGACTCGACTTGATAGCTTAAACGCATGATTATTAAAAGCATAAATTAATATCTACGAGCAAGTATTCGTGGAATAATTATTATGATATAAATAATTATTTCAAAAGTATAATTTCAAAAATATCAATTCGGTATCACCGTGAATTTCATCCTGCAAATTTCTTTAAAATTCTTGACAAATTTTGGTAAACGTATTCCTCCAGCAAATTTTTCTATTTTTCTATTTTTTTACATTAAATTAGGCAAGATAGATAAAGATTCGTGCAATGGACAATATACATATGTGTAATAGACAGGGAATAATAAAATAAATTAAAAACAGCGAAATATAGATGAACGTGTAGAAGATCAAGCGAGAGTGGAACGCAATAGGGAGAATAATTGTAAACCGAGTTCCTTTTAAGGCTGAAGATAAGCTATTCTTATATTACATGCTGTTATTATTACTTTTGTACACGATAGATTGGAATATCAGTACAATTTCTTTCTTTCAGTAATATTCGATGATTCGTTAATTTATTAACCGCTATATTGTACGTGGTAAGTAGAAGAGCAACGATTGTACAAGAATGGCATTTGGAAAAATATTTGACTTACTTGATAATCTGTTCCTTTGCCATTTAGGACCAAAGAAGTATAAATTTCCTCGGGATTTGTTATTTTATATAGGTTGGGGTTGATAATCAATCTCGGATCCACTCGGATTGGTTATCACACCTTTTATTTTCTCTCTTATACAAAACACCAAATCACACAGCAAACGTCTAAACTCTCCCAATGCGTCTTAGCAATTAAGGCGTGGTCGACTCCTATGGCAAAAGAGCGTCGTTAGGAGTCGTACCAACATAACCCTAGTAACCTTTTAGTAACTAGCGGTCATACCAACTGAGCATTTCTCAACAGGATTTACGTCGATCGATAATTCTTCCACTATTGTATCGTTGTATTCTGTGGAGACATCGTCTTTTTCATCGTACAGAATCAATTTCTCAGCTTCTGGGTATTCCACGTCGAAGACGTCACCGGAAAGATTATAAAATCCCTGAACATCGTGGCTTAAGGAATCGCGTTTGCTTCGTTTCGACTTTCTCTTACTTTCTTCAACTTCAAATTTATTCGATTTCCCTGTAACCGAATTATCAACGTTTTACCACGTTTGCCTGTCTTATCTTCGCTATTCTCGTTACGGATAAAATGAAAAAATAGTTGCAAAATTTCTGAAATTGTAAATACGACCAGATTGGAACGTATCAACGACATATACGGTGTCACAAAATTGTGACAAGTCAATATTCCAGTTGTTAGTTTGTTGAAATTACGCCACCGCTGATTAAACGTATCACGCTTTAATAGAAAATTCAATTTCCCAGCGGGGAAAATGGAATTTTGCGCTAATTAAAGTATTCCGCTTTTGTACAAAATTCCATTGTTTTCTGTTGCCCGCGAAAATGCAATTTTACGACGGACATTTCAGACAAATTTCCATCAGACGGCTTTCCATCCGTAAAAAAGAATGCTATCTATAAAAGTGTCAATGGAAATTGACCAAAGTAACGTCAAACAAACCTGTTTAAACAGCGAGGTAAATAGACCAATTGCTTTTAACAAAACCTGTATCGTTGCTCTTAACCGTTTCACTTTTAAATATCAATCGGCGCTGTTCCTCATTAAAATTTCGATTTAAATCGAACGAGAAATACAGCGTAACACTTGGAATTTTCTATCGTTTCTCAACCATACTTCGAACATTTACGTCGCATTCTTCGATTCATAGGATCGCGATGTTGGATTCTTCGATTTCGATACAAAAACGTTTCACAGCTTTCGACGCGGGAAATTTAATTAAGAGAACAAATAATTTGTTTATAAACTGCCAATTACGTGCCTTGAATTTCCGATATATGCAATAAATTTCATTGCTACTTGACCTAAGTGGGTCATAAAGTTGCAACCGTGTAAACCGTGCCACGTAATTTTATTGCATTCAATTTTCCACGTTTCCAACAATTTATCAAATTAGAATTTATCCGCGCATCGTACGAAATTTTTCATAAAAATTGATTAATAATAGTAGATATATAGCTCCTCGTATTCGTAAAACAGATTTTTAATCTGTAAACAACGAGTCGTGGTAATTACGATACGATCGATTTTCAACTTAGCAAAATTTGTTTCCATTTAACATTCACATCCAGATTGTATTTCCTTTGTAATAAATTAATTATATAATTAAATAAATTTATTATTCGAACCGATATTCAGATACAGTTCGAGTATACTTGATAAATTTTCAGACTCGATTCTCCAAATCGAAAATGAGAACGTTTTATCCTATACTTTTTCTTCATTTTTCCACAAGGATTCGCGTTGTTCTCGCTTTCAGACGTTGTTCCGTTGCATCCTGTATATACGGGGTGTGCCAAATTTAAACCGTCAAATTGTAAGGAGTTGATTTACAGACAAGAAGAAGAAGAAGAAGGAAGAACTTTATATAATGTTCGTCAACGGACGTTTCTTTACAGAATTACAAACGAGTATCGTTCGTACGAAACAGGTGACGACGCGTTTTCCATCGCAGCGTGCAAAAGTTCGCTGTATTATCGTGTCAGCGCAGTTGCATGCTTTTTATCATGCGACAACAAGCCCGTGTCGTTAATAGCTACAATAATGATACAATGAATAATTATTATCTGGTATGTTTGATTGTTCGTTGGAGAACGTTGTCCGTGTGGTCGGATAGAAGCCTGACATCGATCAACGATGGGAGTAATACGATCTCGTACACACAGTTGCTAACAATTTGATCGAGTTGCAAAAACCGCGTGTTTTTACTCGTTGCGCTAGTTGTTCACGCGAACTCGCATCTCCAGAATAAACCTTCCGTTTTACAGTTGCGAAACCATAAATACAGAAAAGAAAACGCAGTTCTTGAAACTCTGACGAAACGCTGATAATACGGTCAATTGTCGCGTGCTGTGAAATGGAAAATTCGTCGTTACTTGTTTCATACGTACGATACTTGTTTGTAACTGTGGAAAAACGCGTTTATTGCCCAGCTTCGTACGACATGTTTTTCGGTAAATATTTACAAAGCGGACAATCTCGCCATATTCAACGGCTTTGAAATATGTTTGCCAAGGCTAATATTCCGAACAACTTTTTCCTGTAATACTCTTTACCGTCGCTCTGCTTTCCGCGATATTCGCAGCAATTTCTGTCTCGACGACAGCGATGATTTCGTAGTTTCGCTATTCCCGATATCACTGCTAAAGCTTTTCCTACCTCGAATAACGACGCAAAGCTTCGTATGAATCGTATCTATCCTGTTACTTGATACGCGAATTTAATTCACGGTAGCCTCAGTGATGTTTCTTTCCTGTGCGAGTTGAAAATGATTATCAGAAATGCATATATATGTCGGGTTGGCGTTAAGATTAGAGTTAGGGTTAAAGGCGTGAAACGAATCCCTATTGGCGCTAGACGTGATCATTATGCAATAGAGGAGATATTTACTAGTGCAAATATGACTATGATGGAATTGGACAAGTAATCGCGATAATTAGATACTCGAGAAGCTAATGACAATGATCCTAGGCTCAATAACGAATCCGCGGTCAAAGGGATGACGAACTTTACCCTTCGTTAGCGCCTAAGTTACACTGTACGTTAGAGAAAGGGGCAATTATTACGTATACGAAAGACAGGTCGATTACTGATGAGATCGCACTAGAGAGTGACTCTCCGTCGCGGTGATGCTGTCGAAGAAAACTATGATGGGTGTGCCTAAGGGCACGAGATCATCGGATTCGCGGAGAAAAGTCTTCGTTCGAAGGGTGAGGGAAATTGACGTTGCTGTTAATTGGTCAATTTCCATGTTGGTGGTTAGAGAAAGATATTAGCTGTCCTTGGGAAAAGTTGCTAGCGGGAAGCGTCGTTCGTGGAAGGATAGATTTCTCTTATCTTCCCGTAGTTGGAGCACAGGCTATTTGTCTATTTGAGAGACTTTGTATAATTGAAACTTAATATTCGTAGCGGGTCCTCGCCCAGCTAAACATATACTGTGAAGATGCGTTGGCATCTGGCAATCATCTTACCCGAAGGACAAAGTCTGCGTGTGGCGAGCCACGGGACAGAAATCGTTGAAATGTTTACCCTCGTGCCCTGTCCCAAGTATTTCTTTTAAGGAGAGCTATAGAATTACTTCATGCCTTTGTTAGACAAAACGTTCATCCCTTTGACCGCGGCTACGTTCGGCGACTGATTGTCGCCTCGAGTCCGAGCTCACTATCATAAATCTCAAATAAATACAGTCGGATCGAATGACAACAGTTTCTTAATACGGCTATGGTGAAATCTAAATTACAATACTAGGGGTCTTCCC
The DNA here is from genome assembly GCF_024516045.1 of Bombus affinis. Classification (NCBI taxonomy): domain Eukaryota; kingdom Metazoa; phylum Arthropoda; class Insecta; order Hymenoptera; family Apidae; genus Bombus; species Bombus affinis. The sequence goes on along the minus strand of NC_066346.1, from coordinate 16,099,945 downwards.
AAAGTTCCAAAGGGAAGGTTCCGGTGTTCTTTCATCTCCGACATATGTATATGTCGGCTGGACGATAGGATTGGGGGTGGAGGTGTTCGATGAATCTTCGTTGATATTGGCCATCGATGCGGTGTAACAATGGTAGAGTTTATTGGCACAAGTGAGTGGTATTACAGCGTTGGTAACTAATCACAATGTTAGATACTGGCGGCGCTATGACAATGGCCTCGGGTCCGGTAACGAATCCGCGGTCAACGGGATGTCGAACGTGTATATTTCGTGGAAGTCTAAGTTATATTCAGGTCGCCACAGAACAAGCACTACGTACCGGAGAATTACTTGTATCGTCGTTCAAATCGTACGAAAGTGTGTCTCTCCATCACGGTGACGCTGTCGAGGAAAACTATGATGGGTGTGTCTAAGGGCACGAGATCATCGGATTCGTGAAGAAAAGTCTTCATTCGGAAAGTGAGGGAAATTGGAGTTACTGTTAATTGGTCAATTTCCATGTTGGTGGTTAGAGAAAGATATTAGCTGTCCTTGGGAAAAGTTGCTAGCGGGAAGCGTCGTTCGTGGAAGGATAGATTTCTCCAATTTTCCCGTAGTCGGAACAAAGGCTGTTTGTCGGTTTGAAGGACTTTCGTTAAATAGATCTTAAGATTTATAGCGGGTCCTCGGGCTAGCCGAACATGTACTGTGGAGACGCATCAACATCTGGTAATCGTCTTACTCGAAGCATAGTCTGCGTGTGGCGAGCCACGGGACAGAAACCATTGAGACATTTACCATCGCACCCTGTCCCAAGCATTTCTTTTAAGGAGAGTTATAGAGTTACTTCCTGCCTTGGTTAAACAAAACGTTCATCCCCTTGACCGCGACTACGTTCGGCGACTGGTTGTCGCCTCGAGCCCGAGCTCACTATCATAAATCTCGAATAAGTACAGTCGGATCGAATGACAACGGTTTTCTTAATACGGCTATGGTGAAATCTAAATTACAGTACTAGGTGTCTTCCCAATGTTCCGAGGAGAAGGCTCCGGTGCTCTTTCATCTCCGACATATATATATGTCCGACATATATATATGTCCGACATCTCCGACATATATATATAAGGCTCCGACACCGGAGCCTTCCGTTGAAACCGGGGAAAAACCCCTAATATTGTAGTTTGGATTTCACCATAGCCGTAGTTAAACAATCACCGTCCTTCAGCCCGATTGTAATTGCCTGCAATCTATGAGAATGAGTTTGGGTTCGAGGTGACAACCAGTCACCGAACGTAGCCGCGGTCAAGGGACGAACGTTTTTCTAACAAAGTCATGAAAAAGTCTATAGCCCTCCATAAAAAGAAATAGTTGTAACGGCACTTGACAGTAAGCATACTAACGATTTCTGTCTCATGGCTCGTCATAAGCAGACCCCATTCTATGGGTAGGTCGATTGCCGGTTGTCGAGACATATTCGCAAAACATCGACCCGTCATAAACCTTAAACCTTGATTAACGAAAATAGGCAAACAGTCTTTTCCGTGAAGGACACTTCCAAAGACTGACTAATTAACAACAACGGCAATTTCCCTCACTCTCTGAACGAAGACTTGTCTCCACGAATATAAAAGACCTGGTGTCGCTAGAGAGTGGGGCAGTTTTTCCTAGACAGTGTCATCGTGAGAGCTTCGAGTACGATTTCATCGACTAAGATATCATTTCGATAGAGTGCTTACTTCGCGGGCTAACTGAGAGTACCACCTAGGCGTTGCCTACGAGTAAAGAATAAAAGAGTCCCGTGGACTGCGGATTCGTTTCGAACCTAAGGTCATTATCACTAGTGCTACGAGTGCCTAATCTTGTTAATAAGTCTGTGCTAATAAACTCTCCATCGTATCACGGCAATGGCCAACCCTAATGAAAATTCATTAAACGCCCATCTCCTTAATCCTGACTTCTATCCGACATATATATAAATGTACGGACATCAACGTCCGAGACGTTCGTCCATGCCAAACGGTAACGCGTACAGGAAATATTTGTTCAAAATGACTTTGACTTTAGCTATATTTTCAAATTGGAATTAGCTAATGGTCGTTCGCTTTGTAAATGATTATTTCTTTTTCTTCTTTTTGCCTGCAGATTAAGCCCTTCCTGTTTGACGGTTTAAATTTATTAAATTAAATTTATTAAACCGAATATATATATATTCGTTTGTACTACGATTACTCTCATACTCTATGTATGGTATTATCATATCGACGCTATCAGTTCTTACAGTATCACGATCAGAGTCAATTTTAGAATAGAAGAAGCAATTAACGGCGGATCGCAAAGTAAGAAGCTTATAACATAATTGGCAAGGAAGTCGGTAAATCGATCAACCAATCACCTACATCCAACCGTCTAACGAAAGATGAAAAGCCATCGCGATAACGATCCTTCTCACCTGCAGGATTTTCCGGATTCACAGACACGAAGCTCGAATTATTCCTGATCGACCACCACTTTTCGTTTTTCGGCTGAAACATCACATGCTGGCCATTCGTCAGCGGCTGAACGAAGAACGATCTCTGCCCGATCAACATCAAGGCGTACACTTCTTCTTCACATATCGTCACGACGACGAAGGAACTCGCGTCTCCTTCCAAGCTGCCTTGTCGAAGATCGCAGTTCGCCTTGGCGTTACGTCGCTCGGACTTGGTTTTACCCTGACGCACCCAATTCACGGTGAAATTCGACGACAGTATCAATCGATCGTTGGCCATGGTCCTTAAGGTCCAGTTGCTGATCTCGAGGAACACCGGCTCTTAGTGGAGATACTCGCGCCAAGTTTCTCGGTCTTCGTGGGTCGATCTTCTGTTCCGCGCGCTCTCATTCGGGATCACTCGAGGGTAAACGATCTCGTACTCCTGCAAGCTTTGCAGAAAGTCGCTCATTCGCGACTTAGTAGCGATCGTGCCGAGCAGCCACGTGGCGAGGAGAAAACTGGGAAGTTTCGATCGCGTCATGTCTCGCGCGCTTTGATCGAAATTTCAATAGGATTTTCTGGCTACCCAAAACTCGCCAGGCATGCTCGTTCACTCGTAGACGTAGTTATCGCGATGAAAGCAGCTAATTCGCAGACCCGATATTCTCATTTCATTTCGCCGGTTCGTAACGCTTTCGAAACGCCGTGTCATATAGACGCGGATGCGACGATACTCTCGCGTTCTAACATTTTCAATGTCTCGCGCTTTATCACGTAGCTCGCGCGGAAGTAATACGAAGGTGAATCGTTGGTTTTAATACACAGGGTGTTGTTTAATCGATCGAAATAATGGAAAAGGGAACGATTCTACGGTACACCAGAGATGAAATGAAATCATAGAATGCAGTGGTTTTGTAGGTAGTGTTTTATCGAAAAGATTAACCGTGAATATTTGCTCGACCTATTTATACCAAATTGATACAGAATCTTAAATTACAGACGAATCTTTCTCAATTTCCTTCGATCATCCTCTCTAGGCGTACGAAACTGCCTCGTTGAATTCGAACGTTTCTCGATTTCCTTCGACGTCTTTCAATTTCTTCTTTTTTCAATCGCCGTTCGCCTTCTCAAAGCTGTCTTCGAACAGAATTCTTAGAACGACTTCCAATTCCTTTCGATTCGTCCAATCGTTTAGCTTTACGAAACTGTTTCGCTAAACTCCTTTTTCCACTGTACTTGCGTATCGTAACAAACTCGTCGGCGGTAACTCGCGTCGATTAACGATTCACCACCAGTAAAGTAACCGGGAATGTAGCAAACTAGTAGTCGGTAGAACGAAGCGGAACGTAAATGGAGCGAGCGATAAGAGCGATCGCGACAATCGCACGCCTCGACGTGCGATTCCCACGCGAACGAATCATCAAATTCGAGCCAAAGATTCTCACTAACTCGAAGATTCGCGCCAGTATTTTCCACGCGCGCGTCACAGAAATTCGAACGACTTTCGCGAAAAGGACAGAAGGATAAGACGATCGATCGGATCTCGGGTCGATCGCGATACCCCCGGACAGAAGGTTTCGACGAAAAAGTGGAGTAAACGCGATGAACGAGCTTCGTGCTACGACTGGCAGCCACATGGACGGATGAACGCGGCTGCAAACGCACGCGAGTGCAGCGGCGAACTGTGCGTAAGAGTAAGCGCGAACGCGAGACTGGAAAAAGCACCAGCGCTTACCGCCCACTGAAGTTCTAGTAATGGCAGCTTTATGTGCAATCACCGAGAAACGAGGATGCTGGCGAACGCATTGTTCGACCCCGACCGAGACGATTTAACAAGGGCCGAGGATTTCATCTTGAACGACCTTGCTCTTGTCACGACCGGCATACTTCAAATCCGATGGACCGATGATGGAGATAGAGATGTGGCGGCCTTGGCGACAATGTATATCGCCGAAGTGCCTAATGAGTCATCTGTATCCTAACGGTCCTTCCACCGAACGTCCTAGAAGTGTGACAACGGTCACGTACGCCTACAGGGTAGTGGGGATATTGAGGGATGACAAACAAAGAAGAAACAGATGTTACCGAAAGTCAAATTGTAAGAGCTTCAGTCTTGGAAAGTCACGGCTGGAGCTCAGAACAAAATCGCAGTCAGTGTAAATTCAGAAATAAATTCTCTTGTTTTTTTGTTATCTTAATTTTTTCTTTTCGTTCGAGCCTCCTGCTTTTTATTTTACGTGACATTTTTGGCGATTACTGCCAGGATAGTGAAAAGTGTTTGTTCGGAAACCAAAAGACATTCATCATCTACGGAAGATAGAATTATTTGGGACTACGGTTATCCGCAACAACGAAGTAACTATCACGAACCGAGTGAAGTGACAAAGGAAGGTAAACTGGATTCCTTCGTACGTTACCGTGAAAGAAAATCCAGCTTCAGTAGCCAAGACTCATCTTCGCCCGAAAGCAGGAAGATGTCTAAGACAAACGAATCTCAAACTTCTACCTCAACGGATCCAACGTTGCGAACAATATTGGATAGCATTCAAAAACAGCAAGAGAGTATTGCCCGTTTACAAGAGGATATGTTACGTTTGTCTATGCAAAGTGACGAAACAAATAGATGCTGGGTAGCAGAAATCGGAAATATTAGGAGAACCGTCGCAGAGCTACGGACTGGGTTCGGATCCCTTGCGACCGATGATTCTGGTTCCATCATTACTGAAAGCAACGAAAGTGAATCGACAGCGATTAATCGCACCGGGAGTACGGCTAGGGCACGCGAACCGACCGGGTTAACGATTCCAGTCATTCCACCTGCGCACATCGACACCGAACAACCCGAGGTTGAAGAAAGAGGCTATTTTCCACCCGCTCTTTCCACTCTGTGAGTTAAGGATGCAATACGTTGTATTCCAATGCTCAACGGAGACGATGATGTAGGTGTGGAAGAATTTATCAAAGAAGTGAGCAGTATGAAAGACCGTTGCATGGAGCAAGATTTATTGCTAAAAGCAATAAAGGCAGAAAAAATCGTAGGAAAAGCAGCTCAAAGTATCCGCAACATCCCCATTGAGTGCTACAGTGATCTGTACAACGCACTGAGGAACAATGTGGCAGCTCAAGTGACTTCGGAAGAATATCGGGAACAATTAAAAGAGTTGAGACAGGGACGGGAAGAATCAGTGCAGAGTTTTAATATTCGGTTCAGAAGAATACTCAACCGTTTACTGTACGCAGTAACCAACGAGTACCCACAACCACTTCTACGCAAGCTAATGATCGAAGAAACTACAAAGAAGATTGTCCGTGTGTACCTAAAGGGATTCAGGCGCGAAATAGGCCGAACATTATTAATCATTGAACCCTTGAATCTTGAAGAAGCTGAAAAGAAAGCAGCCGACTTAGAACGCTACTCACGAAAAGAACGGCAAGCCAATTGGTCAAGTAGTCGCTTGCCTTCCGCTAGTAATCGCCTCAACAATCAATCAATGCAGGTTTTTTTTTCTTTTTTTTTTTATTTATTAGAATATTTACAATCAATTCTCGTTGAGAATTTTCAGTAACATAATTTGGCGTGGTACAATGACATGGATTATAATAGCTTTATATTGTTGATTCTAGTAGAACTAAGGATTTAATCTAGTGGGTATTTTCTTTTTAGTCTGCGGATCTGGTCCGTCGTGTCCAGTAGTAGGGTGACTAGTGGGTTGTGGTGGTTGTTGACTCTTGTGTTATATCTGCTTCTGGACTTGTGTATTTCATCTTTGACTGTAGGTATCTTGAGGTCACGGTGGATTGTTTCGTTGGTAACATACCAGGGTGCATTTAATAGGGATCTTAGCGTTTTCGATTGGAAGCGTTGGAGTATTTCAATGTTGGAGTTACTTGCTGCTCCCCATAGTTGGATTCCGTAGGTCCAGACAGGTTTTATTACGGCCTTGTAGGGGGTTATTTTGTTTTGTATGTTTAGTTTGGAGCGTCAGCCCGTGAGTCAACAGAATTTTCTTAGTTTTTCCTTTAGTTGCTTTGTTTTTTCTGAGATATGTTTTTTCCAAGTTAGCCTCCTGTCCAGGGTCATGCCCAGGTATCTTACGGAGTCCTTGCTTGGGATTATTGCGTTGTTAATGGTGACCTGGGGGCAGGTTTGTTTTCGGAGCGTGAAGGTTACACGGGAGGATTTTTTTTCGTTTATTTTAAAACCCCATTTTTGGAACCACTTTTCTATGGAGTCGAGACTTCGCTGGAGAGTGGATGAGCCAATTGCCAGGTCTGCGTGGGTAGCTAATAGTGCTGTGTCATCGGCAAATGTTGCTATTGTTACCTCGATTGATATGGGTAAGTCGGCAGTGTAGATGGATAACAGTAGGGGTCCGAGGAAACTACCTTGTGGTATGCCAGATTCTATTGGGAATGTTGCGGAAGTGGCGTCTAGACATTTAACTATGAGTTGTCTGTTGGTTAGGTAGGATTTTAAGATGGAGTAGTATGGGTGGGGTAGGATTTTTTTAAGCTTGTAGAGTAGCCCTTCATGCCATACTTTATCGAATGCCTGTTGGATGTCTAGGAATGCGGCTGAGCAGTATTTTTTCTTTTCAAGGGTTTGGCTGATCATGTGGCTTATGCGGTGGATTTGCTCTACTGTTGAGTGTTGTTTTCGGAAGCCGAATTGGTGGTCTGGGAGTGTTTTCAATTCTTCTACGAGTGGAAGGAGACGATTCGTGAGCATTCTCTCGAATAGTTTAGACAGGGTAGGTAAAAGACTGATTGGGCGATAGGAGCTGGTTTCATATATTGGTTTACCGGGTTTGGGGATGAGGGTGATTAGTGAGATTTTCCACGCCTTAGAAAAGTGTTCAAGGCGGAGGATGGCGTTAAAGATTGATGCGATGAGTGCAATCCCTTTTATGGGAAGTTCCTTGATTGCTTTATTTCCTATTAGGTCGTGAGTTTGGGGTTTAGGCGACTGATTGCTTCTATGATCTCTGCAGAAGTGAAGGGTTCAATAGGAGGGGACATTTGGAAGGGAGTGTGCAGGTATTCGGTGACGTCCGCTGCAGCTATGGAGGAATGGAGTTGGAATACTTCAGTCAAATTGGAATAATTCAGTCAAGTTTGGCAAATAGGTTGGCTTTTTCTATAGGGCTACGCGCCCATCCACCCTGCGGACGGCGGATTGGAGGTATTATTTGTGGGGGGCGCGTGAGTTTCCTGGAGGCTTTCCATAGTGAGTAGTTTGAGTCGGCTGTTGGGGGGATCAAATGATGGCGGCAAGCAGAACGGACACGTGCACGTCGCTCCGTAGGCATAACCGAAATATCTGGGTAAATTAAAGAATTCGGGCCGAAACGTGCACGAAAGTGAAGTTTCTAGTGCTCCGGAATGAGTGGGAATACAAGAAATAGGGGAGCTCGCTGGTATAGAGGCGAGAGAAACGATTGAAAGTGCTGTGTGTGAAAAGTGAGGTTAGCGGCAGAGCGGAGGCCATCTTGGGCCGCGCGACCGAAGCGCCACCGTGCGGGCTACCTGGGTAACCAAGGGGTGGTGGAGAGCGCCCCCGTGGAGGGCCAGTCAAAACTCCCCGCGTCGCACAGTGATAGTGACATTGCTAGTTTTAGAAATATCCGGTCATCAGTCATACGACTGGCGACTTTACGACGACATCGGCAAGTTTATTTAGGACACGAATCGCATACACGCGGAAGGATACAGTGGGATTATACGACGACCGGCTACGTCGAAGGACATCCATTTCAAACATACATACATATATATATATGTATATTAAAGATACAAATACAATATGGACAAGTACTATAAGGTAAGTAAACTTACGGCTCAGGGGGTTTCGGAGCTTCCAGGCCCCGTCGGGGATTCGAGTAGCGTCCCAGGCTCGACCTGACGGTCATCCAGCGACTGGACGAACGGCGAGGGGAAGGTCGATCCCAGGGCCTCCCCTCGTTCGGTAAACACGACCGGGGACCAAGAAACACCTGCAGTTGTCACAGAGGAAAAGATGTGCAAGAAAAGCACAAGAAGATACCTCGAATTTGATGAAGACATCGCGGGAATCATCGAGGATGTCGAGATGCCAATGGAGGCACTCAAGGAAAAGACACCACCCACCGAAAAGGCGACCCGAATCGCCAAGGAAAAAATCTTGAAAGGTGACAAGATCACCAGATATATGAGAAAGTCCCCAGTGGAGGGGAGCGCGTGCAAGACAACGAGAAGCCTGGCCAGGAGCCAGCCGATGGCAACGAGGGACGAAGCGGCCAGCACCTCGGAGCTAGACACACCGGCGGAAATGTCGGACAGCGGCAGCGAAGCGGCGACACAAAGGGAATGTCTCAGGAGGAAGGCCATGGCGAACAGAGCAACGGCCGAGACCAAATGCAATGACGAGGACAGTATCGTCATCAAAATGAGAGAATGCAAGGCGATGACGGAAATCATCACCGAAGTCCTCCGCGAAATCCAATGCATAGGTAGCAGACTCCACCTCATGAGCAAAAAGGATACCGACATCAAGAAAAGGAGGGACGCTATCAGTAAAAAAGCGATCAAGCTCCACTCGATGTTGGACGAGATGAGGCTCAAGAGGAACGCTAGACAGTCACGGCCACCAGGATGACCACCCCTCCGGGGAGGAGTGAGGAGAAGGAAGGAAAAAGGTAGGAGATATCGCCCGTCGAGGGGAAGGGCGACACCAAGAGAAAGAGACCAACGACCGTGGAGGCCTCCTACGCAGGAGCCTGTGCCGGCAACAGCTCGGCAAAAGCGACTACGGACTGCACGGACAGCGATGTAAAGGAAGACTGGATCCCTGCCCGCGGAAGGAGAGGAAAAAGAACGGACACCCCGACGGTGGTCAGGAAGGCGAACGAAGGAAGGGCGGCATTGGACAAGCCAAAGAGGCCGGAGGGACCGATGAGGATACGTAACAGACCCGAAGCCATCCTCGTCAAAGTAGGGCAAGACAAGGAGTGGATCCAGGTCTGCAAAGACTTGATGGGGGTAAGGGAGACTCTAAAAGAGAGCTGTGGAATTAGGAGGACCAGAACAGGTGACATTCTGATCGAGCTGAAAGCAGGTAGCAACGCCAAAAAGACCGCGGCGGATATGAACACGGCGCTAAGAGGCAAGGTGAGAGCGCTACCAATGCGCGACAAGACATCCGTAGAGATCAGGGATATAGACCCGCTCGTAGGCAAGGAAGAACTAGCCAGGGAGATAGTAATGCAACTGGGCATAAGCGACATCACCGAAGTTGAAGTAAAGACCCTAAAAATGGCGCCGTGGGGCACCCAATCGGCAATAGTGACGATGCCGAAAGCCTATCTGGCCAAAGAGGGGGCGAGCCGGAAGATCAGAACCGGCTTGACGATAGCCTCGATAAAGGCACTACCCAATGTGGTAAAGTGCTTCAGATGTCACATGTTCGGGCATATCGCGAACAAATGCACGGCGATAAGCCCTGGAAAGGAGATTTGCAGGAAGTGCGGAGCCAAAGACCACACGATAGCTGCCTGCGTCAACGCACCCTGCTGCTCCATCTGCAGCAAGGGGAAAGGAGTGAAATTTGACCACGTAACCGGATCCCTGGCTTGTCCAGAATATAGAACGCGGTTGAAAGCGTATAAATGAGGATACTGCAGATAAACCTCAACAGATGCAAGCTGGCGCAGGATATGATGCACCAATGCGCGATCGAACTTAGGCCGGATATAATAATAATTTCCGAGCCGAACAGGCAGCTACCGCACTGGTTTAATGACACCAAAGGAGACGCCTCGATATGGGTCACACTCCTCAATGGCAAACTGCCTGATGAAACAACAGAGGTCAAGAGCGACGGGATAGTGGGCGTCCGCGTCGGCGACGACTTCTGCTTCAGCGGATACTGTTCGCCCAACACAAATAAGCTAGCATACTCCAAATACATAGACACGCTGTCGACTATGACGAAGAGCGTTGCTAGAAGACACGACAAGGTCTTCGTGGCCGGAGACTTCAACGCAAAGTCAACCTGTTGGGGAGGATCGACCACAGACATGAGAGGGAGAGTCTTAATGGAGGCACTAAGCGGCCACCGGGTGTTTCCAGTGAGGCTCAAGGAAAAGTACACCTTCTTCATGAACGGGAAGACGAGCTTCCCCGACATAATAAGCGTATCCAACAAGGTCAGCGAGATACACGCCGGAAGCGCGCTCTTGGACAAATACTCGGCCTCGGACCATCTGTACGTGCTCCACAGGTTTAAGGCTAGGAAGACCCGGACCGTATCGAAGTTCTACAGGTACGTGACCAAGGACATGTCGCCGGAGGAGTTCCTGAGCAGATTCGACGACACACTAAAGAAGGAGGACCTCAACGCGGCTATCGGAGCGGATGGGGCCGAGTCCTTGCAAAAGAGCATCGAAGGTACGTGCGAAGGGATGCTAAGGAAATCGAACTGTGCGGCGAGCCGCAAGTACGCGAACTACTGGTGGAACCCGATGATCGCGGAACTGAGAGCGCTGGCGCACAAAGCGCTCAGAAAGGTGACGAGAGAAAGGAAGAAGAATGCCGGCAACACCGAGCCCCTCGTCAACGCCTACAAGGAGATCCGAAGGCAGTTAAAAAAGGAGATCGCCCGCAGAAAAAAAACAGCTTGGGCAGAATACTGCAAGATACTGGAGAGCGACCCTTGGGGCAAACCCTATCGCACGGTCATGAAGAAATGTAAAAGCAAGGGACCAACCAACGACATGCCGATCGACATGGTGAAGGCAGTCCTACAGAGGCTATTCACCTTGGGACACGGACCCCCCCCCCCCCATTATGAGGGCCGCGAAGAGGCAGAGACCGAAGAAGAAGGAGATATTAGCCTCAGCGTCGCCATCGGCGAAGGCGATGTCGTCGATGCCGCCGGAAGAATGAACACCAAGAAGGCTGCAGGAGTCGATGGCGTGCCGGGCGAGATCGCGAAGCTGATAGCGAGTCGCAGGAGCGAGCTCGTGACAAGGCCGTTCAACGGCATCACCGAATCAGGAAGGATCCCAGACTGCTGGAAGACGGCCAGAGTAATACTGCTAAGGAAACCGGGAAAGGATCCCAGTCTCCCTAACGCGTACCGGCCGATAAGCATACTCCCAACCATGAGCAAGATCTGGGGAAAATGCTTTAAGAGGATCATCGAGAGATGCATCGGAATGGACCCGTTCCATCGGAGGCAATATGGCTTCAGAAAGAAGAGGAGTACGGTAGATGCCATCACGCAGGTGATAAAAGTTTGCCAACATCTGCAAACAGAAGAAGGTAATTTGCGTGATGATCACCCTGGATATTAGCAATGCCTTCAATTCGCTCAGCTGGAAGAGCATATACGAGGAATTTGACAAGAGGAAGCTGCCATGGAAGGTCAAAAGGCTAATCGGCAGTTACCTATCCGGAAAGAGGATCATCGTGAGCAACCAGCACGGCACGGTGGAGCACGAGGTGGCGGCGGGAGTTCCGCAGGGATCCATCCTCGGACCATTCCTGTGGATCTTGGTATACGACCGGTTGCTCGAGAGACTCGACAACATGCCAATGGTCAGAGCAACCTCCATCGCGGATGAGCTGGCCATCACATGTTCCGTCGGGAGGAAAGAAGAGGCCTCCGCCAAGGTCAACACGATGCTAAGGATCGCCAACGATTGGTGCACGAGTGTCGGGCTCACCCTGGCGAGAGAAAAAACGGAGGTCATGCTCATCACAAGCTTGCGAGTGCCGAGAGTGGTGAAACTCAGGTTGGGCTCCTCGGACATCGAAACGGTCGATCGCATCAGGTATCTCGGAGTCGTCATCGACTCCAGTCGGAGGTTCGGTGCGCATATCGAGATGGTGTGTAATAGAGCCGACAAGTTAATAGGAGCCCTTAGGGGAATTCTACCCAACATCAACGGGCCGCCCAGCTTGGCTCGTAGGCTCTACTACAAGGTGTGGGAGTCCATCGTAACTTACGGAGCACCGGTGTGGGCTAGAGCAGCGAATACCGATAAGAACAGGAAAAAGCTGAAACGAGCACAACGAACGGCCCTGTGCATAACAACGACGGCATACCGTACCGTCTCCCACGCGGCACTTTGCACGTTGACCTGGAATCTCCCGATTTACATAAAGATAAAGATGCTCGGAGAGACCTACGAGAGGAACAAGATCCATGGGTCCAGGATTGGCACGGATGACGGCAGCAAGCTGAAGGAGGAACTGGAGGCGATTCGCAAGAAGGCCCAAGAGGACTGTCAGAAGGAGTGGAACAACTACAAAAAGGAAAATATCACAAAGAAATTAATACCGAGTGCGCTGCTATTTACCAAAAAGAAGATGGACATCGATCACCACACCATGCAGCTGCTAACCGGGCGTGGGAGCTTCGGTGTCTATAGGAAAAGGATTGGCAGGGACAGCGACAGCAACTGTCTCGACTGTGGAGATTCGAACGACGATGCAGAGCACGCCCTCTTCGCGTGCCCGAAGTGGACGGACAGAAGGATCGAGCTGGAGAACGCTCTGGGCGGGAAGATAGATGTGGGCAATCTGATCGCCACGGTGACCGCCAAGGAGGAGAGCTGGAATAAATTCAGGCAATTCTGCAAGACCGTCATGTGCCACAGGAGGGTGACAGCGAGGGCCTGGGAAGAGGCAAGGAGGAGAACGAGCGAAACAAGAACTACGCGGAGCAATGAGGGCAAGAACATGAAACAACGAAAAACCGCAGAAGGAGACCAGCCCAGTATTCTGAACTGGCTGAGAGGACGACATGAGCAGTAACTGCCCGAAGAAGTAGATACAACGGGGCACGAAAGGACAACCCTGATGACTGCCGACAGGTTTTACCGGGGTTGTCTGCCCTCTAAGCGGAGGAAGAAGGAGGAGGGGTTTTTAGTGGGTATGGCAACGACATCCGACCGACTCCCACATAACCCAGTGATGCGGGTCACTGGGCATGCGTAATAGCATTTTCCCCTCCCCACGCAAAAAAAAAAGGGTCGGCTGTGGGGGACAGGCTGGCGAGATATTTGTGAAAACGGTCATTATTGTAGTTTTTTATGGTTTTGGATAGTTTTCTAGTTGCGTTGTTTAGTTTGCGTTTGTCCTCCGGTGTTCTATGGGTCTGCCATATCCTTCTTAGTCTACGTTTTTCTGCTATTTTTTTTAATATGTACTGGGGGTATTCGTGATTGTTGATGGACGTTTTTGCCGGTGTGGAGACGCGGATAGCGTTTATTATGCTCGCATTTAGGTATTCCGTGGCTGCTTCGATTTCTTCATTGGTTTTTAGTGAGGTTGAGGCTGAAGTTGAGTGGGTAAAGACTTCTCTAAAGAGCTGCCAGTTGGTGTGTTGGTTATGAATGGAGCTATTAGGTGTATTCTCGATGATAGTTGAACTGACTGTTACTATCACGGGGGAATGGTCAGAGGAGAGATCAGCCGAGGAATTGATTTGGACGTGTCTTGACGAGATATTTATAGTTATGAGGAAATCAAGGAGATCGGGTATTTTGTTTGTGTCGGTGGGCCAGTGTGTGGGTTCGTATGTGGTAAGGTAGTTGAGGTTGTTGGTTATTATGCTGTTGAGGAGGTTTTTGCCTCTTACTGTAACCAGTCTGCTGCCCCATTGGGTGTGTTTGGCGTTGTAGTCTCCTCCGGCTATGAATCTATTGCTCAGGGTGTCCAGGAAGTAGTCGAAGTCTTCTTTGGCGATGGAGTGTCTGGGAGGGCAGTAGACAGCTGAAGTGGCGATTGTACCATGACAGTCTTCTATTGCTACGTTTGTTGCTTGGAGGTAGTCTTTCTGGAATGGTGGAAGTTCGTAGTGCTTAATGTTTGATTTGATTATGATTCCGGTGCCGCCGTGGGCCTTTCCGCTGGGGTGTTGGCTATGGTAGAACTTGTATCCGTTTATGTTCAGGTAGTTTTTGTCGGTGAAGTGGGTTTCAGATATGAGCATTATGTCGATTAGCTGGTGTTTTAGGAAGAGTTATAGCTCAAGTTTGCGTTGCGCTAGACCGTTGGCATTCCACAGAGCTATGCGTCTTGGTTTTATTTTGTGTCGGGGCGTATTAATTTATCCATGATGAGTGTTAATAGCGATAGCAAATTGTTTATTTGCTCTGATTGTTTCTCTATTAGCTTTTTAAGTCTAGAGACGTTGTCTGTATTAGGTGGGGTGGGGACACTATTTTGGGGAGGATCCCTGTGGCTATTTGGTGTATTTCGAGTGCCTTGTACCGCTTGGGCATAGGAGTTTGAGGGAGTGGTGAGTTTGATAGGGCTGGGTGTTTGATTGGTTGGGGGGATTGGGGTAAAGATGAATTTCGGCGAGCTGGGTGTTTGATGATTTACCTCTTTTGGTCTAAGTTTGAGGTATTTGTTTGAGTACAGAGTTTTGTAGGCTGCGCAGCCTTTGTGGTTGGCAGGATGGTGACCTTGACAGTGGATGCACTTCGCTGGGGTTTCCGGTGATTTCCTGCACTGGTCGGTGGGGTGTGTACCTGCACATTTGACGCAGCGGAAGGTATGGTTGCAGTATTTCTGCGTGTGCCCGTATCTTTGGCACCTTTTGCATTGCACTATCTCCTTTTTGATTTGCGGTGGTTCGAATTTTACGATGGCGTTCATTAGGCGACTGATGTTGTAGATTTCCTTGTTGTTGGGTTTCTGTTTTAAATCGATGAAAAATAGGGATAGCGGGTCTTTCGTTACTCTATGCCTTATGTTGCTGACATTTATGACTTCATGGCCGAGTTTAGATAATTCGGATATTAGTTCGTCGATGTCTGCGGAGTGGTGGATGTTTCGTAGCACCACCCGAAAAGGTCTTTCTTCTTTGAGTTGGTAGGTGTGGAAATTGGCGTTCAGGGCCCTAAGTGTCTTGGTGAGCTTCCTGTAGGCTTCTGGATTCGTCGGCAGGATTTTTACCTGGTTGTTGGTTATCTTCAGGTTGTAGTCCTCCTTGGAGATATCTCTCTCTAAGGACTTGGTCATTGTCTGGATGTTGATGACATCATTAATAAATATTGGTGGGGGAGGGGGGCTTCTCTGTGCGTGGTGGTTAGGTGGCGAGCCTGCGGTTTCCATGGCGTCGTTTGTGGATTCCAAAATTGCGAACCTGTTGTGGGTGTTAATTTGCGTTGATGGCTGTTCGTTCGAGTTTGTGTCTGATGGTTCGGTTTTGCGTTTTTTCGCCTTATTGGCGTCGTTAGCACGGGGGGATCTGCTGAACTTCTGCCACGGGGAGAGTAGCGCGGGGTAGTGATGGGTTTGCACAGGCGAGCCTGGTCGTGATTGTTGGGCCATCATCGAGCTAGCTATTTCAATATGAATAACTAGTCGTGAGGCTATGCGGCAGGGATCGGGTTGGGGTTAGGTGCGTAGGCTTTTCTTCTCTCTGGCGGATAGGAAACACTTGGGAAGATAGGAGCACGTTGTGTTCACTTTCGACGGTTGGGTGACACGTGTTACTTTCGAACTTCACTGGGCACTAGAGACACGTCTGCACGCTTCGGCACTCGACAGCGAACTGAATCAATGCAGGTAAGACGATCTAATACACTATCTAGATCGCCTAACGCACCAGTAGCTCAGAAACCTACCACATTCGACCGAGTAGAGAATGGGCCACCCGCTAAACGCGCGCAACTGAAGTGTTTCAAATGCGGAAAGCTGGGACACATGGCTAGCAAATGCCAAAATTTTCTACAACCGAGCCAGTACGACCGACCACCCGCAAGAATTCAAGCAGTCCAGGAAAGGGACGAAACACGAGAAGTAACATCGAACCAGAGTATAGACGAACCGCGCGAAACATACGAGTCAACATCACCACAGGAAGATTACTCACAATACCTTTGTCAACCCGAACCACAGAGCGAGTATTTCTGGTCGACACAGGAGCAGGGATAAACCTAGTGAAACGTAACAAAACTGTCAACGCGATACAAATAGGGCCTAGACAAAAATTTTCTATGGGACGAGACAAATACGAAACGAACGAATACGTAACGAAACGAATTTTTGGACAAGACCACATCTTTCACATAGTACCGGACAACTTCCCAATCATCGAAGACGGAATCATTGGGCTACCATGTTTAGAGAAGTATAACTATTCAATATCCAATGACAGAATCCGACTAAATGACAAAACCATTTTATTTCAGAAACCAATACAATTAACTCCTGGAGAAAACAGAGTTCAAACAATCTATCTGGAAGGCAAACCAACTAAAGTATGTTTTATCATCACTGGTGAGCAAAACATTGAAATTTCTAGTAATATTCAAAATTTCCATGACGTTTCCAACGTATCAAAACTAAAAAGCCTAGTGAGAACAGATCACATTGAAAAGCCAATCCGCGAATCCATAGAAAAGATTATTCTCCACTACGTTGACATCTTTAATTTAGAAACTGACCTTTTGCCCTGTACTAATTTAACCCAGCACACAATTTCATTAACCAAAGATAAAATCATTAACACACGATCGTACAGACCACCGGAATGTCATCGAGGCGAAATTTCGCGACAAATAGAAGACATGTTAAAGAAAAATATCATAGAAGAATCCGATTCCCCTTATAACTCTCCGGTATGGGTAGTTCCGAAAAAATTAGACGCCTCAGGAAAACAGAAATGGAGGATAGTCATTGATTTTAGGAAACTAAATGAACTCACGGAACAAGACGCTTATCCTTTACCTGACATAGACGTCATTTTGACACAACTAGGAAACGCGAAATTCTTTTCGGCGCTTGATTTATCCTCGGGATTTCATCAAATTCCAATGAACGAGAAATCCAAAAAATATACCGCTTTTTCGACACCGCAAGGCCACTTTCAGTTCAATCGAATGCCATTCGGTCTTAAAAACGCACCCGCTACTTTTCAAAGATTAATGGACAGAGCCTTAACTGGACTTGTAGGAAAATATTGCCTTGTTTATTTGGACGACATAGTGATATTGGGAAAAACGATTCAAGAACATAATGAAAACCTCGCGATAGTATTTCAGAGACTCAGAGAATTAGGACTTAAATTGCAACCGGATAAGTGCGAATTCGTAAAACCGGAACTAGAATACTTAGCCCACGTAGTTTCAGCCGAAGGAGTTAAACCAAACTCAAAGAAATTAGACGCTGTAAAAAACTTTCGATTACCCCGCAATGCCACGGACGTTAAATCATTCATAGGTTTAGCAGGTTATTACCGCAAATTTATTCGGAATTTTTCTAAAATCGCGAAAAGCCTTACAGACTTAACAAAAAAGGACACACCATTCCATTGGACTGACAAACACCAGACTAGCTTTGATACTTTAAAGGACAAACTCTGTAATTCCCCAATACTAGCTTATCCGGACTTTAACAAAACCTTTACCCTAACCACCGACGCAAGTAACGAAGGACTAGGAGCAATACTGTCACAAGACGGTCATCCTTGCTGTTACATTTCAAGGACACTAAACCCACCCGAACGAAACTATACCACGACAGAAAAGGAACTCTTGGCCATCGTATGGGCCGTGAAAAGACTTAGGCAATACTTGTTAGGACGACGCTTCATTATTCGAACCGACCACCAAGCCCTTAAGTGGCTACACAATTGCAAAGACCTCTCTAGTCGACTGATTCGTTGGAGACTTAGACTCGAAGAATATAACTATGAAATCGAATACACAAAGGGTAAAGATAATACAGCTGCAGACGCCTTATCTAGGGTTCACGCGGTAACTCGCAACGAAATAGTTAATCTCGACCTATTAATTGACCACACTAATTCATTCAACGAATGGAAAAACAACAACGAAAACCCGAAACTCATAGAAATTAAACCGAATGATCAAACATTTTACCAATTAACTCGAAACGATTTAGGAGAATACGACGAGACACTTTGGATCAGAAAACTTTACAAAATTCTTAAAAATACAACAAAAATTGGCATAGGAAATAACGATTTCACTGAATTAGAGAACAGTTCGCTGTTGACGTGTTGACGATAACTAATATCGCTTTTAGCTAGCTGTTTGCTATATTCTGTTTGCTTTAAAAGCACGCGATCAAAGCAAAATATCAAACATCTGCTGAAACACGTGCGTGACCTGTGTATAATCAACAAGCGTTTGAATCGCTGTTATCATTTGTCATTACCATACAGGTCCTTTTGTCACCAGTGCACTTGTGCCCGAAAGTGGTGAAGTTTCCGGTCAGATTGGCGCATCTCTCTCCATCTTCCATTGTATCACACTGATGACACCATAAATCGTTTGCTCGTTCCGACGCTGCGTGAGTTCGATGTTCCGTAGTTAACAGTTGGCCTGATCATCGGGCACAATCAACCGACAAATACGTATTAATTAATAGATATCGTGATTTATCCTAGATTTCTAAAGATTATTAAAATCGACGTAGGAATCGGACGTAAGACGTTGGGCAAATCGTTGTCTACTTTTTAATGCTTCGCATCTTTCTCTCATTTATTTCTTAGAAATTACTTCCTTCTACTTCTTCCTTTCTTTCATTTTTCAAACAGATGTGTTGTGCTTTCATTAACGTCAGATTTTTGTACATTTTTGTAAAAATAAATAGATATTAGTCTTGACATTTAATAGACATATCGGCGATATGCGTAGGATGAAATTTCGTCGCGTTCGTTGACAAGATTGCTAGGAAGATTGCGGAAAGGGATATCATCGAGGAAATCGTCTAATAAGGTGAAACATCGGTTTAGGTTTCTTATTTACAACGGAATTCTTCGGATGTTTAGCTTTTCCGTCGAATAGCGTCTCTAACGATATTTCGCCAAATTTTCCTGCTGTTCTTGCGATACGTCCGACGGTAAGACTTGGCAAGCAAAATATCGTAAACGTATCTGGAAATTACGAAAAATTTATTTCGATTTATTTCAATTAAACGTATTCCGAGAGCAGCAAACGTATTCCTTATCCATTGGCAGGTAATCAACGAAATCATACACGGGTACTTAAAAATACCTACAGTTGTGAAAGATATTTCCAAGTTCGGAAAAACGCTTCCACGCAAGTTTGACCAATCGTACCAATCCTCTAGAGTTTCAGCTTCTTAACAGATTGGATCATCTCCGAAGACTAAACAGACGGTATACGACTACGTTTGCATCTATACGACAATTGGATCTACGCAAGACTGCAGATTCGATATCCACGAAATATTCTATGTATATTTCATGAAGTTAAAAATTATACTGTTTTATTTCACATCTGGTTCCAATAGAATAAGATGGATTAAACGTAATTCAATAAAATAATTTAAAACAAAAAATGTTGTGCGTCTATTATTTCCTTATAAGATAAAAGACACTTTTGGGACGATCTAATGTTAAAAATTCTCTGTGAAAGTTGACTGTAATATTCTTCTTATCTAAAGAAAAAGAGAAAATAGAAATAGATGTATTCAGTATGAATTATTTATTTTATACATAGGAAACATAGGCAAGACGGTAAATGAAAAAGGTAGCCTCGAAATGAGAATTCATCGCGAAGCTTATCACGGAAGAAAAGTCAATTAAATGCACCGTGTACGATGATCGTTGTTTACACGATTCGTAACACAAATGGCTAACACCTACGAGTGAAGGCTTCAACAGGTGCACTTTCCTCTATATGCAGTTTATATGTAGAGGAAGATCTTCGCTATAAATAGACGAAACATCGTTCCTTCAGACATCTAGTGAAAACTCCCTCAACGAAACACGCTCCTAAAACGCAACTTGCTCGTAAAACAAATAGGGCCATGTAATTGAAAGGAACCTCGAGAAAGAAAGAGAAAAATGGAAAGAAACAGAAACTTCCATTTTCCATTACAGAAACGCTCTTTGTTGAAAGAAAAATTCCTCAAATTAAAAATTCTCAAAGACGAAATACCGCCATTGTCTATCCTGGCAAATTATCTTCCGTCTTAACCAGTTACCTACTCTTGACGAGTATACTCGTCACGCGTAAAAAGCAGTTTTTGCTGTTTAAACTGCAATTTCAGCGAAAACTAAAATATATTCGTAAATTTGAAGACGTTTCGACCATTTGGAAGCCAGGACCAGGTAAAACGAACAAATGAAGAGATATAAATAATTATTATGAAAAAACTATAATACAGCGTGAACAAAGTAGTTGTTCTGTCCTTTCTAACGCATTTTAGTCGCATTAGTCGCAACGGCTAACTGGTCAATACATTGTCGAGTCGATCAACTTTGGTATTCCGATCGTATCGACGTGAAAATCGGCGTGACGAATAAGGCGCAAGAATCGTTTTCTTCTCTCGCAAATACCGAAGATGGACAACGCGTATCGGCGAATTTTTAATTTCAGAAAAATGTAATTTGATTCGTGGCGAAAGTTTAAGCAGCCCGACAAAGCGAGTGAAATGCGAGGCTTACTATTGATGCTTACGACCATGGAGATAGACGCGACGATCAGGAAGTACGTGACAGGGTACATGTATCGGCCATGTTGATAACGTCTAGCGCGTCACATTCGAAAATAAATTCGGCTGTTTAAATTGCGATCGGCTGATGTCCTTGGCGCATTGATCGTATGCTGGTGTATGGCGGCGAGCGCGTTGCAACGCAAAACGAGCGGATTTGGGTACAATAGACAGCCATATTGAGAATAGCCGGAGTCTGCGCTGGATGGGTACAGCTGCTCCAGAAACCTTGAAGCCCAAGGAAAATCAATATCCATGGCAGCCGGAAGGTCCTGTTCGTTCAGCGGGAACGTTTGACGTCAAAGTTTCTGCGCATTCGCATCACACCCAGAAAAAAGAAAATTCACTGTCACTGAATCAATGATTTGTCGACACCGCAACTAAAATTCAACTTACAATGCCTCGAAAGCTAAAATAGTCCGACACTCGCCGTAAAAATATCTTTCGTTTCGTACGTTCATTCGAACGAAATAACTCGTCTGCAACTGTGGACCGAACCATTTGAATTTTGCTCGACGAGTTAGAGGAAATCTTCGAAATGTGTTATTTAAATCTTCGTTACAGGTCCAGCTAGAAAAGTTGTAAAAATCTACCTTTACTTTCTTCTTCGCTATTCCGACTAATTGTACTTCTTTCAACATTTCTTTACACGTCACCAATTGTTAATCTTTCCAATTCTTCTAACTCGTAAAAAAAAAAAAAAGAAAAAAGGAAAGAAACAAATTGTTTGGCTCAATTTTTGAAAAGTTATTCTGTTTTAAAGAACGCACCAACGCCTCCTATAGCCCGTTACACGAGACTTCGGGATTTTGTTCGTTTTGTAACGAAACACGACTATCCCGATCACATTGGTAGAATTTGAAATCATCCCGAAAGTGCAAATGTAAAAGACAGAAAATAGTTGTGGCGAATATTTGGGGGGGGGGGGAATAGTACATAGTATAGATAGGTATTTTGAGCGTACAATAAATATCAAAAATTATTCCATTGAATATCAAGACGTATCGGTACAACAGATAATTGACTGTTTAATTAATTTCGTGAAATTAATTTCCTCCACGAGATACACCATAAAGAGCTATCTTCAACATGTTATAGACGCTAAATACTGTCCCATTGAACATTGAGATGCATCGATGTGATGGATAATTGACTGTTTAATCACTTTTGGAATCTCTGCGAAATATACACTCGCACTAAATATCTTGTTACTTAAAATACAATATAATATGTAATATGCGATATGTAATATAATATGTAACATACACGTACACACGCGATATATTTATAAAGAAGCACGTATCAGAGTTGGAATAATTTCGTGAGCAACAGTAGACGGTAAATGTAATTTGCAAACGACCTCTTTATCAAATATCGATAAACGCGATCGATATGGAATGGATCAGTCCTTATGCTGGCCAAATATTCCGTCATCATTCAAACATCGATCGAAACTAATCCCAGTACATACCATTCGAATAATCAAGTAACTTCGTTATCGCGTATGATACAGTGCAATTACTTGATTGCAATGATATCTCAACGATTATTAACAGATACCAAGATGTCTCGACAGTTGCAAAAATCTTTTATAAATAAATTACACGTGGCTCGCGAATCTGTTTCAACGTTGCTGGAAACTTTTTGCGTATATGATATACGAAGCATTTCGAAATGAACATTGCAGCACTGTAGCGAGACACGCCTAACTTGATCGTATCGATGAAATTTCAAACGGATTTGGAAGTGTGCGTAGAAGTTATATTTATCAGGGACACGTACTTTCCAAAAATCATCAAACTATTCGAACAGTCAATTATTATTTAGTATGTTAATAAGTAATACTCTTAAAGAGTTAGAAAGAATAAATTTTCGGAAAATGGAACAATTTGACTTTCAAATGGCTTGTACGTGATGTAATCATCTGTTTGATGAACTTTTAATTGCTATCGTAGATAGGATCGTAAAATACTACGAATGTTACAGACATCGTCGTGATTTTCCTATAAAGTAACACACGACGCGTAGTCCGTTTGATGTTCGATTTGCTTGGCTCTTGTAATCCAATTTCAATAAAATTGTACAAAATGCACGTGATACGAAAGAAAATATAAAATATACAAAATACTCTTTACTTCTCTTTTTTTTTTCTTTTCAATCATATCCTCAAAAATATGAATTTGCATCAAAATCTACAGTCTAATTAGAATATTAGAAAGAATATTCAGACAGACGATGTATATAAAGGAGATACAAATTACGACGATGAGAGAACTCGCAAGATATTTGTATCTGTGAAATTGCAACTGTTGCATTGATAAATATCTACGCCGATTAAATTTCTGATACACTTCGGATTCTCATCGGAAAACCAGTAATAATATATTTCTATTTCGTAATATATTTCTGATATACAGAGGATGCTCTCAAAAATATATACACCCACTTTAATTAAATGGTATCGTGAAATTGCTGCATCGTATTATTACAATTTTTATACAAATCTTCCTTTCCTTCAATTTTGTGTACATTTCGGATGTATTCCTTTCTTTTAATCCTATTAATGGATCGATAGATTTAATTTTATAAAATTGATTTTTTGAATATTTATATATTCCATATCTTTTTAAGCACCACGTCACGTGATTCTTTCGGTAGAAATAACTGCGTAAAATTACATTTTCTCTGTACCTGGGAGCTTTTGCGCGGTGAATTTTATACGATCGAAGCCCCTTTTTCGAGTGGCAAGGGTGCTTCGGCATGGGAAAGTGCCACTCCATTATCGTTTTAGCTGGCTGTTTCCATTTCTATAAAGTCGTCGTTATTATCGTCTTTATCACAACGAAACCATCCCATTACATCAGTGTATTTAAGGTTTCCCCACAGTTACCCCATCATTCGAGCAATCCACGTGCTTTACATAATTCTCAATATCACGTTTCCATTTTCTAACATCCGTGACTGTAGCTTTCCCAACGTCACGTACTCTTGATGAATCCTATCGCCGATTCTTACACCACCTCCCACGTTTTTAATTAAATTGTATTTTCTTTCTGTACGACTGGAGCGTTGTTAGTTTCATACCAAATTCTTATTTATCGGAATTCTATTCTATCGAACAGAGAAAAGAATGTGTAGATTTTTTAAAAAGAAACTTATCCGTCACTGAGAAATGTTAGGTTCGACTGATAAAACGTACAGACACCAGAGTATTCGTGGGAGCAGTCGAACATCAACGATTCTACGATCTCGGCATATTCCACCTCAAACGCGATTCCGTAATATTCAAACTAATCGTCCAGCGAGCTGTTCCATGTTTTCCAAACTGAACAGATCGTGAGCATCGGCCAGCGATATGGGAAATGAAGATAATTTCCAATTGTTCGTAACATCTGACGATCATTCGACTTAAAACATAGTTCTCGCGGTCGCGGCAAACAAGTTACGCAGGCAATTTGTCAGCTGTCGAACGAGAGAGCTGGCTGGTTGTACTGCGTTGAAGCAGAGCGATTCGAAGAACGGCAGAGACGCGAAAGGGAAGCGTTCACCGAGAATACGTCCGTTTCGTCTTTCTCGTTAGACGGTGGAAATGAATTGGCGATTTCACCATGAATACTACAAAGGAAGTTAACGCTGTAACTGGCGCGAGTTTCGCGTGAAACGTAGCCTTTGACGAGGTGAAAGCCGGTTTGTTTGCGCGTCTCGCCGAACAAATCCGATAACTAAAATTGTCTGACGAAATTGTTTTACACGAGCCGTGTTCTCGGTAACGCTAGCGGCTATTTAATCAAAATTGTCGGCCGCGTTTCTCGTTGGCCGTTCGATCAACCAACCTGAAATTAAAATGATAATCTTAATAGATCCTCATGGACATAGATAGCGAGGCTGGCAGTTGGCGAAGCGAGCTAAGCAAATAGCGAATTATATCGCGTGTTATAACTGGATCGTGGAAGTTTGCGCATATTTTTACACTGATAAATTAACCCTGCTGCTGATCCTCTAATATTTCTCGTTCGATCTCATCTATTACAAATAACAGATACGTAAGACAACATAGGAAAATATATAAGTAAATAGTATCGCGAATAATTACGAATAATTGCATTCATTTTCGTTAAAGGTAAATTATATTGTATTTACGTGCCAAGGATAGAACTGAAATTGCCGCTGATATTGATTTATTCTTGTTAAATTTCAATGTCAGAATAAAAAAGTTTAGCAGTTAGCGGTTGCGACCTCTTTGAAAAGAGTGTACCTAAAAGTGTGTCGCGAACAGTAAGCGATGGCGAGTATACTCGTCGAACACGGAGTACGGGTGGCTGTTATAATATAGAATTAAGTTGTTACGAAACGACTGTTTTATTTTTCAATTTAGTACTGACGGGGCTCGTCGTAACGTAAAATACTGCCATCTCTTCGTGACGAGTATACTCGTGGAAAACAGCCAATTGGTTAAACCAGGACCAGATCACGATACCGTTTAAAGATGAAATTTGTAGAATGGTTAGAGTTAGAGAATATCGGAACTTTGTATTATTATAACGTTTACCATCGCTGCGCTCTCGATATTAACCTTTAACTGCTGCTCTGGGACTCCCAGAAGATATAAACATCCGCCTAACTTCGCTCTCGAGCAACGCGTGATGTCAAGTGTCTTGGTAATTTTCAATTAAGTCGTATATATAATATTATAACGTATAACGTTATATAGTATTACCATATAACGTATAACGATATATAATATTACGTAATAATGTATAACGTTATACAGTATTAGCATATAAAGTATAACATTATACACTATTACGTAATAACGTATAGCGTTGTATATTCTTACGTTATAACGCATAACGATATATAGTATTACCATATAACGTATAACGTGTTACGTTATAACGTATAATGTTACATAGTATTACCATATAACGTATAACGATATATACTATTACGTAATAACGTATAACGTTATATAGTATTACCATATAACGTATAACGATATATAGTGTTACGTTATAACGTACAACGTTATATATTTTTTCGTTATAACGAATAGCGTTATATAGTATTACCAAATAACGTATAACGATATATACTATTACGTAATAACGTATAACGTTATACAGTATTAACATATAAAGTATAACGCTACATGCTATTACGTAATAACGTATAACGTTGTATATTCTTACGCTATAACGTATAACGTTGTATAGTGTTACGCTATAACGTATAACGTTATATGGTATTACTATATAACGTATAATTATCATACAATGAACGTGTATTTTTCTAGACAAAAATTCCGGTTTCATATTTACATACCTTTTACTATTACGTAAGAACGTATAACGTTGTATATTATTACGTTATAACGTATAACGTTGTATAATATTACCATATAAAGTATGACATTAGATACTGTTACGAAATAACCTATAACGTTGTATATTGTTACGTTATAACGTATAATGTTATATAGTATTACCATGTAACGTATAACATCATATACTATTACGTAATAACGTAAAACGTTATATGGTGTTACCGTGTAACGTATTGCGTTGTATACTACTACGTTATAACGTTATAACGTATAACGTTGTATATTGTTACGTTATAACGTATAACGATATATAGTAGTACCATATAACGTATATCGTTACATAGTGATACGTTATAACGTATAATTACCATACAATAAACGTGTATTCTTCTTTACAAAAATTCCGGTTTCATACTTACATACCTTTTACTATTACGTAAGAACGTATAACGAAATATAGCATTACGTAATAACGTATAACGTTGTATATTATTGCGTTATAACGTATTACGGTATATAGTATTACCATATAACGTATAACGATATATACTATTACGTAATAACGTATAACGTTGTATATTATTGCGTTATAACGTATAACGATATATAGTATTACCATATAACGTATATCGTTATTTAGTATCACCATGTAACGTATAACGTTATATACTGTGACGTAATAACATATAACGTTGTATATTGTTACGTTATAACGAATAACGTTATATAGTATTACCATATAACGTATAACGTTGTATATTGTTACGTTATAACGTATAACGATATGTAGTAGTACCATATAACGTATATCGTTATATAGTGATACGTTATAACGTATAATTACCATACAATAAACGTGTATTCTTCTTTACAAAAATTCCGGTTTCATACTTACATACCTTTTACTATTACGTAAGAACGTATAACGACGTATATTGTTACGTTATAACGTATAACGATATATAGCATTACCATATTACGTATAACGATATATACTATTACGTAATAACGTATAACGTTATATAGTATTATCATATATCGTATAACGTTGTATATTCTTGCGTTATAACGTATAACGTTATATAGTATTACCATATATCGTATAACGATATATACTACTACGTAATAACGTCTAACGTTATATAGTAATATCATATATCGTTTAACGTTGTATATTGTTACGTTATAACGTATAACGTTATATAGTATTACCATATAACGTATTACGATATATAATACTACGTAATAACGTATAACGTTATATAGTAATATCATATGTCGTATAACGTTGTATATTGTTACGTTATAACGTATAACGTTATATGGTATTACCATATAACGTATAGCGTTGCATATTCTTACGTTATAATGTATAACGATATACAGTTTTACCATATAACGTATAACGATATATAGCATTACCATATTACGTATAACGATATATACCATTACGTAATAACGTATAACGTTATATAGTATTATCATATATCGTATAACGTTGAATATTCTTGCGTTATAACGTATAACGTTATATAGTATTACCATATATCGTATAACGATATATACTACTACGTAATAACGTCTAACGTTATATAGTAATATCATATAACGTTTAACGTTGTATATTGTTACGTTATAACGTATAACGTTTAACGTTGTATATTGTTACGTTATAACGTATAACGTTATATAGTATTACCATATAAGGTATTACGATATATAATACTACGTAATAACGTATAACGTTATATAGTAATATCATATGTCGTATAACGTTGTATATTCTTACGTTATAACGTATATCGTTATACAGTGTTACGTTATAACGTATAACGTTGTATATTATTGCGTTATAACGTATTACGGTATATAGTATTACCATATAACGTATAGCGATATATACTATTACGTAATAACGTATAACGTTGTATATTATTGCGTTATAACGTATTACGGTATATAGTATTACCATATAACGTATAACGATATATACTATTACGTAATAACGTATAACGTTGTATATTATTGCGTTATAACGTATAACGTTATATAGTATTACCATGTAACGTATAACGTTATATACTATTACGTAATAACGTGTAGCGTTGTATATTCTTGCGTTATAACGTATAACGTTATATTGTCACGTCCCGCGTTCCGCACGTGACGCCACGAACCAATAACTTATGAATAATTAAACACGACCAATAATAATAAATTAACTAATAACTAACCAATCAAAATAAAAAGAATTATACGACAGACAATCAAAATGAAATAAATGAATCAATAAGAAGAAACACTACAACCAATCAGCAATGACATATAAAATAAAAATAAAATGAAATAATTAAATGAACCAATAAATAAGACAAGCCGCGATTCAAATGTATGAGATTTCTCTGCGAAAACACATGTATATACACACACGTGTATGCATATCTGTGTGTGTGACCTACTTCGTGAATCTGAATAATTGGTAAACTAATAAAATAAATAAAAGAAATAAAATATACTACACTACGTCAGCATTCTAATAAAAGTGAAAATTGTATAGAAGATTGCTCTGCGACACACACATATATAGATATACACATGCGTACGCGTATCTTTGGGAAAAATTCATAATATATATATGTATGTATACGTTATTAAACCATTAAAACGCAAAGAAATAAATATATAGAATTACATTTCTACGAACCTAGAGAATTATATACGAAATCCACATTATGAAATATTCAACCAATTAACGATCCGAGAAACAATGAGAATAACAATACACGCACATATACATATGCATATATATATTTTACATAATGGAAAATTACATTGTGAAATGTATATATATATATATATATATATATATATATATATATATATGTATATATACATGTGTGTATGTATATATTATATATATATATACATATATATATAGACACACACACATATTATTATATCGAACAACTACTCATCTAATATACAAAACCACCCTGTGAAAATTACATTACTGAACATTCAACTAAACCAACTGAAGATTTAATATAATAATATATAATAATATAATAATATATATATACATAGATATGTGAAATAGCGTTGTATATAACCAGAAACAATACAAATGTCACACGACTTCTTCAACAACTTCGACTCTTCGTTCCTGCCGACAACACCTCACACGATGACTGCGTCTTCTAGGGCCACTTACGGATTCTTTGCAATTCTTCTTCTTCTTGCACTGAAATATCATATGCAGTGAATAAAACACGAAAGAAGCAGGATGAACTAAATAAAAGAAATCATAACAAGATACACACCGAGACAGTCCGCATGGGAACCTCTGACAAAGATACCTCCGTATCTATCATTAAACGCATAATAATCAAGATGCACAAACCTCATTTGGAAGTCGACACCACTCACAGCGTGCCAATGCAAGGGAGGAAAACGAATGAAATTGTATTTCGTGAAGACGTTTCACCACTTTCCATAGATCAGAAACTGGAGTTACACAACTAATAACCTAATAACAAGAAAGTAATATAAAATATACACGATTTAATATATAGCAAATATGGACATATAAATCTACAAGGAGCAAAATATATCTCATATTGTCAAATAAAACCAAATTGTCAAAAGATCATCAGGACACGACGTCAACGAAGGTGCCACTGTGCCTACTTGGGTGGAAAACCGCCCCTTCAGCATCATCCTTCGCACATATTCACACACGCACGTCGATCACGTCATCTCGTACCATTCACATATCTTCCTCCTCTTGCGCTAAAACAAATTCACAAGTTTAAGGAAACAAACAACATGCGAAACGAGATAGAATACTAAGAATACATACTCACACAGTTCGCACAGGCGCGGACGCTTTTGTGTCCATGACTCAACATAACCTGTAATCACAAAAAGAAGATAAAAACCCCAATAAACTAAAATACCGAAATAGCGATCGCATACTAAAAATCACTGATCGAGATTCATATAACCAAAATTCATAGCACGCCATTATGAATACAAGATAACCTCAAAATATAAAACTATACAACTTTATAATTAAATCAAACCCTCACGATCACACTACAACGACTTCAAAATGATATATTAAAACTTACCATTATGTAAAAATACTTTATTGGAAGAAACAAGAAATAACGCGTGCTACACATACAAAAGCCACGGCGGAACTGCGAGATGACCACCGCTATGAAGGGTTACAAGAGCATCGCAGATGCAAGTTCGGCAAAGACACGTTGCTACACGCGTATGGAAAGTCCTTGCAATTTTGACAAAACGGATTGCACGTGCCTTGATCGTTTCCATTGGCATCAGCAGGAAAGGATTCGGAAGGATTGCAGACGCAATCTCGGCGAAAGACAAACCACTGCAATATCCACATTCAATCACGTATTTTGAATGTTTCCATCAGCATCGAAAAGGTATACGAGAAATCAAGACACGGCGTGGGATGAAGCAAACAAGACATCAGCAATCATCAAAATCCACGTTCTCTCATGGAAACTCTAAAAACCTGCAGCATTGCGATTCCCACCGGAACGAACTGCCACGTGACTGCCATCCCATTGGGGATGTCATTATAAAAAGCGTAGCGACACATTTCAAATCAGATTAATTGTTAGCGTTCGGGAGAATTTAGCGAAAATAAGGAGATTAATTGTTAGCGTTCGGGAGAATTTAGCGAAAATAAGGAGAGTAATTGTTAGTGGTTCAGTAGAATAAAGAAGAGTAATTGTGAAAAGAGAGTAACTGTCATTAGTTGGTTCAGTTAGATTAGAGTAAGAGTAATTGTTAGCGTTAGGGAGTATTTAGCGAAAATAGAGTAAGAGTAATTGTTAGCTGTTCGGGAGATTTTGGCGAAATTACAGAAGAGTAATCGTTATCAGTTAGAATAAAGAAATTGTTAGCGGTTCAGTTGAATAAGAGAATAATCGGAATAATTGATATTAGTTGAATCGGTCCGTTTCGGTAGAATAAGCAGATAATTGGTATTAGTCGTTCAATCGAATTTGAGTGAGTCTGATATCAGTTCGTTCAGTTGATTTAATTAGAATTTAAGTTAGGATTAGAGAATAATTGTTCGTTCCAGTTCGAGTTCAAGAGTTGCGAGATATAAATGTTATTAGTCAGTTCGAATTATAAAATAATTGTTATTAGTCAGTTAGAATTAAAACAATAGTTGGCTCAAGTTTTGTGTTAGAATTTCGAATTGTTAAACACGTCCGGACACACTGTTGTTTACACTGTTCAAATTAAATAAAGATTAAAACAAAAAAAATTATAGAAGTGTAAATCTTTGTAAAACCGGAATCACCCCAGCGGCCTGCCCGTTCATCAGCGGAGGCCAACGTCAGGTGAGTCAACTTTAATTATTATTAATAATTAATAATTAATAATTAATTATTACAATATACATAATTATTATTAATAATTAATAATTAATATATTAATTTATTAATATATTATATAATTATATATATTATATAATATATTATATTAATATATTATATATTAATAACTAATAATTAAAATAATAAATAATATCAATAATTAGTATAATTCGTCATTAAATCCGCCAGGAATAATTATTTATAATATAATTGTTTATTCCAAACAATCCTCTCCCGTGCTAGTATTCCTGGGCATAGCAGGTTAGCCGAAACGTGGAGATTGTTGACCAGTGGCCTAAACTCCAATCAACGCTACTTAATCTAACAAGAAATATCTAATTGAAGCAGTCCTTAGACTGTTTCCGGTGGCAGCGACTACTACATTGATTAAAATTTGAAAATTTGGATAGCCAAACGTAACAATATGGTGTTACCGTGTAACGTGTAGCGTTGTATATTGTTACGTTATAACGAATAACATTATATGGTGTTACCATATAACGTATAATTATCATACAATAAACGTGTATTTTTTTATACAAAAATTCCGGTTTCATATTTACATACCTTTTACTATTACGCAATAACGTATAACGTTGTATATGGTTACGTTATAACGTATAACGTTATATAGTATTACCATATATCGTATGACGTTGTATACTATTACGTAACAACGTGTAGCGTTGTATGTTCTTACGTTATAACGTTCAACGTTATGTAGTACTACCATATAACGTATAACGTTATATACTATTACGTTATAACGTATAACGATATATAGTATTACCATATAACGTATAACGATATATACTGTTACGCAATAACGTATAACGTTATATAGTAGTATCATATATCGTATAACGTTGCATATTGCTACTTTACAACGTATAACGTTATATAGTATTACCATATAACGCATAAGATTATATACTATTACGTAATAACGTATAGAGTTGTACATCCTTACGTTATAACGTATAAGGATATATAGTATTACGTAATAACGTATAACGTTAAATAGTATTATCATATATCGTATAACGTTGTATATTGTTACGTTATAACGTATAACGATATATAGTAGTACCATATAACGTATATCGTTATATAGTGATATGTTATAACGTATAACGTTATATGGTGTTACCGTGTAACGTATAGCGTTGTATATTGTTACATTATAACGTATAACGTTATATAGTATTACCATGTAACGTATAACATTATATACTATTACGTAATAACGTATAACGTTGTGTATTGTTACGTTATAACGTATAACGTTATATAGTGTTACGTTATAACGTATAATTATCATAAAATAAACGTGTATTATTCTATACAAAAATTCCGGTTTCATATTTACATACATTTTACTATTACGTAATAACGTATAACGTTGTATATTGTTACGTTATAACGTATAACGTTATATAGTGTTACCGCATGGCGTATAACGTTATATACTATTACGTAATAACCTATAACGTTGTATATTGCTACGTTATAACGTATAACGTTATATAGTGTTACCATATATCGTATAACGTTATATACTTTTACGTAATAACCTATAACGTTGTATATTGTTACGTTATAACGTATAACGTTATATATTATTACCATGTAACGTATAACGCTATATACTATTACGTATACTATATGTATACTATTACTTTTACGTTATAACGTATAACGTTATATAGTATTACCATGTATCGTATAACGTTATATAGTGTTACGTTGTAACGTATAACGTTGTATACTGTTACGTTATAACGCATAACGTTATATAGTAGTACCATGTAACGTATGTCGTTATACAGTGTTACGTTATAACGTATAACGTTATATGGTGTTACCATATAACGTATAATTATCATACAATAAACGTGCATTTTTCTATACAAAATTTCCGGTCTCATATTTACATACCTTTTACTATTAGGTAATAACTTATAACGTTATATAGTAATATCATATGTCGTATAACGTTGTATATTGTTACCATATAACGTATAACGTTATATAATATTACATAAAAACGTGCAACGTTATATAATATTATCATATAACGTATAATGTTATATCCTATTGCGATATAACGTACAACGTTGTATGTTGTTACGTTATAACGTTTGGCGATATATAGTATTACCATATATCGTATTACGGTATATACTATTACGTAATAACGTATAATGTCATGCAGTGTTACCATATAACGTATAACGTTATATAGTATTACCATGTAACGTATAACTATATATACCATTACGTAATAACGTATAACGTTATCTAGCATTATCATATATCGTATAACGATATATACTATTACGTAATAACGTATAAAGATGTATATTGTTACGTTATAACGGTTAACGATATATAGTATTACCATATAACGTACAACGGTATATAGTATTTCGTAATAACATATAACGTTATATATGTCGGATGTACGTCAGGATTGGGGGTGGTGGTGTTCGGTGAATCTTCGTTGAAATTAGCCATAGGTGCGGTGTAACAATAGTTGAGTTTATTGACACAAATTAGGGATATTACAGCGTCGATAGATAGTCGCAAGGTTTCGATATTCGCGGCACTAGGACAATGGTCTCGGCTCCGGCAACGTTTCCGCGGTCAACGGATGCTGAACTTTACCCTTCGTTTGCGTCTAAGTTACACTGTATATTAGAGCAAGGAGCAATTATTACATATACGAAAGACAGGTCGATTACTGATGAGATCGCACTGGAGAGTGACTCTCCGTCGCGGTGACGCTGTCGAAGAAAACTATGATGGGTGTGCCTATGGGCACGAGATCATCGGATTCGCGGAGAAAAGTCTTCGTTCGAAGGGTGAGGGAAATTGTCGTTGCTGTTAATTGGTCAATTTCCATGTTGGTGGTTAGAGAAAGATATTAGCTGTCCTTGGGGAACGTTGCTAGCGGGAAGCGTCGTTCGTGGAAGGATAGATTTCTCTTATCTTCCCGTAGTTGGGGCACAGGCCATTTGTCTATTTGAGAGACTTTGTGTAATTGAAATTTAATATTCGTAGCGGGTCCTCGCCCAGCTAAACATATACTGCGAAGATGCGTTGGCATCTGGCAATCGTCTTACCCGAAGGACAAAGTCTGCGTGTGGCGAGCCACGGGACAGAAATCGTTGAAATGTTTACCGTCGTGCCCCGTCCCAAGTATTTCTTTTAAGGAAAGCTATAGAGTTACTTCATGGCTTTGTTAGATAAAACGTTCATCCCTTGACCGCGACTACGTTCGGCGACCGGTTGTCGCCTCGAGCCCGAGCTCACTATCATAAATTTCGAATAAGTACAGTCGGATCGAATTACAACAGTTTCTTAGTGCGGCTATGATGAAATCTGGATTACAGCACTAAGGGGGTATCGCTTCAAAGGAGAGGCTCCGGTGTTCTTTCATCTCCGACACGGCCATTCTGATTATCACACGTCCTCGGGTGGATCTAAAATATTGGGTTTTCCTAACATTAAACTTGATATAACTGGTATTTTGTTCCTTTATAGTTTAGCTAAATTATATTGTACTGGTCTCTTTATGGCTTAACTAACTGTCCAAATAGGTCAAGGGCCCAGGTTAACAACAAAAATTTCGATCGGACGTTCAATGATAAAGTAGGGAGGAAAAAAAGACACAAAAGTCAGTATCATTACGGTTAGTATTCAAAGCGCCAGTTGCATTTTGTGAGTTACCGGTCAGACCGTAATGACATGACAGATCATTTTCGATTTCATACACGGATGAGTCTCAGTTTGTTGGATCATATTACCGCACTGGGCGTGTGTGGAGACACTGAATGCGAGTACAGTGTATGGTGACACTGAACACGAGTGCATTGATGTAATAGGCGTGTATGGAGACACTGAATGCGAGTACAGTGTATGGAGACACTGAACACGAGTGCATTGATGTAATAGGCGTGTATGGTGAGGTTGCCAGTGTCACGTCGGAGACGCAAGAAATCACGAAACCGATAGATCGCCGGTGATCTTGTGACAACGACCATACCCAAATAAAATAAATAAATAAAAAAATCCTACAATGTTAATATTTATAATCTAATATTAAGATTATTATATTATATCGTATTAATTGTTATATTACAATAGGAAAATTAGAAATCAATCTGGGAATCTACGTGGAAGTACAAGCGAAGCTCCAAAATAACAACTACGTTAAATATTTTTTGGCAGGAAAATCATTGGGTAGAAACTAGTTTTTATTTAAACGAAAGCCAGTTTTCAATTTCTCCAAAAGCGATACGATTCAAGAATTTTAATCGTTAATAATTCTGATTATGAATAATCATTACGAACGATTCGATTTGTTCCTCGGTCGCTCGATAATAATTTTAGATCATGGGAATTTAATTTGAAAAGGTAATCAATGGAAGTGACCTGAATTTTTGTTCGGTTATCGAACAGTGACCATTATCAAGGAAAACCGAATTTTGCTTTGGTTACCGATAACCATTATCGATGGCGAAATTGATTTTCGATTATCGCCAAGCAATATCGATGAAAAAAATATTTTCTAGTCACATTCGACTATCGTCGATATTTATTGACATTGCTGATAATCGGTTTTCACTGGCAACGTAAAGAAGCCTAATTATAAAACTGATATGTTTTATTAAGCAAAGAAAAAGATACGAAAATGTACGAAACAAAGCATAAGATAAAAGATATCACGGTGCAACTGTTAATAAAAATATTCTACTGCGATATCTTTCATCCTATTCGTTTCCTATATTTTCATATGTTTTGTTTGCTCGATAAAACACACAAGTTTTATGAATAACTGCGAACACACGTACTTTTGGCTTGTTAACTAGGTGATTGAGGGTTTTGTCATTAGATGATATTGACAAAATTCGCAATCACCTAGTTTCCAACCCAATAATTATCAGTGACGTTAATAACGATTGATAATATAGCCAGTGATAATTGACAATGTAGAGCAAATTTTTGCCATCGATAATGGTCATCGATAACCAAAATGAAATTTTCTCGCCACGGATAACAGTTACTCGTAACAAAAAAAAAAAAAAATTATTTTAAAAATCCTGTCATTTATGTTGGTTATTGGTAACCAAACTGAAATTTCTCTCGTCGATAACGATTACCGGCAATCAAAAAAACTTTAATCCGTTTTAACGGTTATTCGCGATCAAAAATTTTTTAATTAAAAACATCAACCTTCATATCGCAACTTTACAAACGTCTCTTGTAACAGTTATGATGTCTTGTAATTGTAACATTTATGGCAAATATACATTTAGCGAAAAATTAGTATATAGCATGAATAGAAGTAGTCTTAAACATTACAACTGGTGATAAAGATCGTTTCGCTAAATATCGTGGCTTAACACAGCGAATAATTGACTGCTCAAATATTTTCATCGTCTTTGCGCGACGAATATTTTATGTAACTTCTGGATACGGTTTTGCAGAGAAATTAGAAATTTTAGAAATTTCACAATCACGTATAATCGTGGCTCGTCGTGCTGTTAATGAAGTTTCTAAATATTTCGTGTAATATAGAAAAAGTGAAAAGTTTCTAAGAGTCTTCGAGTATCTTCGTGCGTCTCTGTGTGCGTATAATCGAGCGTCTTTAGATCGCGAACGTAGATCGAGGAAGAAATTGCGCGTCTTTGACCGGTTAGGGGGAGCAAAATTGTACGTTAAGAGATTAAAGACTGACACTTGCCAGGGTTACGAGTCATCTAGAAAAATAAGCTCCCGTAGAATATCACCTGAACGCCAATTTTGTCTCCGACTACGAGCACACGTAGTCCTATTACGCTGTTCTCTAGGGGGAGACGAGTGGAGAGCGAAAGAGAAGGCAGAGAAGAGCTCTCCGAGGAGCATCATATTAGTTTGAGAATTTTCTCATAAAAACAGGCTGAAATTTAAAGTTGATTTGAAAGTAGAGATCGGTTTTAGAAAGGCTACCGGTTCGATTGGATCTCAGGCTGAAAGTTTCATCTACAATTATATCTCAAATATTTGTGCAATTTTATATCTTCTTGCGTGTATTGCGTATGCT
The DNA here is from genome assembly GCF_024516045.1 of Bombus affinis. Lineage (NCBI taxonomy): Eukaryota > Metazoa > Arthropoda > Insecta > Hymenoptera > Apidae > Bombus > Bombus affinis. The sequence continues at coordinate 16,062,176 of NC_066346.1, read as the reverse complement.
AAAAATCCGCAATTTTAATTATCACGTTTCGCACGTGACCAGCATTCGCGCAAATACTTACGAGCGAGAATTTATTCAAACAGTATAAATCTAATCTACAGTAATCTACAGTTAAAACTACCTAGAATTTATTTTATAATAATATGGCGTTAATTACCGTCGTTTCGGCACTTGCAATTTTTCGAGAAGAATCGCCTCATAGCGTTGCACAAACGATAAACAATTAACATTGTCGTTATCGAACTCAATTTGTTACGAACTGTCGTCGCATTCGTGCAATTTATAGTTAGCATAAACCGTACGCTTAATACAACCTTACGGTTATTAGCAAATTCCTTGTTAGCATATTCCTTATTAACAATTATTTCTAGAAACGAGATAACATTTGCTTGCCGAACTTATCAGAATATTTGTCTTTCGTTCGTTTGCGTTTATTAGCTGAGCGTAATTCTCGCAATGGTAACGCTACTCCGGGTTCTCCAGTTGCTGTGTATGATATCGTATAAAAGATAAATGCTTCGGTGAAGAGTAAATTTCGAAAGAAACTACTCGTTAATTTGCCAAGGATTCGTATTCTTCTAATTACACTTGCTAGCCAAGTGTAACTACCACAATCGATGCCAATAGCCCAAGTTCGATCGTAACAGGCGGATCGTTTCTAACTAATTTTACGTAGAACGTTCTGATCGATATTATCGTCGTCCCACTGAACCAGTTGTTCGCGTTTATCGCGTCGCGTCTTAAAATCGGGCAATTGTCTGGTTTGCATGATTCGTTCGACGAACGGTAACGCAGCTTTTTTTTTTTTTTTTTTTATTTATTTATTTAAATTCACTATTTGTCCAATTTGGACATTTGGTGGAATTTTTTAGCGGTTACATTAGCATGTTGGTGGCTACCCCCAGCGGGGTACCATCCTCGTGTTTGTTAGGTTATGTCCTTTATAAGGTCTGCTGGGTGCTTCCTTTTTAGTCTTCTGTCCATATTTGTGATTTTGTATGTTTCCGCAGCTAGCCGGTTTATGTGTGTTGCTATTCTTGATTTGTATTTCTCGGAGTATCTGCTGATTTCTTCCTTGACCGTTGGCATTCCCAGGTCCCTTCGTATATCTTCGTTTCTGACGTACCAAGGTCCGTTTACTATTGTTCTGAGGATTTTAGCCTGTATTACCTCTATTTTGTTTATATGGCTCATTGCTGCCGTCCCCTATAGTGGTATTCCGTACGTCCAGATTGGTTTTATGATCGTTTTATATATTTTTACTTTATTTTCTGTGCTTAGTTTGGATTTTCGGCTTGTTAGCCAATACATTTGTCTCCTTGTTTTCTGTATTTTTTCTACTATTGATTTGATGTGTAGTTTCCAGGTAAGTTTTTGATCTAAGTGGAGTCCTAGGTATTTGACATGCTTTGTTTGCGTTATATGCGTACCGTTCAATAGGATGTTTGGTGGTATCTTTTTCCGTAGCGTGAATGTAATATGGTTGCATTTATTGGGGTTTGCTTTTAATTGTTTTTCTTGTAGCCAATTTTCTATTTTTACGATATGTTCTTGTAGTATTTTGACTGCCGTTTCTGGGTTAGTATGCCTGGCTAGTATAGCTGTGTCGTCCGCGAATGTCAATACTGTGCTGTTGGTAGTTGTTGGTATGTTCGCCGTGTATAATGTGTATAGTATTGGGCCTAGGACGCTTCCTTGTGGTACCCCGGCCTTGATGTCTTTAACTTGAGAATGTGTGTCCTTGATTTTTATTACGAAGGTTCTGCTGCTTAGGTAGGATTTTATTAAGTGGTGTATTTGCTCCGGGAATTGTTTCCTAATTGTTTGTAGTAGACTTTCATGGTTAATTTTATCGAATGCTTTCTCTATGTCTATAAAGAGGGCTGTGCAGTATTCCTTGTTTTCTAGTGCTACTATTATTTCGTTTATAAGCCTGTGCATTTGCTCTATCGTGGAGTGTTTGTTTCTGAAACCAAATTGGTGATCCGGTATTAGTTTTTTTGTCTCTATTATTGGTTTTATGCGGTCGTATATTATCTTTTCCAGTATTTTGGAAAATACTGGGAGCAGTGATATTGGTCTGTAGGATGCAGTTTGGTGCGGGTCTTTGCCTGGTTTATGTAACATTTTGATTTGTGCTAATTTCCATGGTTTGGGGAAGTATTGAATTCTTAGAATTGCATTGAATATTATTGTAATTAGTCTTATTGCTTTTGGCGGGAGGTTTTTCAAGATTTTACCATTGATTAGGTCGATTCCTGGCGCTTTGTTGTTTTTTGTTTTATCAATTATGTTTCTAATTTCTTGTGCCGATGTTTTAGGTATGGTGTATTCCTTGTCGGCTGTGGTAGTAGTGGTTTGTGGATCCTCCTCCGTATGACTTTTGAGGTTGCTGTTGTTGATAATGTGTGGTGTGAATGTGTTGCAGAGGTGGTTGGAGAATTCTTCAGCTTGTTCTTCGTTGCTTCTTGCACATGTGTTATCTGCTTTTCTGATTGCCGGGACGGGTATTATTGGCTTCCTTATTTTTTTCGTGGCTTTCCATAGTGAGTAGTTGGTGTTCTCGTGTGTGGAGAGTGTCCCTATGAACTTTGCGAATTCGTTATCGTTGTGCTCCTTTATTTTGTTTTTTATTTCCTTTGCAAGTTTGTTTAAGTGTTTTTTGTTTTCTCGGGTTCTGTATTTTTGCCATTTTGCTTTTGCTTTTCTTTTTTCTTTGATTTTGTCGAGCATTTCTTGCGGGATTGTTATTGTTTGTCTGCTGGTTGGTTCGGGAGTAGTGGTTGTCCTTGCTGCTTCCTGAATAGTTGCTGTCAATGTTGCTACTGCCTGTTCTATGTGTTCAGGAGTTTTTAACGGGATGTTGCAGTTTATTTTGCTTTCTATTATTTCTTTGAAAGTTTGCCATTTGGTGGTTTTGTTGCATAGTGTTTCTGGTTTGCTATAGTGAATTGGTTTGTTTCTGTATTCAATTATTATGGGTGTATGATCGGAGCTGAGCTCGAGGTTGGGTGTTATTTTTAGTTTATTTGTGTTTAGTCCCCTTGTAACTGCAAAGTCCAGAAGATCTGGTTTTTTGTTCAGGTCAGTCGGCCAATGTGTCGGTGTTCCTGTGGATAATATATTGAGGTTATTATTTCTTATGTATTTTTCCAGTGTTCTACCTCGAGGTGTAATGTTTCTTGACCCCCAAAGCGTGTGCTTTGAGTTGTAGTCTCCCGCTGCGATGTACTTGTCCCCTAGGTCCTGGAAGTATTCTTCCCACATTTGTGTTGTTATTTTGTGTCGCGGAGGCACATATACTGCTGACAACTGGAAGTAGTTGCTGCTAGTTTGAACTGTGACAGTGGTTGCTTGTAAATATTCTTTGTTAACTTGGCTGTGTAGATAATGTTTGATATCGCTTCTGACTATCACTGCTGTCCCTCCGTGAGCTTTTCCTGAGGGGTGTTTGGTATCATATATGGTGTAGTATGGTATTTTCAAGTAGCTTTTTGTAGTGAAGTGTGTTTCTGAGACAAGTAGTATGTCTATATTGTTATTGTATATGAATGTTTTAATTTCGAGGGCTCGTTGTTGCAGGCCATTTGAGTTCCAGGCTGCTATTTTTAGAGTGTCCGTTTTTATTTTTTGCTTAGCACGTTTGTAATTAGTTGTAGCATGACTGTAATTTGTTGAGTTTGTTGTTTTAATACTGCATTTTGTTCGCTTATCATTCTGGTTAGCATTTCGGTGTTCTTTATGGATTGTTTGAGTAGTTCTTTGATTTCTGCAGTGTCATTGTTACTATTGCTGTGGTATTGGTTGTGTGTATGTGTTGATTGGCTGGTTATTTGAGCATAGCTTAGACCACCAATGGTGTTGGTGCTGATAGGTTTGGTGTTTGTTGCTTGCTCTGTACTTGGAATTATTTCAGGATTTGTGCTGTCCTGTTGGGCTTGTGTGTTAGTGATTGTTCTGCTTCGTAGGGGCGGGAACAGTTTACGTTGTAATTGTTTTCTTACTTCACATCCTTTATAGCTGGCTGGGTGGTTTCCGTTACAGTTGTAGCATTTAACCTCCTCAATTTTTCCCGTGGATGGGCAGTGTGTCGTGAGATGATTTTTTGCGCATTTAACGCATGCCGGGGTTCTATTACAATAATTTTTGGTGTGTCCGTATTGTTGGCATCTTATGCATTGTGGGATTTCTTTTTTATGCCTGGGTGGCTCCACTTTTACTATTGTGTTTAGTAATTTTTCTATATCGTATATTTCCTTATTGTTGTTTTTAGGTTCTAGTTCGACTAGGAATAGCGGTAGTGGTTGTTTGGTATCGTATTTGTTTATGTTATTTATTGACCTTACTTGGTGTCCGATTTTTGCCAGTTCTTCACTTATTTTTCCAGTATTTGTTTTTGGGTGTAGTCCCCTGATTACTGCTTTGTAGCTTTTGTCTGTTTTGAGCTGAAAAGTGTGATATGCTGCATTTTTTTCCTTTAGTGATCTTGTAATTTTTCTGAATGTTTCTGGGGTGTTGGTTTGTACTTTAACCTGGTCTATTTTTATCTGTTTGATGATGTAGTTGTCTTTTCCTGCGATGTTGTTTAGCAGTTCGATGAGGGGGTCAATTATTTTTGCGTCTACGTATATTGGTGGTGGTTTGGGTGTACGGTTTGTCGGACTTTCCGTTGGGTCCGTTGCTGCCTCTTCCGGCAGTGCGCTGAATGGATTGTGCAGTTTGATATCTTGTAGCCATTGTTTTTTTTCATATGTATCAATTTTCCTCGCGCTTGCGAGCGGGGTTACCTTCCGTTTTTTGCTGGAGGTTGCCACCGTCCAGCTTTCTTCCTGGTGTATTGGTATGTTTTGCTCTTCGTCGGATTGTGTTGTTTCCATAATGTCATCATTTTTCTCTACATATGTAGAGTCTGTAGCTTTATTTATGAAAAATGTTTCACCGGAGTTAATTATTTTTATTGGTGGAATCTGCATGATTCCACTTTTTGTCTATTTTTGGCTTTAACTTTGTCCCTATCTCTTCTCTCTTGCCGCACTCTCACTGGAGCACTGTTTCGCACGTCCGTTTAGGTCGCCTGCCCAGGCGGAACTGTAACGCAGCTGTACGCACAGAAACCGATAAATCAGCTCTACAAACTGATTAGACCTCTCGTTTAGAAAGACGGTGTAAATGAACATAAACACGTTTGTACGCGAGAGCCCATAGAAAGGAAATTCCGCGTACACCGGCAGAAACGACTAGCTTAATTTCAACGACAGCATCGTTTCTGAGAATTGAGCATTCATCGTTAAACATCAAAGCGTTGGCTTTCAGAGATGTACAAGTTTCTGTATGGACGGTGTACACACTCCTGCTCGGACAGCCGAGGAGGACGGACGTGTCTAGACGGTCGTCCTCTCCAGGTATAAGTGAATAGTGAAAAAGTGCTTCAAAGTAATAGTGCTGCAAAGTGATAGTGAGGAGGAAATAAAATAGCAATGCAAATACCAACTATAAACATAGCAACAAAAGGAGAAACATATTATATAAAAAACAAACAAATTAACATGGAGACAGAAGAAACAAAAGAGCATCGGGGACAGGAAGATAGCAATTCAGAACATGAAAGATACTACCAGGACAAAAGCTGGAAGCTAGCGAAGGCTAGCAAAAAACGCAAAACAACTACAGACATAAGTGCCATAGGAAACCCAGCTACAGAAAAGCAGCGATGGCTGCAAGAATTATCATTAAGTAACTCCTTCAGCTCACTAACGGAAGAAATAGACGCTGACCCCGTAAATAAAACCACTATCCAAACAAATCATATTACAAAACCACCACCAATCCTTGTTGAGGCCCAAATAATAGACCCGCTCATCGATCTACTAAATAATCTAGATGAGAAAAACAACTACACAATAAAGCAAACAAAATTGGAACAAGTAAAAATACAAACAAACACCCCAGAAACATTTAGGAAAGTTATAAAAGCATTAAAAGAAAAAAATGCTATTTACCACACGTATCAGCTTAAAACTGAAAGGAGCTATAAAATTGTCATAAGAGGATTGCATCCTAAAACGAACATACATAAACTAAGCGATGAGTTAGCTAAAATTGGTCATCAAACAAGAACAATAAACAATATAACAAGATTCGACACAAAGCAACCATTACCACTATTCTTAATAGAACTGGAACCCAGAAACAATAACAAGGAAATATATGATATCAAACAAATACTAAACACAATAGTAACAGTCGAACCACCACGACACAAAAAAGATATACCTCAATGCATGCGGTGTCAACAATACGGACACACTAAAAATTATTGCAACAGAAGCCCAGCTTGCGTCAAGTGCGCAAAAAATCACTTAACTATACACTGCCCATATTCTGGAAAAATAGAAAAAGTTAAATGCTACAACTGTAACGGAAACCACCCAGCAAGCTATAAAGGATGTGAAGTAAGAAAACAATTACAACGTAAACTGTTCCCGCCCCTACGAAGCAGAACAATCACTAACACACAAGCCCAACAGGACAGCACAAATCCTGAAATAATTCCAAGTACAGAGCAAGCAACAAACACCAAACCTATCAGCACCAACACCATTCGTGGTCTAAGCTATGCTCAAATAACCAGCCAATCAACACATACACACAACCAATACCACAGCAATAGTAACAATGACACTGCAGAAATCAAAGAACTGCTCAAACAATCCATAAAGAACACCGAAATGCTAACCAGAATGATAAGCGAACAAAACGCAGTACTCAAACAGCAAACCCAACAAATCACAGTCATGCTACAACTAATTACAAACGTGCTAAGCAAAAAATAAAAACGGACACTCTAAAAATAGCAGCCTGGAACTCAAGCGGCCTACAACAACGGGCCCTCGAAACTAAAACATTCATATACAATAATAATATAGACATACTACTTGTCTCAGAAACACACTTCACTACAAAAAGCTACTTGAAAATACCATACTACACCATATATGATACCAAACACCCCTCAGGAAAAGCTCACGGAGGGACAGCAGTGATAGTCAGAAACGATATCAAACATTATCTACACAGCCAAGTTAACAAAGTATATTTACAAGCAACCACTGTTACAGTTCAAACTAGCAGCAACTACTTCCAGTTGTCAGCAGTATATGTGCCCCGCGACACAAAATAACAACTCAAATGTGGGAAGAATACTTCCAGGACCTAGGGGACAAGTACATCGCAGCGGGAGACTACAACTCCAAGCACACGCTATGGGGGTCAAGAAACATTACACCTCGAGGCAGAACACTGGAAAAATACATTAGAAATAATAACCTCAATATATTATCCACAGGAACACCGACACATTGGCCGACTGACCTGAACAAAAAACTAGATCTTCTGGACTTTGCAGTACAAGGGGACTAAACACAAATAAACTAAAAATAACACCCAACCTCGAGCTCAGCTCCGATCATACACCCATAATAATTGAATACAGAAACAAACCAATACACTATAGCAAACCAGAAACACTATGCAATAAAACCACCAAATGGCAAACTTTCAGAGAAATAATAGAAAGCAAAATAAACTGCAACATCCCGTTAAAAACTCCTGAACACATAGAACAGGCAGTAGCAACATTGACAGCAACTATTCAAGAAGCAGCAAGGACAACCACTACACCCGAACCAACCAGCAGACAAACAATAACAATCCCGCAAGAAATACTCGACAAAATCAAAGAAAAAAGAAAAGCAAAAGCAAAATGGCAAAAATACAGAACCCGAGAAAACAAAAAACACTTAAACAAACTTGCAAAGGAAATAAAAAACAAAATAAAGGAGCACAACGATAATGAATTCGCAAAGTTCATAGGGACACTGTCCACACACGAGATCACCAACTATTCACTATGGAAAGCCACGAAAAAAATAAGGAAGCCAATAATACCCGTCCCGGCAATCAGAAAAGCAGATAACACATGGGCAAGAAGCAACGAAGAACAAGCTGAAGAATTCTCCATCCACCTCTGCAACACATTCACACCACACATTATCAACAACAGCAACCTCAAAAGTCATACGGAGGAGGATCCACAAACCACTACTACCACAGCCGACAAGGAATACAACATAGCTAAAACATCGGCACAAGAAATTAGAAACATAATTGATAAAACAAAAAACAACAAAGCGCCAGGAATCGACCTAATCAATGGTAAAATCTTGAAAAACCTTCCGCCAAAAGCAATAAGACTAATGACAATAATATTCAATGCAATTCTAAGAATTCAATACTTCCCCAAACCATGGAAATTAGCACAGATCAAAATTGTACATAAACCAGGCAAAGACCCGCACCAAACTGCATCTTACAGACCAATATCACTGCTTCCAGTATTTTCCAAAATACTGGAAAAAATAATATATTGCCGGATAAAAACAATAATAGAGACAAAAAAACTAATACCGGATCACCAATTTGGTTTCAGAAACAAACACTCCACGATAGAGCAAATGCACAGGCTTATAAACGAAATAATAGTAGCACTAGAAAACAAGGAATACTGCACAGCCCTCTTTATAGACATAGAGAAAGCATTCGATAAAATTAACCATGAAAGTCTACTACAAACAATTAGGAAACAATTCCCGGAGCAAATACACCACTTAATAAAATCCTACCTAAGCAGCAGAACCTTCGTAATAAAAATCAAGGACACACATTCTCAAGTTAAAGACATCAAGGCCGGGGTACCACAAGGAAGCGTCCTAGGCCCAATACTATACACATTATACACGGCGAACATACCAACAACTACCAACAGCACAGTATTGACATTCGCGGACGACACAGCTATACTAGTCAGGCATACTAACCCAGAAACGGCAGTCAAAATACTACAAGAACATATCATAAAAATAGAAAATTGGCTACAAGAAAAACAAATAAAAGCAAACCCCAATAAATGCAACCATATTACATTCACGCTACGAAAAAAGATACCACCAAACATCCTATTGAACGGCACGCATATAACGCAAACAAAGCATGTCAAATACCTAGGACTCCACTTAGATCAAAAACTCACCTGGAAACTACACATCAAATCGATAGTAGAAAAAATACAGAAAACAAGGAGACAAATGCATTGGCTAACAAGCCAAAAATCCAAACTAAGCACAGAAAATAAATTAAAAATATATAAAACGATCATAAAACCAATCTGGACGTACGGAATACCACTATGGGGGACGGCAGCAATGAGCCATATAAACAAAATAGAGGTAATACAGGCTAAAATCCTCAGAACAATAGTAAACGGATCTTGGTACGTCAGAAACGAAGATATACGAAGGGACCTGGGAATGCCAACGGTCAAGGAAGAAATTAGCAGATACTCCGAGAAATACAAATCAAGAATAGCAACACACACAAACCGGCTAGCTGCGGAACCATACAAAACCATAAATATAGACAGAAGACTAAAAAGGAAGCACCCAGCAGACCTTATAAAGGACATAACCTAACAAACACGAGGATGGTACCCCGCTGGGGGTAGGCACCAACATGCTAATTTAACCGTTAAAAAATTCCACCAAATGTCCAAATTGGGCAAATTGTGAATTTTAATAAATAAATAAAAAAAAAAAAAACGTTGTACACGTCAAACGTTCCTTGATTCGATGAAATGCAGCCTCTACTTTGCTCGATTTGTCACGGATTAGTTGCACCGTGCAAGCAAGGTTTATACTTAGACTTCAAAGTACCGAACATCGATAAAACACAACGCAGGTACGTGTTCTAAACGATGACACGAGCTTCCAAGTTTTCCAAGGAAAAATTGTTTCCCGCGGTTTGCGCGGTGGCTCGCGCTGCTATTCCAACGTTCGCAACGGAAAATTTTTTCCAAATGCGCATTACGCGACACTTTCCGAAAGTTTGTTAACGCTGTAACGAGACAGGAACCGCTGCGAGAATTATAACAGTGAAATTTGAAACGAAACCGACGATGCAGATGGAAATTACGTTATTCTGGACATTTACTCGCGAACGTAGTTTATTTAGTATTAGTGAAAAATTAGCACAAGGTATGAACAATAGTTTTAAACGCACTATTAGTCTCAAAAACGATCTCGCTATTTACCGTGGCTTATCGACGTAGCGAACAAAATTGGTTTTCCCAATAATTCGATGATCTTTTTTCCGATACTTGTGTGATACATTTTCAAATCTGTTCCACATTTTGCACGTATAATAATAATAATCACCATAGTTTTGTCTCGTTACAGCGCCAGTGAAATTTCGAAATTATTCGGTGCGATATACCCAATGGCTTGAGAAAGCGTTCCAACGTTTATCACGGAATGTTTTCACGAATGTGCGATGCGTGTCATGCGAGATATTTGGAAATTTCGCTGGTGCTGTAACGAGACGCGAGTATTGTATTGGAAAAATTTGAAATGGATCGGAAAATGTATATGGAAGTTACAGGACCTTTCTCGAAAATTATCGACAGTTCAAATATCAGGTTGTACAACAAAAGAGTCTTTCGTTTTATAAGAAAATAATAGACGCACGACGTTTCTTGTTTCCTTTATTTTATCGAACTACGTACGTTCCATTTTGTTCTATTAAGGTAAAGACCACGACATTTGACAGATTAGCTGTCGTGTTTGTATAAAGATGCATTGTCGTAAAAGACATATTCGTAGAGGAAAGACACTTTTGGGGCAACCTAATATTTGGCTGAACCTGACAAAACTGTACGCTTGTAATAAATAAAAAAAAAGCCTGCTACGCCCTTTCGATCATTTTAGCTCGAGTTATGTATGGGTCGACCCAATTACGTTCTTACAACGTTAGAGGATACCTTCGTTTTGAAGAAAATGAAAAAAGATCGCACATTTTCGTTTCAATTTTCTTGATTAAAAATCTTCTCCCAACGTTACAAATATGTTTTATTATCGTTAAAATAGGGACAGACTCGAAAGTACAAAAATTGCAGAGTCGCAACTGATGTAACGAACATAATCATGATAGTCGTGTCTCGTTACAGCGTTAACGGGATTTCAAAATGTTTGGCATAATACGCGATCCTACGCAAAATTTCCGCCAGCTCGGTGAAATTTCGGCTATCCGAGTCTCGTATTATACGATGTGTTTCCAGCTTTCTCCTAACTGCGCGTTTTTTTTTCGAAATTTTAACGCCGGCACCGCGCGAACAAAGTAAATAGATTAATTGAACTTTTAATCGATCAAATAGTCAACTAAACTGAAACGCAAGTACGATGTTAAGTTATCGAAATCAATTTTACGATTTTACCGTACGAACGCCGGTATCATCCGACCTTTCGGTATTTTCCGAGTTTTCTATTGTTCGTGTGATACGCGTCACCTCGGAACGATCAAGATTATTCGAACACTTTCGCAAGCCATAATAAGATTACAGAAAAAAGTACTTTGCTGTGAATACACGTTTCATCGGAGGAATCGAAATTTGTACAGGACGAAGTAACGTCGTTCGAACGAAGCTGCGATAGACTTAAAGTTGGGCTGTACAATTTCTAGATTTATATTAATCTTATAGAACGAAAAGACCCAGAGCTCTATGAACGTTCTAAGAGAACGGATCTCCTTCGGCGTAAATGGCGCTCCTTATCGGCGAACGGCTACAATATCCTGAATCTTTCTTTTCGACGGTTTCCACGTCGATCGAGAGAAACTATTCGTCGAACTGGACTATCCGTGGCTGATCTATTACGGCAGAAAGTGAAAAAGAACGTAAACGAAGGAAATGGCCGACATAAAGGACGATAACTGTTAATTTAAACGTAATAGAACGAAAGAATACGACGTATTCGTTAAAGGATATTTAAGACAATTTAAATTAAAATCGATTTTCACACGACGTTCTTCGATTTTTTCCAGAACCAGATTATATCTATGATAACGTTTCGATTATATCGTTTTATGCAAAAGAAAGCCAATTATATGATTGAAAGTAGAAATTTGGATCAACGTATGGATATCCTCCTATTTCGTTGCACGAGTTGCGAATAACCTGTCGAATAATGATAAAGATAGAAACGAATATGACAAAGGCATAACGAAGGAACTAATATTCAGAATTTCGTGCGTTTAATTCCTCGAAAATTGCACTTTTAAACGCATCGGTCTCGCAGTTCAACCTGCCGGGAACAAAGAATTTTATCGGAAACATCGTTCTAACATTTCAATTTTACAAACGTTTCGCTCTGCTTCGTTAAAAGCTGCGCGTATTTGGTAGATAGAAAATTATGCACATACGTTAAAACGTATAACGCGCAACAGGCAAGGATATACGCGTACGCGCTGCAAACGCGTTAAAAGCGAAAAATATCGCTGAAATTATTTTCCCATAATAAAGAAATCGTCGGGCCTCTTACGAATACAAAAGATAATTCGTTAAGATTATAGTGTCTATTAATTTTACCATAACGAGTTTAACAGAGCTTTCGAAACTAAAAGCTTTATCACAGACGATAAACCCTTTGAGTGCTGAATACTCACGGCCTATGTCGTCCGTAAAGACGGCGCGTGTCTAGCGCTGACGATCGCTGTGGATGGAATACTTTTTCGTTAGACTGAACTCTGTTGATTAACTATTCAAAGCGCAAATCGTAATAAGTTATAGTAGTTTAAATGATTAAAATGAAAGAGATTAAATGATTCAAGAGCGTTATATTTTAGTTATTTTTAATTATTTATTATAAACATTGAAATTTACAGTTAACTAGAATTTGGGTAATAAACTAGAAAACTAAATTTAGTAAATATGTGAAATCCCTAGAGTTCATGTAGGATAGGAATTCTTTTTGTTTTACGGGTTGTAAATTCGAGCTATCGCGGGGAGACGCGGTCGTTAGAATACGCGTCAACGGGAGTCGTAAATTCCCGTTACGATTAGAATAATCGACACCACGAATAGTTCGATCCCCGTATTTCGGTTAGGATAATCGGGGTGGTTAATGCGGTATAACACTGGGAGTCAGAGTTATAATAATGTATATTTCCAACACTTTATACAATCACACAAAGTAGTAACGCCGTTGAAAAGATATAAACAATTAACAACTTTATCGCACGCAGATAATATAGATGTATACAATATAGAGCAATGCTCTTACAATTGAACTTAGTCTCTTGGTGGACGTAGCACGATATGATACTTAATAGAATAAGCGAATGTTTGGCAATGTCGCGGATCGACTTGAATTGGCGTTCTGTTCAGAGTTAGACGTTAGGCGTTAGAATTTTGACTAGCTGGTCGCTCTTGCGTTGAGATGGAAGAAAGTTCAGTGTGGGTGTGCACTTTTGCATGACGAACGCGGATTCGTTGTTCACACTTTTCGTTAAGAAAAGTGAGGGTAACGATCCGCGATGTCGATTGGTTATGCCCTACGCTGATGCTTGAAGGGATGGGTAGAAGGCCTCCTACCATCGTGGTTGATAGGTGACCTTGTTCATGGAAAAACCTGATTGTTTTATTAGCTAGCTATTCGATTCTTCCCGATGGGTGCGTGTTCGCTTTCTCCGTATTTTTTCAGCGCGCCTAATAAATCCAAGGACCTCTCTAAAAACCAGATGTGGTTCGAAAATATGTTTGGCTTAAGAAATTCTTCAGGACAAAGGGGTTGAATGAAGACGCCTGTTGATACAATACAGTGACAGCGAAAGAATATATTGGGTCCTTAGGTTTATTGAGGGTCGGAGTGACGTTACGCAGGCCGCTGGCTGTCCGGTCGCGAGGGCTGGCATGCAGATGTTTAGGCGACGTAACACGGGTAGCACGACAGGCTGTGTTTAACGGAGAGATCGATACGGACGAGCAGTTGAAGAAGTACGTGTTCCCCAGACGGACAGACAGAGAGTTACATTAGAGAGACAGACAAGGTTATAGAATAGTTGTTTAAGATTGTAAAGACTGAAGATTTAAGATTTAAAGATTGAAGAAGAAAGATCGGTAGCTCAGGACGTTCAGGTAAACATTGCACCAAAGACTTATAATTTCCCGTTTAGATAATCATCGTTATTGATTGTTATAGACGCATATTAATTGTTGTTCATTTTTGTATTTTATCAAATCATTTCATAATAAAAAAAACTCGATTTTCAGACTTCAGAATCGAAATATTAAACTCCCAATAGACGATGAGACAGCAGCACTGATACCGATACGGATTCAAACTTCGTATTCCGAGACATTGTCTTAGAGGAAGCATAAATAACATCCACAAGAAAAACAAAGACGGAAATGGAGAAACTCAACGTGGACATGGAAAAACTTCTAGAGACCCTTTAAAGACGAGATAAGAGGGAAATAGTTGAAACAAACAACAATATAGAACGATTAGAAGGAACTCAGAAAGCCACAAACTGGATATCAGAGTATGAAGAGGAATGCAAAAAATACAAAATAAAAAGCGATGAGGAAAAGTCAAAGGTATGAGAAAGTACCTAGGAAAAACAGCAAAAAGGCGGTACCAAACAAATCTACTGAAAGCTGGAGGACACAACTGGGAAGATTGGAAAGAAACATTTATCAAAGCCTTTAAGAATAAAGGTTGGCCGGCAACGGTGCATGCTTACAACTGTAAATACCTTTCAGGTTCGTTCGTAGAATATGCAATAGAGAAAGAACGACTAATATTGGAAGTAAAAAGGGAAATGGATGAAGAGGTGAGGATACACCTGATTGTCATTGGATTACCTATCGAAGTCCAAGACAAAATCGAAAGGGAAAATATACAGACAACAAATGACCTAATAGGAATATATTTAAATATATTATGCAAACGTTGGACAACGTTATGTTTTGTTAAGCTAACAGGATACACTAAAAATACATTATCAAGAAAGGGGATGTGGCCCATAAGCAAGTATGTTCTTCTACATATGACCATCAGACAGTACCTGTGATGCGGTTATCCCGGAAGTACATTGCGGAGTCGGTAGAGAGCGTTTCCTGACCTCTCGCCAGGGAGACAATAGATGAGGATTTAAGGGTGTCGAATCGGGATCCATGCAACGCGGAGGCGACTCGTTCCTTCGCCCTTCCTCTTCCTCTTCGCCCGATGTGCTTTCCTTTATGACGATTTGAGGCTCGCCATAGTTTGCCACATTCACATTCGGGCTGCACAATTGTCTTCTCATCTTGATTTAGAAAACTCTCACTTGAACATAAATAAAACGTTTCTTCGTTGAAACCGTATCATAGTGGAGAACGATCGAACAGTACAAAAGAATGAATAAAATTAAGTCACATTTTTATTAATTTTCTTTTGTATCTAAAAACAAATCTGATAGATTCAAAGATACAAGATCTTTGAAAATATCGTATGGAATTTAATACTAATTTAGTGTGCAATTAAAAAATTACTATACTATTTTATTTCTCCTATATACATGTTGGAGATAAAAGGACATCGGGGCCTTTCTTTTGGAATTTTTGGGAAGACCCCCAATACTTTAGTCTAGACTTTTTATTATAGCTGCACTTAAATAATAAAACTCAGAAGTAGTTGTTTATGATTTAATCCGACTATGTTTACCCGAGATTTATGACAGTAGGCTTGGGCTCGAAGTGACACAACTGGTCGCTAAACGTAGCCACGGTCATGGCATGGACGTTTTTACCTAACAAAGCTATGGAGTAATTGTATAGATCTCCTTAAAAATATAGTTGACCCGAGGGGTACAGAGACGAGTATATAAGTGCAGTTCCATTTGGACTGAGGGAGTTCTACTTATACTGTAGACAAGTAAGTTGAGTTCTACTTATATCGTAGACAAGTAAGTTGAGTTACACTTGAATTGTGGACAAGTAAGCTCAGTACGACTTAGACTTTGGAAGAAGACGTATTTGTTATCCCTTTGACCATGGATTCGTTATTGAACCTAAGATCATTGTCATTGGCATCTCGAGTATCTAATTGCCACAGTTACTTGCCAACTCTGTACCATATCGGTACTGTAATCATGTCGGTACCAGTAAATACTAT
This sequence comes from Bombus affinis, assembly GCF_024516045.1. Lineage (NCBI taxonomy): Eukaryota > Metazoa > Arthropoda > Insecta > Hymenoptera > Apidae > Bombus > Bombus affinis. The sequence goes on along the minus strand of NC_066346.1, from coordinate 16,046,136 downwards.
CCATATCGTATAACAACAATGGTTAATCCAAATGAAGATTCGTTACACGCCCCTAATCCCAATGAGAACTCGAGATATGTGTATTTTTCTTTTCTTTTTGCTTAAAAGATTTCCTGTTTATTGTCACATTAGAATGTCAGATTCTTTTGGCACACGAAGGCTTCGTAAATATCAGAAGGAATATAGCGTGGAAAAATGTTGTTTTATTTTTAAAGTTCTACGCTTCGCTACTTTTTTCCTAGTACGTTCGCTTTAGCAATAACACTGACTTTTTCGCCCGTTAAAAACGGATTACGCAGACGCGCTCACGCAGCACGTGCCCAGAACGAATGTTGCGAGTCGATATTTTCTTTTGCGAATCGCTCTCGTTATTTCGTTGGAAATGTTACCGTGCGGATATCAAACAGCCATTGGAAGTTATTAGACGTTAAAATTTGGCGACAGCTTCGCGTATTCCACCAGTTTCTCGATATTCCCCTTCGAACCTACAAATTGCTTCCGTATCTCGCCAACAGCTAGTCCTCGTATCTTACGCAGACGTCGATTAGAAGTAGAATTTTCGATAAAATTTAAATTTCCCTTTTCAGTTCGTACTTCGATTTATGGGCTCGTACATACGTTTCTCTCTTATATATTACGTGCATTTGCATATATATCTGTTTCTCTATCTCATGTGTCGTAGTTTTTGGATGAAACCAACAGCTTGTACACACGTGCAAGATTTTATTTTTCGTGATAAATCGAACAAGAATATATTCTTTCGTGCTTAGGGCGAGGTTTAAGGCGAGGAAGGCCCGAACCGTATCGAAGTTCTAAAGGTACGTGACCAAGGACATGTCGCCGGAGGAGTTCCTGAGCAGATTCGACGACACACTGAAGAAGGAGGACCTCAACGCGGCTATCGGAGATGATGGGGCCGAGCCCTTGCAAAAGAGCATCGAAGGTACGTGCGAAGGGATGCTAAGGAAGTCGAACTGTGCGGCGAGCCGCAAGTACGCGAACTACTGGTGGAACCCGATGATCGCGGAACTGAGAACGCAGGCGCACAAAGGGCTCAGGAAGGTGACGAGAGAAAGGAAGAAGAATGCCGGCAACACCGAGCCCCTCGTCAACGCCTACAAGGAGATCCGAAGGCAGTTAAAAAAGGAGATCGCCCGCAGCAAAAAAACAGCTTGGGCAGAATACTGCAAGATACTGAAGAGCGACCCTTGGAGCAAACCCTATCGCACGGTCATGAAGAAATGTAAAAGCAAGGGACCAACCAACGACATGCCGATCGACATGGTGAAGGCAGTCCTACAGAGGCTATTCACCTTGGGACACGGACCCCCCCCCCCCCCATTATGAGGGCCGCGAAGAGGCAGAGACCGAAGAAGAAGGAGATATTAGCCTCAGCGTCGCCATCGGCGAAGGCGATGTCGTCGATGCCGCCGGAAGAATGAACACCAAGAAGGCTGCAGGAGTCGATGGCGTGCCGGGCGAGATCGCGAAGCTGATAGCGAGTCGCAGGAGCGAGCTCGTGACAAGGCCGTTCAACGGCATCACCGAATCAGGAAGGATCCCAGACTGCTGGAAGACGGCCAGAGTAATACTGCTAAGGAAACCGGGAAAGGATCCCAGTCTCCCTAACGCATACCGGCCGATAAGCATACTCCCAACCATGAGCAAGATCTGGGGAAAATGCTTTAAGAAGATCATCGAGAGATGCATCGGAATGGACCCGTTCCATCGGAGGCAATATGGCTTCAGAAAGAAGAGGAGTACGGTAGATGCCATCACGCAGGTGATAAAAGTTTGCCAACATCTGCAAACAGAAGAAGGTAATTTGCGTGATGATCACCCTGGATATTAGCAATGCCTTCAATTCGCTCAGCTGGAAGAGCATATACGAGGAATTTGACAAGAGGAAGCTGCCATGGAAGGTCAAAAGGCTAATCGGCAGTTACCTATCCGGAAAGAGGATCATCGTGAGCAACCAGCACGGCACGGTGGAGCACGAGGTGGCGGCGGGAGTTCCGCAGGGATCCATCCTCGGACCATTCCTGTGGATCTTGGTATACGACCGGTTGCTCGAGAGACTCGACAACATGCCAATGGTCAGAGCAACCTCCTTCGCGGATGAGCTGGCCATCACATGTTCCGTCGGGAGGAACGAAGAGGCCACCGCCAAGGTCAACACGATGCTAAGGATCGCCAACGATTGGTGCACGAGTGTCGGGCTCACCCTGGCGAGAGAAAAGACGGAGGTCATGCTCATCACAAGCTTGCGAGTGCCGAGAGTGGTGAAACTCAGGTTGGGCTCCTCGGACATCGAAACGGTCGATCGCATCAGGTATCTCGGAGTCGTCATCGACTCCAGTCGGAGGTTCGGTGCGCATATCGAGATGGTGTGTAATAGAGCCGACAAGTTAATAGGAGCCTTTAGGGGAATTCTACCCAACATCAACGGGCCGACCAGCTTGGCTCGTAGGCTCTACTACAATGTGTGGGAGTCCATCGTAACTTACGGAGCACCGGTGTGGGCTAGAGCAGCGAATACCGATAAGAACAGGAAAAAGTTGAAACGAGCACAACGAACGGCCCTGTGCATAACAACGACGGCATACCGTACCGTCTCCCACGCGGCACAAAATATCACAAAGAAGCCAATACCGAGTGCGCTGCTATTTACCAAAAAGAAGATGGACATCGATCACCACATCATGCAGCTGCTAACCGGGCATGGGAGCTTCGGTGTCTATAGGAAAAGGATTGGCAGGGACAGCGACAGCAACTGTCTCGACTGTGGAGACCCGAACGGCGGTGCAGAGCACGCCCTCTTCGCGTGCCCGAAGTGGACGGACAGAAGGATCGAGCTGGAGAACGCTCTGGGCGGGAAGATAGACGTGGGCAATCTGATCGCCACGTTGACCGCCAAGAACGAGAGCTGGAATAAATTCAGGCAATTCTGCAAGACCGTCATGTGCCACAGGAGGGTGACAGCGAGGGCCTGGGAAGAGGCAAGGAGGAGAACGAGCGAAACAACAACTACGCGGAGCAATGAGGGCAAGAACACGAAACAACGAAAAACCGCAGAAGGAGACCAGCCCAGTATTCTGAACTGGCTGAGAGGACGACATGAGCAGTAACTGCCCGAAGAAGTAGATACAACGGGGCACGAAAGGACAACCCTGATGACTGCCGACAGGTTTTACCGGGGTTGTCTGCCCTCTAAGCGGAGGAAGAAGGAGGAGGGGTTTTTAGTGGGTATGGCAACGACATCCGACCGACTCCCACATAACCCAGTGATGCGGGTCACTGGGCATGCGTAATAGCATTTTCCCCTCCCCACGCAAAAAAAAGTCATACGAGTAGCATTGAATCGGTGGAAATATCGAATTTCGAAAGTTTGATTCGAGTCCAAGATACGAGATTCCAAAGAGAAAGTTCGCCCTCAGGTCGACGATATCGATTTAATATTACATGCGATTTATTTTCGTTCGCTGAATCAGTGAACTTCTACATTTCACGCGGTTCATCGGGTCGAATGATTTTTCTGCATACAAAGGGCCGGAAAATTTGAAACATACTGTAGCCTAAACCGGTCGCCGGATTAAACTCGACGAAGCTTCGAATCGAGAAAAACGTGCAATCGTAATCTGGCTTTTACGAAAATGGACACAACGACGTTACCGGACAAATAACGAAATTCTTGTCCATTATTGAAATTCTATTGAAATTCTATTAAATCGCCAACTACGTTCTTATTGAAATTTTCATTTATTTCTTTTTAAACGCACGATCGAATTTATCGCACGCGTACTCTTCTGATTATATTCTATCGTTGATATTATTACGACGAACATTGTACATAAAAATTTAGAAAGTTACTATGCACAATATTTGATTTTTCCTCAATTTTACTTTAACGAATTTCGAGTTTTAGTTTACGTTACTTAGAAAGTTCGAATTTTCTCCGTTTATGGCAATACGAAACTATTAGGTCGTCCGAAAAGTTTCTTTCGTTCTATAAGGAAATAATGGATGCACATTTTCCGTTTTATATTATTTTATCGAATTACCTATGATCCGTTTTGTTTTATCAAACTAAAGATCACAATGTTCGACAGATTAGGTTTTATGTTTGTATAAAGATGCGTCGTTGAAAAAGACGTCTCTTTGAAAGAAAGACACTTTCCGGACAACCCAACATACAGGGTGGTTGGTAACTGGTGGTACAAGCGGGAAGGGGGTGATTCTACGCGAAAAAAGAAGTCGAAAATATAGAATAAAAATTTTTCGTTCGAGGTTTTATTTTCGAGCAATTGAAAGAAAAGATTATTGTAGCCTTTCATACTTTAAAACAAACGAATGCGTTAGAAAGTGTTCATAGAAATTTAATTAGAAGAGCAGAAGTATGTGTTGGACAGAATGGGCAACACTTTCGGCAATTTTTGTAATAATAAACTTTATGATTACTTCATGTTATTTCATTATGTATTCCTAATTTTCCGTTACGGCAAAAACAAACTTAAACTGCGATAATATCCATCGAGACAACGATGTACAGTGAGGTCCGTTATAACGAGACGTGATAAAGTGCACGCGTACCGAGCGAAAATTCAAAGTCGATTTTCTCGAAAACGAAGCCTCAAACGAAAAATTTTTATTCTATATTTTCGACTTCTTTTTCGCGTAGAATCACCCCCTTTCCGTTTGTACCACCAGTTACCAACCAACCTGTATAATATTACTGGAAACATTGTACTCGGACACAAGGTTTAATACGATGCTTTAAATAATAGAAGTTTCAGATGGAACGATAATATTGGGTTGGCAACTAAGTGATTGCGGATTTTGTCAGTGCCACCTAATGATAAAATCCGCAACCACTTAGTTGCCAACCCAATATAAAATATTAGGAGGAAAAAGTCCGAAATAGTAAAAGTTCGTGGTCGACTAAGTGCAGACCAGCATTTTCATGGCGATAAATTAAGTTGAAGCACAATATCATTAATTCTCGATGCTGCAGCGCTCGCCAAGTTTTATACCCCAATTTCGTCCTCGTTTCGACAAATGAAAATACTCCTGATGCTTGAAGAAAATTTCGAACTTTTAACGTTCGAAGAAAGAAACTTGCATATAAAGTAACGGTTCTCTCATATTTTCCTCAAACTCGAGAAAGTTTGTTAACGAAAGGAAGATACGACCGAGTGGAAACTGTGGACAGAATGAAAAATATCTAAACACCCAGAATAACAATCAATTACGAAATTACGAAGAAAAAGTCACACAAATATAAGTCGTGTAATAAATAAATTTCGTAAAACATCGATAAACATTGCTTTGTTTGCTGTTAGTTTGTTATCAACTAAACTGTACATGTAAATGATACTATATCGCGTTAATTTGAATCCAAATTTTCAAAGTTTGAAGAGAAATCGTAAGAAATTTCTACGTGCAACATATTTTTCAGTTTTTACTTTTCCACCTTTTTATTTCTTTTTGCAATGCTTTGTTACGTTACGCGAGATTATAAAAGTTGAGAATCGCGCGGAATAAAACGAACAATAGTACATTTTACTTTCTCGTATAATCTCGATGAGAAAAACAAAATTGTAGCGTATATGGAAAACAAATTTTCGTTCTGCGTAAAATCTCGAGAAATTCTTCCTTTCTTCGTCCGTGTCAGATGATAGACGAATGACGCATCAGATGACTCGTGCGATTCCTTAGCATAGAAGAGTGAATTGAAATATTCACGAAGCGCGATGTACTGTTAACCAGTTAACCGTGGAATTTAGTTTTAGAAATCAACGTGAATAAAATGCAAATAAAAATAAACGACGACGAGTATACACGTCGAACACAAAGAAAATGTGTTACGTGTTCCTGTTATAAGTTTTACGACGACGTTAAACCAAAATGACGATGGCTTACATTTTTCTTCGAAAAAATGAATTATTTCCCACATAAAATGTTAAAATTGTAACAAAATAACAAAATTCGTAAACAAGAAAAATGTGAAAAGATAGAAGAAATTCAGTGGATCCTCCCAGTGTGGTATTTCTCGAAACAGAATATCGCACAAAGTGGCACTTGGCAAATCTAACACCAGCAACGTGAAGTGGATTCGATCAATGATATAACTGGTATAAAATTGGGGAAATGTTTTTTGATAGGAAGCGTAGGTTTTACGGTTGAACTCGTAGATGGTGGAGCAACTTTCGAAGCTCGTGTTCGTGGAATTGCATATTCGATAATTTATTCAACACACATTCAACCAAAAAACTGAATCGCATTATATTTTCTGTATTATATTTCGATCGTTATCGGGGAATACCGGACACACGCAGTAAAACATCCACTCAATTTGCAAGCATACAAAATTGCGCAAACAATTCGGGCATAGCCGATATATCGGTGAAAATAATCAACTGAGTTTATAAAAAGGAATACGTTGTACAGGGAATAACCGATATAACAAAGGAACAAATCAAATTTTTCAGTTTTACTGACAAAGCGAACGTATCACTAAATAACATTCTTAGCGCTTCTTACTAAAATTTGGAATTTTTATGGTAAATGGTAATGTTTTATATTATACGACAGATGAAACACACCGAGATTAACATTTTTCTCGACCTGTTTAATTCATGAAACGCGGTTAACTGTTTAAAAACGCTATCGACGATAGCTTTTCGAAAGATGTATAAATAAAACGAGGAGATAGAGCGAAATGAAATAACAACGAGTCGTTCGATTTCTCGTTATGTCGTGTTGTTAAGAAGCAACAGAAATGAAATTTCAATTTTCCATTAGAATCGACGGAAGGATCAAACGACGATACGGTAAGAGAAATCGCATGATTCCACTCAAGTGGCACCGTTTTGTCAACGCAGGCTAACGCGTGACCTTCGTTTCGATCAACATGGTTCAACATGGATCATACCGCCTGTGCTGTCAGATGTTCAGCCAAATGGTGTTTGCATTTGTCGTAGATAAAACGCTTGGAAAACTCGTCGCGCGCTAGTGCGCTTCTCCGTTTTCGCATGAAATCTCCGACTTTTTTCTACTTTCCTAGTTTCCTATTTTTTCTTTTTATCCGTTCTATACGATTCGCCTCTGAAAGGTTATTCTTGCTGTACCGCTACTATTAGGTTGTCCGAAAAGTTTCTCTCGTTTTATGAGGAAACAATAGACGCACGTTCTTTCTTTTATATTATTTTGTCGAATTACGTACGATCCGTTTTGTTCTGTTGAGATAAACACCGCGATATTTCACAGACTTACTTTCACGTTTGTACGAAGGTGCACTGTTGTAAAAAATTCTTTTTGCGAAAGAAAGACACTTTTCGGGCAACTTAATACGTTGTGTTCGTTTTATAAAGAAATAATAGACGCGCGATGTCCTTTCTTTTATATTAGTTTATCGAATTATGCACGAACATAATAATAGAGATATAAGGAAATGGATCGCACCTAATTCGATAAAATGATATAAAACAGAAATTGTTGCTCATCTATTATCATTTTATGAAACGAAAGAAACTTCTCGGACAACCTAGTACATCGAACGACTACCGTTGAATAAATTCTCTAAAAACGAAAATGTTTTTAATCGAATTAAACGATCGAGATGGCTGTAATACTTTTGTAGGATTTTACGAATACTTACCGAGCGTTGAAAGTTCGATGTGCTCAAATACTTATAAGCGATTTTTCTTTCTCGAGACGATTCCCTTTCGTTCGCGAACAACCTAAAAATGGAAAAAATATCGTTAACGGGTGTGTTCGTGGTAATCGTAACAACGTCGTTAACCGATTTATCGATGAATCGTTACGTGTGCTTTACGTTCTTTGCGAGATTCCACGACAAATATCGTTACGCGCGAGTTAATCGAGTAAACGACGTTTAAAACGGTTTAAAGTTATTCCCGATATCGCAACTATAAATAGGGAAATGATACAAAGAACAGTGTTTTAAACCTTTGAGTGCTGTGGGCGCATATAGGTGTCTGGCGAAAGCTATCGGTGTGGACTAAGGACATATATATGCGTTTTCTGTAAGTGCTCGGCATGGACTAAGGACGCATGTATGGGTTTTTCAATTTTTCCGAACACCTATGCAGAAGTAATACTATTACGTTTGCGTGAAATAAATATAAATGCATTCCTTACGGCAGTAAACAAATGCCAATAGTACCTCGTTATTGTTGAAGTGGTCACCACTTGTAAGAAAACTCTACATCTGGTTTTTTTAGTTTTCCCAAGCACTGAATTTTTCACACACAACTAAATTATTAACTCGTGTTATATTTATAAGGTTCAATAATGCGATAATTCAGGGATCGATTCTGAAGTCTGAAAATCGAGTTTTTTTTATTATGAAATGATTTGATAAAATATAAAAATGAACAACAATTAATATGCGTCTATAACAATCAATAACGATGATTATCTAAACGGGAAATTATAAGTCTTTGGTGCAATGTTTACCTGAACGTCCTGAGCTACCGATCTTTCTTCTTCAGTCTTTAAATCTTAAATCTTCAGTCTTCACAATCTCAAACAACTATTCTATAACCTTGTCTGTCTCTCTAATGTAACTCTCTGTCCACCCGTCTGGGGAACACGTGCTTCTTCAACTGCTCGTCCATGCAATAAAGGAAGATCGGAAGATCTTGTATCTTTGAATCTATCAGATTTGTTTTTACATACAAAAGAAAATTAATAAAAATGTGACTTATTTTTATTCATTCTTTTGTACTGTTCGATCGTTCTCCACTATGATACGGTTTCAACGAAGAAACGTTTTATTTATGTTCAAGTGAGAGTTTTCTAAATCAAGATGAGAAGACAATGGTACAGCCCGAATGTGAATGTGGCAAACTATGGCGAGCCTCAAATCGTCATAGAGGAAAGCACATCGGGCGAAGAGGAAGAGGAAGGGCGAAGGAACGAGTCGCCTCCGCGTTGCATGGATCCCGATTCGACACCCTTAAATCCTCATCTATTGTCTCCCTGGCGAGAGGTCAGGAAACGCTCTCTACCGACTCCGCAATGTACTTCCGGGATAACCGCATCACAGGTACTGTCTGATGGTCATATGTAGAAGAACATACTTGCTTATGGGCCACATCCCCTTTCTTGATAATGTATTTTTAGTGTATCCTGTTAGCTTAACAAAACATAACGTTGTCCAACGTTTGCATAATATATTTAAATATATTCCTATTAGGTCATTTGTTGTCTGTATATTTTATACTCTCTATCTTCTCCCCTTTCGCGTTCTCGGTCATGACGACACGTAGGTTAACTCTCAGCGGCATGACGTGGCGAAAATCGATTTATAAGGTTCAATAATGGGATAATTCAGGGATCGATTCTGAAGTCTGAAAATCGAGTTTTTTTTATTATGAAATGATTTGATAAAATGAAAAAATGAACAACAATTAATATGCGTCTATAACAATCAATAACGACGATTATCTAAACGGGAAATTATAAGTCTTTGGTGCAATGTTTACCTGAACGTCCTGAGCTACCGATCTTTCTTCTTCAGTCTTTAAATCTTAAATCTTCAGTCTTTACAATCTTAAACAACTATTCTATAGCCTGGTCTGTCTCTCTAATGTAACTCTCTGTCCGTCCGTCTGGGGAACATGTACTTCTTCAACTGCTCGTCCGTATCGATCTCTCCGTTAAGCACAGCCTGTCGTGCTACCCGTAAAACAAAAAGAATCCCTATCCTACACGAACTCTAGGGATTTTACATATTTACTAAATTTAGTTTTCTAGTTTATTACGCAAATTCTAGTTAACTGTAAATTTCAATGTTTATAATAAATAATTAAAAATAACTAAAATATAACGCTCTTGAATCATTTAATCTCTTTCATTTTAATCATTTAAACTACTATAACTTATTACGATTTGCGCTTTGAATAGTTAATCAACAGAGTTCAGTCTAACGAAAAAGTATTCCATCCACAGCGATCGTCAGCGCTAGACACGCGCCGTCTTTACGGACGACATAGGCCGTGAGTATTCAGCACTCAAAGGGTTTATCGTCTGTGATAAAGCTTTTAGTTTCGAAAGCTCTGTTAAACTCGTTATGGTAAAATTAATATACACTATAATCTTAACGAATTATCTTTTGTATTCGTAAGAGGCCCGACGATTTCTTTATTATGGGAAAATAATTTCAGCGATATTTTTCGCTTTTAACGCGTTTGCAGCGCGTACGCGTATATCCTTGCCTGTTGCGCGTTATACGTTTTAACGTATGTGCATAATTTTGTATCTACCAAATACGCGCAGCTTTTAACGAAGCAGAGCGAAACGTTTGTAAAATTGAAATGTTAGAACGATGTTTCCGATAAAATTCTTTGTTCCCGGCAGGTTGAACTGCGAGACCGATGCGTTTAAAAGTGCAATTTTCGAGGAATTAAACGCACGAAATTCTGAATATTAGTTCCTTCGTTATGCCTTTGTCATATTCGTTTCTATCTTTATCATTATTCGACAGGTTATTCGCAACTCGTGCAACGAAATAGGAGGATATCCATACGTTGATCCAAATTTCTACTTTCAATCATATAATTGGCTTTCTTTTGCATAAAACGATATAATCGAAACGTTATCATAGATATAATCTGGTTCTGGAAAAAATCGAAGAACGTCGTGTGAAAATCGATTTTAATTTAAATTGTCTTAAATATCCTTTAACGAATACGTCGTATTCTTTCGTTCTATTACGTTTAAATTAACAGTTATCGTCCTTTATGTCGGCCATTTCCTTCGTTTACGTTCTTTTTCACTTTCTGCCGTAATAGATCAGCCACGGATAGTCCAGTTCGACGAATAGTTTCTCTCGATCGACGTGGAAACCGTCGAAAAGAAAGATTCAGGATATTGTAACCGTTCGCCGATAAGGAGCGCCATTTACGCCGAAGGAGATCCGTTCTCTTAGAACGTTCATAGAGCTCTGGGTCTTTTCGTTCTATAAGATTAATATAAATCTAGAAATTGTACAGCCCAACTTTAAGTCTATCGCAGCTTCGTTCGAACGACGTTACTTCGTCCTGTACAAATTTCGATTCCTCCGATGAAACGTGTATTCACAGCAAAGTACTTTTTTCTGTAATCTTATTATGGCTTGCGAAAGTGTTCGAATAATCTTGATCGTTCCGAGGTGACGCGTATCACACGAACAATAGAAAACTCGGAAAATACCGAAAGGTCGGATGATACCGGCGTTCGTACGGTAAAATCGTAAAATTGATTTCGATAACTTAACATCGTACTTGCGTTTCAGTTTAGTTGACTATTTGATCGATTAAAAGTTCAATTAATCTATTTACTTTGTTCGCGCGGTGCCGGCGTTAAAATTTCGAAAAAAAAACGCGCAGTTAGGAGAAAGCTGGAAACACATCGTATAATACGAGACTCGGATAGCCGAAACTTCACCGAGCTGGCGGAAATTTTGCGTAGGATCGCGTATTATGCCAAACATTTTGAAATCCCGTTAACGCTGTAACGAGACACGACTATCATGATTATGTTCGTTACATCAGTTGCGACTCTGCAATTTTTGTACTTTCGAGTCTGTCCCTATTTTAACGATAATAAAACATATTTGTAACGTTGGGAGAAGATTTTTAATCAAGAAAATTGAAACGAAAATGTGCGATCTTTTTTCATTTTCTTCAAAACGAAGGTATCCTCTAACGTTGTAAGAACGTAATTGGGTCGACCCATACATAACTTGAGCTAAAATGATCGAAAGGGCGTAGCAGGCTTTTTTTTTATTTATTACAAGCGTACAGTTTTGTCAGGTTCAGCCAAATATTAGGTTGCCCCAAAAGTGTCTTTCCTCTACGAATATGTCTTTTACGACAATGCATCTTTCTACAAACACGACAGCTAATCTGTCAAATGTCGTGGTCTTTACCTTAATAGAACAAAATGGAACGTACGTAGTTCGATAAAATAAAGGAAACAAGAAACGTCGTGCGTCTATTATTTTCTTATAAAACGAAAGACTCTTTTGTTGTACAACCTGATATTTGAACTATCGATAATTTTCGAGAAAGGTCCTGTAACTTCCATATACATTTTCCGATCCATTTCAAATTTTTCCAATACAATTGTTGGGAATATGATACATTTACACTGTACATGTGAATGTGTGTGTAAGCATCAGAGGACGTCCGGGTCTTGGTTGAGACAAAAGACAAGAGCCAGTCGTTAGAAGTATCTGGAAGAGTCGGTTGACAGCAAGCGTGCGTGCGAGTAGGTTTTTGAGGTCTTAAGAGTATAAGATATATGTATAACAGTTGTGTGCTAAATAAAGGGAATTATTTGTATTTCCGAATCCATTCTATATCTTTTTAGCATAATATATTTAAAGAAAAAGATTGATCGTACCTTCTGATCTGAAAAAATAGCTCTGTTTATTATACATTGTACATTATACATGTGTATGGGAATTAACTAGTGTCTATATAGTTTCACACTGACAAAATAGTTTCGAGTTACTTGAAAATAGTTGCTTGATTCAAGCAACTGTACGCGTTAACAAAATAGTTCCAACTTACTTGAAAATAGTTGCTTGATTCAAGCAACTGTACGCGTTAACAAAATAGCTTCGAGTTATTTGAAAATACTTGCTTCACTCAACTGCACACATTAATAAAATAGTTTCAAGTTACTTGAAAATAGTTGCTTGATTGAGGTAACTTGACCAATCTGAATCATCATAAAAACTTGGAAGGATATTTCAGACAAAATTACAGGTTCACATTGGCAAAATGATTTTAACTTACTTGAAAATAGTTGCTTGATTCAAGCAACTGTACACGTTAACAAAATAGTTTCAAGTAACTTGAAAATAGTTGTTTGATTCAGGTAACCTGACCAGTCTGAATCATCATAAAAACTTGGAAGGATATTTCAAGCAAAATTACAGATTCACATTGGTAAAATAATAGGTTCACATTGACAAAATGGTTTCGAATTACTTGAATTCAAATCGTTTGACGAAGCAACATGACTAATCTGAATAGTTTAATTGTCATCTTTATCCAAGAATCGCATAGTCGTCAATCGAGCCATTCGGAAATCACATTGACCAACTCCAAAATTGAAAAGTAGAGAAAAGTAATTACAAGTATCACAAGTGGTGAGACAATATGCGATAAAAGTGAAAAGATGAGCGTGGCGTCAAGCTCTAAGGAACTAGAGGTTTTGTGAGAATCAATCGTGTACTTGGACGATGAAATTGTGAAATTATGAGATTGTCCAAAGATGAAGTTGGTCAATTTGACTTTCGCCAGGCTCGATCGTCACTACGACAGTTCTCGCGTATCGAAACTATCTTGATGTTTGTGTGGACAGGTGAGACGAATGAGCGATCGTGGCGGAGAAGAATCAGGACTGTTACGCCGCGTAACACATCCGCAGTCCATCCCGCGCGGCGTGACAGCCAACGGTCTACGTGCCGTCCTTCGAACCTTCCATAGGCCTAAGGACCCACCATAAAGTGAAATCCTAACTGCATTGTTCGCACACATGGTTTGAGTCAATCTGTCTGCCAGAAAAGACTTTCTAATTCCAGAAGTGTTTTCAGCTGGTTCTTTAGAAGGGTCCTTGGGTTTATTACGTGCTCTTAAGAATTGCGGAGAAAGCAGGTAGTGGCCTAACGAAAAAGGCGGAGATCTCCCTAACGGAAAATCCGAGTCTCCCCATAAACAATGTCGCCTAGGACCCAAGTTAGTAGGAGGCTTTTTCCTCCTATCTTCCTTCCCAACATTGGTCATAACCAATCAGCATCGCGGATCATTGCCCTCACTTGCCTAACTGAATATGTAAGCAACGAATCCGCGTTCTTCGGTCAAAGGGCACACCCATACCGAGCTTTCCTCCGCATTCACATTAGAATAAAACTTTAGAGTTTGATCGTCTCTCACGGTGCCTAGAGTTCCTGCATTTCCTACAACTCTCACCGTTCCTACCTCTCTAAGTGTTTGATCGTCTCTCACGGTGTCTAGAGTTCCCATAATCCCTATAGCTCTCACCGTTCCTATATCTTTCAGAGTTCCTTCATCATTTCTCAAGGTGCCTACACGGCCTAGAGTCTCCTAAGGCTCTCACATTATCCAGAACTCCGACAGTTCCTATAACTCTCAAGGGCCTAGAGCGCCTAAACGGGAATTTACGACTCCCGTTGACGCGTATTCTAACGACCGCTTCTCCCCGCGATAGCTCAAAAATACAAGAACCATCGCCGAGGGAAGCTACTTTCCTGTCCACCCTCTCTCAAACATCGGCTCCTCAGCTAGGTGGCCGAAGACATTCGGTCGTTACGATTGAAAGAGTGTCACCGACTTTGTTTGGCCGTAATCGTCGCGAATCAATCGCCGGTTTTCCTCTTGGAGGCGTGACCAGAATATTGCCGAATCGTCGAGACCCAGAGTCTAGAATGTCCGCACCACCGAGCGGTAGAGGAAGTACGCACAATCTTCGGTTGGACATTATGGACGACATCGCAGACCTAAAAGCGAGGAAGATAAGATGAGTGTAGAGATGAAAAAATTAAGCAGAGATCAAACTTACGCGCTACACTTGATCTTCATTTTCTTTAAATTTTGATCCAGCTGATAAATCAGTAATTAAACCAAGCGAACTAAGTTTGAAATCAAGCGAATCTGAAATACTATCAGACTGTTGCTACGTGAGAACAATAGCCATCTTGTACTTCGTATTTGCTCGATTCCAAACTCTAATCGATATACCAGCAGAATTTACCAGCAAAATAATTATTCAGAGATTCTGTCGATAAAACAATTGAAGTTTAAAATCGAACGAATCCGAATTACTGCGAGATCGTTGGTGGCTATTGTTCTCGTAGCAACAAACTGATGGTACTTCAGATTCGTTTGATTTCAAAATACAATTGATTTATCAATAGAGTTGTCGAAGAATTATTTTGTCGATATCGGTGTAGAACAATAGCCAACAACGATCTCGCTGTACTTCATATTTCCTCTATTACAAACGTCGATTCATTTACCAGCAGAGCATCTGAAGAATTATTTCACATGGATCATGTAGAAAAAAAACGAACACGAAAATGGAACTGTAATAACATTTTTTATTCCTTGTTGAGAGCCGTTCTTAAACATTTTGCAGGAATTTTCCCTTCGCAAGAAGATCGAAAAATAACCACTTTTGACGCTCTGTTTTCATCCCATATGAATTTTATCTTTAATATTACCGATTGATAATAATGTCACTGCGATATTGTCCGCAATGATTGCAAATTATCTTCTCCGCGTTTCACCTATATCGATAATACAGAATATCAAACAACAATTATTTAATTTCACGTTGTTGTTGACTTTATTAATTTTTACCATAAAGTGCATTCTCTGGAAGAAATTTTACGATTTACGATTTTCTTTTTCATTCCTCCTTTCACCTACGATGGCTCTTAAACAAGAAACGATATCGTAACGAGAAATACAACTTACCTGAGCGTCCACTTTGGTTCCACTAGTGTTGTCCCATACGACTTTGTGTTTGACCTCGCTATTAGGGGACTTTTTACCCAACGTTTCCTTCACCGCCCTCACTACCTTCGATTTATCGAACTTGAGACTTAAACTGGCCGTTACTAAATCTTCCGGCTTCTTCGACATCGGTTGGTGTCTCTTCGTGAACCAATTCGACGGTACCATAAAGGTCGAAATAGCGGCTTTCGAGGATCCGCTAAGCTTACTTTTAGCTCCGTGCAATGTCGACACGTCGAAGCTATTGGAACGGAAGCTCTTCGATCGACTTCCTTTCTGTTCGGTCGTTTTTCCGGGCCAGTTTGATTTGCTATCGTCCCGCGAACTCGGCGCTTCCTCGCCGCATCGGTTGATTTCTGTCGCGGAAGACGCTAACGAGCTTAGGATCGATATCAGATCCGCATTAGAGCAGACAATGCCCGCAGCACCGGAAACGGATGCACTCGCGGCTCTTGGCAGTTCCGAGACGCGCTTTCGGAGAGAAGACGTCGGCGAAACCGACGGAGTAGGCATTTCAGAGAATCGTTGTTTCGGCTGTTGAGTGTAACGTTGAGCGGAACTGTTACCCTCCAGCGGCTGTATTTCGTACACTTGCTCCGTCGACGTCCTGTACATCCTTAAGCGCACCTGGCAAACGGATTGCTTTTATTCGAAAGACAGTTTCTTTTTTATCATAATTCGTGCGTTATGATACACGTTTCGATGATTGAGCCGTTAAGCGTGACAAAGCGATGGAATTGTTTTGCACAGAAATTCTGGTTCTAAAATTATGTTAGGGATTCTAGGGCGTAATAACATCTTGGAACGCAAAGTTATCGATGTGTCGATGAAAGTTAAGCGAGCTTTATCGAATCACACGTTCGAGTCTTTGGGCGATTGCTAGGAATACGCGTAATGTTCTTTTCTGTGAGCTGAAAAGTTGAACGACTATAAAAGGCGTTTGTAGAGGATTTCAAAGCGGAAGAAGAAGCGATACAAATGTTTAGAATCAGAAATTATCTGTTTATATAGAGATCTATTTGATGCAAGGTCTAAGATCAATCAAATCGGATTGTACGGACGTATATTTGTAAAGCAACGAATATTTGGTTCTTTCAAATCTTAACTTCGCACGATCGTATAGAAGTTCGTCAACTTTAAACTCGGTTTTTCTTAGTCTGCAAACTAGCGGAGATAGAACGGCTAAAATAAACGAAAGATCCTTACCCTCCTCGCTTTTAGGTGCGTGCTTCCTCTACCGCTCGGTGGTGCGGACATTCTAGAGACTCTGGATCTCGACGACTCGGCAATATTCTGGTCACGCCTCCAAGAGGAAAACCGGCGATTGATTCGCGACGATTACGGCCAAACAAAGTCGGTGACACTCTTTCAATCGTAACGACCGAATGTCTTCGGCCACCTATCTGAGGAGCCGATGTTTGAGAGAGAGTGGACAGGAAAGTAGCTTCCCTCGGCGATGGTCCTGATCCTTCTCCGCCACGATCGCTCATTCGTCTCACCTGTCGACACAAACATCAAGATAGTTTCGATACGCGAGAACTGTCGTAGTGACGATCGAGCCTGGCGAAAGTCAAATTGACCAACTTCATCTTTGGACAATCTCATAATTTCGCAATTTCATCGTTCAAGTACACGATTGATTCTCACAAAACCTCTAGTTCCTTAGAGCTTGACGCCAAGCTCATCTTTTCACTTTTATCGCATATTGTCTCACCACTTGCGATACTTGTAATTACTTTTCTCTACTTTTCAATTTTGGAGTTGGTCAATGTGGTTTCCGAATGGCTCGATTGACTATGCGAGTCTTGGATAAAGATGACAATTAAACTATTCAGATTAGTCATGTTTATTATTTTCCTATCCTTATTTTTAATTTACACTATCCTTATTTTTTATAGACTTAAAACAAAAAACAAACAACAAAGAAATCTACAACATCAATCGGCTGATGAACTCCATAGTTAAGTTCGAGCCACCTCTTGTAAAGAAAGAAATAATACAATGCAAAAGGTGCCAAAGGTACGGCCACACGCAGAAATACTGCAATCATAACTTCCGGTGCGTAAAATGTGCAGGTAATGACCCCACTGACCAATGCACTAAATCCCCGGAAACCCCCGCCAAGTGTATCCACTGTCAAGGAGAGCATCCTGCGAACTACAAAGGATGCTCAGCCTACAAAACACTACATAATATAAAGTATCCAAAACTGAGACCCAAGGACATAACCATACAAGAACCTAAACACCAAAAACTCACCACACCAACAGTATCCTATGCGCAGGCAACGTAAGGAAACGTAAACAACTCGAAAACACACAGTGTACACACAGAAAATAGAATTCCCACCCCACAAAACACAGACAACTTTACCAGACTCGAAAAACTTATCGAGAAGCAAACTGAGCAAATTAACAACTTGCTGTCACTACTCACACTCTTCATGGACAAATTCATATGCACAGAAGCAAAATAAAACCAATGCGAATAGCTCTGTGGAACGCCAACGGTCTAGCTCAGCACAAATTTGAACTAGAACTATTCTTAAAACAACAGCAAATCGATGTGATGCTCATATCCGAAACCGACTTCACCGACAAAAACTACGTCAAAGTACATGGCTACAACTTCTACCACACACAACACCCCAGCGGAAAGGCCCACGGCGGCACCGGAATCATAATCAAATCAAACATCAAGCACTACGAACTTCCACCATTCCAGAAAGACTACCTCCAAGCAACAAACGTAGCAATAGAAGACTGTCATGGTACAATCATCACTTCAGCTGTATACTGCCCTCCCAGACACTCCATCGCCAAAGAAGACTCCGACAACTTCCTGGACACCCTGGGCAATAGATTCATAGCCGGAGGAGACTACAACGCCAAACACACCCAATGGGGCAGCAGACTGGTTACAGTAAGAGGCAAAAACCTCCTCAACAGCATAATAACCAACAACCTCAACTACCTTACCACATACGAACCCACACACTGGCCCACCGACACAAACAAAATACCCGATCTCCTTGATTTCCTCATAACTATAAATATCTCGTCAAGAAACGTCCAAATCAATTCCTCGGCTGATCTCTCCTCCAACCATTCCCCCGTGATAGTAACAGTCATTTCAACAATCATCGAGAATACACCTAATGGCTCCATTCATAACCAACACACCAACTGGCAGCTCTTTAGAGAAGTCTTTACCCACACAACTTCAGCCTCAACCTCACTAAAAACCAATGAAGAAATCGAAGCAGTCACGGAATACCTAAACACGAGCATAATAAACGCTATCCGCTTCTCCACACCGGCAATAACGTCCATCAGCAATCACGAATAC
The DNA here is from genome assembly GCF_024516045.1 of Bombus affinis. NCBI lineage: Eukaryota > Metazoa > Arthropoda > Insecta > Hymenoptera > Apidae > Bombus > Bombus affinis. Next base: position 16,027,234 of record NC_066346.1, on the reverse strand, counting down.
CCCCAGTACATATTTAAAAAAATAGCAGAAAAACGTAGACTAAGAAGGATATGGCAGACCCATAGAACACCGGAGGACAAACGCAAACTAAACAACGCAACTAGAAAACTATCCAAAACCATAAAAAACTACAATAATGACCGTTTTCACAAATATCTCGCCAGCCTGTCCCCCACAGCCGACTCTAACTACTCACTATGGAAAGCCTCCAGGAAACTCACGCGTCCCCCACAAATAATACCTCCAATCCGCCGTCCGCAGGGTGGATGGGCGCGTAGCCCTATAGAAAAAGCCAACCTATTTGCCAAACACTTGACTGAAGTATTTCAACCCCATTCCTCCATAGCTGCAGCGGACGTCACCGAATACCTGCACACTCCCTTCCAAATGTCCCCTCCTATTGAGCCCTTCACTTCTGCAGAGATTATACAAGCAATCAGTCGCCTAAACCCCAAGAAAGCAGCAGGTCACGACCTAATAGGAAATAAAGCAATCAAGGAACTTCCCATAAAAGGGATTGCACTCGTCGCATCAATCTTTAACGCTATCCTCCGCCTTCAACACTTTCCCAAGGCTTGGAAAATCTCACTAATCACCCTCATCCCTAAACCCGGTAAACCAATATATGAAACCACCTCCTATCGCCCAATCAGTCTTTTACCTACCCTGTCTAAACTATTCGAGAGAATGCTCACGAATCGTCTCCTCCCACTCCTAGAAGAATTGAAAACACTCCCAGACCAGCAATTCGGCTTCCGAAAACAACACTCAACAGTAGAGCAAATCCACCGCATAACCCACATGATCAGCCAAACCCTTGAAAAGAAAAAATACTGTTCAGCGGTATTCCTAGACATCCAACAGGCATTCGACAAAGTATGGCATGAAGGGCTACTCTACAAGATCAAAAAGATCCTACCCCATCCATACTACTCCATCTTAAAATCCTACTTAACCAACAGACAATTCATAGTTAAATGCCTAGGCGCCTCTTCCGCAACATTCCCAATAGAATCCGGCATACACCAAGGTAGTGTCCTCGGACCCCTACTGTTCTCCATCTACACTGCCGACTTACCTATATCAAACGAGGTAACAATAGCAACATTTGCCGACGACACAGCACTATTAGCTACCCACGCAGACCCGGCAATTGCCTCATCCACTCTCCAGCGAAGTCTCGACTCCATGGAAAAGTGGTTCCAAAAATGGGGTTTTAAAATAAACGAAAAAAGATCCTCCCGTGTAACATTCACGCTCCGAAAACAAACCTGCCCCCAGGTCACCATTAACAACGCAATAATCCCAAGCAAGGACTCCGTAAGATACCTGGGCATGACCCTGGACAGGAGGCTAACTTGGAAAAAACATATCTCAGAAAAAACAAAGCAACTAAAGGAAAAACTAAGAAAATTCTATTGGCTCACGGGCCGACGCTCCAAACTAAACATACAGAACAAAATAACCCTCTACAAGACCGTAATAAAACCTGTCTGGACCTACGGAATCCAACTATGGGGAACAGCAAGTAACTCCAACATTGAAATACTCCAACGCTTCCAATCGAAAACGCTAAGATCCCTATTAAATGCACCCTGGTATGTTACCAACGAAACAATCCACCGTGACCTCAAGATACCTACAGTCAAAGATAAAATACACAAGTCCAGAAGCAGATATAACACAAGAGTCAACAACCACCACATCCCATTAGTGACCCAACTACTGGACACGACGGACCAGATCCGCAGACTAAAAAGAAAATACCCTCTAGATTAAATCCTTAGTTTCTACTAGAACCAACAATATAAAACTATTATAATCCATGTCATTGTATCACGCCAAACTAAGTTACTGAAAATTCTCAACGAGAATTAATTGTAAATATTCTAATAAATAAAAAAAAAACATCTTCTCAATTGCGCTACCAAATACCTACGGACAAAATTGTTCTTATAAATTTATGAATATTATGTGTTTACGTATTTGAATGAAAAGTGTTTTTCTTCACTTCACTTCAATGTAACGAGACGTGTCTATCATGATTACACCGGTAAAAATTGAGACTAATTTGGAAATATATATATGGAAGCTAGAAGATGCTTATTGCAGACGTACACATAGCAAAAAACTAATGTACAATGTAAAGAGTATTTTTAAACATATGATTGATTAGGGGTAAAAATGCTGCTACTAAAAATATTGTGACTTATTTATGCAATACATAATTAACTGTCCAAATACCGATGGTAATCAATAAGCATCTTATAATTCCTATTTACATTTATTTCAAAAGTTTCTTTCGTTTCATAAGGAAATAATAGATGCACGACACTTTTTGTTTTATATTATTTTATCGATTTATGTATGATCTATTTTGTAGTAATAGAACAAAACGAAAGAAACTTTTGAGACAGCCTAATGCATCTTGAAATTCATGAAAAACTTCAACAAAATATTCATGGAAAGTTTCTGTAAGCGTCCGAGTACTTTCGTGAGCCGTTATATGTATAATAATTCGTTACAATGTTAGTGATAGCTTGGAAAGTGAACTATTTTTATTATACATCTTTTTACTTTCCATATTACGCTCATAGATACTCTAAAACGCCGCGATACTAACTCTTATCTATCATGTTTACGAATGCCTATAATTTGTGAAACCGCTTCTGATTTTACGGAAATTTTGCAGTTGCTTGATGAATGAAACAGATTTGTTAAGAGAATCACATGTTATAGATACCTGAACTGTGATTTATTTAATATATCTTTTCTGATTTGTTATCCTGCAACATTTCCATGTTTTACGAAGCTTTAAATTAAATTTCACAAGTTTATTTTCCTTAAGCTAAAGACGATGCTGGTGAAATATTTATTTCTGAAGTAAAAAGTAAAAATATAGCTTACATATTGCTTGTATTTAATCATGTATTACGATTAATCCTGTTGCGATACTCGTATATTTCAGTTAGGCTCTGGTTTTAGTAAACAAGAAAGATTTATAATATCTTAAGAGGATGTTTAGCATGAAATCATGCTAATAAGAAGTTTTTCATGTTTTTCTTCAGGCTTAAAATATTTTTTAATGTTGTGAAAAAATTGGGTTGAAAATGAATAAAAGGGTGCAACAGGGTATTTAAACAAACTAATGTCTCTTATATGAATAAGTCGAGTGATATGCTGTAAATTATTTTCACAAAAAGACACCCATTTTTATTATTGTTTTCTAAACAAAATTCAATATGATTTGTTATACCTGTAATAGGAAGTTTCTTTAACTAACATTTAGTTATTGATCCTATTTTTATTGAAGTTTAACAATACTGTTCAATGTTAATAATTATTAATTTATAAGTGAAGGGTAATTCCAACGAAGAAAGATATCATTTGCGAACAAATAGTTTCAGATGAAATCAGCATTGGTACTGTAAATTTAAGATATTATAAATCTAATATGTATTGTATCGCAAAGCGGGATTCATGATGAAAAATTAAATATAAAAGTCCATGAAATTTCGCAAATTTAAACATCTCAGTTGATACAGCTTTAATAAATGTGGACAAAAGTTTATTCTATCTTTATATTTAAATAACGCATGATATTTAATTCTACAGTATAATTAAACAAAGATTCGAAGCTGAAAATTTCGAAATATAATTGAACAATATATCGTACAATAAATGTTATATGATGTTCTGTAAAGGAGAATTGCATTTTTATGAAGAGGATCAAAGATAAAAGAGATTTTTGTTGAACGATACGACCGTTTCGAAATTCCATTTTGATCTTGTGTATGTATAGTGTATCTCGTACAAAAGATATTACAACAAGCGTCCAGTCATAATGTGAAACATTAATCAAAATTTCTAATCTCGAGTGTTTCAAGTCCCAGAACTCATCTTAATAAATATAAGAAGGACAGATTAAATTCAATCTTATTTTTCTAATTTTCTCGTTAATAATTAAATATGAGCATCAATCAATCAATAGTTCATAATGCACGGTATAATGCGTGTATAACATTCATCTGATTTCAATTAACTTACGTTTAAGCAAAATAATTATTCGAACTAGTTTATCATTCACATTATTACACATTTTAATTGTATATATATCTAGTACAACATAGAAAGGATGTTTTAGGATTATGAGTATTCATTTAATTTTTAAGAAGAACAATAAGATTCAATACATGTACACAATAGTTAAAAATATGAAATCCAGTCGCTTTTACATTAAGTACCATTTCCTCGTAAATGAACATACAAAAGATAAATGTCAATAACTATAAATGCCTGTTTAATGTTTCTTTTTTGTTACGATTATATATGTAAAATTAGTTCTTGTAATGAATACTGCTTATAGGAATAAGGATTATTTTTCACTTGAAATAAGTTTGCTTTGATATTTTAAATGACTGAATAAAATGCGGACAAAATATTTTAACCATACACGTAAAGATTCAAGTACGTTACATACAATAACTATAAGAATATATTTTTAAAAACGTAAGAATTTGTACTTTAGATAGCAATGCGTTTAAAAGTTATTTTATGAATTCACTTTATTAATTACTGATTTAAAATCTCCAGCATTTTCAGTAAAATGTCCAGAAAGTAGAAGAAAAGTACAACAAAAGTAGAAAACAGTTAATTTTGTAATATAAATTTATAGTCTACCGAATTAATACTCATATTTCTAAAACAGGGTCTATACACTTTCAAAATTTCAATCAAATCATATGCATAGTATTTCTTTTATCTCATATTCTAATTTCACCACATTGAATTTTCTAAAGAAAGATGATCTATTTATTTTATATAACGCAAATCCTTTATTTTAGATATGCAAAGTCAAATATATTTTTGTCAATAAAGACACAAAAAATCTTAGATGTCTAAATGTCAGCTTTAAGAACAGTAGACTTGCCTGCCTTCAAACTTAAATGTCCTTTCCAGTAGTAAAACTTAAATAACATTAACAACGGCAGTAATATTTACACCTACAGATGGAGGATATTAGACTTCGATTAAAATACAAGTAGCTCAATAAATATGTGTCTAAGTACGATGGTTAAAGAATAACGATTCGTCATTCTTTATTCCAGCGCTTAATGCTATCCTTCTTTCAACAAATACAATCCTAGAACAATGCCGCTGAAGAGAAATGTTATACGTGAATTTATTTGCCTTTGCGGGACGAAGGTTTATTAAATTATTAAATGAAAATATTAAATGAAAATGAATATGTATAATTATGTGTATAAAAATTGATATATGTATGTATGTATAAAATATATATATGTATGTATATATATATATATATATATATATATATATATGTCGGGTTGGCGTTAAGATTAGAGTTAGGTTTAAGGGTGTGAAACGAATCCCTATTGGCGCTAGACGTGATCGTTATGCAATAGAGGAGATATTTACTAGTGCAAATATGACTATGATGGAATTGGACAAGTAATCGCGATAATTAGATACTCGAGAAGCAAATGACAATGATCCTAGGCTCAATAACGAATCCGCGGTCAACGGGATGACGAACTTTACCCTTTGTTAGCGTCTAAGTTACACTGTATGTTAGAGCAAGGGGCAATTATTACGTATACGAAAGACAGGTCGATTGCCGATGAGATCGCACTAGAGAGAGTGGCTCTCCGTCGCGGTGACGCTGTCGAAGAAATCTATGATGGGTGTGCCTAAGGGCACGATCATGAGAGTGCCAAGAGATCATCGGATTCGCGGAGAAAAGTCTTCGTTCGAAGGGTGAGGGAAATTGAAGTTGCTGTTAATTGGTCAATTTCCATGTTGGTGGTTAGAGAAAGATATTAGCTGTCCTTGGGAAAAGTTGCTAGCGGGAAGCGTCGTTCGTGGAAGGATAGATTTCTCTTATCTTCCCGTAGTGGGGGCACAGGCTATTTGTCTACTTGAAAGACTTTGTATAATTGAAACTTAATATTCGTAGCCGGTCCTCGCCCAGCTAAACATATACTGTGAAGATGCGTTGGCATCTGGCAATCACCTTACCCGAAGGACAAAGTCTGCGTGTGGCGAGCCACGGGGCAGAAACCATTGAAACGTTTACCGTCGTGCCCTGTCCCAAGTATTTCTTTTAAGAAGAGCTATAGAATTACTTCATGCCTTTGTTAGACAAAACGTTCATCCCTTTGACCGCGGCTACGTTCGGCGACTGATTGTCGCCTCGAGCCCGAGCTCACTATCATAAATCTCAAATAAATACAGTCGGATCGAATGACAACAGTTTCTTAATACGGCTATGGTGAAATCTAAATTTCAATACTAGGGGTCTTCCCAAAGTTCCAAAGGGAAGGTTCCGGTGTTCTTTCATCTCCGACATATATATATTATTATAATGACTTATTTTAATAATGACTTAATTTGTATAGTAAAAACAGCTAAAATCTCATGTAAGATTGTTGGGATGTTACGTGATATTTCTGTTGCATCATTGATTATCGTTATACTTTGAAAAATAATTAAGGAAGCGAACAATGCGTGGACGATTATGGCAGTTTTATTAATAAACGAACGTTTAATAGAGAATATGGATTTACTGGATAAATAAATGTTTCATTAAATGTAACTGTTACGTGCAGAATAATATGTTGTTACATGTATGAACTAAAGTTGATGTAATACTCATATTATATTTATGGTTTCAAAGAATTAATAAAATCTGCTGAGATTCAAACGTATGCTCTCCCTTTTATTCTATGAGAATTAAACATTTGGAAGATTTTATGAAAATGCACTAAACAATCAGAAGCATCTGTTTCTCCTTTTCTTTTTCTTCTTTTTTTTTTTTTTTTTAACATGTTGATTGCCACGCGATTTTTATACTTATTTTGACTTGGATAGATAGATTAAAGCGTACCATACCAAGACATTTTATTCTTGCAAAATATTCTAGTCTATTTGCGTACCTAAACACCTAAACACTCAACGTGTTGAAGAATTTCTGTGCAAAACAATTCCATCGCTTTGTCACGCTTAACGGCTCAATCATCGAAACATGTATCATAACGCACGAATTATGATAAAAAAGAAACTGTCTTTCGAATAAAAGCAATCCGTTTGCCAGGTGCGCTTAAGGATGTACAGGACGTCGACGGAGCAAGTGTACGAAATACAGCCGCTGGAGGGTAACAGTTCCGCTCAACGTTACACTCAACAGCCGAAACAACGATTCTCTGAAATGCCTACTCCGTCGGTTTCGCCGACGTCTTCTCTCCGAAAGCGCGTCTCGGAACTGCCAAGAGCCGCGAGTGCATCCGTTTCCGGTGCTGCGGGCATTGTCTGCTCTAATACGGATCTGATATCGATCCTAAGCTCGTTAGCGTCTTCCGCGACGGAAATCAACCGATGCGGCGAGGAAGCGCCGAGTTCGCGGGACGATAGCAAATCAAACTGGCCCGGAAAAACGACCGAACAGAAAGGAAGTCGATCGAAGAGCTTCCGTTCCAACAGCTTCGACGTGTCGACATTGCACGGAGCTAAAAGTAAGCTTAGCGGATCCTCGAAAGCCGCTATTTCGACCTTTATGGCTCCGTCGAATTGGTTCACGAAGAGACACCAACCGATGTCGAAAAAGCCGGAAGATTTGGTAACGGCCAGTTTAAGTCTCAAGTTCGATAAATCGAAGGTAGTGAAGGCGGTGAAGGAAACGTTGGGTAAAAAGTCCCCTAATAGCGAGGTCAAACACAAAGTCGTATGGGACAACACTAGTGGAACCAAAGTGGACGCTCAGGTAAGTTGTATTTCTCGTTACGATATCGTTTCTTGTTTAAGAGCCATCGTAGGTGAAAGGAGGAATGCAAGAACGCACATAATACGCAAAAATCTATGGCAGATTCAAAGTACAGTACTCGTTGTGATATTCGGTAAAGATAATAAGTTCTTCTATGGAGATTTCATTTTTCAAATTATTCTCGTACAAGTACGTATTTGCATAAATAAATAACACACGGTCTCTGCGTAAATACCCAGGCCAGTTATAAATATTTCAGTTTGCCAACGATATCTCAACATGTGGGACACTCACATGCGTGCTACTTCGTGAGCGATGATAAAGGCGCTGGTCAAGCCTTCGTCTCGATTTAACGCGCACGATCTCGAAGGACCTCCTATATCTAATCGCGTCAACCATACAGCAACATCGTGATTTACGTCCTTCGAGGACAGCATCTTTCTGTTCCATTTGTTCACGTTCTCGAGAGATCGTCTGGCATCGCCACGGCGGACCTACGACAATTTATTAATATTTTCTTAATAAAAGCTAGCAAATATTACAAATATATTATATTTATTATTACATCATGCATTATATACTATATATAAATATTCGTCAATGATAATAAATATATGTGCAAGTAATCGTGTTGTTGATTGTAATCAAATGTAACTTGTAACGCTATTAGTATTTTAATCTTCCTGAAAAATGTTGAAATGTTGATTCGACAGCAGAGAAGAATAGCAGAAAAAGAAAAGTAAAAGGAATCGCAAGTGTCGTATATCAATGATATTATCATAGGTCTATAACATTAAATTAAGATTCTTAAGAGATGAAAAAGGTTTAATAGTCGATTATACAGATATTTCGGATACACGATAAATGCGAGGTTTGTCAATGATCCGTGAAAATTGTTTGTTTGGAAATTTGTTTCCAAGGGATCGTTCACGGTTGTCCAATTTAACAAAATGGAACTCGTTGCATTTTATCGATCTAGAACGTCATGCGCAGATATTTTGACCTATATAATTTATATACCATACACAGTACAGATAAGTAGAAAATAAAATAATTGACACTCGCATATGCGTATCTCAGATAGTTACTACTTTAGTTAAATGATTTAATTTAATGGAAATCGCTTACCATAACGTCTCGTTTTTCCGCGTATAAAATCATTCGTACGATCACTAGAATCATGTTGGATTCGAGCGATGGGTCCATGTAAATTGCACTGACCTAGGATTAAAATACGTACGAAAATGTAACAGGGGTTAAAACAGTATTACAGCCTTACAAATAAATTATTATTCAAAACTCTCGTAAATACATCGTATCTTATATAATTTTCCTAAAAAATTAATTTTATTCGTTATATTTATCTTAGGAAATGTACGTTATTAATCTCAACAGCATTGGAAAACCAATTACCGAATGGCTAAAATTAATCGATTACAAAATTCCATTCCGGATAAATTATTCGCTGAACTTTTTAAAAGATACGTGTAAGCTTTGAACAGTGTAAACAGAAAATACAGAGCTTCCATCCGAATATACGATCGAGATGTTTGAAAGCAAGTAGCGTACCTTGAAAATACAGAGATACGCATAACTCTGCCCTATGTTTCCCGGTTGCTTGCGTACATATGTAGTTGGAGGTATTCTATATCTAAGTATAATAACAGAATTTCGTTTGGTATTACTTACGATGTTTAAAAGAGCCAAGATATATTGCTGTACTCGAAATCCATGAAAATCTACCACGGAGTAATCAGCAGCTATTCCAAGCTCTAGCCATCGTGGCGGCGAATCCTTAGCAGCTGGTCTTTTCTCTATGAAATGACTTATCTTAGAAATCGACTTATCTTCCACGAAATTAGAAAGCCTACTCGACTCGACTTGATAGCTTAAACGCATGATTATTAAAAGCATAAATTAATATCTACGAGCAAGTATTCGTGGAATAATTATTATGATATAAATAATTATTTCAAAAGTATAATTTCAAAAATATCAATTCGGTATCACCGTGAATTTCATCCTGCAAATTTCTTTAAAATTCTTGACAAATTTTGGTAAACGTATTCCTCCAGCAAATTTTTCTATTTTTCTATTTTTTTACATTAAATTAGGCAAGATAGATAAAGATTCGTGCAATGGACAATATACATATGTGTAATAGACAGGGAATAATAAAATAAATTAAAAACAGCGAAATATAGATGAACGTGTAGAAGATCAAGCGAGAGTGGAACGCAATAGGGAGAATACTTGTAAACCGAGTTTCTTTTAAGGCTGAAGATAAGCTATTCTTATATTACATGCTGTTATTATTACTTTTGTACACGATAGATTGGAATATCAGTACAATTTCTTTCTTTCAGTAATATTCGATGATTCGTTAATTTATTAACCGCTATATTGTACGTGGTAAGTAGAAAAGCAACGATTGTACAAGAATGGCATTTGGAAAAATATTTGACTTACTTGATAATCTGTTCCTTTGCCATTTAGGACCAGAGAAGTATCCAATTTCCTCGGGATTTGTTATTTTATATAGGTTGGGGTTGATAATCAATCTCGGATCCACTCGGATTGGTTATCACACCTTTTATTTTATCTCTTATACAAAACACCAAATCACACAGCAAACGTCTAAACTCTCCCAATGCGTCTTAGCAATTAAGGCGTGGTCGACTCCTATGACAAAAGAGCGTCGTTAGGAGTCGTACCAACATAACCCTAGTAACCTTTTAGTAACTAGTGGTCATACCAACTGAGCATTTCTCAACAGGATTTACGTCGATCGATAATTCTTCCACTATTGTATCGTTGTATTCTGTGGAGACATCGTCTTTTTCATCGTACAGAATCAATTTCTCAGCTTCTGGATATTCCACGTCGAAGACGTCACCGGAAAGATTATAAAATCCCTGAACATCGTGGCTTAAGGAATCGCGTTTGCTTCGTTTCGACTTTTTCTTAATTTCTTCAACTTCAAATTTATTCGATTTCCCTGTAACCGAATTTTCAACGTTTTACCACGTTTGCCTGTCTTATCTTCGCTATTCTCGTTACGGATAAAATGAAAAAATAGTTGCAAAATTTCTGAAATTGTAAATACGACCAGACTGGAACGTATCAACGACATATACGGTGTCACAAAATTGTGACAAGTCAATATTCCAGTTGTTAGTTTGTTGAATTTACGCCACCGCTGATTAAACGTATCACGCTTTAATAGAAAATTCAATTTCCCAGCGGGGAAAATGGAATTTTGCGCTAATTAAATTATTGCGCTTTTGTACAAAATTCCATTGTTTTCTGTTGCCCGTGAAAATGCAATTTTACGACGGACATTTCAGACAAATTTCCATCAGACGGCTTTCCATCCGTAAAAAAGAATGCTATCTATAAAAGTATGATACAGTGCACTTACTTGATTGCAATGATATCTCAACGATTATTAACAGATACCAAGATGTCTCGACAGTTGCAAAAATCTTTTATAAATAAATTACACGTGGCTCGCGAATCTGTTTCAACGTTGCTGGAAACTTTTTGCGTATATGATATACGAAGCATTTCGAAATGATCATTGCAGCACTGTAGCGAGACACGCCTAACTTGATCGTATCGATGAAATTTCAAACGGATTTGGAAGTGTGCGTAGAAGTTATATTTATCAGGGACACGTACTTTCCAAAAATCATCAAACTATTCGAACAGTCCATTATTATTTAGTATGTTAATAAGCCACGATGTAATACTCTTAAAGAGTTAGAAAGAATAAATTTTCGGAAAATGGAACAATTTGACTTTCAAATGGCTCGTACGTGATGTAATCATCTGTTTGATGAACTTTTAATTGCTATCGTAGATAGGATCGTAAAATACTACGAATGTTACAGACATTGTCGTGATTTTCCTATAAAGTAACACACGACGCGTAGTCCGTTTGATGTTCGATTTGCTTGGCTCTTGTAATCCAATTTCAATAAAATTGTACCAAATGCACGTGATATGAAAGAAAATATAAAATATACAAAATACTCTTTACTTCTCTTTTTTTTTTCTTTTCAATCATATCCTCAAAAATATGAATTTGCATCAAAATCTACAGTCTAATTAGAATATTAGAAAGAATATTCAGACAGACGATGTATATAAAGGAGATACAAATTACGACGATGAGAGAACTCGCAAGATATTTGTATCTGTGAAATTGCAACTGTTGCGTCGATAAATATCTACGCCGATTAAATTTTTGATACATTTCGGATTCTCATCAGAAAACCAGTAATAACATATTTCTATTTCGTAATATATTTCTGATATACAGAGGATGCTCTCAAAAATATATACACCCACTTTAATTAAATGGTATCGTGAAATTGCTGCATCGTATTATTACAATTTTTATACAAATCTTCCTTTCCTTCAATTTTGTGTACATTTCGGATGTATTCCTTTCTTTTAATCCTATTAATGGATCGATAGATTTAATTTTATAAAATTGATTTTTTGAATATTTATACATTCCATATCTTTTTAAGCACCACGTCACATGATTCTTTCGGTAGAAATAACTGCGTAAAATTACATTTTCTCTGTACCTGGGAGCTTTTGCGCGGTGAATTTTATACGATCGAAGCCCCTTTTTCGAGTGGCGTGGGTGCTTCGGCATGGGAAAGTGCCTCTCGTTAGCTGGCTGTTTCCATTTGTATAAAATCGTCGTTATTAGCGTCTTTATCACAACGAAACCATCCCATTACATCAGTGTATTTAAGGTTTCCCCACAGTTACCCCATCATTCGAGCAATCCACGTGCTTTACATAATTCTCAATATCACGTTTCCATTTTCTAACATCTGTGACTGTAGCTTTTCCAACGTCACGTACTCTTGATGAATTCTATCGCCGATTCTTACACCACCTCCCACGTTTTTAATTAAATTGTATTTTCTTTCTGTACGACTGGAACGTTGTTAGTTTCATACCAAATTCTTATTTATCGGAATTCTATTCTATTCTATTCGAACAGAGAAAAGAATGTGTAGATTTTTTAAAAAGAAACTGTTTTTTCGAGCTATCGCGGGGAGACGCGGTCGTTAGAATACGCGTCAACGGGAGTCGTAAATTCCCGTTACGATTAGAATGATCGACACCACGAATAGTTCGATCCCCGTATTTCGATTAAGATAATAGGGGTGATTCAGGTATGATAACACTGTGGTTCACAGAGTTAAAATATATATTTCCAACACTTAGTATACACGATTGAATAGATATAAACACTTAATAACTTATCACGCTGCAATAATATAGATATGAAAGTAACACGGTATGAGACTTAATGTTAGAAGTTAGATCTTTGACTGTGGTAGGAAATTCTGAGAGATATAGAAACGGTGAGAGTTATAGGGAATGCAGGAACTCTAGTCACCGTGAGAGACGATGGAAAACTCTGAAGCTTATTCTAATGTAAATACGGAGGAAAGCTTGGTATGGGTGTGCCCTTTGAACGAAGAACGCGGATTCGTTGCTTACATTTTTAGTTAGTAAAGTGAGGGCAACAATCCGCGATGTCGATTGGTTGGGACCAATGTTAGGAAGGAAGAGAGGAGGAAGAAACCTCCTACCAACTTGGGTCCTAGGCGACATTGTTTACAGGGAAACTCAGATTTTTCGTTAGGTATATCTCCGCTTTCTTCGTAATTCTGAAGAGCACGTAATAAACCCAAGGACCTTTCTAAAAACCGGCCGAAAACTCTTCTGGAATTAGAAAGTCTTTTCTGGCAAACAGATGTGCTTAGACCATGTGTGCGAACAATGCAGCTAGAATTGCAACTTTATAGTGGGTCCTTGGGCCTCTGGAGTGTTAGAAGGACGGCAGATAGACCGTTGGTTGGCAAGCCGCGCGGGATGGCGTGCAGATGTGTTGCGCGACAGAACAGAAACTTATCCGTCACTGAGAAATGTTAGGTTCGACTGATAAAACGTACAGACACCAGAGTATTCGTGGGAGCAGTCGAACATCAACGATTCTACGATCTCGGCATATTCCACCTCAAACGCGATTCCGTAAAATTCAAACTAATCGTCCAGCGAGCTGTTCCATGTTTTCCAAACTGAACAGATCGTGAGCATCGGCCAGCGATATGGGAAATGAAGATAATTTCCAATTGTTCGTAACATCTGACGATCATTCGACTTAAAACATAGTTCTCGCGGTCGCGGCAAACAAGTTACGCAGGCAATTTGTCAGCTGTCGAACGAGAGAGCTGGCTGGTTGTACTGCGTTGAAGCAGAGCGATTCGAAGAACGGCAGAGACGCGAAAGGGAAGCGTTCACCGAGAATACGTCCGTTTCGTCTTTCTCATTAGACGGTGGAAATGAATTGGCGATTTCACCATGAATACTACAAAGGAAGTTAACGCTGTAACTGGCGCGAGTTTCGCGTGAAACGTAGCCTTTGACGAGGTGAAAGCCGGTTTGTTTGCGCGTCTCGCCGAACAAATCCGATAACTAAAATTGTCTGACGAAATTGTTTTACACGAGCCGTGTTCTCGGTAACGCTAGCGGCTATTTAATCAAAATTGTCGGCCGCGTTTCTCGTTGGCCGTTCGATCAACCAACGTGTAATTAAAATGATAATCTTAATAGATCCTCATGGACATAGATAGCGAGGCTGGCAGTTGGCGAAGCGAGCTAAGCAAATAGCGAATTATATCGCGTGTTATAACTGGATCGTGGAAGTTTGCGCATATTTTTACACTGACAAATTAACCCTGCTGCTGATCCTCTAATATTTCTCGTTCGATCTCATCTATTACAAATAACAGATACGTAAGACAACATAGGAAAATATATAAGTAAATAGTATCGCGAATAATTACGAATAATTGCATTCATTTTCGTTAAAGGTAAATTATATTGTATTTACGTGCCAAGGATAGAACTGAAATTGCCGCTGATATTGATTTATTCTTGTTAAATTTCAATGTCAGAATAAAAAAGTTTAGCAGTTAGCGGTTGCGACCTCTTTGAAAAGCGTGTACCTAAAAGTGTGTCGCGAACAGTAAGCGATGGCGAGTATACTCGTCGAACACGGAATACGGGTGGCTGTTATAATATAGAATTAAGTTGTTACGAAACGACTGTTTTATTTTTCAATTTAGTACTGACGGGGCTCGTCGTAACGTAAAATACTGCCATCTCTTCGTGACGAGTATACTCGTGGAAAACAGCCAATTGGTTAAACCAGGACCAGATCACGATACCGTTTAAAGATGAAATTTGTAGAATGGCTAGAGTTAGAGAATATCGGAACTTTGTATTATTATAACGTTTACCATCGCTGCGCTCTCGATATTAACCCTTAACTGCTGCTCTGGGACTCCCAGACGATATAAACATCCGCGTAACTTCGCTCTCGAGCAACGCGTGATGTCAAGTGTCTTGGTAATTTTCAATTAAGTCGCCCCTTATGACTATAACTTATAACTTCTGATCTTTGTTCCGTATAGGAGTAATTGAGAACGTACAACTTTCCTTTCGCTTTGTTTCGTCTTGTCCATTATGGATGAAAATGCGATTATAGTTACGAAACGAATCATTCTTCGTTGATCGCGATACAATGGAAATGTTTACAGCGAACGTTCCCGAGTGCTTCGAATAAAGAAAGAACGATGCAATACGATACTCTTTGACTTATAAATAACTTTCCTTTGAGACCAATCGGTGGATCAATTTTCTGGCTCCGCAGACGCAATGTTACACGTAATCCTAGGAATCGTGAAGTTTTCAGTCTTTTCTAATATTATTTTTCAACTTGAAATTCAATCTATTGGACGTAGGAATATTTTTACTGTAAACTATTAGAAAAATGTCCATCGTATAATCGACGAGCATCGCGAGAGTAATATCCAGGCTTTAAATTCTAAAGGCTCGTTACCGTACAACTGTAGTAGGCAACGTCGTTGCTCTAAACACGTACGTAATTTTGTTCACATTGTATAACCGATAACTATTTTCTTTTTATTATTTCTTTTTATTCGAATGTCCTTCAGCTTTCGCTTTACCACCGTACATCATCCCTACGTCATGCACCGATACTATTTTTCTTTTACACTGTGACACTTACTTGTCTGCTTGACCATGCGATCCTGATCATCATGCAAATGGTCCAAGACTGTTGTCGTAATACTCTACGGAATAACTAAAATTGTTGTATCGTTCTAACACGTTATAGATTTTATTAAAGAGGAACGTTTACTCGATAGAAGACTCAGATTCATGAAATAAGACACCGGTTTTCCCTGACGCCACTTTACGATATAAATAATTAAACTTTTTCTCCCTCGTATATGGAAAGCTTAAAATACTTTTCCTGTATTATCTATGCCAAATCTCCTGTCAATTTCGTTACTAAAATAAATGTTACAGTTATCAGCAATAATCGCCTGCACTCGACTATACGTTTCTTTAATTAAAAATTTATCAAAGCGAAGTCTTCGATTCTTTAAATTCTGCAAAATTTGATAAAAACGCGCAATGACTCGAAACTTCCGACGAGTAATGTACGCGAAAGACTCTGTATACTCGTTAGGTCGTTCCACAAACGAGAAACAGATCGAACTGTTCGCGTTCGAGTCAAACGTAAAGGGAAAAGATTAAATTTCCTAACTTTCCGTCGATAGGATCTTCATCGACGTTTATGACAGTTGACTTCTCTTAATTAGCGAAGCTTCAAGCTTTCGATATTTCCAAGTTTCAATAATTCTCATAAGTTCGCTGTCGAGTGCCGAAGCGTGCAGACGTGCCTCTAGTGCCCAGTGAAGTTCGAAAACAACACGTGTCGCCCAACCGTCGAAAGTGAACACAACGTGCTCCTATCTTCCCAAGTGTTTCCTATCCGCCAGAGAGAAGAAAAGCCTACGCACCTAACCCCAACCCGATCCCTGCCGCATAGCCTCACGACTAGTTATTCATATTGAAATAGCTAGCTCGATGATGGCCCAACAATCACGACCAGGCTCGCCTGTCCAAACCTATCACTACCCCGCGCTACTCCCCCCGTGGCAGAAATTCTGCAGATCCCCCCGTGCCAACGACGCCAATAAGGCGAAAAAACGCAAAACCGAACCAGCAGATACAAACTCGAACGAACAGCCACCAACGCAAATTAACACCCACAACAGGTTCGCAATTTTGGAATCCACCAACGATGCCATGGAAACCGCAGGCTCACCACTTAACCACCACGCACAGAGACGCCCCCCTCCCCCACCAATATTTATTAACGATGTCATCGACATCCAGACAATGACCAAGTCCTTAGAGAGAGATATCTCCAAGGAGGACTATAACCTGAAGATAACCAACAATCAGGTAAAAATCCTGCCTACGAATCCAGAAGCTTACAGGAAGCTCACCAAGACACTCAGGGCCCTGAACGCCAACTTCCACACCTACCAACTCAAAGAAGAAAGACCTTTTCGGGTGGTGCTACGAAACATCCACCACTCCGCAGACATCGACGAACTAAAAATAGAACTATCGAAACTCGGCCACGAAGTCACCAATGTCAGCAACATAAGGCATAGAGTCACAAAAGACCCGCTATCCCTATTTTTCATTGATTTAAAACAGAAACCAAACAACAAGGAAATCTACAATATCAGTCGCATAATGAACGCCATCGTTAAATTCGAACCACCGCAAACCAAAAAGGAGATAGTCCAATGCAAAAGGTGCCAAAGATATGGGCACACACAGAAATACTGCAACCACACCTTCCGCTGCGTCAAATGTGCAGGTACACACCCCACCGACCAGTGCAGGAAATCACCGGAAACCCCAGCGAAGTGCATCCACTGTCAAGGTGATCATCCTGCCAACTACAAAGGCTGCTCAGCCTACAAAACTCTGTACTCAAGCAAATACCCCAAACTTAGAACAAAAGAGGAAAATTACCAAACACCCAGCTCGCCGAAATCCACCGTTATCCCAATCCCCCCAACCAATCAAACACCCAGCCCTATCAAACTCACCACTCCCTCAAACTCCTATGCCCAAGCGGTACAAGGCACTCAAAATACACCAAATAGCCACAGGGATCCTCCCCAAAATAGTGCCCCCACCTCACCTAACACAGACAACGTCTCTAGACTTGAAAAGCTAATAGAGAAACAATCAGAGCAAATAAACAATTTGCTATCGCTATTAACAATCATAATGGAAAAATTAATACGCCCAGACACAAAATAAAACCAAGACGCATAGCTCTGTGGAACGCCAATGGTCTAGCGCAACGCAAACTTGAGCTAGAACTCTTCCTAAAACACCAGCTAATCGACATAATGCTCATATCTGAAACCCACTTCACCGACAAAAACTACCTGAACATAAACGGATACAAGTTCTACCATACCCAACACCCCAGCGGAAAGGCCCACGGTGGCACCGGAATCATAATCAAATCAAACATTAAGCACTACGAACTTCCACCATTCCAGAAAGACTACCTCCAAGCAACAAACGTAGCAATAGAAGACTGTCATGGTACAATCACCACTTCAGCTGTATACTGCCCTCCCAGACATTCCATCGCCAAAGAAGACTTCGACTACTTCCTGGACACCCTGGGCAATAGATTCATAGCCGGAGGAGACTACAATGCTAAACACACCCAATGGGGTAGCAGACTGGTTACAGTAAGAGGCAAAAACCTCCTCAACAGCATAATAACCAACAACCTCAACTACCTTACCACATACGAACCCACACACTGGCCCACCGACACAAACAAAATACCCGATCTCCTTGATTTCTTCATAACCAAAAATATCTCGCCAAGACACGTCCAAATCAATTCCTCGGCCGATCTCTCCTCTGATCATTCCCCTGTGATAGTAACAGTCAGTTCAACCATCATCGAGAATACACCTAATGGCTCCATTCATAACCAACACACCAACTGGCAGCTCTTTAGAGAAGTCTTTACCCGCACAACTTCAGCCTCAACCTCACTAAAAACCAATGACGAAATCGAAGCAGCCACGGAATACCTAAATGCGAGCATAATAAACGCTATTCGCGTCTCCACACCGGCAAAAACGTCCATCAGCAATCACGAATACCCCCAGTACATATTAAAAAAAATAGCAGAAAAACGTAGACTAAGAAGGATATGGCAGACCCATAGAACACCGGAGGACAAACGCAAACTAAACAACGCAACTAGAAAACTATCCAAAACCATAAAGAACTACAATAACGACCGTTTTCACAAATATCTCGCCAGCCTGTCCCCCACAGCCGACTCAAACTACTCACTATGGAAAGCATCCAGGAAACTCACGCGCCCCCCACAAATAATACCTCCAATCCGCCGCCCGCAGGGTGGATGGGCGCGTAGCCCTATAGAAAAAGCCAACATATTTGCTGAACACCTGACTGAAGTATTCCAACCCCATTCCTCCATAGCTGCAGCGGACGTCACCGAATACCTGCACACTCCCTTCCAAATGTCCCCTCCTATTGAACCCTTCACTTCTGCAGAGATCATAGAAGCAATCAGTCGCCTAAACCCCAAGAAAGCAGCAGGTCACGACCTAATAGGAAATAAAGCAATCAAGGAACTCCCCATAAAAGGGATCGCACTCATCGCATCAATCTTCAACGCCATCCTCCGCCTAGAACACTTTCCTAAGGCGTGGAAAATCTCACTAATCACCCTCATCCCCAAACCCGGTAAACCAATATATGAAACCAGCTCCTATCGCCCAATCAGTCTCTTACCTACCCTGTCTAAACTATTCGAGAGGATGCTCACGAATCGTCTCCTTCCACTCCTAGAAGAATTGAAAACTCTCCCAGATCACCAATTCGGCTTCCGAAAACAACACTCAACAGTAGAGCAAATCCACCGCATAACCCACATGATCAGCCAAACCCTTGAAAAGAAAAAATACTGCTCAGCCGTATTCCTAGACATCCAACAGGCATTCGATAAAGTATGGCATGAAGGGCTACTCTACAAGCTTAAAAAAATCCTACCCCACCCATACTACTCCATCTTAAAATCCTACCTTACCAACAGACAATTCATAGTTAAATGTCTAGGCGCCACTTCCGCAACATTCCCAATAGAATCCGGCATACCGCAAGGTAGTGTCCTCGGACCCCTACTATTCTCCATCTACACTGCCGACTTACCCATATCAAACGAGGTAACAATAGCAACATTTGCCGACGACACAGCACTATTAGCTACCCACGCAGACCCGGCAATTGCCTCATCCACTCTCCAGCGAAGTCTCGACTCCATGGAAAAGTGGTTCCAAAAATGGGGTTTTAAAATAAACGAAAAAAAATCCTCCCATGTAACCTTCACGCTCCGAAAACAAACCTGCCCCCAGGTCACCATTAACAACACAATAATCCCAAGCAAGGACTCCGTAAGATACCTGGGCATGACCCTGGACAGGAGGCTAACTTGGAAAAATCATATCTCGGAAAAAACAAAGCAACTAAAGGAAAAACTAAGAAAATTTTATTGGCTCACGGGCCGACGCTCCAAACTAAACATACAGAACAAAATAACCCTCTACAAAGCCGTAATAAAACCTGTCTGGACCTACGGAATCCAACTATGGGGAACAGCAAGTAACTCCAACATTGAAATACTCCAACGCTTCCAATCGAAAACGCTAAGATCCCTATTAAATGCACCCTGGTATGTTACCAATGAAACAATCCACCGAGACCTCAAGATACCTACAGTCAAAGAAGAAATACACAAGTCCAGAAGCAGATATAGCACAAGAGGCAACAACCACCACAACCCACTAGTCACCCAACTACTGGACACGACGGACCAGATCCGCAGACTAAAAAGAAAATACCCACTAGATTAAACCCTTAGTCCTACTAGAATCAACAATATAAAGCTATTATAATCCATGTCATTGTATCACGCCAAATTAAGTTACTGAAAATTCTCAACGAGAATTGATTGTAAATATTCTAATAAATAAAAAAAAAAAAAAAAAAAAAAAAAAAAAATAATTCTCATTCTCCGTTCGCCTTTCAATGACCGTTATTAGCGTGAGCGTGTGTCAATAATCAAAGCGAACGATGCTCTTTTGAACCTTCCTTTCCTCTTCCATTCGTCTTCCTTTTCAGAACGGAATAATGGCTAGATCTACTTTACTCGTTGCGCTGATTTAACGAGTGCGTGTTTATTCTCTCTTTATTCTTCGTCTGCTTCTGCCCTCGCGTCTGTTGAACATCGATTCGATTGCTGAACTCGACTGTGTGATTCTCCTATCAGGAACGACATTTACGTCGGAATATACATGTTACGGTCGTTCTTTAAAATTCTTCTAAATTAAAAGTTCCTTAAAACTCTCCTAGCTGCAAAGTTCTTCTCCTGAAAGAGTCGCGGTAAACGTGGATATCTGACGTTACGCGTTCGTTAACGAGCATCTCTTATGTCAAATATTACAAAGCAACGATTTACCCAAAATATAGAAATATCTTCCGAAATAGCGGACTCATCGTTAGATTATTAGATCGCGGATGTTCGTGCATTTGTGGGAATTTTAAAAATGCAAAAGTCCATGAAACGTTTAGGAAACGTAGAGGATGAAATAAATCTCTATCCGTTTCGGTTTATTCAGTCGTATTCGTGAAAGTAGCAAACTGCACGAACATACGTATATTATTATTATTATATCTTGTTTTTGCGAAAAGCATTTCTCTTGCAAGCATTTGCCTTTTATATTTCTTACTTTTGGCGTTCCGCGTACTTATAGGAAATTGCAGCTTAATCGTTGCAATAAAACTTATCGCTTTCTATTTTCCGTTTCTGCACATCTTCGTAAATTTATCGTATTAGCGACGTGAAGTATAACGGACGATTGATCGTAAATTGAAATCACAAATTCCCCATCGACCATTTCACAACAGACTGCCGCAGTTGCATGTTTTATAGGGGTGAATAGCCGCAGAGAAATCGATTCCAGTTCTACAAGGGACAAGTGTTATTGCTTTCATTTGAGCGCTCTGCCTAAGTATATTGTTCGTGGATTTACTGCAACAATGTTTGGGATTCTAAATTGCAACCTCCCAAGAGAAAACTTCGAAATGCTCTAAATATCGTATCGGCTACTTTCACGTAATGATATATTTGTTTTTTGACAAATAAATAAAGAAAAGAAAAGAAGAGTAAAATACACATCGAGAGTATTTTACCTGGAATACGTATTCAAGGATTATTTGCAGATTTTTCAGACCAAAGATACTTTTGTAAAGTGTATAATCATTTATCTGGAAAGTATTAAAAGTACTTCGTTTCTAGTAGGATTATATAATATCAATATCGTATTTAGGAAGTTGTGAAATTGCGAACTTATTAATAGGAAACACCATATAGATACAGAGAATGAAATTACTGATCGATACGGAGGATATTAATTCATTTAATATCTTGGCGATAGCAGATGATCGCTTTGCAATTAATCAGTACTCTGCAATTTATAATTGGATATAATGCAGTTAATTATTTAAATCAATTGTTACGTGTATAAAGATTGATAGCAGGCATTTATAACTTTTCTGCGATTTTCACATTAAGCATGATGAAGCAGTTGAATGATTAATTGATTCTCTTTAACATAGCCATGAGGGAGACGAATTTTTTTAAAAAGAAATATTCTCTTACCAACTACCGTCGGCAAAATACCGAGCGTAGGATTAAACTGTTAGTTGTGAAAACTATTAATATTAAATTAACGTTCGTTGGGACGATATTCGTTGGAATTATATTTTCAAAGTCTCATCTTTATGTATACTACCTGAAGTATAATATTTCTGCAAATAGTGAAATATAAAATAGTGAAATGACGATGTTACAGTAAAAATTGTTTTATCGTACAAAATTGAATATCTTTGTGTATTTGCTACGATATAATTATTAAAAAGAAGAAGAAACTTTCGATCATGAGAAAGATGGAATATAAGGAAATATATTCAGACATTGAATAAAAATTTTTATTTTCATTTCGGAGGATGGAACGAACACGAAATATGCAGCAAATTTTGCGAATATTTCAAAATGAAGGAACTGCGCAAATATAAATATTTGCAAGTTAATTGCACTTAATATGGAACACCTGACTTTAAAAGCTTCCCAAAAACAGAAACATGCTTTTCTTTTCAATTGCTTTCGAGAAATTAATAAGTCCTTTCTGTGTCGCTTTATAAATTCTTTTAACATCGATATTACGTTTTTTCCTAATATTAAATTCTAACAATTTCTTACAATTTTTCAGCTGAAAGTTGTATTAAAATAATTTTGGCAACTGCTGAAAATTGTTGAAATTGTTGCACCAAGAGCGTAATTTCTGGGAAAAAAGGGTCGATGAGAACTCAAATCCTTCCGGGACTGTTTTACTCGCTCTATTAAACAAACATGTTTAATGATAAATCATGCAAAAAGTAATATTTTTTACGTTCATTATTTAACACGACTCTCAGAAAAATTTTATAGGCTGTCAAACGTAACAATCAACTGCATTCGATCAACATGCTTTCATTTTTAAGGAAATATTTCATTTATTATTTGCGTTATTACTTTAATAAACGTTTGCTATACCGTTAACGTTCATATCTATAAACCAACGTTTACTTACAGCTTTACCCTTACATAACGTCAATCTTCGAAAGAATTACGGATTTTTATTATACAATATATTAATCTTAGTTATTATAACGTTAAGTTATTAGCAAAATTACAAGATTGAAGTTACCAGAAGAAAAAAAGCGAGGTGTTCGTTTCCTCTTTTACAAATATAGAAGAGGAAGGTTGCTTAAGAATGATTAAAACGTAAAATGAAATTCTAATTAAATAAACGCCGTATTACCATTTTTCTACTATAGTTTCGAGTAAATTCCGCGCACTAATCGTATTTCTCTACGGCACAATAATAACATTCTGTTAATCAGTCTTTGAAATGTCACCGCAAATGTTCCATGTGCAACGTGACGTGTATTCCGTGATAATTTTCTTAAACTATATGAAGTTAATGTAAATTCGAGCTATCGCGGGGAGACGCGGTCGTTAGAATACGCGTCAACGAGAGTCGTAAATTCCCGTTACGATTAGAATAATCGACACCACGAATAGTTCGATCCCCGTATTTCGGTTAGGATAATCGGGGTGGTTGATGCGGTATAACACTGAGAGTCACAGAATTATAATAATATATATTTCCAACAATTAGTCTACACGATTGAAAAGATATAAACAATTAACAACTTTATCGCACGCAGATAATATAGATGTATACAATATAGAGCAAGGCTCTTACAATTGAGCTTAGTCTCTTGGTGGACGTAGCACGATATTATACTTAATAAAATAAGCGAATGTTTGGCTATGTCGCGGATCGACTTGAATTGGCGTTCAGAATTTGACTCAAAGTGTAACGTTCGACGTTACAAGTGTAACGTCACAAGGAACTGATCGACTTTTGATGATTTCTTTGTCTCATCTTTAAGACGACCCCCACTATACTTAGGTCACGCCACCGTTCGCGCCTATGATCACGTATGTCTGTTCTTGCGTGGAAAACGTAACGGACCAAATTCGACGTTTCGAGAACTCGCTGCTTGGCGACAGCTATGCGCTCGTCGATACATTGTATATGATCCGGCGGTCAGATAAGACGATCTGACTGAGACATTGTAGGGCCGCGAGTGACGGTTAGAAAATACAGCCTGTGTTAAGCCTCGTGGCGTAACATTAACGTTTATAACATTCTATAAAGTAATAAGCAAACTAAATGAATAGCCTTCATCACGCTGTATATCCTGTTTGCATATTTAATATTAATATCAAAGCTTCCATGCAAAAAGATGTTGTATTTTGCAAGCGTATTTTATTACCGAGTGCATAATAATTCATTAACAATCCCCACGATTTATCGTCACAGTACGAAAGTACGTTCAATAATTTACATTCTGTTTTTAAACAGCCTGTTGTAGCTATACTTTGTTTTCACGTATTTCAAGTAAACATATCATCGATAAATACACCAGTACAAACGCTATTATATCGATGCAAACGTTAAAACATTTTCATCATGCTGAAATGTATTTGGTACATCAATTTTAGCGAATTCAATTAATGTATGACGAATGTTAAGCATTTACTTTGATTCGTTGAGTTTTAAGAATGAAATTAATTAAAATTTCCTTCAATCAAGGAAGATGTAATTTTAACAGAAAATTCCATTAAATTTCTATAAGTATTTCTGTAGTATCGGAAAAAGGATAGGATTAGGATGATTTAGATTTGTAAAATTCTCCTAATACTATTTATTAAGATAAATAAAAATAACAGAGATTAAATGGACAGAGAACGATAAATGTTCAAATTGAACTAAAACACAAAAGTCTTATTCCGTTCAAATCACTCTCGCAACTCTATAACTAACAACTCGATCTCTCTACAACGCTAGCAACTCTACAACTCTCGTCTTCGGCATCTGCACTCGCACGCTCTCGCTTCTCAACTCATACTGCACGCCTTTTGAATTCGTTCTCGCTGGCGTCTCAACTAACACTACCCTTAGCGTCTCTTTGTCTTTTCTCGTCCGATCGAACACGTGTCCCGAAACCCCGTGGCCAGAGTCACGCAGGCTCTTTCCACAAAACTGTCCACTTGAAAGGACCGACGACACATTGATGTACTCGACAGCGCCACGGCTCTCGCCACTTTGTATACGGTTCGGCCGATATCTTGGGCCTTTTGCCCACGATACTACATTTCTAATGGTTACTCTTATCCCTATAGATAAAAATTAAAAAGCAAACTATCCTATAAAAATTAACAGATAAGATTATTTTTTCCTGTTAATTTCTATGCCATAATTGCCTCTTCGATTCCCTATTTCTCTACGATTTATTCGTCTCGTACACAATTTTAACGTAATATTTGTAACAACAGACAGAGATACTTAGTTAGATTTAACACGATTCTTTTTTTTCGCTTTTGTTAACAAATTATTCGCAGACCGCAGCTCCTCCTTCGATAAATTTTAATTCTCATTACGTGTACGTACATAAAACGTAGCGAGTACGAAACAATCACAGAATAACGTGATCTTCGATGAGATGCGATGTTTTAATAAGTTCTGATAATAGATGCATCATTAAATATGTAATTGGAAATGGTTGTTAATCGCGAGCATTAAATAATAATGTAATTTGAAAATAAATTAAATTCGATATATTTATACCGAATATATTAAAGACGTTTTAACATCGACATATTCAACATTTACTACTATTTTCCAGGCACAATATCTTCTTGTCGTTACGTATTTGAAACCTCCATAATATCTGAATTTATTTTAGCGGACACAGCAGTATGTAAAAGTTACATTAATAAAAAAAAAAAAAAAAACAACAAATCGCGCTTATCTTTGTTAACTTACAAGATACGTATTATTAAATATCCAAAGAACAATTCTAAACAATTTTGCAGAAATAACATTCCAAACAAATATAATACTTATTAATTGATATATTAAATTCGTCGGATGCAATTTTTTAATCGCACATGAAACAAACGTATATTTCTCATTTCGTTGAATTGTTTTCTACATTTAAATTATTCCTGGATAGATGAGAATTATACGAAACTCACGAAATAAGGAAATAAGCAAAATAAAAAGAAAAAAAGAAGAAAAAAGAGAAGAAACTGGTAGATTTCACTTATCGTTAAACTTATATTCTTAAACCAAGTTAAACTTAGTTCGCCATCTTCGTGATATCACGCAATTCAACAAACTGTCAGATGCAAATACAACGTTAACATAGAATTGTAACGATAAAAGTTATATTCGAAGTTATGGTAATCTCATCTGCTATGACTCATCATTGTGCAACTGTAACTTATACCATTAACAAATCTGTATTTTCAGCCACGTTTCTAACTATAATCGTACATTCCATGTACATAAGTAATGTCCACATTGAGGAACGTATAACGCTTAGTTAATAAATTCGAAACCACATCGTTCGCGTGTAGTCCACGTGAACTATATTTGAATTGTGTTAAAATGGCAATTTGTAAATTTTATACGTCATATCGAAGGGATTAAGGATATTGAAGGAGAATACATAAATATTCGAGTCGCGTACATAAGTCTTAATATTACGAGCATAAATCTCCAAAATCTTCCGAATCTCCGTCGTATCTCAGCCACGTGAAATTATTTTTCATAATCTTAGTACGTTATTGATCTACGATATAGTAAAAGTTCTATACAATAAGTAATAAGCTTTATACAATAGCTCGTGGTTGATAACTCCGCTAAAGACGTTAAATACAATTTATGGCAACAAAATTTTATCCTATTTTAACAGTTCGTGGAAATAAAAATCGACGGACTTATGCAACCTCCAGTTGGCGAACAAATTAACGCAAGTTCCCAACGAATGAAACGCGAATAATGAAATTACACGAATACCGAGGAACGAACTTTAAAATTCCTCGTATCGATCGAATCGACTGTTATTCATTGAATTTCCCAGGATCGCTAAAATAGGCTAAATCTCACGGGCCAAGGAATTTCCGACGATATGAAGGAATTAGGTAACGTTGTCGGAGAAGAGTGCGCGAATGTAATACAATACCTTGGAAAAGTAAAACGTTTCTTTTAATAATGTAAATGGGCTGAAAAATATTGCGGCAGAAGCGAGCAATTACTGATTCTACGTGAAAAACCGAGTGGAAAATGTGGAATAAAATTTGTAAAAATTTCAGTACACCGGTTAAATCCTCAATTTCGATCCTCGGATGAAAAAAAATTAATTGTAATAAATCATACCAGGTGTTTTTCCTATCTTTCTTATCTTTCACGTAGAATCACACTCTGTGTTTCTATTCGATCTATTGGCCAAAATCTATAAAATTCACGTGGCGATCAACGTATCGATGCATTCTGTCAATTAAAAAAAGAAGATATAGCTTAACGTAGAATAATCTTTTTTATTGCGATAGTGATGGAAATTTCATTATCGAGATTAATCGTGACCTTGTTGAAAGTCTGATCGGCGCTATAACGAAAGAGTAGTTAGGCGAGCGGAATCACGGCGTGGAATGGAAAAGCGTGAGAAAGTAGTCTCATAATGTAATTAATGATCGAGGAATCGAAATTCTGTCGTATTTTACAGCGAGGATAAGAACTACTCAAGCGACAATCGAATGTCACTTAAGCGCTCTGGAGATGGAATCAATTAGTACTTGAGTGGCGTTAATTCTTGCGCGAAGATAAATTCTCGCAAACTATTCGAAAAATAAGGATTAAAAGGTTTTTACATAGGGAAGCGTAGGATTGAAGCTTAGGATTTAATTTTGACGCGAATAAATGAAAGTTTAAGAATCGAGATTTAATTGAAATAAAAGTAGGATCGTTAAATTAAAAAACGTGAATAATTCTCAATTTTTGTCGCATATGAAGTATAGACACAAGTCTTTCAAATAATAAAATATTTAACCAACGTTAAATATTTAACTATAACGTGAAAGTAATATAAATGTAAATGAATATCGAACATTCTGAATTATAACACCAATTAATCGCATGCTAATTAATATTTACGAATCATAAGCGAAACACGATGGAAAATCGAAATTCGATATATATATTTCGAACCGTAAAAATAAGATCAGTAGAATGAACATGAGTTGGTGTACACTAGTTTTTTATTAAATGAAAAATAATTGATACGAATAGTAATAATAATAGAATATTTCTTAATTAACTTTTTCATTAATAGATATTATGTTTACATATATACAAATAAATATAATTTTCTACAAATAATATATATGTTATCAATTTAGGATATGAGTATAAAATTTCTCACCATGTCACAAATTTTCCCGAACGTTATTTTTCGCATTTGAACTTGCAGTTGGATACTACGACTATATTTCTTATATTTGTTTACAAGTTTAATAAAACTATTTTACGCTATGGCTTCGCTTGTTACTTACGGCTTCTTCAAACCAAACGATTAAGAGATGGAATAAAGCTGAAATTACGTGATATAATATGCGCGTATACTTCGTGTGCCTGACATTACGAGCATCACACTACTTACAAAGGAGATTTTATCTTGTATAAATCATACTTTTACTTTAGCAGCATGATAAATTTTATCCGATTACTTGAAAGCTGTTTGTATTCCGAGTTATTAAGCATCGTTATAACAACGAATGGTGTTGATAATTCTCTAATTTATTTAAATTTCCAAATTAACATAAAGTGTTACGTAATTATTTTATAAATGTCTTAAAACGTTATGAATATTAGTTTATATGAAATCTTCCCTTAGAGAACGTGGGCGGATGAATATTAAACTTTGATGGAACGCATCTAACGATGAAATATTACATATCTATGAAATTCATCTAAATGATTAAATATCAGATATCTATGGTATTCATCAAACGATTAAATATCAAATAATATAAAAAAAATATAAAATAACAGTTAGCAACATTTCGATATTATGGATTAATTGAATTAACTTTTAAATCGAAACACAAACGTGTTAACTACAACCTGCGGATTAAAGCGATTACAACTTTTTCCTTTTTTTTTACTTTTTTTTTTTTTTGATAGGAAAACTTCAACCAATACTTTTGTGTAAGCCTGTGAGGTAAGCCTCGACTTCTAAACTAACTTCGTAAGCTATAGAACTAAAAGAGCATAATCGTAATGTGATACGAATAGTCGGAAGAAATTTAACATTTATTTAAAAACTATATATATTTATTTAAAAACCGCTATATTACAAAGTCTTTAACTATATTTTTATGAATCTGTATAATTTTTTAGAATTTTAAAAGGATACATATATATATGCAAGATCCCTAGATTTCATGTAGGATAGGGATTCTTTTTGTTTCGCGGGTAGCACGACAGGCTGTGTTTCACGGACAGACCGATCTTCCCTTGTTTTACGGACGACCATTTTAAGAAGCACTTTTTTCCCGAACGGACGGATAGAGAGTTACATTAGAGACAAACAAGGTTATGGAATAGTTATTTAAGATTTTAAAGACTGAAGAAGAAAGATCGGTAGCTCAGGACGTTGAAAATCGATTCTCAATTTTCAGGTAAACATTGTACTAAAGACTTGTTATTTCCCGTTTATATAATTATTGTTATTTATTGTTATAAACGCATATTAATTGTCGTTTATTTTTGTATTTTATTATTTACTTCATAATAAAAACTCGATTTTCAGACTACAGAATCGATCCCTGAATTATCACCAAATTACCATCTTACAAATCGATTTTCACTACGCCATGCCGTTAGAAGTGAAGCTACGTATCGCCGTGAACGAGAACGCAAGAGGGAGAAAATAGAATGCATAAGAATCCATAAGAAAACCAGAAGATGAAGTATGTGATGTCTTTCCTCCAGAATATCAAGCAAGAGATCATCGTCCGCGGTTATTCAGTTTATCGATAGTGAAGAAAGCCGCAAACAACTTAACCAAGGTAAGCCATTACAGAAACATTGCACTCACGATGGATGACGCAACGGCAGCGTCATACATCGGTACAAGTTTAAACTTCGTGTTTCGAGATATTTACTTAGAAGAATCGGAGATCATCCCCACAAGGAAAATAAAGACCGAAATCGAAAAGCCCAATCTTCAAACAGAAACATTATTAGAAATCTTCCAGAAACAAAACATGCATGAGAGAGAAGGCACAGACTTTGTCATAAAACAATTTGATGGAACGCAAAAAGCCACAGATTGGAGTATGAAATATTCATATTTCACATACGCATCCCTTCCATACTCTAATATGAGTATGAAACCGAATACGAAAAATACGAAATCCAAACTGATGAAAAAAGGATCAAGAATTTGAAGAAATATCTGGGAAAAACAGCATCAGAATGGTACCAGACAAATCTGCCAAAGGATGAAGAATACAACTGGGAAAATTGGAAGGTGGCAGTTCAAAAAGCTTCTGGCAATAAAGGTTGGTCTGCGATACGCTTATAACTTTAAATACATTTCAGGTTCATTCACTGAATATGCCATAAAAAAGGAATGATTAATATTGGAAGTAAGGAGGAAGACTTCTGAAGAGACAGGGATAAATCTAATTGTTATTGGATTACCCATACACATTCAAGATAAAATCGATAAAGAAACAGTACAATCAACAAATGGCTTAATCGGATTCTTGGGGCAATATCAGACGAAGGGAAGAAAAACACAAGGGAGTAACGCAAGATTGGACAGAAAGCCAGAGCCACTGCCCAAGAAACAACCTTGTATGATTTATGAAGCACTGAATTTCCCAGGTCGATTTCACCCAATAACAACTCACCAAAGAAATACATGCACATACTCATCGATCATTTTTCAAGGGCTGTTTTTATGTCCACATCGAAAACACAACACACAGAAGATATCATAAAACTTATAGACTCGACAGGAGAAACTGATTGCATAAAAATTATCCTTGCAGACCGATACCCAGTAATGACATCCAAAGAAATTCAAGAGTATACGAGGAAAAGGAACATTAAATTAATTTTCACCTCGACAGACTGCCCATCCTCCAATGGACTGAACAAAAGGGTAAATCAAACATTAGTAAACAGGATCAGATGTAATTCAGACAAAAATAAGAGAAACTGGACAAAAATCACAGAAGAAAGCGTAGAAGAAAACAATAACACCAGACACAGTGTAACGGGGTTTGCCCCAAATCATTTACTGAATGGAAAAATGATTGAAATCGTCCCTAAGGAAATAATGGAGAATAAGATAAACCTAAAAAGAGACAGAGAAGAAGCATTCAAAAACTCAACAAGAAATTTCGAAATTAACAAACAAAAATACGATAAAAAAAGAAGAGAACACGAATTTAAAATCGGTGATATGGTCTTCACCCATAACGGAAAAAAAATGAATAGAAATAAGCTGGAAGAAATTAGGAAAGGACCTTTCATAATTCTAAGAAGGATTTCAAACTCCATATATGAAGTAGATAACGGTAATCGGGGATCTGAAGGGAATCTGTTCCACTCCCCATTCGAGGGGCGGTATAAACTCCCTAGAGTTCATGTAGGATAGGGATTCTTTTTGTTTTACGGGTAGCACGACAGGCTGTGTTTCACGGACAGACCTTCTTTTGTTTTATGGACGACCATTTTAAGAAGCAAATTTTTCGCGAACGGACGGACAGAGAGTTACATTAGAGACAGACAAGGTTACAGAATAGTTATTTAAAATTTTAAAGACTGAAGAAGAAAGATCGGTAGCTCAGGACGTTGAAAATCGATTCTCGATTTTCAGGTAAACATTGTACTAAAGACTTTTTATTTCCCGTTTATATAATTATTATTTATTGTTATAGACGCATATTAATTGTTGTTTATTTTTGTATTTTATCATTTACTCCATAATAAAAACTCGATTTTCAGACTACAGAATAGATCCCTGAATTATCCCCGGATTACGATCTTATATATATGTACATATTTGTATATTTATATATATATACAAATATATATATATATATATATATATATATATATATATAGAGAGAGAGAGAGAATGTTACAAGGAAGTAATCTAAAACTTCGTAAATTTGTAGTACATGTTTAATGAGAGAAGTATAAAATATCTGATAAGCGTAGATCCAAAAATTAATCCTATTTATTTGATATACCGTACTTTTTATTTAACATTTAAATCGAACGTTTAAATCGAACCCTCGATAGAATAGATAGAATAAACGTGTCCAATAAAATAATCTCCTCCATCATCTGATTTGAATTCAACGAATTTTTTTTATGAATACACATAGAGAGAAATCTACCTATTGTGGACACACGTACAAATCAATAAATAATGCATGTCGTGCAATATCGGCTACAGAAGGAATAAATAGAGAATTATGTGTTATCCATAGATGGCAGTTATACAGTGACTACGAAAGGTATTTAAATAATATGAATATAAATACATGATACATGTATTAAACTTGGTATTATTTAATGGTACTTTCATACGATTATAAGGATTTGATTTGAAATATAAAAGCTGATAGGAAAACGGTTCATTGGAAAATATGGACACGCGCAAATATTTTCTCGTGCCCGCAGTATATTAAAACAGAAAGTCAAATGAAATATTTCTTATCAATGGCGAAGGATATTTTTCTCTTCTTCTTGACCCAGCAATTGGATTTCATCAATATTATATAACGTTGATTAAAATTTCCTTTTCTCTCGAGTGAGTACTATAAGATCACAAAATGACATAGATCTTTTCTTTGCAACTTGCTGAATATAAAACTGCGTCCTTTTACAGGCAACCATGTATATTCCAAGCGTGATGAAGGGATTAGATCATCGTATCGTAAATTATGCTTACTTCCAACCCCAAAGGCAGACTTTCTATGTGCTTGTCTCTTTGCTTCGAGGGCCAGCGAACTCTTCACTCTATATGACAGAAACAGCCTAG
The DNA here is from genome assembly GCF_024516045.1 of Bombus affinis. NCBI lineage: Eukaryota > Metazoa > Arthropoda > Insecta > Hymenoptera > Apidae > Bombus > Bombus affinis. Next base: position 15,993,879 of record NC_066346.1, on the reverse strand, counting down.
AATCCAGGGGGAAATTTGAAAGTCAATCAAGGAAAGAACTGCAAGGTGGACAGAGCAAGGTCTCGTAGAAATGTATGTGAGATTCGTTTCTCGCAAATTACGAGATACGGAAACGTTTAAAGTCATCTACAGGCGGAAATCTGTTCAAGACAGTCGCGGTAATATTTCGACGTTATATTTCATACGTTAAGCCAGCTATTATTTAAATATGTTCTTTGAAATTAAGTAAAATCAAAGTAGCTGAAAAAGTACAGCTGATAAAATTACGTTCAAAACGTGAATGAACAATAATTTTTACTTTCGTTACGCTATTGTTATCGATTATCCATTATTTCTTATGGCAAGAAATGGGAACGTGCTTAATTTACGATAAAAACGAGAAACAATACGTAAAATATTTTTCACGATAAATTATTTTCATATTGTTTGAAATAATTTTACGCTTCCGCGATATAAGTGGCGAATGTAATTGAACAAGAATCATTTTTGATAAATGTAACAGATATATACCGTATATATATGCAAAATATATTATAACGTTTTAATTCATAAAGTTACGTAAAATTATTGGAAATCTATGTACGTAGGTATGTTTAAATATTTCATTCATGTTTTTATTCCATTGAATTGCAAGTTATATAAAATCATTTCATTAATAGTATAGTTCAATGATATAAGAATTGCGAATTAAGAATATTGTTTATTAGTGATATAAATAATTAAATTAGTAATAATGTATACTTAACACGTTCTTGTATTTTGTTATTAAGGTAGAGTTAAATGGTTAAAGAATTAAAATTATTTCGCTCTTCTTTCAAAATTATTTCAATCTCAATCTCATGTTTTAGAAGGGAAAACTATAATTTTTGTTCTTAAAACATATCATCCCCTAATAGTCTGCGTTCGAATCATGATTATTCTAAAAACCACTATGATTGTGTTATTGAAACAACGTCATCAACTAGTTTCTTAAAGTACGTAGATGCTATTGAAACAAACTACGTACATGCATAGTAAGTTTATATGAATATTAAACATAAGAAACTTCGTTTGACTTGATTTGGCTGAAATCAGCTTGTCGAAGTGCATCATAGAAATAAGTCACGTCGATAAAAGTTGTAGCGCAATATCTATTAGACTGTCATTAAAGTCATCGTTGGTACATTAATAGATGGTATCATACAGTTAAACGACATGTCATAATATTCTTTCATCTAAACCATAGTAGCAACAGACTGTTTCCTACAGACTAGAGGTATTTCATGGGACGATCATATAAATTCTTAAATACAATAATGTATAATACACATACGTACATACATGAACCAAGTCTGTAAGCATAATCTATAGACTATAATAAATACGTGAAACATTTTGAATTCTGTATTAGATTTGAAGAAATCTCGAATAAATCAAAAGATATTAAATACTACAAAACTGTGAGCATTATTAAGGATTAGGATGTGATTTTTTGAAAGATATAAATATAATTTATGAATAGTTTCAAAGATGAAGGTGAAAGAAATCTGTAACAAGAATTAGTCCCTTAAGGAAACGTTAATTACTTTGTTACTGTAGAAACACTTGTGGATTCTTCGTTATAAAACTAACAATTATCTTTTATCTAAAGGATATGTTATAATACAAAGATCCTTAAAATTATTCGATGGAATATCCTATTGATATTAATGCTGATTACCTACTTTTTAACCTATCATTTACAAAGAACAGTTTATTTATCGAAGCTATAAACTTTTTTGCCCGCTTCAGAGCTTTCATCGACGATTTATGACGTACATGGTGCAATAATGCCTAATGCGATTCTCTTTAATATCCCATATTGCATACATTCTCGTACCGATTACACAAATTGTTTGAATTCAAGAAACATGCGATCACTATACCGGTATAAATTTGTTATTTACTTGATCTGAAATATCCTTTCAAGTTTGAAGTGAAATTGAAATTCTTTCAAATAATCTTTGACTTAAAGATGTTATTTATAGTTTCGCGTTTATCGATATTGATTCCCTAAATTTAACTGATTTTAGATGTATATTTATTTTACGATTTAAGCATTACATGTTAGTTTAAGTATCATTTACATACCAGCTACTTGAAATCCATTTAATTTCATGTAACTTAACTAATTACAGAACAAGGTTTAACTTTTACGTTAACTAAGCTCAAAATGTCCATGAAGCATGATTTGTTTCTGGAAATTCATTTAACTATTTTAACTAACGAAATGTATAACGAAAATTATCGATTTTCAGAACTTTATAATATAATGGAATCGTTTTACATATTTGCGGACAAACAACACAACACAGTTTTCGTTTATGAATACGAAATAAAAAATTTAAATAAAAATTATATTAATCCTTTCGGTGCGAGTTGTTTTTTAACATCGATGGTACGTATAAAGCAGTAAAGCATGTGCGTGACCTGAATACATTTCCGGTCTTTTTATAACGATTGTGAACAAATAATGTAAAACTATAACTTCAAAACTATAACGTATGTTTCCAGATAAAGAAAATAATCACAGACTTCGCTGGATGCATAAGCATTCATAGACAACATCAATGGAATTTTTTCTGATGAATATGTACTTCTCCTGTAGGAAAGTATGAGATGACTCGTTTGTTTGTAAGAAATGTTCAAGAGCAGTTATGAAATCATTTACGGATTTCACTACGTTTTACATATTCGAAACCTTCCATGTTTGCATTTCTTTTCTGTCTCCCCCTTCTCGTGAATACTTAAATACATGATTTTTTCAAAACTTCACAAAAATAATCGTAAGAATCTGTTCTATTTTTTCTCGTATATTTCCTTGTTTGGAAAAAGGAATAGTTTATGACTTGTAATTTGTAAAATTACGCTAATAATATCAGTTTACTTGTACAAGATGGCCACCATACACATATTTGTCACATTAGAAAATATAGACCTAACCAAACAGGAATATTACACATTACAAGTTAACGTACATATATATGTAGTATCTATTTACAAGTATCGCAGATTACCTCTTGAAAAGTAAGAAAACATAAAGACTAAAGTAAAGTTGTAAATCTAAACTACAGTTCAAGTTATACAAGGCATGCAAAGCTTCTCTTGAAACGTTAGGTGCGTACTTCGATATACAATATAAAGAAACATAGCCCGCGAGAAAAGCTATATAGTACATGCCATACAGATCCCTCGCCATAACTTTGTCAATATGCGCAACGAAATCGGTAATTCTCGCGCCACCAATCAAACGCCGTTTCTCTCGCTTTGGATAATTGAATTAAATCCAGATCGTCCATGTTTACAGCGAAGCAACACGTGATACCGCCAAAAGTGCTTTCCACCCCCTCACATAACTGACATCGGCCGTCCGTGGATCCAACGGAAGGATTTTGAACGTTGGAGAATGCGTAACGCTGATTGGCTATTGAGCTCGAGGGTCGATCGTAGAAGGGGACGCCGGGTCGCAACGAGCCTCACAGTACCACTTCGACTGTGAACGCGATAGGAATTGGATCGTCTATTTTACAAAGCTCCTTTATCTTTTGCAACAATTACATTCGAATGTCTTTTCAAGCGCTAACGACATAATCGACGTTTGGTAAGCGATTAGTAACTGCGAATTCGTAGAATTCGTGGATAATTCTCGAGCTGTTTCGTGCGTACGCGATATTAAGTGGCACGCAAACAGGTGCACCTATTCGCGTAGCGCAAGAAATGTATCACGGAGGTCGTTCGAATTCGGGTGCACGATCTATGCCTATGACTGTGCAGTAGGGCATACTCTTCTCGACCACTTGTCTGGCGCCAACCACCACTATTGTCTCGCGAAGGCCAAGCTGTAAATCTTCGTTGCTTATACCGTTTTCTTGGTGAGTGTTAATTTTTTACTTATTCGATGGTATAATAATACCGTTATTACGAGGTAAAAGTTTTTGGATGTGTGATTTCTTGATTGAAGAGACGCTATCATTATTAAAAGTTTGAATATCCCGCCACTAGCGAGGGAAACATAATACAGAATGATTCTTTCATTTGCTTACATTCGATTTGTTAATTTTACTCCTATTCTCCTTTTTAATTCGTAATTTAATTGTGAGGACATATGCTATGGAGCAATTTTTGTTACTTTTAGCATCGTTGCTTTATTTGTTAAGACTGTTGAGCAATACGATCGTTTACTTTATTTACTGCCTTGTTTGCTATTATTCTACTTTTAAAGACAGGTATTTTGGAAATATAAACTTCTACATATTGGTATAATATTGATATACTTGAGATAAGCTCGTTTATGCTGTTACTGTTTAGGATCGTTTATTCATTAAAGTTATTGTAATCATATGACAACGAGAACTAGTGTAAAATATATAAAATGTATAGTTCTATTTTAATAATCAATTTTTAGTGCCTTTAGCGAAACGAATTGATTCGTATTAAAAATGTCGTTTAGTGAATAGGAAAATAGGACACTGAAGGTTTAACTAATTTAAAAGGATTTAGTTATTGAAGATAGTACTTGCTGAGCAAATGGATCGCGAAGTTGTCATAATGCTACAAATGATACACGCTTGTTAAATGAAAATCCATCGACTTTTCATTTTTCCATTTGTTTAAGAAATATGTTGTCCTATTAGTTTATTCCATTAATATTTATAATGATATATGCAAACAAAAGTGTATAAATAATAATATGCAAATAATTTTTTAACTTAAATGTCACTTATTTAATGTTTTATAGAATGCTATAAGTATACTACTGATAAGATTAATTAATCGAGAACGGAATTAATGCTGTTTACTGTAATCAGAAAGAAAATGGATTAAGGAGCGAGAAGATTTCGAACGTAGCGAAATTATTTGTTGATTGAATATCTCCTCCAACCCGACAAGCAATGCGGGTTATTACAAGTAGTTTTTACTTAATTTCCAATTAGTTATCGTATCTATAAGGTGTGGTCAAAGTTTCGGTACATAAATTTAGCTTGCATCGTATTGTACCGATTTATTTATATATCCTTTTTTATATGATTTATGTTATTGAGTTAGGATTATATTAAATTATTAATAAAATGAAAGAAAAATGGAAATTAAAATTAAATAAAATAGAATTGCATTAAATAAGAAATAGAAATAAAGTTGAACTAAAGCAAATTCAATTAAATTATTTCTTTTTACTTGCCTATGGGATTCTGGGATTATTAAAGTTCCTATTACGTACTCCTATTCTCGCTAATTCTTAAAATGAATTGACTATGAAATGAATGAGACTATTTCTCCGATTATATTAAATAGGCAATATCAATTACGTGTAATTGAATACATTATTCGAACGTTTTCTACAGAACTCTTGTTATTAATACATTATGGAAAATTTGAAACCAATTCGATATATATATATAGAGGTTGCAATGCATTTATTGCAAACATATGCTTAACGAAAAATTAGTATACAACATTAGTAGTAGTCTCAAACATACAATTAATTGCAGTAAATGTCCTGCGACTCTTACATACATTGTCATACTCGTTTGAAATTGTAATAATACGTTAATCTTGTCACAGTATCGATAGGATATCAAGATATTCTTAATAATATGTCCACAAGGAGTTTGCAGGGATATTCAAATATTTTCGCGAACCACTGTAATTCAGCACAAGAGCAGAAAATTCCAGATTTTTTAGTTCTCGATCAGAGTGAATGTTTATACAAGTAACATTCGCTATCTGTGTCCATATTTACCGAACATTTCTATTAAACCTGCGCCAAGCTCGTAGAATGCCTCAGGTCGTATATGAGATGTCAGTTTTATCAAACGAAACGGGACCAGCTCCGTCTTACGTTTTCGATTAATTTTTTTCAAGATCTTGCTCTTGCATAATTAAATAATTTGAAAATTTATAATAATATGTATGTAGTATCTTAATGGGTCTTAGAGGAAAGGACAAGTAATGATGTTTTGATTTAATTAATAATATTCGAAGCAACGAAATAATTACAATGCTGTCGTACGTCTTATTTTCAGACGCGGCTTTCGACTTCCCGATTCACACTCTTCGGCTTCTACACTCGCTCGCTCTCGCTTCTCAATTCACATTCTGCACACCTTTCGCATCCGTTCTCTCCGGCTTCTCAACTAATACTGACTTTAACGTTTCTTTTGTCTTTTCCCGTCGTTCGAGACACGTGTCCCGAAACGCGCGTGGCCAGGGTCACGCGGGCCCTTACCACGAAACTTAAAAAGGACCGACGACACCTTGATGTACCCGACGATGCCGCGGCTCTCGCGACATTGTTTACGATTCGGCAGATATCTTAGGCCTTTTGTCCACGATACTACATGTATATATAGAAATTTAATAGAAACAAATAGCAGGTGGACTTGTTAGATCGTCAGAAAATTATAGATTGTTATGTTTATGTATCGTTCATATGACACGCTGTAAAAGTAAGAAACGATAATTATAAATTTATCGAAATATATTTATTATAAAGAGAAAAGAGAAAATGGCAGGGAAATATAGAGGAAAATTTGTTCGTAGGACGCTTCGTATTCAAGAGATTCCAAGATTGAAAATTTGCCTACCAAGTATACTTGAACTTGGCTCATTACGTGATAAATTAAAAAAATGTATTCGATGATATACATTTGATTTGTATAAATCGGTTTCGTTCGACAACTTAAATTCGAATATACAGGATTCTTTATTTTCGAGAAGATCGCGTTTGAAAATTTACCAAGCGTACTAGAACATGGCTAATTCTGGACCGAAGAGGAGTAAACAATCGACAGGACGCTATTCTACGTGTGAAAATAAACTGAGAATGTGGAACAAAATTTATTCGCAAGACGCATTGTTTTCAAGAAAAATACATTTTTTTAATTTATCACGTAATGAGCCAAGTTCAAGTATACTTGGTAGGCAAATTTTCAATCTTGGAATCTCTTGAATACGAAGCGTCCTACGAACAAATTTTCCTCTATATTTCCCTGCCATTTTCTCTTTTCTCTTTATAATAAATATATTTCGATAAATTTATAATTATCGTTTCTTACTTTTACAGCGTGTCATACGAACGATACATAAACATAACAATCTATAATTTTCTGACGATCTAACAAGTCCACCTGCTATTTGTTTCTATTAAATTTCTATATATACATGTAGTATCGTGGACAAAAGGCCTAAGATATCTGCCGAATCGTAAACAATGTCGCGAGAGCCGCGGCATCGTCGGGTACATCAAGGTGTCGTCGGTCCTTTTTAAGTTTCGTGGAAAGGGCCCGCGTGACCCTGGCCACGCGCGTTTCGGGACACGTGTCTCGAACGACGGGAAAAGACAAAAGAAACGTTAAAGTCAGTATTAGTTGAGAAGCCGGAGAGAACGGATGCGAAAGGTGTGCAGAGTGTGAATTGAGAAGCGAGAGCGAGCGAGTGTAGAAGCCGAAGAGTGTGAATCGGGAAGTCGAAAGCCGCGTCTGAAAATAAGACGTACGACAGCATTGTAATTATTTCGTTGCTTCGAATATTATTAATTAAATCAAAACATCATTACTTGTCCTTTCCTCTAAGACCCATTAAGATACTACATAATTTTGGGGGCTCAGCCGGGATCTAGAGCGCTAAGTGACAAGTGAAAGTGATATTTCGGAACGATGAGTGACTACAATGCAGGTGAAGCAGTTTTGACTGACGAGCAGGTGGCTCAGATGCAAATACCTGAGTTGAAAGACGAGCTGAGAAAACGACGGCTGAGATTAACGGGTAGAAAGGGCGAGCTGGTAGCGCGATTGCTGGCTGCGGTACGTTTAGACCGGGAACACGGTGCACGGGAGGAAGACGACGACGACGATGATGTTTTAGAAGACGACGACGACGATGAGATGGGCGTGATTGGGGACCGTTTAGACGGCAACGGTCCAGGGAATCACGATCTCAGTAGTCAAGACGGCGGAGTTCGGGTGACTCCAGTGGTAAGACGACGAGGACAAGACGAGCCTAAGTGCACGGCGTTAACGTTCGAAGACGTAAAAGACTCGTTAGGAAGATTTAGCGGAGATGATCTACCGAATGTAAGCCAGTGGATAAAGGATTTCGAGGAAATGGCGGAAGTGTGTGGCTGGTCGGACATCCACATGGTGGTTTTCGCCAGGAAGCTTCTCACAGGCTCTGCTCAAGCCTTCGCACGCCAAGAACGATGCACGAAGTCCTGGGCGAAGTTTAAAAAGGCGTTGGTAGATGAATTCCCAGACATAGTGAGTGATCGGGAGGTACATCAAGAATTAGCGCATAGAACGAAAAGAACAGACGAGAGTCTGCTTCAGTATATGTATAATATGCGTGAGATTGCGAGACAAGGAAGAGTCGATACACAGTCGGTAATCGACTATATTATCCAGGGTATTCCCGATGAGGTTGCGAATAAAGCCATACTATACGGGGCCAGGAATATGCAGCAGCTGAAGGAACGCTTCAAGCAGTATGAAGCGATGAAAAGTGACATGAGGGCGAAAACAAAATCTGGGGAACGCAAGGACGATAAAGCAAAACGGTCAGCAATGCGGAGTCAGACGAGACAAACGAGCAGTGATACCAAGAAGTGCTTCAGTTGCGGCGGCGACGGTCACTTAAGTGCTACGTGTCCGAAGAAAGAGAAAGGTGTGAGGTGCTTCAGGTGTAACGAACTTGGGCACATGGCGTCAAGGTGTACAGCACAACCGAAGAAGACCTACATCATTTCAAGACCCGAGAAGAAGAGATACATGAAGGAGGTGACGATAGACGGATGTAGGTTTACATCGTTGGTAGATACGGGTAGTGATCTCACGTTCATACGATCAGACGAGTATGAGAGGTTAGGATCACCACCGCTAGGAAATGGTAAGCTTAGGTTTGATGGTTTGGGTTCCACGGGCAATGAGACCTGGGGCGAATTTACAAAGATAATGATGGTCGACGGGTGTGCATTCACGGTCACGTTGCACGTCGTCTCAAATAAGGTATTGAGGAACCACAGCCTGCTGCTGGGTACTGATTTTTTGGATCAGATAGAGTTGCGTGTCAAACGGGGCGAGGTGAGCTTCCTACAGCTTGACGGGCAGGATGACGGTCACGAAAACGCGTCGGAGGTACTGAAGGTCAACGCGATTGAACAGACCGACGAGATAGATCTAGCGCACGTACAAGAACCTCACTACCGTGAAGCGATCCGCGATATCATTAGGGAGTATAAGCCAGAGAAGACGCGGGATGTCGGGATAACCGCGAAAATCGTATTGAAAAGCGACAAACCCGTGGTACGAAGACCGCGCCGGCTGGCGCCGTCTGAGAAAAAGGAAGTGGACGATTTGATGGAGGCGTGGACAGACGAAGGTATTATAAAACCATCGGACTCGGAGTACGCAAGTCCCATAGTTGTAGTTAGAAAGAAAGACGACTCCATCAGGGTCTGTGTCGATTTCCGCGAGCTTAATGAGCTCATCGAGTGTCCTCATTTCCCGTTGCCTTTGATTGAGGACGTGTTAGATGCATTGCAGGGCGCTCAGTTTTTCACGACGATAGATCTGAAGAATGGGTTTTTCCACGTGAGTTTAGACAAAGACAGCCAAAAGTACACCTCTTTCGTCACGCCGACAGGGCAATACGAATTTTTGAAGTTGCCGTTCGGTTTAAAAATTTCTCCTATTGTTTTCCAGAAGTACATCTCGATGATTTTCAAGGAACTGATGAACAAGGGTATTGTCATTGTGTACATGGACGACATTATTATTCTTGCCAGAAGTTTAGAGGAGGCGTGGGAACGTTTGCTAATGGTCATAGAGTTAACTAAGCAGCATGGTTTAGTCATAAACTGGAAGAAATGTCGCTTTATGCAGAAGGAGATTGAGTATTTGGGACATATAGTCTCGGAAAACACCATAAGGCCGTCCACCCATAAAACTAGGGCCGTTGCGAATTTTCCCAGGCCGACGTCTGTCAGGAAAGTTCAGAGTTTTTTGGGACTTACGGGGTATTTTCGAAAGTTCATTAGGGGTTATGCGAAGATTGCTAGGCCTCTAACGGACCTGTTGAAAAAGGAGGTAGAGTTTCAGTTCGGGGATCGAGAATTAGAAGCGTTCGAAACTTTAAAAGCAGCGCTTACCAGCGGGCCTGTGTTAAAACTATATAGGATAGGCGCCGAGACTGAATTGCATACAGACGCGTCCGCGGAGGGTTACGGGGCGATTCTAATGCAGCTGGATCTAAACGACAGAAAATTTCACCCGGTCTACTTCGCCAGTGGAAAGACCACTTCCGCGGAAGCAAAGTACACCAGCTATGAACTGGAGGTACTGGCGATAGTAAAGGCGTTAAATAAGTTTAGGGTTTACCTGTTAGGTATGCCGTTCACTATTGTCACGGATTGTCAAGCGTTCACCATGACGATGAAAAAGAAAGATTTGTGCGTGCGCGTAGCTAGATGGGCGATATTGTTAAGTGAGTTTAAGTATCAGGTGTGTCATCGACCGGGGAAAAGAATGCAGCATGTGGATGCTCTGAGTAGGAATCCACTGCCAAGCACTATGTTCGTAACGGAAAGCGAAGACGGGCTGATCGCGCGGTTGAGAAGTGCGCAGGGCAAGGACGTTGAGGTCCGCGGGATTGTGGATGCTGTAACGCGCAATCAGGTCGAGGGATATGCTATAAGGAACAACATCTTGTATAAAGAATGTGAGGACGATTTGCTAGTAGTAGTGCCGAAGGCCATGCAAATTCAGATAGTCAGGCGGGCACACGAACGGGGGCACTTCGGGGTCACCAAGACAGAGGCGATAGTCAAGAAAGACTTTTGGTTTAAGGGACTACGTGAGAAGGTCGAACATGTGATATCTAACTGTCTTGACTGTATCCTAGCCGAACGAAAATCGGGCAAACAGGAGGGATATTTAAACCCCTTAGACAAAGGAGACACCCCGCTAGACACGTACCATATCGACCATGTGGGACCCATGACAGCTACAAGGAAAAGATATGCACACATCTTTGTAGTAGTGGATGCGTTCACTAAGTTTACGTGGCTTTATCCCACCAAGTCTACTAATGCCGCGGACGTTATCGACCGGTTAAAGAGGCAGGCGGCTGTTTTTGGTAATCCACGACGAATCATCTCCGATCGGGGAACAGCATTCACATCCAACGCCTTCCGAGAATACTGCGAAGAAGAAAACATCGAGCATTTGCTAATCACGACGGGGGTACCGAGGGGGAATGGACAGGTAGAGAGGGTCAACAGGACACTCATACCATTATTAACTAAATTGGCTGCTCCTAAGCTCGATGATTGGTACAAGCACGTCGACCAAGTCCAGAGGTACTTGAATTCCACCATAAACAGAAGCACGGGAAAAACTCCCTTCCAGCTACTTGTCGGGGTTGAAATGCAAATCAAGGAAGATGCGCAGGTCAGAAGATTAATCGACGAAGAATGGGCTGCAAAATTCGAGGAACAGCGTCGTGAGTTACGCGAGGACGCCAAAAGGAAGATCGCTGCGACGCAAGAGGAAAACAGAAAGAATTTTAACAAAAGACGGAAGAGCGCGAAGCAGTACCTAAGGGGAGATTTGGTAGCAATTAAGAGAACTCAGTTTGGCCCGGGTTTAAAACTCGGGGGAAAATTTTTAGGTCCGTACCGGGTATTGCGAACGATGCGGAATGACCGATACATGGTGGAGAAGGTGGGGGAGCATGAGGGGCCTACGCACACGTCGACGACCGCCGACTTCATGAAGCCTTGGGTCCTCAACGCCGAAGACGACGCATCCGACGATAGCGAAATTGAAGACCACATCTGAGGGCAGATGTTATTGCAGGATGGCCGAATGTAGTATCGTGGACAAAGGGCCTAAGATATCTGCCGAATCGTAAACAATGTCGCGAGAGCCGCGGCATCGTCGGGTACATCAAGGTGTCGTCGGTCCTTTTTAAGTTTCGTGGTAAGGGCCCGCGTGACCCTGGCCACGCGCGTTTCGGGACACGTGTCTCGAACGACGGGAAAAGACAAAAGAAACGTTAAAGTCAGTATTAGTTGAGAAGCCGGAGAGAACGGATGCGAAAGGTGTGCAGAGTGTGAATTGAGAAGCGAGAGCGAGCGAGTGTAGAAGCCGAAGAGTGTGAATCGGGAAGTCGAAAGCCGCGTCTGAAAATAAGACGTACGACAGCATTGTAATTATTTCGTTGCTTCGAATATTATTAATTAAATCAAAACATCATTACTTGTCCTTTCCTCTAAGACCCATTAAGATACTACATACATATTATTATAAATTTTCAAATTATTTAATTATGCAAGAGCAAGATCTTGAAAAAAATTAATCGAAAACGTAAGACGGAGCTGGTCCCGTTTCGTTTGATAAAACTGACATCTCATATACGACCTGAGGCATTCTACGAGCTTGGCGCAGGTTTAATAGAAATGTTCGGTAAATATGGACACAGATAGCGAATGTTACTTGTATAAACATTCACTCTGATCGAGAACTAAAAAATCTGGAATTTTCTGCTCTTGTGCTGAATTACAGTGGTTCGCGAAAATATTTGAATATCCCTGCAAACTCCTTGTGGACATATTATTAAGAATATCTTGATATCCTATCGATACTGTGACAAGATTAACGTATTATTACAATTTCAAACGAGTATGACAATGTATGTAAGAGTCGCAGGACATTTACTGCAATTAATTGTATGTTTGAGACTACTACTAATGTTGTATACTAATTTTTCGTTAAGCATATGTTTGCAATAAATGCATTGCAACCTCTATATATATATATCGAATTGGTTTCAAATTTTCCATAATGTATTAATAACAAGAGTTTTGTAGAAAACGTTCGAATAATGTATTCAATTACACGTAATTGATATTGCCTATTTAATATAATCGGAGAAATAGTCTCATTCATTTCATAGTCAATTCATTTTAAGAATTAGCGAGAATACGAGTACGTAATAGGAACTTTAATAATCCCAGAATCCCATAGGCAAGTAAAAAGAAATAATTTAATTGAATTTGCTTTAGTTCAACTTTATTTCTATTTCTTATTTAATGCAATTCTATTTTATTTAATTTTAATTTCCATTTTTCTTTCATTTTATTAATAATTTAATATAATCCTAACTCAATAACATAAATCATATAAAAAAGGATATATAAATAAATCGGTACAATACGATGCAAGCTAAATTTATGTACCAAAACTTTGACCACACCTTATAGATACGATAACTAATTGGAAATTAAGTAAAAACTACTTGTAATAACCCGCATTGCTTGTCGGGTTGGAGGAGATATTCAATCAACAAATAATTTCGCTACGTTCGAAATCTTCTCGCTCCTTAATCCATTTTCTTTCTGATTACAGTAAACAGCATTAATTCCGTTCTCGATTAATTAATCTTATCAGTAGTATACTTATAGCATTCTATAAAACATTAAATAAGTGACATTTAAGTTAAAAAATTATTTGCATATTATTATTTATACACTTTTGTTTGCATATATCATTATAAATATTAATGGAATAAACTAATAGGACAACATATTTCTTAAACAAATGGAAAAATGAAAAGTCGATGGATTTTCATTTAACAAGCGTGTATCATTTGTAGCATTATGACAACTTCGCGATCCATTTGCTCAGCAAGTACTATCTTCAATAACTAAATCCTTTTAAATTAGTTAAACCTTCAGTGTCCTATTTTCCTATTCACTAAACGACATTTTTAATACGAATCAATTCGTTTCGCTAAAGGCACTAAAAATTGATTATTAAAATAGAACTATACATTTTATATATTTTACACTAGTTCTCGTTGTCATATGATTACAATAACTTTAATGAATAAACGATCCTAAACAGTAACAGCATAAACGAGCTTATCTCAAGTATATCAATATTATACCAATATGTAGAAGTTTATATTTCCAAAATACCTGTCTTTAAAAGTAGAATAATAGCAAACAAGGCAGTAAATAAAGTAAACGATCGTATTGCTCAACAGTCTTAACAAATAAAGCAACGATGCTAAAAGTAACAAAAATTGCTCCATAGCATATGTCCTCACAATTAAATTACGAATTAAAAAGGAGAATAGGAGTAAAATTAACAAATCGAATGTAAGCAAATGAAAGAATCATTCTGTATTATGTTTCCCTCGCTAGTGGCGGGATATTCAAACTTTTAATAATGATAGCGTCTCTTCAATCAAGAAATCACACATCCAAAAACTTTTACCTCGTAATAACGGTATTATTATACCATCGAATAAGTAAAAAATTAACACTCACCAAGAAAACGGTATAAGCAACGAAGATTTACAGCTTGGCCTTCGCGAGACAATAGTGGTGGTTGGCGCCAGACAAGTGGTCGAGAAGAGTATGCCCTACTGCACAGTTATAGGCATAGATCGTGCACCCGAATTCGAACGACCTCCGTGATACATTTCTTGCGCTACGCGAATAGGTGCACCTGTTTGCGTGCCACTTAATATCGCGTACGCACGAAACAGCTCGAGAATTATCCACGAATTCTACGAATTCGCAGTTACTAATCGCTTACCAAACGTCGATTATGTCGTTAGCGCTTGAAAAGACATTCGAATGTAATTGTTGCAAAAGATAAAGGAGCTTTGTAAAATAGACGATCCAATTCCTATCGCGTTCACAGTCGAAGTGGTACTGTGAGGCTCGTTGCGACCCGGCGTCCGCTTCTACGATCGACCCCCGAGCTCAATAGCCAATCAGCGTTACGCATTCTCCAACGTTCAAGATCCTTCCGTTGGATCCACGGACGGCCGATGTCAGTTATGTGAGGGGATGGAAAGCACTTTTGGCGGTATCACGTGTTGCTTCGCTGTAAACATGGACGATCTGGATTTAATTCAATTATCCAAAGCGAGAGAAACGGCGTTTGAGTGGTGGCGCCGAAATTACCGATTTCGTTGAGCATATTGACAAAGTTATGGCGAGGGATCTGTATGGTATGTATTATATAGCTTTTCTCGCGGGCTATGTTTCTTTATATTGTATATCGAAGTACGCACCTAACGTTTCAAGAGAAGCTTTGCATGCCTCGTATAACTTGAACTGTAGTTTAGATTTACAACTTTACTTTAGTCTTTATGTTTTCTTACTTTTCAAGAGGTAATCTGCGATACTTGTAAATAGATACTACATATATATGTCGCGTCGGCGTTAAGATTAGAGTTAGGGTTAAAGGCGTGAAACGAATCCCTATTGGCGCTAGACGTGATCATTGTGCAATAGAGGAGATATTTACTAGTGCAAATATGACAATGATGGAATTGGACAAGTAATCGCGATAATTAAATACTCGAGAAGCTAATGACAATGATCCTAGGCTCAATAACGAATCCGCGGTCAACGGGATGACGAACTTTACCCTTCGTTAGCGTCTAAGTTACACTGTACGTTAGAGAAAGGGGCAATTATTACGTATACGAAAGACAGGTCGATTACTGATGAGATCGCACTAGAGAGTGACTCTCCGTCGCGGTGACGCTGTCGAAGAATACTATGATGGGTGTGCCTAAGGGCACGAGATCATCGGATTCGCGGAGAAAAATCTTCGTTCGAAGGGTGAGGGAAATTGACGTTGCTGTTAATTGGTCAATTTCCATGTTGGTGGTTAGAGAAAGATATTAGCTGTCTTTGGGAAAAGTTGCTAGCGGGAAGCGTCGTTCGTGGAAGGATAGATTTCTCTTATCTTCCCGTAGTTGGAGCACAGGCTATTTGTCTATTTGAAAGACTTTGTATAATTGAAACTTAATATTCGTAGCGGGTCCTCGCCCAGCTAAACATATACTGTGAAGATGCGTTGGCATCTGGCAATCGTCTTACCCGAAGGACAAAATCTGCGTGTGGCGAGCCACGGGACAGAAATCGTTGAAATGTTTACCGTCTTGCCCTGTCCCAAGTATTTCTTTTAAGGAGAGCTATAGAATTACTTCATGCCTTTGTTAGACAAAACGTTCATCCCTTTGACCGCGGCTACGTTCGGCGACTGATTGTCGCCTCGAGCCCGAGCTCACTATCATAAATCTCAAATAAATACAGTCGGATCGAATGACAACAGTTTCTTAATACGGCTATGGTGAAATCTAAATTACAATACTAGGGGTCTTCCCAAAGTTCCAAAGGGAATGTTCCGGTGTTCTTTCATCTCCGACACGGCCATTCTGACTATCACACGTCCTCGGGTGGATCTAAAATATTGGGTTCTCCCAACATTAGACTTGATATGACTAATATTTTACTCCTTTATAGTTTAGCTAAATTATATTACACTAGTTTATTTATGGTTTAACTAACTGTCCAAATAGGTCAAGGGCCCAGGTTAACAACAAAAATTTCGATCGGACGTTCAATGATAAAGTAGGGAAGAAAAAAAAACACAAAAGTCAGTAGCATTATGATTGGTATTCAAAGCGCCAGTTGCATTTTGTGAGTTACCAGTCAGACCGTAATGACATGACAGATCATTTTCGATTTCGTACACGGACGAGTCTCAGTTTGTTGGATCATATTACCGCACTCGGCGTGTGTGGAGACACTGAACACGGGTGCATTGATGTAATAGGCGTGTATGGAGACACTGAATGCGAGTGC
The DNA here is from genome assembly GCF_024516045.1 of Bombus affinis. Taxonomy (NCBI): domain Eukaryota; kingdom Metazoa; phylum Arthropoda; class Insecta; order Hymenoptera; family Apidae; genus Bombus; species Bombus affinis. The sequence goes on along the minus strand of NC_066346.1, from coordinate 15,977,195 downwards.
AGTGTATGGAGACACTGAACACGAGTGCATTGATGTAATAGGCGTGTATGGAGACACTGAATGCGAGTGCAGTGTATGGAGACACTGAACACGAGTGCATTGATGTAATAGGTGTGTATGGAGACACTGAATGCGAGTGCAGTGTATGGAGACACTGAACACGAGTGCATTGATGTAATAGGCGTGTATGGAGACACGGAATGCTAGTGTGTGGTCACACTAGGCTTATGTGGGAATATCGAATGCTAGTGTGTGGTCGCACTAGGCTTGTGTGCTAGTGTATGGTAACACTAGGATTGTGTGTGGAAACACTGTGTTACATGTCATGGTCATAGTGTTAATGATCCTCTGAGATCGGTGTAGTCATATCGTCACTGTCACTGCCATTGTCATCACTACAGACGTCCAACTCAGCAGGAACGCAACTATTCGGCATTTTTCTTAATCTGTCATGACTGTATTTATACGATCGTTTGCCGTCTAATATCTTTAAAGTATATCTATCCCCTTCCAAAATCTCTGCTATTACGAATGGGCCCCTAAATTTTGGATCTAACTTGATTTGGTTTCTTTCCTCGATTTTGCGCAATACGAAATCACCGACATTAAACCTAACCACTTTAGCTTTGGTGTTATCGAATCTTTCTTTGTCGTGTTTGGTGCTACTTGCTATATTTTTTTGTCGCCTGTTGTCTTACATCGGAGATGTCTATTCCTCTTTCTTCAACGCTATCAGGTAGCAACAAGTCGTACGGTCTTGCTGTCCTACCGATTAGTAGTTCCAGTGGGCTCGCCTTAGTCACGCGGTTGGTGGTGCAATTCAGGGCCAATTGTATCTCCCCAATCGCGTCTTGCCATGACCGCCCGGTCGTCTCTACTACCGTGAACATATTTTCAATGTACGCATAACACGTTCTACCTGTCTATTGGCTCTACTAGCACCGGTCGCTATCAAGCGAACTTTAATTCGTTTGCTTTCGCAGAATTCTCGAAATTCTTTACCCTTAGAACATCTTTCCTGATCTGCTATTATCGGCAGGGACTTCCGAATAAAAATATAGCGGATTTAAGCGCTTTAATGGTGTTACGGGAATCTATCTTACGATTATGATGCAGGTATACGAATTTAGTGAGCACGTTGATCAAAACAATGACGTACTCCTTTGAATCGCTTTTACCACTCAACTTGCCTGTTATGTCCATGTGGACCGTATGCCAGGGTATGCTGGTCTTAGGTATAGGATGTAGTTCGGCTTGTATCTTACCTGAACTAGCTTTCGAAACTTGACAAGCATGACAGTTCTCAATGAATCGGCGAACGTACTTCGCCATCCCTTCGAACCAGTAATACTCGTATAGTTTCTCGAGCGTTTTCTCCCAACCTAAGTGCATAATTGACTGGTGCACATGGTTAATAACAGACTATCTAAAACCTCTTAGGACTATAGGTAAACAGAGAGTCCTGTCTTTTCTTTGTATCCTACGGTAAAGAGTACCGGACCGTAATTCGTATATATTCGCGGTGTCTTCCGCGAGCTCATCGTTTTGCAATTCCTTGACGACTTCCAAGGTTTGAGAATCACGACGTTGTTCGGCTAGTAGCCAGTCTTCCGATATTTCGGCCAGATTGATTTCTTTCTCCCCAATTTTATCAATTTTACGGTGGTCTAAGTCTACGGGGTTTCGCAAGAAGAAATCTACGTAGGCCGTCCGTTTACTTTCCAGGTACAAAATGTCATAAAAACAAAAGTCTGCAAGTAAGCCCATCACCTATGGTCCCTGTCATTTAAATGTACTCTATTACTCGACGCTTTCGACGAGTTGCAATCCGCGACGACAAGAAATTCCCCTCCATGTAGATAGTGACGGAAATGCTCGACTGCGTTTACGACTGCTATCGTCTCTAGTTCGTAGGAATTATACCTAGATTCCGCGAGGGTAGTTCTTTTGCTGTAATACCCTATTACTTTGCCTTTACCTTCAACTTGATGCGTCGAAATCGCCCCGTAACTCTCCGAGCTAGCGTCAGTATGTAGTTCTATCGGATAATTGGGGTCGAATATCATTAACACCGGCGCGTCGATCAGGGCGGAAACTCCCTGTTTTATTTTCTCGTGCCTATCTGTCCAAGTTATATTTCTGTTATCTGAGATGAGCGCATACAGGGGTTTCATCACCTGTGAGAATTTAGGGATGAACTTTCGGAAGTACGAAGCTAACCCTATGAACTGCCTGAACTGTGTGACGGCCGTTGGCACAGGTAAAGAACTTAAGGTGTGTATTTTACCCGGGTTGGGACGAACTTCTTCGTTATGAATTACATATCTCAAATAGAGCACCGATGTTTTTAGAAAAGAACATTTCGCAAAGTTAACAGAGAATCCTGCTTTTACGAGGATATCTAATACTGTGTTCAATCTTCCTAAAGCTTGATCTATCGAGTCGGCAATAATTAGAACGTTATCGAAATAAATAACAACGTACGAATGAGCGAGGTCGCCTAGGGCCTTGCGAATGGCCCTCCGAAAAACGGACGGTGCAATTTTTTTCAGTTCAAACGGCATCGTCATCTACTCATATTGTCTGTCGTAACGAACGCTGTATACTCCGCTGAATTAGGATAAATAGGAATTTGGTGAAACCCGCTGGCCATATCCAGGCTAATAAAATATCTCGCCTCTTGCAATCTCGCGACTTGATCCGCAATAAGGAGTAAAGGGTACCGATCCGTGACGATACTTTGATTTAGATCTCGGGGATCCATTCGTAATCTATCTGAGCCGTTTTTTTTTTCTTCACGAGTTACGGCTCGCTAATGGCGAATTACTAGGCCTTATAATCTTTGCTTTAATTAGAACGCTTATTTTCTCACGTACCGCTCTCCGCTCCTCCTCGCTAAGTCTATAAGGACTTCCTCCTACGGTGGTGTTAGGATCAGTTAATCGTATTTCTAACCGGCCTGCATTTACGCGAATACGTAGGAAACCCGTAACGAATGAATCTTTGAATTTGTCGAGAAGCGAAATTGATCGACTTTTATTATTACCATGTACATCAGCGTCAACTTCATTAACGACGATCTCGTTTGCAGTGGTTTCATTACAGACATTAATTATTTTCGTTTTACACATAGCGAGGCTATTTTGTGTAAATGTTACGTCAAAACCCAGACTTAGAGTTCCGCAACTAATCGCGATATCATATTTTAGATAACTATCAGCAAGGACATGAGAAATTATCTTCGATGTAAAAATCATTAATACACACGATGAACAAATGGGAGGCGTATGTTTAATACAGGTATTTCCTACTCCTCGCATTACCAATATGTCAGTCATTCTTTTGCCAGAAATCTCGAGGCCACGTACTCTTTAATTAGTGAACGCTCGGCTCCCGAATCGGAGTAAAATGGAAACGACTCACCCAGATGACTTGATCTACCCAATGATGCTTCCAGTACGTAGAAGTCGACTCGCCACTCGTTATTGAAATTATGGTTTCCTTTCATAATCAGGTTGACAGCTGCGCCCCATGCAGCGGGGTCGGAACATGCGATTTTAAGGGTTAAAACGTGGTAGCGAAAACTTGTTAGGTTTCACACTCGATTTTGCACTAGCGACTGAATTACTCGCGCACGATGGTCGTAAGTTCTAACACTGTTATAATCGGCACTGATCCCACTTCTGATGTCGGGTCGGCGTTAAGATTAGAGTTAGGGTTAAAGGCGTGAAACGAATCCCTATTGGCACTAGACGTGATCATTGTGCAATAGAGGAGATATTTACTAGTGCAAATATGACTATGATGGAATTGGACAAGTAATCGCGATAATTAAATATTCGAGAAGCTGATGACAATGATCCTAGGCTCAATAACGAATCCGCGGTCAACGGGATGACGAACTTTACCCTTCGTTAGCGTCTAAGTTACACTGTACGTTAGAGAAAGGGGCAATTATTACGTATACGAAAGACAGGTCGATTACTGATGAGATCGCACTAGAGAGTGACTCTCCGTCGCGGTGACGCTGTCGAAGAAAACTATGATGGGTGTGCCTAAGGGCACGAGATCATCGGATTCGCGGAGAAAAATCTTCGTTCGAAGGGTGAGGGAAATTGACGTTGCTGTTAATTGGTCAATTTCCATGTTGGTGGTTAGAGAAAGATATTAGCTGTCTTTGGGAAAAGTTGCTAGCGGGAAGCGTCGTTCGTGGAAGGATAGATTTCTCTTATCTTCCCGTAGTTGGAGCACAGGCTATTTGTCTATTTGAAAGACTTTGTATAATTGAAACTTAATATTCGTAGCGGGTCCTCGCCCAGCTAAACATATACTGTGAAGATGCGTTGGCATCTGGCAATCATCTTACCCGAAGGACAAAGTCTGCGTGTGGCGAGCCACGGGGCAGAAACCATTGAAACGTTTACCGTCGTGCCCTGTCCCAAGTATTTCTTTTAAGAAGAGCTATAGAATTAATTCATGCCTTTGTTAGACAAAACGTTCATCCCTTTGACCGCGGGTACGTTCGGCGACTGATTGTCGTCTCGAGCCCGAGCTCACTATCATAAATCTCAAATAAATACAGTCGGATCGAATGACAACAGTTTCTTAATACGGCTATGGTGAAATCTAAATTTCAATACTAGGGGTCTTCCCAAAGTTCCAAAGGGAAGGTTCCGGTGTTCTGTCATCTCCGACATATATATATTATTATAATGACTTATTTTAATAATGACTTAATTTGTATAGTAAAAACAGCTAAAATCTCATGTAAGATTGTTGGGATGTTACGTGATATTTCTGTTGCATCATTGATTATCGTTATACTTTGAAAAATAATTAAGGAAGCGAACAATGCGTGGACGATTATGGCAGTTTTATTAATAAACGAACGTTTAATAGAGAATATGGATTTACTGGATAAATAAATGTTTCATTAAATGTAACTGTTACGTGCAGAATAATATGTTGTTACATGTATGAACTAAAGTTGATGTAATACTCATATTATATTTATGGTTTCAAAGAATTAATAAAATCTGCTGAGATTCAAACGTATGCTCTCCCTTTTATTCTATGAGAATTAAACATTTAGAAGATTTTATGAAAATGCACTAAACAATCAGAAGCATCTGTTTCTCCTTTTCTTTTTCTTTTTTTTTTTTTCTTTTTTTTTAACATGTTGATTGCCACGCGATTTTTATACTTATTTTGACTTGGATAGATAAATTAAAGCGTACCATACCAAGACATTTCATTCTTGCAAAATATTCTAGTCTATTTGCGTACCTAAACACCTAAACACCTAAACACCTAAACACCTAAACACTCAACGTGTTGAAGAATTAAATTTGAGATTTATAGTGCCACAATCTCAATGACTATATCTACTTTTATGCGAGTACCGATATAGTTTACCAGAAAATTACAAATATGTATCATTTTAATATGAATATAAATAGAAGCATCTGTTTCTCCTTTTTTTTTTTCTTTTTTTTTTTTTTTTTAATATGTTGATTGCCACGCGATTTTTATACTTATTTTGACTTGGATAGATAGATTAAAGCGTACCATACCAAGACATTTCATTCTTGCAAAATATTCTAGTCTATTTGCGTACCTAAACACCTAAACACCTAAACACCTAAACACTCAACGTGTTGAAGAATTAAATTTGAGATTTATAGTGCCACAATCTCAATGACTATATCTACTTTTATGCGAGTACCGATATAGTTTACCAGAAAATTACAAATATGTATCATTTTAATATGAATATAAATAGAAGCATCTGTTTCTCCTTTTTTTTTTCTTTTTTTTTTTTTTTTTAATATGTTGATTGCCACGCGATTTTTATACTTATTTTGACTTGGATAGATAGATTAAAGCGTACCATACCAAGACATTTCATTCTTGCAAAATATTCTAGTCTATTTGCGTACCTAAACACCTAAACACCTAAACACCTAAACACTCAACGTGTTGAAGAATTAAATTTGAGATTTATAGTGCCACAATCTCAATGACTATATCTACTTTTATGCGAGTACCGATATAGTTTACCAGAAAATTACAAATATGTATCATTTTAATATGAATATAAATAGAAGCATCTGTTTCTCCTTTTTTTTTTTTCTTTTTTTTTTTTTTTTTAATATGTTGATTGCCACGCGATTTTTATACTTATTTTGACTTGGATAGATAGATTAAAGCGTACCATACCAAGACATTTCATTCTTGCAAAATATTCTAGTCTATTTGCGTACCTAAACACCTAAACACCTAAACACCTAAACACTCAACGTGTTGAAGAATTAAATTTGAGATTTATAGTGCCACAATCTCAATGACTATATCTACTTTTATGCGAGTACCGATATAGTTTACCAGAAAATTACAAATATGTATCATTTTAATATGAATATAAATAGAAGCATCTGTTTCTCCTTTTTTTTTTTTTTTTTTTTTTTTTTTTTTTTTAATATGTTGATTGCCACGCGATTTTTATACTTATTTTGACTTGGATAGATAGATTAAAGCGTACCATACCAAGACATTTCATTCTTGCAAAATATTCTAGTCTATTTGCGTACCTAAACACCTAAACACCTAAACACCTAAACACTCAACGTGTTGAAGAATTAAATTTGAGATTTATAGTGCCACAATCTCAATGACTATATCTACTTTTATGCGAGTACCGATATAGTTTACCAGAAAATTACAAATATGTATCATTTTAATATGAATATAAATAGAAGCATCTGTTTCTCCTTTTTTTTTTTTTTTTTTTTTTTTTTTTTTTTTAATATGTTGATTGCCACGCGATTTTTATACTTATTTTGACTTGGATAGATAGATTAAAGCGTACCATACCAAGACATTTCATTCTTGCAAAATATTCTAGTCTGTTTGCGTACGTGCTCATAATCTTGGCTGATAACCGCCATTCGCTATATACATCGTTGGTATCGACGTCAAAGGATTAACACAGACAAATACACAATCCATACAATCCGATTTGATTGATTTTAGATCTTGCATCAAACAGATCTCTATATAAACAGATAATTTCTGATTCTAAACATTTGTATTACGTTCATCTAATTATTAGGATATTAGATATATTATAAAGGAAGATATTATGTATTAAATAATCTGCCTCTTCTTCCGCTTTCAAATCCTCTACAAACGCCTTTTATAGTCGTTCAACTTTTCAGCTCACAGAAAAGAACATTACGCGTATTCCTAGCAATCGTCCAAAGACTCGAACGTGTGCTTCGATAAAGCTCGCTTAACTTTCATCGACACATCGATAACTTTGCGTTCCAAGATGTTATTACGCCCTAGAATCCCTAACATAATTTTAGAACCAGAATTTCTGTACAAAACAATTCCATCGCTTTGTCACGCTTAACGGCTCAATCATCGAAACATGTATCATAACGCACGAATTATGATAAAAAAGAAACTGTCTTTCGAATAAAAGCAATCCGTTTGCTTAAGGATGTACAGGACGTCGACGGAGCAAGTGTACGAAATACAGCCGCTGGAGGGTAACAGTTCCGCTCAACGTTACACTCAACAGCCGAAACAACGATTCTCTGAAATGCCTACTCCGTCGGTTTCGCCGACGTCTTCTTTCCGAAAGCGCGTCTCGGAACTGCCAAGAGCCGCGAGTGCATCCGTTTCCGGTGCTGCGGGCATTGTCTGCTCTAATACGGATCTGATATCGATCGTAAGCTCGTTAGCGTCTTCCGCGATGGAAATCAACCGATGCGGCGAGGAAGCGCCGAGTTCCCGGGACGATAGCAAATCAAACTGGCCCGGAAAAACGACCGAACAGAAAGGAAGTCGATCGAAGAGCTTCCGTTCCAATAGCTTCGACGTGTCGACATTGTACGGAGCTAAAAGTAAGCTTAGCGGATCCTCGAAAGCCGCTATTTCGACCTTTATGGCACCGTCGAATTGGTTCACGAAGAGACACCAACCGATGTCGAAGAAGCCGAAAGATTTAGTAACGGCCAGTTTAAGTCTCAAGTTCGATAAATCGAAGGTAGTGAAGGCGATGAAGGAAACGTTGGGTAAAAAGTCCCCTAATAGCGAGGTCAAACACAAAGTCGTATGGGACAACAGTAGTGGAACCAAAGTGGACGCTCAGCTAAGTTGTATTTCTCGTTACGATATCGTTTCTTGTTTAAGAGCCATCGTAGGTGAAAGGAGGAATGCAAGAACGCACATAATACGCAAAAATCTATGGCAGATTCAAAGTACAGCACTCGTTGTGATATTCGGTAAAGATAATAAGTTCTCCTATGGAGATTTCATTTTTCAAATTATTCTCGTAAAAGTACGTATTTGCATAAATAAATAGCACACGGTCTCTGCGTAAATACCTAGGCCAGTTATAAATATTTCAGTTTGCCAACGATATCCCAACATGTGGGACACTCACATGTGTGCTACTTCGTGAGCGATGATAAAGGTGCTGGTCAAGCCTTCGTCTCGATTTAACGCGCACGATCTCGCGGGATAGCATACTCCTGACACAGGTGCGTAACCAGAAGGACCTCCTATATCTAATCGCGTCAACCATACAGCAACATCGTGATTTACGTCCTTCGAGGACAGCATCTTTCTGTTCCATTTGTTCACGTTCTCGAGAGATCGTCTGGCATCGCCACGGCGGACCTACGACAACGTTTAATATTTTCTTAATAAAAGCTAGCAAATATTACGAATATATTATATTTATTATTACATCATGCATTATATACTATATATAAATATTCGTCAATGATAATAAATATATGTGCAAGTAATCTTGTTGTTGATTGTAATCAAATGTAACTTGTAACGCTATTAGTATTTTAATCTTCCTGAAAAATGTTGAAATGTTGATTCAACAGCAGAGAAGAATAGCGGAAAAAGAAAAGTAAAAGGAATCGCAAGTGTCGTATATCAATGATATTATCATAGGTCTATAACATTAAATTAAGATTCTTAAGAGATGAAAAAGGTTTAATAGTCGATTATACAGATATTTCGGATACACGATAAATGCGAGGTTTGCCAATGATCCGTGAAAATTGTTTGTTTGGAAATTTGTTTCCAAGGGATCGTTCACGGTTGTCCAATTTAACAAAATGGAACTCGTTGCATTTTATCGATCTAAAACGTCATGCGCAGATATTTTGACCTATATAATTTATATACCATACACTGTACAGATAAGTAGAAAATAAAATAATTGACACTCGCATATGCGTATCTCAGATAGTTACTACTTTAGTTAAATGATTTAATTTAATGGAAATCGCTTACCATAACGTCTCGTTTTTCCGCGTATAAAATCATTCGTACGATCACTAGAATCATGTTGGATTCGAGCGATGGGTCCATGTAAATTGCACTGACCTAGGATTAAAAAACGTACGAAAATGTAACAGGCGTTAAAACAGTATTACAGCCTTACAAATAAATTATTATTCAAAACTCTCGTAAATACATCGTATCTTATATAATTTTCCTAAAAAATTAATTTTATTCGTTATATTTATCTTAGGAAATGTACGTTATTAATCTCAACAGCATTGGAAAACCAATTACCGAATGGCTGAAATTAATCGATTACAAAATTCCATTACGGATAAATTATTCGCTGAACTTTTTAAAAGATACGTGCAAGCTTTGAACAGTGTAAACAGAAAATACAGAGCTTCCATCCGAATATACGATCGAGATGTTTGAAAGCAAGTAGCGTACCTTGAAAATACAGAGATACGCATAACTCTGCCCTATGTTTCCCGGTTGCTTGCGTACATATGTAGGAGGAGGTATTCTATATCTAAGTATAATAACAGAATTTCGTTTGGTATTACTTACGATGTTTAAAAGAGCCAAGATATATTGCTGTACTCGAATTCCATGAAAATCTACCACGGAGTAATCAGCAGCTATTCCAAGCTCTAGCCATCGTGGCGGCGAATCCTTAGCAGCTGGTCTTTTCTCTATGAAATGACTTATCTTAGAAATCGACTTATCTTCCACGAAATTAGAAAGTCTACTCGACTCGACTTGATAGCTTAAACGCATGATTATTAAAAGCATAAATTAATATCTACGAGCAAGTATTCGTGGAATAATTATTATGATATAAATAATTATTTCAAAGGTATAATTTCAAAAATATCAATTCGGTATCACCGTGAATTTCATCCTGCAAATTTCTTTAAAATTCTTGACAAATTTTGGTAAACGTATTCCCCCAGCAAATTTTTCTATTTTTCTATTTTTTTACATTAAATTAGGCAAGATAGATAAAGATTCGTGCAATGGACAATATACATATGTGTAATAGACAGGGAATAATAAAATAAATTAAAAACAGCGAAATATAGATGAACGTGTAGAAGATCAAGCGAGAGTGGAACGCAATAGGGAGAATAATTGTAAACCGAGTTCCTTTTAAGGCTGAAGATAAGCTATTCTTATATTACATGCTGTTATTATTACTTTTGTACACGATAGATTGGAATATCAGTACAATTTCTTTCTTTCAGTAATATTCGATGATTCGTTAATTTATTAACCGCTATATTGTACGTGGTAAGTAGAAAAGCAACGATTGTACAAGAATGGCATTTGGAAAAATATTTGACTTACTTGATAATCTGTTCCTTTGCCATTTAGGACCAGAGAAATATCCAATTTCCTCGGGATTTGTTATTTTATATAGGTTGGGGTTGATAATCAATCTCGGATCCACTCGGATTGGTTATCACACCTTTTATTTTCTCTCTTATACAAAACACCAAATCACACAGCAAACGTCTAAACTCTCCCAATGCGTCTTAGCAATTAAGGCGTGGTCGACTCCTATGGCAAAAGAGCGTCGTTAGGAGTCGTACCAACATAACCCTAGTAACCTTTTAGTAACTAGCGGTCATACCAACTGAGCATTTCTCAACAGGATTTACGTCGATCGATAATTCTTCCACTATTGTATCGTTGTATTCTGTGGAGACATCGTCTTTTTCATCGTACAGAATCAATTTCTCAGCTTCTGGGTATTCCACGTCGAAGACGTCACCGGAAAGATTATAAAATCCCTGAACATCGTGGCTTAAGGAATCGCGTTTGCTTCGTTTCGACTTTCTCTTACTTTCTTCAACTTCAAATTTATTCGATTTCCCTGTAACCGAATTATCAACGTTTTACCACGTTTGCCTGTCTTATCTTCGCTATTCTCGTTACGGATAAAATGAAAAAATAGTTGCAAAATTTCTGAAATTGTAAATACGACCAGACTGGAACGTATCAACGACATATACGGTGTCACAAAATTGTGACAAGTCAATATTCCAGTTGTTAGTTTGTTGAAATTACGCCACCGCTGATTAAACGTATCACGCTTTAATAGAAAATTCAATTTCCCAGCGGGGAAAATGGAATTTTGCGCTAATTAAAGTATTGCGCTTTTGTACAAAATTCCATTGTTTTCTGTTGCCCGCGAAAATGCAATTTTACGACGGACATTTCAGACAAATTTCCATCAGACGGCTTTCCATCCGTAAAAAAGAATGCTATCTATAAAAGTGTCAATGGAAATTGACCAAAGTAACGTCAAACAAACCTGTTTAAACAGCGAGGTAAATAGACCAATTGCTTTTAACAAAACCTGTATCGTTGCTCTTAACCGTTTCACTTTTAAATATCAATCGGCGCTGTTCCTCATTAAAATTTCGATTTAAATCGAACGAGAAATACAGCGTAACACTTGGAATTTTCTATCGTTTCTCAACCATACTTCGAACATTTACGTCGCATTCTTCGATTCATAGGATCGCGATGTTGGATTCTTCGATTTCGATACAAAAACGTTTCACAGCTTTCGACGCGGGAAATTTAATTAAGAGAACAAATAATTTGTTTATAAACTGCCAATTACGTGCCTTGAATTTCCGATATATGCAATAAATTTCATTGCTACTTGACCTAAGTGGGTCATAAAGTTGCAACCGTGTAAACCGTGCCACGTAATTTTATTGCATTCAATTTTCCACGTTTCCAACAATTTATCAAATTAGAATTTATCCGCGCATCGTACGAAATTTTTCATAAAAATTGATTAATAATAGTAGATATATAGCTCCTCGTATTCGTAAAACAGATTTTTAATCTGTAAACAACGAGTCGTGGTAATTACGATACGATCGATTTTCAACTTAGCAAAATTTGTTTCCATTTAACATTCACATCCAGATTGTATTTCCTTTGTAATAAATTAATTATATAATTAAATAAATTTATTATTCGAACCGATATTCAGATACAGTTCGAGTATACTTGATAAATTTTCAGACTCGATTCTCCAAATCGAAAATGAGAACGTTTTATCCTATACTTTTTCTTCATTTTTCCACAAGGATTCGCGTTGTTCTCGCTTTCAGACGTTGTTCCGTTGCATCCTGTATATACGGGGTGTGCCAAATTTAAACCGTCAAATTGTAAGGAGTTGATTTACAGACAAGAAGAAGAAGAAGAAGGAAGAACTTTATATAATGTTCGTCAACGGACGTTTCTTTACAGAATTACAAACGAGTATCGTTCGTACGAAACAGGTGACGACGCGTTTTCCATCGCAGCGTGCAAAAGTTCGCTGTATTATCGTGTCAGCGCAGTTGCATACTTTTTATCATGCGACAACAAGCCCGTGTCGTTAATAGCTACAATAATGATACAATGAATAATTATTATCTGGTATGTTTGATTGTTCGTTGGAGAACGTTGTCCGTGTGGTCGGATAGAAGCCTGACATCGATCAACGATGGGAGTAATACGATCTCGTACACACAGTTGCTAACAATTCGATCGAGTTGCAAAAACCGCGTGTTTTTACTCGTTGCGCTAGTTGTTCACGCGAACTCGCATCTCCAGAATAAACCTTCCGTTTTACAGTTGCGAAACCATAAATACAGAAAAGAAAACGCAGTTCTTGAAACTCTGACGAAACGCTGATAATACGGTCAATTGTCGCGTGCTGTGAAATGGAAAATTCGTCGTTACTTGTTTCATACGTACGATACTTGTTTGTAACTGTGGAAAAACGCGTTTATTGCCCAGCTTCGTACGACATGTTTTTCGGTAAATATTTACAAAGCGGACAATCTCGCCATATTCAACGGCTTTGAAATATGTTTGCCAAGGCTAATATTCCGAACAACTTTTTCCTGTAATACTCTTTACCGTCGCTCTGCTTTCCGCGATATTCGCAGCAATTTCTGTCTCGACGACAGCGATGATTTCGTAGTTTCGCTTTTCTCGATATCACTGCTAAAGCTTTTCCTACCTCGAATAACGACGCAAAGCTTCGTATGAATCGTATCTATCCTGTTACTTGATACGCGAATTTAATTCACGGTAGCCTCAGTGATGTTTCTTTCCTGTGCGAGTTGAAAATGATTATCAGAAATGCATATATATGTCGGGTTGGCGTTAAGATTAGAGTTAGGGTTAAAGGCGTGAAACGAATCCCTATTGGCGCTAGACGTGATCATTATGCAATAGAGGAGATATTTACTAGTGCAAATATGACTATGATGGAATTGGACAAGTAATCGCGATAATTAGATACTCGAGAAGCAAATGACAATGATCCTAGGCTCAATAACGAATCCGCGGTCAACGGGATGACGAACTTTACCCTTCGTTAGCGTCTAAGTTACACTGTACGTTAGAGAAAGGGGCAATTATTACGTATACGAAAGACAGGTCGATTACTGATGAGATCGCACTAGAGAGTGATTCTCCGTCGCGGTGACGCTGTCGAAGAAAACTATGATGGGTGTGCCTAAGGGCACGAGATCATCGGATTCGCGGAGAAAAGTCTTCGTTCGAAGGGTGAGGGAAATTGAAGTTGCTGTTAATTGGTCAATTTCCATGTTGGTGGTTAGAGAAAGATATTAGCTGTCCTTGGGAAAAGTTGCTAGCGGGAAGCGTCGTTCGTGGAAGGATAGATTTCTCTTATCTTCCCGTAGTTGGAGCACAGGCTATTTGTCTATTTGAGAGACTTTGTATAATTGAAACTTAATATTCGTAGCGGGTCCTCGCCCAGCTAAACATATACTGTGAAGATGCGTTGGCATCTGGCAATCATCTTACCCGAAGGACAAAGTCTGCGTGTGGCGAGCCACGGGACAGAAATCGTTGAAATGTTTACCCTCGTGCCCTGTCCCAAGTATTTCTTTTAAGGAGAGCTATAGAATTACTTCATGCCTTTGTTAGACAAAACGTTCATCCCTTTGACCGCGGCTACGTTCGGCGACTGATTGTCGCCTCGAGTCCGAGCTCACTATGATAAATCTCAAATAAATACAGTCGGATCGAATGACAACAGTTTCTTAATACGGCTATGGTGAAATCTAAATTACAATACTAGGGGTCTTCCCAAAGTTCCAAAGGGAAGGTTCCGGTGTTCTTTCATCTCCGACATATATATATGTCGGCTGGACGATAGGATTGGGGGTGGAGGTGTTCGATGAATCTTCGTTGATATTGGCCATCGATGCGGTGTAACAATGGTAGAGTTTATTGGCACAAGTGAGTGGTATTACAGCGTTGGTAACTAATCACAATGTTAGATACTGGCGGCGCTATGACAATGGCCTCGGGTCCGGTAACGAATCCGCGGTCAACGGGATGTCGAACGTGTATATTTCGTGGAAGTCTAAGTTATATTCAGGTCGCCACAGAACAAGCACTACGTACCGGAGAATTACTTGTATCGTCGTTCAAATCGTACGAAAGTGTGTCTCTCCATCACGGTGACGCTTTCGAGGAAAACTATGATGGGTGTGTCTAAGGGCACGAGATCATCGGATTCGTGAAGAAAAGTCTTCATTCGGAAAGTGAAGGAAATTGGAGTTACTGTTAATTGGTCAATTTCCATGTTGGTGGTTAGAGAAAGATATTAGCTGTCCTTGGGAAAAGTTGCTAGCGGGAAGCGTCGTTCGTGGAAGGATAGATTTCTCCAATTTTCCCGTAGTCGGAACAAAGGCTGTTTGTCGGTTTGAAGGACTTTCGTTAAATAGATCTTAAGATTTATAGCGGGTCCTCGGGCTAGCCGAACATGTACTGTGGAGACGCATCAACATCTGGTAATCGTCTTACTCGAAGCATAGTCTGCGTGTGGCGAGCCACGGGACAGAAACCATTGAGACATTTACCATCGCACCCTGTCCCAAGCATTTCTTTTAAGGAGAGTTATAGAGTTACTTCCTGCCTTGGTTAAACAAAACGTTCATCCCCTTGACCGCGACTACGTTCGGCGACTGGTTGTCGCCTCGAGCCCGAGCTCACTATCATAAATCTCGAATAAGTACAGTCGGATCGAATGACAACGGTTTTCTTAATACGGCTATGGTGAAATCTAAATTACAGTACTAGGTGTCTTCCCAAAGTTCCGAGGAGAAGGCTCCGGTGCTCTTTCATCTCCGACATATATATATGTCCGACATCTCCGACATATATATATATGGCTCCGACACCGGAGCCTTCCGTTGAAACCGGGGAAAAACCCCTAATATTGTAGTTTGGATTTCACCATAGCCGTAGTTAAACAATCACCGTCCTTCAGCCCGATTGTAATTGCCTGCAATCTATGAGAATGAGTTTGGGTTCGAGGTGACAACCAGTCACCGAACGTAGCCGCGGTCAAGGGACGAACGTTTTTCTAACAAAGTCATGAAAAAGTCTATAGCCCTCCATAAAAAGAAATAGTTGTAACGGCACTTGACAGTAAGCATACTAACGGTTTCTGTCTCATGGCTCGTCATAAGCAGACCCTATTCTATGGGTAGGTCGATTGCCGGTTGTCGAGACATATTCGCAAAACATCGACCCGTCATAAACCTTAAACCTTGATTAACGAAAATAGGCAAACAGTCTTTTCCGTGAAGGACACTTCCAAAGACTGACTAATTAACAACAACGGCAATTTCCCTCACTCTCTGAACGAAGACTTGTCTCCACGAATATAAAAGACCTGGTGTCGCTAGAGAGTGGGGCAATTTTTCCTAGACAGTGTCATCGTGAGAGCTTCGAGTACGATTTCATCGACTAAGATATCATTTCGATAGAGTGCTTACTTCGCGGGCTAACTGAGAGTACCACCTAGGCGTTGCCTACGAGTAAAGAATAAAAGAGTCCCGTGGACTGCGGATTCGTTTCGAACCTAAGGTCATTATCACTAGTGCTACGAGTGCCTAATCTTGTTAATAAGTCTGTGCTAATAAACTCTCCATCGTATCACGGCAATGGCCAACCCTAATGAAAATTCATTAAACGCCCATCTCCTTAATCCTGACTTCTATCCGACATATATATAAATGTACGGACATCAACGTCCGAGACGTTCGTCCATGCCAAACGGTAACGCGTACAGGAAACATTTGTTCAAAATGACTTTGACTTTAGCTATATTTTCAAATTGGAATTAGCTAATGGTCGTTCGCTTTGTAAATGATTATTTCTTTTTCTTCTTTTTGCCTGCAGATTAAGCCCTTCCTGTTTGACGGTTTAAATTTATTAAATTAAATTTATTAAACCGAATATATATATATTCGTTTGTACTACGATTACTCTCATACTCTATGTATGGTATTATCATATCGACGCTATCAGTTCTTACAGTATCACGATCAGAGTCAATTTTAGAATAGAAGAAGCAATTAACGGCGGATCGCAAAGTAAGAAGCTTATAACATAATTGGCAAGGAAGTCGGTAAATCGATCAACCAATCACCTACATCCAACCGTCTAACGAAAGATGAAAAGCCATCGCGATAACGATCCTTCTCACCTGCAGGGTTTTCCGGATTCACAGACACGAAGCTCGAATTATTCCTGATCGACCACCACTTTTCTTTTTTCGGCTGAAACATCACATGCTGGCCATTCGTCAGCGGCTGAACGAAGAACGATCTCTGCCCGATCAACATCAAGGCGTACACTTCTTCTTCGCATATCGTCACGACGACGAAGGAACTCGCGTCTCCTTCCAAGCTGCCTTGTGGAAGATCGCAGTTCGCCTTGGCGTTACGTCGCTCGGACTTGGTTTTACCCTGGCGCACCCAATTCACGGTGAAATTCGACGACAGTATCAATGGATCGTTGGCCATGGTCCTTAAGGTCCAGTTGCTGATCTCGAGGAACACCGGCTCTTGGTGAAGATACTCGCGCCAAGTTTCTCGGTATTCGTGGGTCGATCTTCTGTTCCGCGCGCTCTCATTCGGGATCACTCGAGGGTAAACGATCTCGTATTCCTGCAAGCTTTGCAGAAAGTCGCTCATTCGCGACTTAGTAGCGATCGTGCCGAGCAGCCACGTGGCGAGGAGAAAACTGGGAAGTTTCGATCGCGTCATGTCTCGCGCGCTTTGATCGAAATTTCAATAGGATTTTCTGGCTACCCAAAACTCGCCAGGCATGCTCGTTCACTCGCAGACGTAGTTATCGCAATGAAAGCAGCTAATTCGCAGACCCGATATTCTCATTTCATTTCGCCGGTTCGTAACGCGTTCGAAACGCCGTGTCATATAGACGCGGATGCGACGATACTCTCGCGTTCTAACATTTTCAATGTCTCGCGCTTCATCACGTAGCTCGCGCGGAAGTAATACGAAGGTGAATCGTTGGTTTTAATACACAGGGTGTTGTTTAATCGATCGAAATAATGGAAAAGGGAACGATTCTACGGTACACCAGAGATGAAATGAAATCATAGAATGCAGTGGTTTTGTAGGTAGTGTTTTATCGAAAAGATTAACCGTGAATATTTGCTCGACCTATTTATACCAAATTGATACAGAATCTTAAATTACAGACGAATCTTTCTCAATTTCCTTCGATCGTCCTCTCTAGGCGTACGAAACTGCCTCGTTGAATTCGAACGTTTCTCGATTTCCTTCGACGTCTTTCAATTTCTTCTTTTTTCAATCGCCGTTCGCCTTCTCAAAGCTGTCTTCGAACAGAATTCTTAGAACGACTTCCAATTCCTTTCGATTCGTCCAATCGTTTAGCTTTACGAAACTGTTTCGCTAAACTCATTTTTCCACTGTACTTGCGTATCGTAACAAACTCGTCGGCGGTAACTCGCGTCGATTAACGATTCACCACCAGTAAAGTAACCGGGAATGCAGCAAACTAGTAGTCGGTAGAACGAAGCGGAACGTAAGTGGAGCGAGCGATAAGAGCGATCGCGACAATCGCACGCCTCGCCGTGCGATTCCCACGCGAACGAATCGTCAAATTCGAGCCAAAGATTCTCACTAACTCGAAGATTCGCGCCAGTATTTTCCACGCGCGCGGCACAGAAATTCGAACGACTTTCGCGAAAAGGACAGAAGGATAAGACGATCGATCGGATCTCGGGTCGATCGCGATACCCCCGGACAGAAGGTTTCGACGAAAAAGTGGAGTAAACGCGATGAACGAGCTTCGTGCTACGACTGGCAGCCACATGGACGGATGAACGCGGCTGCAAACGCACGCGAGTGCAGCGGCGAACTGTGCGTAAGAGTAAGCGCGAACGCGAGACTGGAAAAAGCACCAGCGCTTACCGCCCACTGAAGTTCTAGTAATGGCAGCTTTATGTGCAATCACCGAGAAACGAGGATGCTGGCGAACGCATTGTTCGACCCCGACCGAGACGATTTAACAAGGGCCGAGGATTTCATCTTGAACGACCTTGCTCTTGTCACGACCGGCATACTTCAAATCCGATGGACCGATGATGGAGATAGAGATGTGGCGGCCTTGGCGACAATGTATATCGCCGAAGTGCCTAATGAGTCATCTGTATCCTAACGGTCCTTCCACCGAACGTCCTAGAAGTGTGACAACGGTCACGTACGCCTACAGGGTAGTGGGGATATTGAGGGATGACAAACAAAGAAGAAACAGATGTTACCGAAAGTCAAATTGTAAGAGCTTCAGTCTTGGAAAGTCACGGCTGGAGCTCAGAACAAAATCGCAGTCAGTGTAAATTCAGAAATAAATTCTCTTGTTTTTTTGTTATCTTAATTTTTTCTTTTCGTTCGAGCCTCCTGCTTTTTATTTTACGTGACATTTTTGGCGATTACTGCCAGGATAGTGAAAAGTGTTTGTTCGGAAACCAAAAGACATTCATCATCTACGGAAGATAGAATTATTTGGGACTACGGTCATCCGCAACAACGAAGTAACTATCACGAACCGAGTGAAGTGACAAAGGAAGGTAAACTGGATTCCTTCGTACGTTACCGTGAAAGAAAATCTAGCTTCAGTAGCCAAGACTCATCTTCGCCCGAAAGCAGGAAGATGTCTAAGACAAACGAATCTCAAACTTCTACCTCAACGGATCCAACGTTGCGAACAATATTGGATAGCATTCAAAAACAGCAAGAGAGTATTGCCCGTTTACAAGAGGATATGTTACGTTTGTCTATGCAAAGTGACGAAACAAATAGATGCTGGGTAGCAGAAATCGAAAATATTAGGAGAACCGTCGCAGAGCTACGGACTGGGTTCGGATCCCTTGCGACCGATGATTCTGGTTCCATCATTACTGAAAGCAACGAAAGTGAATCGACAGCGATTAATCGCACCTGGAGTACGGTTAGGGCACGCGAACCGACCGGGTTAACGATTCCAGTCATTCCACCTGCGCACATCGACACCGAACAACCCGAGGTTGAAGAAAGAGGCTATTTTCCACCCGCTCTTTCCACTCTGTGAGTTAAGGATGCAATACGTTGTATTCCAATGCTCAACGGAGACGATGATGTAGGTATGGAAGAATTTATCAAAGAAGTGAGCAGTATGAAAGACCGTTGCATGGAGCAAGATTTATTGCTAAAAGCAATAAAGGCAGAAAAAATCGTAGGAAAAGCAGCTCAAAGTATCCGCAACATCCCCATTGAGTGCTACAGTGATCTGTACAACGCACTGAGGAGCAATGTGGCAACTCAAGTGACTTCGGAAGAATATCGGGAACAATTAAAAGAGTTGAGACAGGGACGGGAAGAATCAGTGCAGAGTTTTAATATTCGGTTCAGAAGAATACTCAACCGTTTACTGTACGCAGTAACCAACGAGTACCCACAACCACTTCTACGCAAGCTAATGATCGAAGAAACTACAAAGAAGATTGTCCGTGTGTACCTAAAGGGATCGGCAAGTTTATTTAGGACACGAATCGCATACACGCGGAAGGATACAGTGGGATTATACGACGACCGGCTACGTCGAAGGACATCTATTTTAAACATACATACATATATATATATGTATATTAAAGATACAAATACAATATGGACAAGTACTATAAGGTAAGTAAACTTACGGCTCAGGGGGTTTCGGAGCTTCCAGGCCCCGTCGGGGATTCGAGTAGCGTCCCAGGCTCGACCTGACGGTCACCCAGCGACTGGACGAACGGCGAGGGGAAGGTCGATCCCAGGGCCTCCCCTCGTTCGGTAAACACGACCGGGGACCAAGAAACACCTGCAGTTGTCATAGAGGAAAAGATGTGCAAGAAAAGCACAAGAAGATACCTCGAATTTGATGAAGACATCGCGGGAATCATCGAGGATGTCGAGATGCCAATGGAGGCACTCAAGGAAAAGACACCAGCCACCGAAAAGGCGACCCGAATCGCCAAGGAAAAAATCTTGAAAGGTGACAAGATCACCAGATATATGAGAAAGTCCCCAGTGGAGGGGAGCGCGTGCAAGACAACGAGAAGCCTGGCCAGGAGCCAGCCGATGGCAACGAGGGACGAAGCGGCCAGCACCTCGGAGCTAGACACACCGGCGGAAATGTCGGACAGCGGCAGCGAAGCGGCGGCACCAAGGGAATGTCTCAGGAGGAAGGCCATGGCGAACAGAGCAACGGCCGAGACCAAATGCAATGACGAGGACAGTATCGTCATCAAAATGAGAGAATGCAAGGCGATGACGGAAATCATCACAGAAGTCCTCCGCGAAATCCAATGCATAGGTAGCAGACTCCACCTCATGAGCAAAAAGGATACCGACATCAAGAAAAGGAGGGACGCTATCAGTAAAAAAGCGATCAAGCTCCACTCGATGTTGGACGAGATGAGGCTCAAGAGGAACGCTAGACAGTCACGGCCACCAGGATGACCACCCCTCCGGGGAGGAGTGAGGAGAAGGAAGGAAAAAGGAAGGAGATATCGCCCGTCGAGGGGAAGGGCGACACCAAGAGAAAGAGACCAACGACCGTGGAGGCCTCCTACGCAGGAGCCTGTGCCGGCAACAGCTCGGCAAAAGCGACTACGGACTGCACGGACAGCGATGTAAAGGAAGACTGGATCCCTGTCCGCGGAAGGAGAGGAAAAAGAACGGACACCCCGACGGTGGTCAGGAAGGCGAACGAAGGAAGGGCGGCATTGGACAAGCCAAAGAGGCCGGAGGGACCGATGAGGATACGTAACAGACCCGAAGCCATCCTCGTCAAAGTAGGGCAAGACAAGGAGTGGATCCAGGTCTACAAAGACTTGATGGGGGTAAGGGAGACCCTAAAAGAGAGCTGTGGAATTAGGAGGACCAGAACAGGTGACATTCTGATCGAGCTGAAAGCAGGTAGCAACGCCAAAAAGACCGCGGCGGATATGAACACGGCGCTAAGAGGCAAGGTGAGAGCGCTACCAATGCGCGACAAGACATCCGTAGAGATCAGGGATATAGACCCGCTCGTAGGCAAGGAAGAACTAGCCAGGGAGATAGTAATGCAACTGGGCATAAGCGACATCACCGAGGTTGAAGTAAAGACCCTAAAAATGGCGCCGTGGGGCACCCAATCGGCAATAGTGACGATGCCGAAAGCCTATCTGGCCAAAGAGGGGGCGAGCCGGAAGATCAGAACCGGCTTGACGATAGCCTCGATAAAGGCACTACCCAATGTGGTAAAGTGCTTCAGATGTCACATGTTCGGGCATATCGCGAACAAATGCACGGCGATAAGCCCTGGAAAGGAGATTTGCAGGAAGTGCGGAGCCAAAGACCACACGATAGCTGCCTGCGTCAACGCATCCTGCTGCTCCATCTGCAGCAAGGGGAAAGGAGTGAAATTTGACCACGTAACCGGATCCCTGGCTTGTCCAGAATATAGAACGCGGTTGAAAGCGTATAAATGAGGATACTGCAGATAAACCTCAACAGATGCAAGCTGGCGCAGGATATGATGCACCAATGCGCGATCGAACTTAGGCCGGATATAATAATAATTTCCGAGCCGAACAGGCAGCTACCGCACTGGTTTAATGACACCAAAGGAGACGCCTCGATATGGGTCACACTCCTCGATGGCAAACTGCCTGATGAAACAACAGAGGTCAAGAGCGACGGGATAGTGGGCGTCCGTGTCGGCGACGACTTCTGCTTCAGCGGATACTGTTCGCCCAACACAAATAAGCTAGCATACTCCAAATACATAGACACGCTGTCGACTATGACGAAGAGCGTTGCTAGAAGACACGACAAGGTCTTCGTGGCCGGAGACTTCAACGCAAAGTCAACCTGTTGGGGAGGATCGACCACAGACATGAGAGGGAGAGTCTTAATGGAGGCACTAAGCGGCCACCGGGTGTTTCCAGTGAGGCTCAAGGAAAAGTACACCTTCTTCATGATCGGGAAGACGAGCTTCCCCGACATAATAAGCGTATCCAACAAGGTCAGCGAGATACACGCCGGAAGCGCGGTCTTGGACAAATACTCGGCCTCGGACCATCTGTACGTGCTCCACAGGTTTAAGGCTAGGAAGACCCGACCGTATCGAAGTTCTAAAGGTACGTGACCAAGGACATGTCGCCGGAGGAGTTCCTGAGCAGATTCGACGACACACTGAAGAAGGAGGACCTCAACGCGGCTATCGGAGATGATGGTGCCGAGCCCTTGCAAAAGAGCATCGAAGGTACGTGCGAAGGGATGCTAAGGAAGTCGAACTGTGCGGCGAGCCGCAAGTACGCGAACTACTGGTGGAACCCGATAATCGCGGAACTGAGAACGCAGGCGCACAAAGCGCTCAGGAAGGTGACGAGAGAAAGGAAGAAGAATGCTGGCAACACCGAGCCCCTCGTCAACGCCTACAAGGAGATCCGAAGGCAGTTAAAAAAGGAGATCGCCCACAGCAAAAAAACAGCTTGGGCAGAATACTGCAAGATACTGAAGAGCGACCCTTGGGGCAAACCCTATCGCACGGTCATGACGAAATGTAAAAGCAAGGGACCAACCAACGACATGCCGAGCGACATGGTGAAGGCAGTCCTACAGAGGCTATTCACCTTGGGACACGGACCCCCCCCCCCCCCCCATTATGAGGGCCGCGAAGAGGCAGAGACCGAAGAAGAAGGAGATATTAGCCTCAGCGTCGCCATCGGCGAAGGCGATGTCGTCGATGCCGCCGGAAGAATGAACACCAAGAAGGCTGCAGGAGTCGATGGCGTGCCGGGCGAGATCGCGAAGCTGATAGCGAGTCGCAGGAGCGAGCTCGTGACAAGGCCGTTCAACGGCATCACCGAATCAGGAAGGATCCCAGACTGCTGGAAGACGGCCAGAGTAATACTGCTAAGGAAACCGGGAAAGGATCCCAGTCTCCCTAACGCGTACCGGCCGATAAGCATACTCCCAACCATGAGCAAGATCTGGGGAAAATGCTTTAAGAAGATCATCGAGAGATGCATCGGAATGGACCCGTTCCATCGGAGGCAATATGGCTTCAGAAAGAAGAGGAGTACGGTAGATGCCATCACGCAGGTGATAAAAGTTTGCCAACATCTGCAAACAGAAGAAGGTAATTTGCGTGATGATCACCCTGGATATTAGCAATGCCTTCAATTCGCTCAGCTGGAAGAGCATATACGAGGAATTTGACAAGAGGAAGCTGCCATGGAAGGTCAAAAGGCTAATCGGCAGTTACCTATCCGGAAAGAGGATCATCGTGAGCAACCAGCACGGCACGGTGGAGCACGAGGTGGCGGCGGGAGTTCCGCAGGGATCCATCCTCGGACCATTCCTGTGGATCTTGGTATACGACCGGTTGCTCGAGAGACTCGACAACATGCCAATGGTCAGAGCAACCTCCTTCGCGGATGAGCTGGCCATCACATGTTCCGTCGGGAGGAACGAAGAGGCCACCGCCAAGGTCAACACGATGCTAAGGATCGCCAACGATTGGTGCACGAGTGTCGGGCTCACCCTGGCGAGAGAAAAGACGGAGGTCATGCTCATCACAAGCTTGCGAGTGCCGAGACTGGTGAAACTCAGGTTGGGCTCCTCGGACATCGAAACGGTCGATCGCATCAGGTATCTCGGAGTCGTCATCGACTCCAGTCGGAGGTTCGGTGCGCATATCGAGATGGTGTGTAATAGAGCCGACAAGTTAATAGGAGCCTTTAGGGGAATTCTACCCAACATCAACGGGCCGACCAGCTTGGCTCGTAGGCTCTACTACAATGTGTGGGAGTCCATCGTAACTTACGGAGCACCGGTGTGGGCTAGAGCAGCGAATACCGATAAGAACAGGAAAAAGCTGAAACGAGCACAACGAACGGCCCTGTGCATAACAACGACGGCATACCGTACCGTCTCCCACGCGGCACTTTGCATGTTGACCTGGAATCTCCCGATTTACATAAAGATAAAGATGCTCGGAGAGACCTACGAGAGGAACAAGATCCATGGGTCCAGGATTGGCACGGATGACGGCACCAAGCTGAAGGAGGAACTGGAGGCGATTCGCAAGAAGGCCCAAGAGGACTGTCAGAAGGAGTGGAACAACTACAAAAAGGAAAATATCACAAAGAAATTAATACCGTGTGCGCTGCTATTTACCAAAAAGAAGATGGACATCGATCACCACACCATGCAGCTGCTAACCGGGCGTGGGAGCTTCGGTGTCTATAGGAAAAGGATTGGCAGGGACAGCGACAGCAACTGTCTCGACTGTGGAGATTCGAACGACGATGCAGAGCACGCCCTCTTCGCGTGCCCGAAGTGGACGGACAGAAGGATCGAGCTGGAGAACGCTCTGGGCGGGAAGATAGATGTGGGCAATCTGATCGCCACGGTGACCGCCAAGGACGAGAGCTGGAATAAATTCAGGCAATTCTGCAAGACCGTCATGTGCCACAGGAGGGTGACAGCGAGGGCCTGGGAAGAGGCAAGGAGGAGAACGAGCGAAACAACAACTACGCGGAGTAATGAGGGCAAGAACATGAAACAACGAAAAACCGCAGAAGGAGACCAGCCCAGTATTCTGAACTGGCTGAGAGGACGACATGAGCAGTAACTGCCCGAAGAAGTAGATACAACGGGGCACGAAAGGACAACCCTGATGACTGCCGACAGGTTTTACCGGGGTTGTCTGCCCTCTAAGCGGAGGAAGAAGGAGGAGGGGTTTTTAGTGGGTATGGCAACGACATCCGACCGACTCCCACATAACCCAGTGATGCGGGTCATTGGGCATGCGTAATAGCATTTTCCCCTCCCCACGCAAAAAAAAAAGAGTCGGCTGTGGGGGACAGGCTGGCGAGATATTTGTGAAAACGGTCATTATTGTAGTTTTTTATGGTTTTGGATAGTTTTCTAGTTGCGTTGTTTAGTTTGCGTTTGTCCTCCTGTGTTCTATGGGTCTGCCATATCCTTCTTAGTCTACGTTTTTCTGCTATTTTTTTTAATATGTACTGGGGGTATTCGTGATTGCTGATGGACGTTTTTGCCGGTGTGGAGACGCGGATAGCGTTTATTATGCTCGCATTTAGGTATTCCGTGGCTGCTTCGATTTCTTCATTGGTTTTTAGTGAGGTTGAGGCTGAAGTTGAGTGGGTAAAGACTTCTCTAAAGAGCTGCCAGTTGGTGTGTTGGTTATGAATGGAGCCATTAGGTGTATTCTCGATGATAGTTGAACTGACTGTTACTATCACGGGGGAATGGTCAGAGGAGAGATCAGCCGAGGAATTGATTTGGACGTGTCTTGACGAGATATTTATAGTTATGAGGAAATCAAGGAGATCGGGTATTTTGTTTGTGTCGGTGGGCCAGTGTGTGGGTTCGTATATGGTAAGGTAGTTGAGGTTGTTGGTTATTATGCTGTTGAGGAGGTTTTTGCCTCTTACTGTAACCAGTCTGCTGCCCCATTGGGTGTGTTTGGCGTTGTAGTCTCCTCCGGCAATGAATCTATTGCCCAGGGTGTCCAGGAAGTAGTCGAAGTCTTCTTTGGCGATGGAGTGTCTGGGAGGGCAGTATACAGCTGAAGTGGTGATTGTACCATGACAGTCTTCTATTGCTACGTTTGCTGCTTGGAGGTAGTCTTTCTGGAATGGTGGAAGTTCGTAGTGCTTAATGTTTGATTTGATTATGATTCCGGCGCCGCCGTGGGCCTTTCCGCTGGGGTGTTGGCTATGGTAGAACTTGTATCCGTTTATGTTCAGGTAGTTTTTGTCGGTGAAGTGGGTTTCAGATATGAGCATTATGTCGATTAGCTGGTGTTTTAGGAAGAGTTATAGCTCAAGTTTGCGTTGCGCTAGACCGTTGGCATTCCACAGAGCTATGCGTCTTGGTTTTATTTTGTGTCGGGGCGTATTAATTTATCCATGATGAGTGTTAATAGCGATAGCAAATTGTTTATTTGCTCGGATTGTTTCTCTATTAGCTTTTTAAGTCTAGAGACGTTGTCTGTATTAGGTGGGGTGGGGGCACTATTTTGGGGAGGATCCCTGTGGCTATTTGGTGTATTTCGAGTGCCTTGTACCGCTTGGGCATAGGAGTTTGAGGGTGAGTTTGATAGGGCTGGGTGTTTGATTGGTTGGGGGGATTGGGGTAAGGATGATTTTCGGCGAGCTGGGTGTTTGGTGATTTACCTCTTTTGGTCTAAGTTTGGGGTATTTGTTTGAGTACAGAGTTTTGTAGGCTGCGCAGCCTTTGTGGTTGGCAGGATGGTGACCTTGACAGTGGATGCACTTCGCTGGGGTTTCCGGTGATTTCCTGCACTGGTCGGTGGGGTGTGTACCTGCACATTTGACGCAGCGGAAGGTATGGTTGCAGTATTTCTGCGTGTGCCCGTATCTTTGGCACCTTTTGCATTGCACTATCTCCTTTTTGATTTGCGGTGGTTCGAATTTTACGATGGCGTTCATTAGGCGACTGATGTTGTAGATTTCCTTGTTGTTGGGTTTCTGTTTTAAATCGATGAAAAATAGGGATAGCGGGTCTTTCGTGACTCTATGCCTTATGTTGCTGACATTTATGACTTCATGGCCGAGTTTAGATAATTCGGATATTAGTTCGTCGATGTCTGCGGAGTGGTGGATGTTTCGTAGCACCACCCGAAAAGGTCTTTCTTCTTTGAGTTGGTAGGTGTGGAAATTGGCGTTCAGGGCCCTAAGTGTCTTGGTGAGCTTCCTGTAGGCTTCTGGATTCGTCGGCAGGATTTTTACCTGGTTGTTGGTTATCTTCAGGTTGTAGTCCTCCTTGGAGATATCTCTCTCTAAGGACTTGGTCATTGTCTGGATGTTGATGACATCATTAATAAATATTGGTGGGGGAGGGGGGCTTCTCTGTGCGTGGTGGTTAGGTGGCGAGCCTGCGGTTTCCATGGCGTCGTTTGTGGATTCCAAAATTGCGAACCTGTTGTGGGTGTTAATTTGCGTTGATGGCTGTTCGTTCGAGTTTGTGTCTGATGGTTCGGTTTTGCGTTTTTTCGCCTTATTGGCGTCGTTGGCACGGGGGGATCTGCTGAACTTCTGCCACGGGGGGAGTAGCGCGGGGTAGTGATGGGTTTGCACAGGCGAGCCTGGTCGTGATTGTTGGGCCATCATCGAGCTAGCTATTTCAATATGAATAACTAGTCGTGAGGCTATGCGGCAGGGATCGGGTTGGGGTTAGGTGCGTAGGCTTTTCTTCTCTCTGGCGGATAGGAAACACTTGGGAAGATAGGAGCACGTTGTGTTCACTTTCGACGGTTGGGTGACACGTGTTACTTTCGAACTTCACTGGGCACTAGAGACACGTCTGCACGCTTCGGCACTCGACAGCGAACTGAATCAATGCAGGTAAGACGATCTAATACACTATCTAGATCGCCTAACGCACCAGTAGCTCAGAAACCTACCACATTCGACCGAGTAGAGAATGGGCCACCCGCTAAACGCGCGCAACTGAAGTGTTTCAAATGCGGAAAGCTGGGACACATGGCTAGCAAATGCCAAAATTTTCTACAACCGAGCCAGTACGACCGACCACCCGCAAGAATTCAAGCAGTCCAGGAAAGGGACGAAACACGAGAAGTAACATCGAACCAGAGTATAGACGAACCGCGCGAAACATACGAGTCAACATCACCACAGGAAGATTACTCACAATACCTTTGTCAACCCGAACCACAGAGCGAGTATTTCTGGTCGACACAGGAGCAGGGATAAACCTAGTGAAACGTAACAAAACTGTCAACGCGATACAAATAGGGCCTAGACAAAAATTTTCTATGGGACGAGACAAATACGAAACGAACGAATACGTAACGAAACGAATTTTTGGACAAGACCACATCTTTCACATAGTACCGGACAACTTCCCAATCATCGAAGACGGAATCATTGGGCTACCATGTTTAAAGAAGTATAACTATTCAATATCCAATGACAGAATCCGACTAAATGACAAAACCATTTTATTTCAGAAACCAATACAATTAACTCCTGGAGAAAACAGAGTTCAAACAATCTATCTGGAAGGCAAACCAACTAAAGTATGTTTTATCAACACTGGTGAGCAAAACATTGAAATTTCTAGTAATATTCAAAATTTCCATGACGTTTCCAACGTATCAAAACTAAAAAGCCTAGTGAGAACAGATCACATTGAAAAGCCAATCCGCGAATCCATAGAAAAGATTATTCTCCACTACGTTGACATCTTTAATTTAGAAACTGACCTTTTGCCCTGTACTAATTTAACCCAGCACACAATTTCATTAACCAAAGATAAAATCATTAACACACGATCGTATAGACCACCGGAATGTCATCGAGGCGAAATTTCGCGACAAATAGAAGACATGTTAAAGAAAAATATCATAGAAGAATCCGATTCCCCTTATAACTCTCCGGTATGGGTAGTTCCGAAAAAATTAGACGCCTCAGGAAAACAGAAATGGAGGATAGTCATTGATTTTAGGAAACTAAATGAACTCACGGAACAAGACGCTTATCCTTTACCTGACATAGACGTCATTTTGACACAACTAGGAAACGCGAAATTCTTTTCGGCGCTTGATTTATCCTCAGGATTTCATCAAATTCCAATGAACGAGAAATCCAAAAAATATACCGCTTTTTCGACACCGCAAGGCCACTTTCAGTTCAATCGAATGCCATTCGGTCTTAAAAACGCACCCGCTACTTTTCAAAGATTAATGGACAGAGCCTTAACTGGACTTGTAGGAAAATATTGCCTTGTTTATTTGGACGACATAGTGATATTGGGAAAAATGATTCAAGAACATAATGAAAACCTCGCGATAGTATTTCAGAGACTCAGAGAATTAGGACTTAAATTGCAACCGGATAAGTGCGAATTCGTAAAACCGGAACTAGAATACTTAGCCCACGTAGTTTCAGCCGAAGGAGTTAAACCAGACTCCAAGAAATTAGACGCTGTAAAAAACTTTCGATTACC
This sequence comes from Bombus affinis, assembly GCF_024516045.1. NCBI lineage: Eukaryota > Metazoa > Arthropoda > Insecta > Hymenoptera > Apidae > Bombus > Bombus affinis. The sequence goes on along the minus strand of NC_066346.1, from coordinate 15,947,469 downwards.
CCGCAATGCCACGGACGTTAAATCATTCATAGGTTTAGCAGGTTATTACCGCAAATTTATTCGGAATTTTTCTAAAATCGTGAAAAGCCTTACAGACTTAACAAAAAAGGACACACCATTCCATTGGACTGACAAACACCAGACTAGCTTTGATACTTTAAAGGACAAACTCTGTAATTCCCCAATACTAGCTTATCCGGACTTTAACAAAACCTTTACCCTAACCACCGACGCAAGTAACGAAGGACTAGGAGCAATACTGTCACAAGACGGTCATCCTTGCTGTTACATTTCAAGGACACTAAACCCACCCGAACGAAACTATACCACGACAGAAAAGGAACTCTTGGCCATCGTATGGGCCGTGAAAAGACTTAGGCAATACTTGTTAGGACGACGCTTCATTATTCGAACCGACCACCAAGCCCTTAAGTGGCTACACAATTGCAAAGACCCCTCTAGTCGACTGATTCGTTGGAGACTTAGACTCGAAGAATATAACTATGAAATCGAATTCACAAAGGGTAAAGATAATACAGCTGCAGACGCCTTATCTAGGGTTCACGCGGTAACTCGCAACGAAATAGTTAATCTCGACCTATTAATTGACCACACTAATTCATTCAACGAATGGAAAAACAACAACGAAAACCCGAAACTCATATAAATTAAACCGAATGATCAAACATTTTACCAATTAACTCGAAACGATTTAGGAGAATACGACGAGACACTTTGGATCAGAAAACTTTACAAAATTCTTAAAAATACAACAAAAATCGGCATAGGAAATAACGATTTCACTGAATTAGAGAACAGTTCGCTGTTGACGTGTTGACGATAACTAATATCGCTTTTAGCTAGCTGTTTGCTATATTCTGTTTGCTTTAAAAGCACGCGATCAAAGCAAAATATCAAACATCTGCTGAAACACGTGCGTGACCTGTGTATAATCAACAAGCGTTTGAATCGCTGTTATCATTTGTCATTACCATACAGGTCCTTTTGTCACCAGTGCACTTGTGCCCGAAAGTGGTGAAGTTTCCGGTCAGATTGGCGCATCTCTCTCCATCTTCCATTGTATCACACTGATGACACCATAAATTGTTTGCTCGTTCCGACGCTGCGTGAGTTCGATGTTCCGTAGTTAACAGTTGGCCTGATCATCGGACACAATCAACCGACAAATACGTATTAATTAATAGATATCGTGATTTATCCTAGATTTCTAAAGATTATTAAAATCGACGTAGGAATCGGACGTAAGACGTTGGGCAAATCGTTGTCTACTTTTTAATGCTTCGCATCTTTCTCTCATTTATTTCTTAGAAATTACTTCCTTCTACTTCTTCCTTTCTTTCATTTTTCAAACAGATGTGTTGTGCTTTCATTAACGTCAGATTTTTGTACATTTTTGTAAAAATAAATAGATATTAGTCTTGACATTTAATAGACATATCGGCGATATGCGTAGGATGAAATTTCGTCGCGTTCGTTGACAAGATTGCTAGGAAGATTGCGGAAAGGGATATCATCGAGGAAATCGTCTAATAAGGTGAAACATCGGTTTAGGTTTCTTATTTACAACGGAATTCTTCGGATGTTTAGCTTTTCCGTCGAATAGCGTCTCTAACGATATTTCGCCAAATTTTCCTGCTGTTCTTGCGATACGTCCGACGGTAAGACTTGGCAAGCAAAATATCGTAAACGTATCTGGAAATTACGAAAAATTTATTTCGATTTATTTCAATTAAACGTATTCCGAGAGCAGCAAACGTATTCCTTATCCATTGGCAGGTAATCAACGAAATCATACACGGGTACTTAAAAATACCTACAGTTGTGAAAGATATTTCCAAGTTCGGAAAAACGCTTCCACGCAAGTTTGACCAATCGTACCAATCCTCTAGAGTTTCAGCTTCTTAACAGATTGGATCATCTCCAAAGACTAAACAGACGGTATACGACTACGTTTGCATCTATACGACAATTGGATCTACGCAAGACTGCAGATTCGATATCCACGAAATATTCTATGTATATTTCATGAAGTTAAAAATTATACTGTTTTATTTCACATCTGGTTCCAATAGAATAAGATAGATTAAACGTAATTCAATAAAATAATTTAAAACAAAAAATGTTGTGCGTCTATTATTTCCTTATAAGATAAAAGACACTTTTGGGACGATCTAATGTTAAAAATTCTCTGTGAAAGTTGACTGTAATATTCTTCTTATCTAAAGAAAAAGAGAAAATAGAAATAGATGTATTCAGTATGAATCATTTATTTTATACATAGGAAACATAGGCAAGACGGTAAATGAAAAAGGTAGCCTCGAAATGAGAATTCATCGCGAAGCTTATCACGGAAGAAAAGTCAATTAAATGCACCGTGTACGATGATCGTTGTTTACACGATTCGTAACACAAATGGCTAACACCTACGAGTGAAGGCTTCAACAGGTGCACTTTCCTCTATATGCAGTTTATATGTAGAGGAAGATCTTCGCTATAAATAGACGAAACATCGTTCCTTCAGACATCTAGTGAAAACTCCCTCAACGAAACACGCTCCTAAAACGCAACTTGCTCGTAAAACAAATAGGGCCATGTAATTGAAAGGAACCTCGAGAAAGAAAGAGAAAAATGGGAAGAAACAGAAACTTCCATTTTCCATTACAGAAACGCTCTTTGTTGAAAGAAAAATTCCTCAAATTAAAAATTCTCAAAGACGAAATACCGCCATTGTCTATCCTGGCAAATTATCTTCCGTCTTAACCAGTTACCTACTCTTGACGAGTATACTCGTCACGTGTAAAAAGCAGTTTTTGCTGTTTAAACTGCAATTTCAGCGAAAACTAAAATATATTCGTAAATTTGAAGACGTTTCGACCATTCGGAAGCCAGGACCAGGTAAAACGAACAAATGAAGAGATATAAATAATTATTATGAAAAAACTATAATACAGCGTGAACAAAGTAGTTGTTCTGTCCTTTCTAACGCATTTTAGTCGCATTAGTCGCAACGGTTAACTGGTCAATTCATTGTCGAGTCGATCAACTTTGGTATTCCGATCGTATCGACGTGAAAATCGGCGTGACGAATAAGGCGCAAGAATCGTTTTCTTCTCTCGCAAATACCGAAGATGGACAACGCGTATCGGCGAATTTTTAATTTCAGAAAAATGTAATTTGATTCGTGGCGAAAGTTTAAGCAGCCCGACAAAGCGAGTGAAATGCGAGGCTTACTATTGATGCTTACGACCATGGAGATAGACGCGACGATCAGGAAGTACGTGACAGGGTACATGTATCGGCCATGTTGATAACGTCTAGCGCGTCACATTCGAAAATAAATTCGGCTATTTAAATTGCGATCGGCTGATGTCCTTGGCGCATTGATCGTATGCTGGTGTATGGCGGCGAGCGCGTTGCAACGCAAAACGAGCGGATTTGGGTACAATAGACAGCCATATTGAGAATAGCCGGAGTCTGCGCTGGATGGGTACAGCTGCTCCAGAAACCTTGAAGCCCAAGGAAAATCAATATCCATGGCAGCCGGAAGGTCCTGTTCGTTCAGCGGGAACGTTTGACGTCAAAGTTTCTGCGCATTCGCATCACACCCAGAAAAAAGAAAATTCACTGTCACTGAATCAATGATTTGTCGACACCGCAACTAAAATTCAACTTACAATGCCTCGAAAGCTAAAATAGTCCGACACTCGCCGTAAAAATATCTTTCGTTTCGTACGTTCATTCGAACGAAATAACTCGTCTGCAACTGTGGACCGAACCATTTGAATTTTGCTCGACGAGTTAGAGGAAATCTTCGAAATGTGTTATTTAAATCTTCGTTACAGGTCCAGCTAGAAAAGTTGTAAAAATCTACCTTTACTTTCTTCTTCGCTATTCCGACTAATTGTACTTCTTTCAACATTTCTTTACACGTCACCAATTGTTAATCTTTCCAATTCTTCTAACTCGTAAAAAAAAAAAAAAAAAAGAAAAAAGGAAAGAAACAAATTGTTTGACTCAATTTTTGAAAAGTTATTCTGTTTTAAAGAACGCACCAACGCCTCCTATAGCCCGTTACACGAGACTTTTCGGGATTTCGTTCGTTTTGTAACGAAACACGACTATCCCGATCGCATTGGTAAAATTTGAAATCATCCTGAAAGTGCAAATGTAAAAGGCAGAAAATAATTGTGGCGAATATTTGGGGGGGGGGGGGGAATAGTACATAGTATAGATAGGTATTTTGAGCGTACAATAAATATCAAAAATTATTCCATTGAATATCAAGACGTATCGGTACAACAGATAATTGACTGTTTAATTAATTTCGTGAAATTAATTTCCTCCACGAGATACACCATAAAGAGCTATCTTCAACATGTTATAGACGCTAAATACTGTCCCATTGAACATTGAGATGCATCGATGTGATGGATAATTGACTGTTTAATCACTTTTGGAATCTCTGCGAAATATACACTCGCACTAAATATCTTGTTACTTAAAATACAATATAATATGTAATATGCGATATGTAATATAATATGTAACATACACGTACACACGCGATATATTTATAAAGAAGCACGTATCAGAGTTGGAATAATTTCGTGAGCAACAGTAGACGGTAAATGTAATTTGCAAACGACCTCTTTATCAAATATCGATAAACGCGATCGATATGGAAGGGATCAGTGCTTATGCTGGCCAAATATTCCGTCATCATTCAAACATCCATCGAAACTAATCCCAGTACATACCATTCGAATAATCGAGTAACTTCGTTATCGCGTATGATACAGTGCACTTACTTGATTGCAATGATATCTCAACGATTATTAACAGATACCAAGATGTCTCGACAGTTGCAAAAATCTTTTATAAATAAATTACACGTGGCTCGCGAAGCTGTTTCAACGTTGCTGGAAACTTTTTGCGTATATGATATACGAAGCATTTCGAAATGATCATTGCAGCACTGTAGCGAGACACGCCTAACTTGATCGTATCGATGAAATTTCAAACGGATTTGGAAGTGTGCATAGAAGTTATATTTATCAGGGACACGTACTTTCCAAAAATCATCAAATTATTCGAACAGTCAAGTATTATTTAGTATGTTAATAAGTAATACTCTTAAAGAGTTAGAAAGAATAAATTTTCGGAAAATGGAACAATTTGACTTTCAAATGGCTTGTACGTGATGTAATCATCTGTTTGATGAACTTTTAATTGCTATCGTAGATAGGATCGTAAAATACTACGAATGTTACAGACATCGTCGTGATTTTCCTATAAAGTAACACACGACGCGTAGTCCGTTTGATGTTCGATTTGCTTGGCTCTTGTAATCCAATTTCAATAAAATTGTACAAAATGCACGTGATACGAAAGAAAATATAAAATATACAAAATACTCTTTACTTCTCTTTTTTTTTTTCTTTTCAATCATATCCTCAAAAATATGAATTTGCATCAAAATCTACAGTCTAATTAGAATATTAGAAAGAATATTCAGACAGACGATGTATATAAAGGAGATACAAATTACGACGATGAGAGAACTCGCAAGATATTTGTATCTGTGAAATTGCAACTGTTGCATTGATAAATATCTACGCCGATTAAATTTTTGATACACTTCGGATTCTCATCGGAAAACCAGTAATAACATATTTCTATTTCGTAATATATTTCTGATATACAGAGGATGCTCTCAAAAATATATACACCCACTTTAATTAAATGGTATCGTGAAATTGCTGCATCGTATTATTACAATTTTTATACAAATCTTCCTTTCCTTCAATTTTGTGTACATTTCGGATGTATTCCTTTCTTTTAATCCTATTAATGGATCGATAGATTTAATTTTATAAAATTGATTTTTTGAATATTTATATATTCCATATCTTTTTAAGCACCACGTCACATGATTCTTTCGGTAGAAATAACTGCGTAAAATTACATTTTCTCTGTACCTGGGAGCTTTTGCGCGGTGAATTTTATACGATCGAAGCCCCTTTTTCGAGTGGCAAGGGTGCTTCGGCATGGGAAAGTGCCACTCCATTATCGTTTTAGCTGGCTGTTTCCATTTCTATAAAGTCGTCGTTATTATCGTCTTTATCACAACGAAACCATCCCATTACATCAGTGTATTTAAGGTTTCCCCACAGTTACCCCATCATTCGAGCAATCCACGTGCTTTACATAATTCTCAATATCACGTTTCCATTTTCTAACATCCGTGACTGTAGCTTTTCCAATGTCACGTACTCTTGATGAATCCTATCGCCGATTCTTACACCACCTCCCACGTTTTTAATTAAATTGTATTTTCTTTCTGTACGACTGGAGCGTTGTTAGTTTCATACCAAATTCTTATTTATCGGAATTCTATTCTATCGAACAGAGAAGAGAATGTGTAGATTTTTTAAAAAGAAACTTATCCGTCACTGAGAAATGTTAGGTTCGACTGATAAAACGTACAGACACCAGAGTATTCGTGGGAGCAGTCGAACATCAACGATTCTACGATCTCGGCATATTCCACCTCAAACGCGATTCCGTAAAATTCAAACTAATCGTCCAGCGAGCTGTTCCATGTTTTCCAAACTGAACAGATCGTGAGCATCGGCCAGCGATATGGGAAATGAAGATAATTTCCAATTGTTCGTAACATCTGACGATCATTCGACTTAAAACATAGTTCTCGCGGTCGCGGCAAACAAGTTACGCAGGCAATTTGTCAGCTGTCGAACGAGAGAGCTGGCTGGTTGTACTGCGTTGAAGCAGAGCGATGCGAAGAACGGGAGAGACGCGAAAGGGAAGCGTTCACCGAGAATACGTCCGTTTCGTCTTTCTCGTTAGACGGTGGAAATGAATTGGCGATTTCACCATGAATACTACAAAGGAAGTTAACGCTGTAACTGGCGCGAGTTTCGCGTGAAACGTAGCCTTTGACGAGGTGAAAGCCGGTTTGTTTGCGCGTCTCGCCGAACAAATCCGATAACTAAAATTGTCTGACGAAATTCTTTTACACGAGCCGTGTTCTCTGTAACGCTAGCGGCTATTTAATCAAAATTGTCGGCCGCGTTTCTCGTTGGCCGTTCGATCAACCAACGTGTAATTAAAATGATAACCTTAATAGATCCTCATGGACAAAGATAGCGAGGCTGGCAATTGGCGAAGCGAGCTAAGCAAATAGCGAATTATATCGCGTGTTATAACTGGATCGTGGAAGTTTGCGCATATTTTTACACTGATAAATTAACCCTGCTGCTGATCCTCTAATATTTCTCGTTCGATCTCATCTATTACAAATAACAGATACGTAAGATAACATAGAAAAATATATAAGTAAATAGTATCGCGAATAATTACGAATAATTGCATTCATTTTCGTTAAAGGTAAATTATATTGTATTTACGTGCCAAGGATAGAACTGAAATAGCCGCTGATATTGATTTATTCTTGTTAAATTTCAATGTCAGAATAAAAAAATTTAGCAGTTAGCCGTTGCGACCTCTTTGAAAAGCGTGTACCTAAAAGTGTGTCGCGAACAGTAAGCGATGGCGAGTATACTCGTCGAACACGGAGTACGGGTGGCTGTTATAATATAGAATTAAGTTGTTACGAAACGACTGTTTTATTTTTCAATTTATTACTGACGGGCTCGTCATAAAAATTGGAGGAAAACAGCCGTGGAGGAAAACACTCGTGGAAAACAGCCAATTGGTTAAACCAGGACCAGATCACGATACCGTTTAAAGATGAAATTTGTAGAATGGTTAGAGTTAGAGAATATCGGAACTTTGTATTATTATAACGTTTACCATCGCTGCGCTCTCGATATTAACCTTTAACTGCTGCTCTGGGACTCCCAGAAGATATAAACATCCGCCTAACTTCGCTCTCGAGCAACGCGTGATGTCAAGTGTCTTGGTAATTTTCAATTAAGTCGTATATATAATATTATAACGTATAACGTTATATAGTATTACCATATAACGTATAACGATATATAATATTACGTAATAATGTATAACGTTATACAGTATTAGCATATAAAGTATAACATTATATACTATTACGTAATAACGTATAGCGTTGTACATTCTTACGTTATAACGCATAACGATATATAGTATTACCATATAACGTATAACGTGTTACGTTATAACGTATAATGTTACATAGTATTACCATATAACGTATAACGATATATACTATTACGTAATAACGTATAACGTTATATAGTATTACCATATAACGTATAACGATATATAGTGTTACGTAATAACGTACAACGTTATATATTTTTTCGTTATAACGAATAGCGTTATATAGTATTACCAAATAACGTATAACGATATATACTATTACGTAATAACGTAAAACGTTATATGGTGTTACCGTGTAACGTATTGCGTTGTATACTACTACGTTATAACGTTATAACGTATAACGTTGTATAGTATTACCATATAAAGTATGACATTAGATACTGTTACGAAATAACCTATAACGTTGTATATTGTTACGTTATAACGTATAATGTTATATAGTATTACCATGTAACGTATAACATCATATACTATTACGTAATAACGTAAAACGTTATATGGTGTTACCGTGTAACGTATTGCGTTGTATACTACTACGTTATAACGTTATAACGTATAACGTTGTATATTGTTACGTTATAACGTATAACGATATATAGTAGTACCATATAACGTATATCGTTACATAGTGATACGTTATAACGTATAATTACCATACAATAAACGTGTATTCTTCTTTACAAAAATTCTGGTTTCATACTTACATACCTTTTACTATTACGTAAGAACGTATAACGAAATATAGCATTACGTAATAACGTATAACGTTGTATATTATTGCGTTATAACGTATTACGGTATATAGTATTACCATATAACGTATAACGATATACACTATTACGTAATAACGTATAACGTTGTATATTATTGCGTTATAACGTATAACGATATATAGTATTACCATATAACGTATATCGTTATTTAGTATCACCATGTAACGTATAACGGTATATACTGTGACGTAATAACATATAACGTTGTATATAGTTACGTTATAACGAATAACGTTATATAGTATTACCATATAACGTATAACGTTGTATATTGTTACGTTATAACGTATAACGATATGTAGTAGTACCATATAACGTATATCGTTATATAGTGATACGTTATAACGTATAATTACCATACAATAAACGTGTATTCTTCTTTACAAAAATTCCGGTTTCATACTTACATACCTTTTACTATTACGTAAGAACGTATAACGACGTATATTGTTACGTTATAACGTATAGCGATATATAGCATTACCATATTACGTATAACGATATATACTATTACGTAATAACGTATAACGTTATATAGTATTATCATATATCGTATAACGTTGTATATTCTTGCGTTATAACGTATAACGTTATATAGTATTACCATATATCGTATAACGATATATACTACTACGTAATAAAGTCTAACGTTATATAGTAATATCATATATCGTTTAACGTTGTATATTGTTACGTTATAACGTATAACGTTATATAGTATTACCATATAACGTATTACGATATATAATACTACGTAATAACGTATAACGTTATATAGTAATATCATATGTCGTATAACGTTGTATATTGTTACGTTATAACGTATAACGTTATATGGTATTACCATATAACGTATAGCGTTGCATATTCTTACGTTATAACGTATAACGATATACAGTTTTACCATATAACGTATAACATTATACAGTATTACCATGTAACGTATAACGTTATATACTATTACGTAATAACGTGTAGCGTTGTATATTCTTACGTTATAACGTATATCGTTATACAGTGTTACGTTATAACGTATAACGTTATATAGTATTACCATGTAACGTATAACGTTATATACTATTACGTAATAACGTGTAGCGTTGTATATTCTTGCGTTATAACGTATAACGTTATATTGTCACGTCCCGCGTTCCGCACGTGACGCCACGAACCAATAACTTATGAATAATTAAACACGACCAATAATAATAAATTAACTAATAACTAACCAATCAAAATAAAAAGAATTATACGACAGACAATCAAAATGAAATAAATGAATCAATAAGAAGAAACACTACAACCAATCAGCAATGACATATAAAATAAAAATAAAATGAAATAATTAAATGAACCAATAAATAAGACAAGCCGCGATTCAAATGTATGAGATTTCTCTGCGAAAACACATGTATATACACACACGTGTATGCATATCTGTGTGTGTGACCTACTTCGTGAATCTGAATAATTGGTAACCTAATAAAATAAATAAAAGAAATAAAATATACTACACTACGTCAGCATTCTAATAAAAGTGAAAATTGTATAGAAGATTGCTCTGCGACACACACATATATAGATATACACATGCGTACGCGTATCTTTGGGAAAAATTCATAATATATATATGTATGTATACGTTATTAAACCATTAAAACGCAAAGAAATAAATATATAGAATTACATTTCTACGAACCTAGAGAATTATATACGAAATCCACATTATGGAATATTCAACCAATTAACGATCCGAGAAACAATGAGAATAACAATACACGCACATATACATATGCATATATATATTTTACATAATGGAAAATTACATTGTGAAATGTATATATATATATATATATACACACATATTATTATATCGAACAACTACTCATCTAATATACAAAACCACCCTGTGAAAATTACATTACTGAACATTCAACTAAACCAACTGAAGACTTAATATAATAATATATAATAATATAATAATATATATACATAGATATGTGAAATAGCGTTGTATATAACCAGAAACAATACAAATGTCACACGACTTCTTCAACAACTTCGACTCTTCGTTCCTGCCGACAACACCTCACACGATGACTGCGTCTTCTAGGGCCACTTACGGATTCTTTACAATTCTTCTTCTTCTTGCACTGAAATATCATATGCAGTGAATAAAACACGAAAGAAGCAGGATGAACTAAATAAAAGAAATCATAACAAGATACACACCGAGACACTCCGCATGGGAACCTCTTTACAAAGATACCTCCGTATCTATCATTAAACGCATAATAATCAAGATGCACAAACCTCATTTGGAAGTCGACACCACTCACAGCGTGCCAATGCAAGGGAGGAAAACGAATGAAATTGTATTTCGTGAAGACGTTTCACCACTTTCCATAGATCAGAAACTGGAGTTACACAACTAATAACCTAATAACAAGAAAGTAATATAAAATATACACGATTTAATATATAGCAAATATGGACATATAAATCTACAAGGAGCAAAATATATCTCATATTGTCAAATAAAACCAAATTGTCAAAAGATCATCAGGACACGACGTCAACGAAGGTGCCACTGTGCCTACTTGGGTGGAAAACCGCCCCTTCAGCATCATCCTTCGCACATATTCACACACGCACGTCGATCACGTCATCTCGTACCATTCACATATCTTCCTCCTCTTGCGCTAAAACAAATTCACAAGTTTAAGGAAACAAACAACATGCGAAACGAGATAGAATACTAAGAATACATACTCACACAGTTCGCACAGGCGCGGACGCTTTTGTGTCCATGACTCAACATAACCTGTAATCACAAAAAGAAGATAAAAACCCCAATAAACTAAAATACCGAAATAGCGATCGCATACTAAAAATCACTGATCGAGATTCATATAACCAAAATTCATAGCACGCCATTATGAATACAAGATAACCTCAAAATATAAAACTATACAACTTTATAATTAAATCAAACCCTCACGATCACACTACAACGACTTCAAAATGATATATTAAAACTTACCATTATGTAAAAATACTTTATTGGAAGAAACAAGAAATAACGCGTGCTACACATACAAAAGCCACGGCGGAACTGCGAGATGACCACCGCTATGAAGGGTTACAAGAGCATCGCAGATGCAACTTCGGCAAAGACACGTTGCTACACGCGTATGGAAAGTCCTTGCAATTTTGACAAAACGGATTGCACGTGCCTTGATCGTTCCCATTGGCATCAGCAGGAAAGGATTCGGAAGGATTGCAGACGCAATCTCGGCGAAAGACAAACCACTGCAATATCCACATTCAATCACGTATTTTGAATGTTTCCATCAGCATTGAAAAGGTATACGAGAAATCAAGACACGGCGTGGGATGAAGCAAACAAGACATCAGCAATCATCAAAATCCACGTTCTCTCATGGAAACTCTAAAAACCTGCAGCATTGCGATTCCCACCGGAACGAACTGCCACGTGACTGCCATCCCATTGGGGATGTCATTATAAAAAGCGTAGCGACACATTTCAAATCAGATTAATTGTTAGCGTTCGGGAGAATTTAGCGAAAATAAGGAGATTAATTGTTAGCGTTCGGGAGAATTTAGCGAAAATAAGGAGAGTAATTGTTAGTGGTTCAGTAGAATAAAGAAGAGTAATTGTGAAAAGAGAGTAACTGTCATTAGTTGGTTCAGTTAGATTAGAGTAAGAGTAATTGTTAGCGTTAGGGAGTATTTAGCGAAAATAGAGTAAGAGTAATTGTTAGCTGTTCGGGAGATTTTGGCGAAATTACAGAAGAGTAATCGTTATCAGTTAGAATAAAGAAATTGTTAGCGGTTCAGTTGAATAAGAGAATAATCGGAATAATTGATATTAGTTGAATCGGTCCGTTTCGGTAGAATAAGCAGATAATTGGTATTAGTCGTTCAATCGAATTTGAGTGAGTCTGATATCAGTTCGTTCAGTTGATTTAATTAGAATTTAAGTTAGGATTAGAGAATAATTGTTCGTTCCAGTTCGAGTTTAAGAGTTGCGAGATATAAATGTTATTAGTCAGTTCGAATTATAAAATAATTGTTATTAGTCAGTTAGAATTAAAACAATAGTTGGCTCAAGTTTTGCGTTAGAATTTCGAATTGTTAAACACGTCCGGACACACTGTTGTTTACACTGTTCAAATTAAATAAAGATTAAAACAAAAAAAATTATAGAAGTGTAAATCTTTGTAAAACCGGAATCACCCCAGCGGCCTGCCCGTTCATCAGCGGAGGCCAACGTCAGGTGAGTCAACTTTAATTATTATTAATAATTAATAATTAATAATTAATTATTACAATACACATAATTATTATTAATAATTAATAATTAATATATTAATTTATTAATATATTATATAATTATATATATTATATAATATATTATATTAATATATTATATATTAATAATTAATAATTAAAATAATAAATAATATCAATAATTAGTAAAATTCGTCATTAAATCCGCCAGGAATAATTATTTATAATATAATTGTTTATTCCAAACAATCCTCTCCCGTGCTAGTATTCCTGGGCATAGCAGGTTAGCCGAAACGTGGAGATTGTTGACCAGTGGCCTAAACTCCAATCAACGCTACTTAATCTAACAAGAAATATCTAATTGAAGCAGTCCTTAGACTGTTTCCGGTGGCAGCGACTACTACATTGATTAAAATTTGAAAATTTGGATAGCCAAACGTAACAATATGGTGTTACCGTGTAACGTGTAGCGTTGTATATTGTTACGTTATAACGTATAACATTATATGGTGTTACCATATAACGTATAATTATCATACAATAAACGTGTATTTTTTTATACAAAAATTCCGGTTTCATATTTACATACCTTTTACTATTACTTAATAACGTATAACGTTGTATATGGTTACGTTATAACGTATAACGTTATATAGTATTACCATATATCGTATGACGTTGTATACTATTACGTAACAACGTGTAGCGTTGTATGTTCTTACGTTATAACGTTCAACGTTATGTAGTACTACCATATAACGTATAACGTTATATACTATTACGTTATAACGTATAACGATATATAGTATTACCATATAACGTATAACGCTATATACTATTACGTATACTATATGTATACTATTACTTTTACGTTATAACGTATAACGTTATATAGTATTACCATGTATCGTATAACGTTATATAGTGTTACGTTGTAACGTATAACGTTGTATACTGTTACGTTATAACGCATAACGTTATATAGTAGTACCATGTAACGTATGTCGTTATACAGTGTTACGTTATAACGTATAACGTTATATGGTGTTACCATATAACGTATAATTATCATACAATAAACGTGCATTTTTCTATACAAAATTTCCGGTCTCATATTTACATACCTTTTACTATTAGGTAATAACTTATAACGTTATATAGTAATATCATATGTCGTATAACGTTGTATATTGTTACCATATAACGTATAACGTTATATAATATTACGTAAAAACGTGTAACGTTATATAGTATTATCATATAACGTATAATGTTATATCCTATTGCGATATAACGTACAACGTTGTATGTTGTTACGTTATAACGTTTGGCGATATATAGTATTACCATATATCGTATTACGGTATATACTATTACGTAATAACGTATAATGTCATGCAGTGTTACCATATAACGTATAACGTTATATAGTATTACCATGTAACGTATAACTATATATACCATTACGTAATAACGTATAACGTTATCTAGCATTATCGTATATCGTATAACGATATATACTATTACGTAATAACGTATAAAGATGTATATTGTTACGTTATAACGTTTAACGATATATAGTATTACCATATAACGTACAACGGTATATAGTGTTTCGTAATAACATATAATGTTATATATGTCGGATGTACGTCAGGATTGGGGGTGGTGGTGTTCGGTGAATCTTCGTTGAAATTAGCCATAGGTGCGGTGTAACAATAGTTGAGTTTATTGACACAAATTAGGGATATTACAGAGTCGATAGATAGTCGCAAGGTATCGATATTCGCGGCACTAGGACAATGGTCTCGGCTCCGGCAACGTTTCCGCGGTCAATGGATGCTGAACTTTACCCTTCGTTTGCGTCTAAGTTACACTGTATATTAGAGCAAGGAGCAATTATTACATATACGAAAGACAGGTCGATTACTGATGAGATCGCACTGGAGAGTGACTCTCCGTCGCGGAGACGCTGTCGAAGAAAACTATGATGGGTGTGCCTATGGGCACGAGATCATCGGATTCGCGGAGAAAAGTCTTCGTTCGAAGGGTGAGGGAAATTGTCGTTGCTGTTAATTGGTCAATTTCCATGTTGGTGGTTAGAGAAAGATATTAGCTGTCCTTGGGGAACGTTGCTAGCGGGAAGCGTCGTTCGTGGAAGGATAGATTTCTCTTATCTTCCCGTAGTTGGGGCACAGGCCATTTGTCTATTTGAGTGACTTTGTGTAATTGAAATTTAATATTCGTAGCGGGTCCTCGCCCAGCTAAACATATACTGCGAAGATGCGTTGGCATCTGGCAATCGTCTTACCCGAAGGACAAAGTCTGCGTGTGGCGAGCAACGGGACAGAAATCGTTGAAATGTTTACCGTCGTGCCCCGTCCCAAGTATTTCTTTTAAGGAAAGCTATAGAGTTACTTCATGGCTTTGTTAGATAAAACGTTCATCCCTTGACCGCGACTACGTTCGGCGACCGGTTGACGCCTCGAGCCCGAGCTCACTATCATAAATTTCGAATAAGTACAGTCGGACCGAATTACAACAGTTTCTTAGTGCGGCTATGATGAAATCTGGATTACAGCACTAAGGGGGTATCGCTTCAAAGGAGAGGCTCCGGTGTTCTTTCATCTCCGACACGGCCATTCTGATTATCACACGTCCTCGGGTGGATCTAAAATATTGGGTTTTCCTAACATTAAACTTGATATAACTGGTATTTTGTTCCTTTATAGTTTAGCTAAATTATATTGTACTGGTCTCTTTATGGCTTAACTAACTGTCCAAATAGGTCAAGGGCCCAGGTTAACAACAAAAATTTCGATCGGACGTTCAATGATAAAGTAGGGAGGAAAAAAAGACACAAAAGTCAGTATCATTACGGTTAGTATTCAAAGCGCCAGTTGCATTTTGTGAGTTACCGGTCAGACCGTAATGACATGACAGATCATTTTCGATTTCATACACGGATGAGTCTCAGTTTGTTGGATCATATTACCGCACTGGGCGTGTGTGGAGACACTGAATGCGAGTACAGTGTATGGTGACACTGAACACGAGTGCATTGATGTAATAGGCGTGTATGGAGACACTGAATGCGAGTACAGTGTATGGAGACACTGAACACGAGTGCATTGATGTAATAGGCGTGTATGGTGAGGTTGCCAGTGTCACGTCGGAGACGCAAGAAATCACGAAACCGATAGATCGCCGGTGATCTTGTGACAACGACCATACCCAAATAAAATAAATAAATAAAAAAATCCTACAATGTTAATATTTATAATCTAATATTAAGATTATTATATTATATCGTATTAATTGTTATATTACAATAGGAAAATTAGAAATCAATCTGGGAATCTACGTGGAAGTACAAGCGAAGCTCCAAAATAACAACTACGTTAAATATTTTTTGGCAGGAAAATCATTGGGTAGAAACTAGTTTTTATTTAAACGAAAGCCAGTTTTCAATTTCTCCAAAAGCGATACGATTCAAGAATTTTAATCGTTAATAATTCTGATTATGAATAATCATTACGAACGATTCGATTTGTTCCTCGGTCGCTCGATAATAATTTTAGATCATGGGAATTTAATTTGAAAAGGTAATCAATGGAAGTGACCTGAATTTTTGTTCGGTTATCGAACAGTGACCATTATCAAGGAAAACCGAATTTTGCTTTGGTTACCGATAACCATTATCGATGGCGAAATTGATTTTCGATTATCGCCAAGCAATATCGATGAAAAAAATATTTTCTAGTCACATTCGACTATCGTCGATATTTATTGACATTGCTGATAATCGGTTTTCACTGGCAACGTAAAGAAGCCTAATTATAAAACTGATATGTTTTATTATGCAAAGAAAAAGATACGAAAATGTACGAAACAAAGCATAAGATAAAAGATATCACGGTGCAACTGTTAATAAAAATATTCTACTGCGATATCTTTCATCCTATTCGTTTCCTATATTTTCATATGTTTTGTTTGCTCGATAAAACACACAAGTTTTATGAATAACTGCGAACACACGTACTTTTGGCTTGTTAACTAGGTGATTGAGGGTTTTGTCATTACATGATATTGACAAAATTCGCAATCACCTAGTTTCCAACCCAATAATTATCAGTGACGTTAATAACGATTGATAATATAGCCAGTGATAATTGACAATGTAGAGCAAATTTTTGCCATCGATAATGGTCATCGATAACCAAAATAAAATTTTCTCGCCACGGATAACAGTTACTCGTAACAGAAAAAAAAAAAAATATTTAAAAATCCGGTTATTTATGTTGGTTACTGGTAACCAAAATGAAATTTCTCTCGTCGATAACGATTACCGGCAATCAAAAAAACTTTAATCCGTTTTAACGGTTATTCGCGATCAAAAATTTTTTAATTAAAAACATCAACCTTCATATCGCAACTTTGCAAACTTCTCTTGTAACAGTTATGATGTCTTGTAATTGTAACATTTATGGCAAATATACATTTAGCGAAAAATTAGTATATAGCATGAATAGAAGTAGTCTTAAACATTACAACTGGTGATAAAGATCGTTTCGCTAAATATCGTGGCTTCATACAGCGAATAATTGACTGCTCAAATATTTTCATCGTCTTTGCGCGACGAATATTTTATGTAACTTCTGGATACGGTTTTGCAGAGAAATTAGAAATTTTAGAAATTTCACAATCACGTATAATCGTGGCTCGTCGTGCTGTTAATGAAGTTTCTAAATATTTCGTGTAATATAGAAAAAGTGAAAAGTTTCTAAGAGTCTTCGAGTATCTTCGTGCGTCTCTGTGTGCGTATAATCGAGCGTCTTTAGATCGCGAACGTAGATCGAGGAAGAAATTGCGCGTCTTTGACCGGTTAGGCGGAGCAAAATTGTACGTTAAGAGATTAAAGACTGACACTTGCCAGGGTTACGAGTCATCTAGAAAAATAAGCTCCCGTAGAATATCACCTGAACGCCAATTTTGTCTCCGACTACGAGCACACGTAGTCCTATTACGCTGTTCTCTAGGGGGAAACGAGTGGAGAGCGAAAGAGAAGGCAGAGAAGAGCTCTCCGAGGAGCATCATATTAGTTTGAGAATTTTCTCATAAAAACAGGCTGAAATTTAAAGTTGATTTGAAAGTAGAGATCGGTTTTAGAAAGGCTACCGGTTCGATTGGATCTCAGGCTGAAAGTTTCATCTACAATTATATCTCAAATATTTGTGCAATTTTATATCTTCTTGCGTGTATTGCGTATGCTAAAAATCCGCAATTTTAATTATCACGTTTCGCACGAGACCAGCATTCGCGCAAATACTTACGAGCGAGAATTTATTCAAACAGTATAAATCTAATCATAAATCTAATCTAATTGAATACAGAAACAAACCAATACACTATAGCAAACCAGAAACACTATGCAATAAAACCACCAAATGGCAAACTTTCAGAGAAATAATAGAAAGCAAAATAAACTGCAACATCCCGTTAAAAACTCCTGAACACATAGAACAGGCAGTAGCAACATTGACAGCAACTATTCAAGAAGCAGCAAGGACAACCACTACACCCGAACCAACCAGCAGACAAACAATAACAATCCCGCAAGAAATACTCGACAAAATCAAAGAAAAAAGAAAAGCAAAAGCAAAATGGCAAAAATACAGAACCCGAGAAAACAAAAAACACTTAAACAAACTTGCAAAGGAAATAAAAAACAAAATAAAGGAGCACAACGATAATGAATTCGCAAAGTTCATAGGGACACTGTCCACACACGAGATCACCAACTATTCACTATGGAAAGCCACGAAAAAAATAAGGAAGCCAATAATACCCGTCCCGGCAATCAGAAAAGCAGATAACACATGGGCAAGAAGCAACGAAGAACAAGCTGAAGAATTCTCCAACCACCTCTGCAACACATTCACACCACACATTATCAACAACAGCAACCTCAAAAGTCATACGGAGGAGGATCCACAAACCACTACTACCACAACCGACAAGGAATACAACATAGCTAAAACATCGGCACAAGAAATTAGAAACATAATTGATAAAACAAAAAACAACAAAGCGCCAGGAATCGACCTAATCAATGGTAAAATCTTGAAAAACCTTCCGCCAAAAGCAATAAGACTAATGACAATAATATTCAATGCAATTCTAAGAATTCAATACTTCCTCAAACCATGGAAATTAGCACAGATCAAAATTGTACATAAACCAGGCAAAGACCCGCACCAAACTGCATCTTACAGACCAATATCACTGCTTCCAGTATTTTCCAAAATACTGGAAAAAATAATATATTGCCGGATAAAAACAATAATAGAGACAAAAAAACTAATACCGGATCACCAATTTGGTTTCAGAAACAAACACTCCACGATAGAGCAAATGCACAGGCTTATAAACGAAATAATAGTAGCACTAGAAAACAAGGAATACTGCACAGCCCTCTTTATAGACATAGAGAAAGCATTCGATAAAATTAACCATGAAAGTCTACTACAAACAATTAGGAAACAATTCCCGGAGCAAATACATCACTTAATAAAATCCTACCTAAGCAGCAGAACCTTCGTAATAAAAATCAAGGACACACATTCTCAAGTTAAAGACATCAAGGCCGAGGTACCACAAGGAAGCGTCCTAGGCCCAATACTATACACATTATACACGGCGAACATACCAACAACTACCAACAGCACAGTATTGACATTCGCGGACGACACAGCTATACTAGTCAGGCATACTAACCCAGAAACGGCAGTCAAAATACTACAAGAACATATCATAAAAATAGAAAATTGGCTACAAGAAAAACAAATAAAAGCAAACCCCAATAAATGCAACCATATTACATTCACGCTACGAAAAAGGATACCACCAAACATCCTATTGAACGGCACGCATATAACGCAAACAAAGCATGTCAAATACCTAGGACTCCACTTAGATCAAAAACTCACCTGGAAACTACACATCAAATCGATAGTAGAAAAAATACAGAAAACAAGGAGACAAATGCATTGGCTAACAAGCCAAAAATCCAAACTAAGCACAGAAAATAAATTAAAAATATATAAAACGATCATAAAACCAATCTGGACGTACGGAATACCACTATGGAGGACGGCAGCAATGAGCCATATAAACAAAATAGAGGTAATACAGGCTAAAATCCTCAGAACAATAGTAAACGGATCTTGGTACGTCAGAAACGAAGATATACGAAGGGACCTGGGAATGCCAACGGTCAAGGAAGAAATTAGCAGATACTCCGAGAAATACAAATCAAGAATAGCAACACACACAAACCGGCTAGCTGCGGAAACATACAAAACCATAAATATAGACAGAAGACTAAAAAGGAAGCACCCAGCAGACCTTATAAAGGACATAACCTAACAAACACGAGGATGGTACCCCGCTGGGGGTAGGCACCAACATGCTAATTTAACCGTTAAAAAATTCCACCAAATGTCCAAATTGGGCAAATTGTGAATTTTAATAAATAAATAAAAAAAAAAAAAAACGTTGTACACGTCAAACGTTCCTTGATTCGATGAAATGCAGCCTCTACTTTGCTCGATTTGTCACGGATTAGTTGCACCGTGCAAGCAAGGTTTATACTTAGACTTCAAAGTACCGAACATCGATAAAACACAACGCAGGTACGTGTTCTAAACGCTGACACGAGCTTCCAAGTTTTCCAAGGAAAAATTGTTTCCCGCGGTTTGCGCGGTGGCTCGCGCTGCTATTGCAACGTTCGCAACGGAAAATTTTTTCCAAATGCGCATTACGCGACACTTTCCGAAAGTTTGTTAACGCTGTAACGAGACAGGAACCGCTGCGAGAATTATAACAGTGAAATTTGAAACGAAACCGACGATGCAGATGGAAATTACGTTATTCTGGACATTTACTTGCGAACGAAGTTTATTTAGTATTAGTGAAAAATTAGCACACGGTATGAACAATAGTTTTAAACGCACTATTAGTCTCAAAAACGATCTCGCTATTTACCGTGGCTTATCGACGTAGCGAACAAAATTGGTTTTTCCAATAATTCGATGATCTTTTTTCCGATACTTGTGTGATACATTTTCAAATCTGTTCCACATTTTGCACGTATAATAATAATAATCACCATAGTTTTGTCTCGTTACAGCGCCAGTGAAATTTCGAAATTATTCGGTGCGATATACCCAATGGCATGAGAAAGCGTTCCAACGTTTATCACGGAATGTTTTCACGAATGTGCGATGCGTGTCATGCGAGATATTTGGAAATTTCGCTGGTGCTGTAACGAGACGCGAGTATTGTATTGGAAAAATTTGAAATGGATCGGAAAATGTATATGGAAGTTACAGGACCTTTCTCGAAAATTATCGACAGTTCAAATATCAGGTTGTACAACAAAAGAGTCTTTCGTTTTATAAGAAAATAATAGACGCACGACGTTTCTTGTTTCCTTTATTTTATCGAACTACGTACGTTCCATTTTGTTCTATTAAGGTAAAGACCACGACATTTGACAGATTAGCTGTCGTGTTTGTATAAAGATGCATTGTCGTAAAAGACATATTCGTAGAGGAAAGACACTTTTGGGGCAACCTAATATTTGGCTGAACCTGACAAAACTGTACGCTTGTAATAAATAAAAAAAAGCCTGCTACGCCCTTTCGATCATTTTAGCTCGAGTTATGTATGGGTCGACCCAATTACGTTCTTACAACGTTAGAGGATACCTTCCTTTTGAAGAAAATGAAAAAAGATCGCACATTTTCGTTTCAATTTTCTTGATTAAAAATCTTCTCCCAACGTTACAAATATGTTTTATTATCGTTAAAATAGGGACAGACTCGAAAGTACAAAAATTGCAGAGTCGCAACTGATGTAACGAACATAATCATGATAGTCGTGTCTCGTTACAGCGTTAACGGGATTTCAAAATGTTTGGCATAATACGCGATCCTACGCAAAATTTCCGCCAGCTCGGTGAAGTTTCGGCTATCCGAGTCTCGTATTATACGATGTGTTTCCAGCTTTCTCCTAACTGCGCGTTTTTTTTTTCGAAATTTTAACGCCGGCACCGCGCGAACAAAGTAAATAGATTAATTGAACTTTTAATCGATCAAATAGTCAACTAAACTGAAACGCAAGTACGATGTTAAGTTATCGAAATCAATTTTACGATTTTACCGTACGAACGCCGGTATCATCCGACCTTTCGGTATTTTCCGAGTTTTCTATTGTTCGTGTGATACGCGTCACCTCGGAACGATCAAGATTATTCGAACACTTTCGCAAGCCATAATAAGATTACAGAAAAAAGTACTTTGCTGTGAATACACGTTTCATCGGAGGAATCGAAATTTGTACAGGACGAAGTAACGTCGTTCGAACGAAGCTGCGATAGACTTAAAGTTGGGCTGTACAATTTCTAGATTTATATTAATCTTATAGAACGAAAAGACCCAGAGCTCTATGAACGTTCTAAGAGAACGGATCTCCTTCGGCGTAAATGGCGCTCCTTATCGGCGAACGGCTACAATATCCTGAATCTTTCTTTTCGACGGTTTCCACGTCGATCGAGAGAAACTATTCGTCGAAATGGACTATCCGTGGCTGATCTATTACGGCAGAAAGTGAAAAAGAACGTAAACGAAGGAAATGGCCGACATAAAGGACGATAACTGTTAATTTAAACGTAATAGAACGAAAGAATACGACGTATTCGTTAAAGGATATTTAAGACAATTTAAATTAAAATCGATTTTCACACGACGTTCTTCGATTTTTTCCAGAACCAGATTATATCTATGATAACGTTTCGATTATATCGTTTTATGCAAAAGAAAGCCAATTATATGATTGAAAGTAGAAATTTGGATCAACGTATGGATATCCTCCTATTTCGTTGCACGAGTTGCGAATAACCTGTCGAATAATGATAAAGATAGAAACGAATATGACAAAGGCATAACGAAGGAACTAATATTCAGAATTTCGTGCGTTTAATTCCTCGAAAATTGCACTTTTAAACGCATCGGTCTCGCAGTTCAACCTGCCGGGAACAAAGAATTTTATCGGAAACATCGTTCTAACATTTCAATTTTACAAACGTTTCGCTCTGCTTCGTTAAAAGCTGCGCGTATTTGGTAGATAGAAAATTATGCACATACGTTAAAACGTATAACGCGCAACAGGCAAGGATATACGCGTACGCGCTGCAAACGCGTTAAAAGCGAAAAATATCGCTGAAATTATTTTCCCATAATAAAGAAATCGTCGGGCCTCTTACGAATACAAAAGATAATTCGTTAAGATTATAGTGTCTATTAATTTTACCATAACGAGTTTAACAGAGCTTTCGAAACTAAAAGCTTTATCACAGACGATAAACCCTTTGAGTGCTGAATACTCACGGCCTATGTCGTCCGTAAAGACGGCGCGTGTCTAGCGCTGACGATCGCTGTGGATGGAATACTTTTTCGTTAGACTGAACTCTGTTGATTAACTATTCAAAGCGCAAATCGTAATAAGTTATAGTAGTTTAAATGATTAAAATGAAAGAGATTAAATGATTCAAGAGCGTTATATTTTAGTTATTTTTAATTATTTATTATAAACATTGAAATTTACAGTTAACTAGAATTTGCGTAATAAACTAGAAAACTAAATTTAGTAAATATGTGAAATCCCTAGAGTTCATGTAGGATAGGGATTCTTTTTATTTTACGGGTTGTAAATTCGAGCTATCGCGGGGAGACGCGGTCGTTAGAATACGCGTCAACGGGAGTCGTAAATTCCCGTTACGATTAGAATAATCGACACCACGAATAGTTCGATCCCCGTATTTCGGTTAGGATAATCGGGGTGGTTAATGCGGTATAACACTGGGAGTCAGAGTTATAATAATGTATATTTCCAACACTTTATACAATCACACAAAGTAGTAACGCCGTTGAAAAGATATAAACAATTAACAACTTTATCGCACGCAGATAATATAGATGTATACAATATAGAGCAATGCTCTTACAATTGAACTTAGTCTCTTGGTGGACGTAGCACGATATGATACTTAATAGAATAAGCGAATGTTTGGCAATGTCGCGGATCGACTTGAATTGGCGTTCTGTTCAGAGTTAGACGTTAGGCGTTAGAATTTTGACTAGCTGGTCGCTCTTGCGTTGAGATGGAAGAAAGTTCAGTGTGGGTGTGCCCTTTTGCATGACGAACGCGGATTCGTTGTTCACACTTTTCGTTAAGAAAAGTGAGGGTAACGATCCGCGATGTCGATTGGTTATGCCCTACGCTGATGCTTGAAGGGATGGGTAGAAGGCCTCCTACCATCGTGGTTGATAGGTGACCTTGTTCATGGAAAAACCTGATTGTTTTATTAGCTAGCTATTCGATTCTTCCCGATGGGTGCGTGTTCGCTTTCTCCGTATTTTTTCAGCGCGCCTAATAAATCCAAGGACCTCTCTAAAAACCAGATGTGGTTCGAAAATATGTTTGGCTTAAGAAATTCTTCAGGACAAAGGGGTTGAATGAAGACGCCTGTTGATACAATACAGTGACAGCGAAAGAATATATTGGGTCCTTAGGTTTATTGAGGGTCGGAGTGACGTTACGCAGGCCGCTGGCAGTCCGGTCGCGAGGGCTGGCATGCAGATGTTTAGGCGACGTAACACGGGTAGCACGACAGGCTGTGTTTAACGGAGAGATCGATACGGACGAGCAGTTGAAGAAGTACGTGTTCCCCAGACGGACAGACAGAGAGTTACATTAGAGAGACAGACAAGGTTATAGAATAGTTGTTTAAGATTGTAAAGACTGAAGATTTAAGATTTAAAGATTGAAGAAGAAAGATCGGTAGCTCAGGACGTTCAGGTAAACATTGCACCAAAGACTTATAATTTCCCGTTTAGATAATCATCGTTATTGATTGTTATAGACGCATATTAATTGTTGTTCATTTTTGTATTTTATCAAATCATTTCATAATAAAAAAAACTCGATTTTCAGACTTCAGAATCGAAATATTAAACTCCCAATAGACGATGAGACAGCAGCACTGATACCGATACGGATTCAAACTTCGTATTCCGAGACATTGTCTTAGAGGAAGCATAAATAACATCCACAAGAAAAACAAAGACGGAAATGGAGAAACTCAACGTGGACATGGAAAAACTTCTAGAGACCCTTTAAAGACGAGATAAGAGGGAAATAGTTGAAACAAACAACAATATAGAACGATTAGAAGGAACTCAGAAAGCCACAAACTGGATATCAGAGTATGAAGAGGAATGCAAAAAATACAAAATAAAAAGCGATGAGGAAAAGTCAAAGGTTTGAGAAAGTACCTAGGAAAAACAGCAAAAAGGCGGTACCAAACAAATCTACTGAAAGCTGGAGGACACAACTGGGAAGATTGGAAAGAAACATTTATCAAAGCCTTTAAGAATAAAGGTTGGCCGGCAACTGTGCATGCTTACAACTGTAAATACCTTTCAGGTTCGTTCGTAGAATATGCAATAGAGAAAGAACGACTAATATTGGAAGTAAAAAGGGAAATGGATGAAGAGGTGAGGATACACCTGATTGTCATTGGATTACCTATCGAAGTCCAAGACAAAATCGAAAGGGAAAATATACAGACAACAAATGACCTAATAGGAATATATTTAAATATATTATGCAAACGTTGGACAACGTTATGTTTTGTTAAGCTAACAGGATACACTAAAAGTCCATTATCAAGAAAGGGGATGTGGCCCGTAAGCAAGTATGTTCTTCTCGATATGACCATCAGACAGTACCTGTGATGCGGTTATCCCGGAAGTACATTGCGGAGTCGGTAGAGAGCGTTTCCTGACCTCTCGCCAGGGAGACAATAGATGAGGATTTAAGGGTGTCGAATCGGGATCCATGCAACGCGGAGGCGACTCGTTCCTTCGCCCTTCCTTTTCCTCTTCGCCCGATGTGCTTTCCTTTATGACGATTTGAGGCTCGCCATAGTTTGCCACATTCACATTCGGGCTGCACAATTGTCTTCTCATCTTGATTTAGAAAACTCTCACTTGAACATAAATAAAACGTTTCTTCGTTGAAACCGTATCATAGTGGAGAACGATCGAACAGTACAAAAGAATGAATAAAATTAAGTCACATTTTTATTAATTTTCTTTTGTATCTAAAAACAAATCTGATAGATTCAAAGATACAAGATCTTTGAAAATATCGTATGGAATTTAATACTAATTTAGTGTGCAATTAAAAAATTACTATACTATTTTATTTCTCCTATATACATGTTGGAGATAAAAGGACATCGGGGCCTTTCTTTTGGAATTTTTGGGAAGACCCCCAATACTTTAGTCTAGACTTTTTATTATAGCTGCACTTAAATAATAAAACTCAGAAGTAGTTGTTTATGATTTAATCCGACTATGTTTACCCGAGATTTATGACAGTAGGCTTGGGCTCGAAGTGACACAACTGGTCGCTAAACGTAGCCACGGTCATGGCATGGACGTTTTTACCTAACAAAGCTATGGAGTAATTGTATAGATCTCCTTAAAAATATAGTTGACCCGAGGGGTACAGAGACGAGTATATAAGTGCAGTTCCATTTGGACTGAGGGAGTTCTACTTATACTGTAGACAAGTAAGTTGAGTTCTACTTATATCGTAGACAAGTAAGTTGAGTTACACTTGAATTGTGGACAAGTAAGCTCAGTACGACTTAGACTTTGGAAGAAGACGTATTTGTTATCCCTTTGACCATGGATTCGTTATTGAACCTAAGATCATTGTCATTGGCATCTCGAGTATCTAATTGCCACAGTTACTTGCCAACTCTGTACCATATCGGTACTGTAATCATGTCGGTACCAGTAAATACTATCCATATCGTATAACAACAATGGTTAATCCAAATGAAGATTCGTTACACGCCCCTAATCCCAATGAGAACTCGAGATATGTGTATTTTTCTTTTCTTTTTGCTTAAAAGATTTCCTGTTTATTGTCACATTAGAATGTCAGATTCTTTTGGCACACGAAGGCTTCGTAAATATCAGAAGGAATATAGCGTGGAAAAATGTTGTTTTATTTTTAAAGTTCTACGCTTCGCTACTTTTTTCCTAGTACGTTCGCTTTAGCAATAACACTGACTTTTTCGCCCGTTAAAAACGGATTACGCAGACGCGCTCACGCAGCACGTGCCCAGAACGAATGTTGCGAGTCGATATTTTCTTTTGCGAATCGCTCTCGTTATTTCGTTGGAAATGTTACCGTGCGGATATCAAACAGCCATTGGAAGTTATTAGACGTTAAAATTTGGCGACAGCTTCGCGTATTCCACCAGTTTCTCGATATTCCCCTTCGAACCTACAAATTGCTTCCGTATCTCGCCAACAGCTAGTCCTCGTATCTTACGCAGACGTCGATTAGAAGTAGAATTTTCGATAAAATTTAAATTTCCCTTTTCAGTTCGTACTTCGATTTATGGGCTCGTACATACGTTTCTCTCTTATATATTACGTGCATTTGCATATATATCTGTTTCTCTATCTCATGCGTCGTAGTTTTTGGATGAAACCAACAGCTTGTACACACGTGCAAGATTTTATTTTTCGTGATAAATCGAACAAGAATATATTCTTTCGTGCTTAGGGCGAGGTTTAAGGCGAGGAAGGCCCGAACCGTATCGAAGTTCTAAAGGTACGTGACCAAGGACATGTCGCCGGAGGAGTTCCTGAGCAGATTCGACGACACACTGAAGAAGGAGGACCTCAACGCGGCTATCGGAGATGATGGGGCCGAGCCCTTGCAAAAGAGCATCGAAGGTACGTGCGAAGGGATGCTAAGGAAGTCGAACTGTGCGGCGAGCCGCAAGTACGCGAACTACTGGTGGAACCCGATGATCGCGGAACTGAGAACGCAGGCGCACAAAGCGCTCAGGAAGGTGACGAGAGAAAGGAAGAAGAATGCCGGCAACACCGAGCCCCTCGTCAACGCCTACAAGGAGATCCGAAGGCAGTTAAAAAAGGAGATCGCCCACAGCAAAAAAACAGCTTGGGCAGAATACTGCAAGATACTGAAGAGCGACCCTTGGGGCAAACCCTATCGCACGGTCATGAAGAAATGTAAAAGCAAGGGATCAACCAACGACATGCCGATCGACATGGTGAAGGCAGTCCTACAGAGGCTATTCACCTTGGGACACGGACCCCCCCCCATTATGAGGGCCGCGAAGAGGCAGAGACCGAAGAAGAAGGAGATATTAGCCTCAGCGTCGCCATCGGCGAAGGCGATGTCGTCGATGCCGCCGGAAGAATGAACACCAAGAAGGCTGCAGGAGTCGATGGCGTGCCGGGCGAGATCGCGAAGCTGATAGCGAGTCGCAGGAGCGAGCTCGTGACAAGGCCGTTCAACGGCATCACCGAATCAGGAAGGATCCCAGACTGCTGGAAGACGGCCAGAGTAATACTGCTAAGGAAACCGGGAAAGGATCCCAGTCTCCCTAACGCGTACCGGCCGATAAGCATACTCCCAACCATGAGCAAGATCTGGGGAAAATGCTTTAAGAAGATCATCGAGAGATGCATCGGAATGGACCCGTTCCATCGGAGGCAATATGGCTTCAGAAAGAAGAGGAGTACGGTAGATGCCATCACGCAGGTGATAAAAGTTTGCCAACATCTGCAAACAGAAGAAGGTAATTTGCGTGATGATCACCCTGGATATTAGCAATGCCTTCAATTCGCTCAGCTGGAAGAGCATATACGAGGAATTTGACAAGAGGAAGCTGCCATGGAAGGTCAAAAGGCTAATCGGCAGTTACCTATCCGGAAAGAGGATCATCGTGAGCAACCAGCACGGCACGGTGGAGCACGAGGTGGCGGCGGGAGTTCCGCAGGGATCCATCCTCGGACCATTCCTGTGGATCTTGGTATACGACCGGTTGCTTGAGAGACTCGACAACATGCCAATGGTCAGAGCAACCTCCTTCGCGGATGAGCTGGCCATCACATGTTCCGTCGGGAGGAACGAAGAGGCCACCGCCAAGGTCAACACGATGCTAAGGATCGCCAACGATTGGTGCACGAGTGTCGGGCTCACCCTGGCGAGAGAAAAGACGGAGGTCATGCTCATCACAAGCTTGCGAGTGCCGAGAGTGGTGAAACTCAGGTTGGGCTCCTCGGACATCGAAACGGTCGATCGCATCAGGTATCTCGGAGTCGTCATCGACTCCAGTCGGAGGTTCGGTGCGCATATCGAGATGGTGTGTAATAGAGCCGACAAGTTAATAGGAGCCTTTAGGGGAATTCTACCCAACATCAACGGGCCGACCAGCTTGGCTCGTAGGCTCTACTACAATGTGTGGGAGTCCATCGTAACTTACGGAGCACCGGTGTGGGCTAGAGCAGCGAATACCGATAAGAACAGGAAAAAGTTGAAACGAGCACAACGAACGGCCCTGTGCATAACAACGACGGCATACCGTACCGTCTCCCACGCGGCACAAAATATCACAAAGAAGCCAATACCGAGTGCGCTGCTATTTACCAAAAAGAAGATGGACATCGATCACCACATCATGCAGCTGCTAACCGGGCATGGGAGCTTCGGTGTCTATAGGAAAAGGATTGGCAGGGACAGCGACAGCAACTGTCTCGACTGTGGAGACCCGAACGACGGTGCAGAGCACGCCCTCTTCGCGTGCCCGAAGTGGACGGACAGAAGGATCGAGCTGGAGAACGCTCTGGGCGGGAAGATAGACGTGGGCAATCTGATCGCCACGTTGACCGCCAAGAACGAGAGCTGGAATAAATTCAGGCAATTCTGCAAGACCGTCATGTGCCACAGGAGGGTGACAGCGAGGGCCTGGGAAGAGGCAAGGAGGAGAACGAGCGAAACAACAACTACGCGGAGCAATGAGAGCAAGAACATGAAACAACGAAAAACCGCAGAAGGAGACCAGCCCAGTATTCTGAACTGGCTGAGAGGACGACATGAGCAGTAACTGCGCGAAGAAGTAGATACAACGGGGCACGAAAGGACAACCCTGATGACTGCCGACAGGTTTTACCGGGGTTGTCTGCCCTCTAAGCGGAGGAAGGAGGAGGGGTTTTTAGTGGGTATGGCAACGACATCCGACCGACTCCCACATAACCCAGTGATGCGAGTCACTGGGCATGCGTAATAGCATTTTCCCCTCCCCACGCAAAAAAAAAGTCATACGAGTAGCATTGAATCGGTGGAAATATCGAATTTCGAAAGTTTGATTCGAGTCCAAGATACGAGATTCCAAAGAGAAAGTTCGCCCTCAGGTCGACGATATCGATTTAATATTACATGCGATTTATTTTCGTTCGCTGAATCAGTGAACTTCTACATTTCACGCGGTTCATCGGGTCGAATGATTTTTCTGCATACAAAGGGCCGGAAAATTTGAAACATACTGTAGCCTAAACCGGTCGCCGGATTAAACTCGACGAAGCTTCGAATCGAGAAAAACGTGCAATCGTAATCTGGCTTTTACGAAAATGGACACAACGACGTTACCGGACAAATAACGAAATTCTTGTCCATTATTGAAATTCTATTGAAATTCTATTAAATCGCCAACTACGTTCTTATTGAAATTTTCATTTATTTCTTTTTAAACGCACGATCGAATTTATCGCACGCGTACTCTTCTGATTATATTCTATCGTTGATATTATTACGACGAACATTGTACATAAAAATTTAGAAAGTTACTATGCACAATATTTGATTTTTCCTCAATTTTACTTTAACGAATTTCGAGTTTTAGTTTACGTTACTTAGAAAGTTCGAATTTTCTCCGTTTATGGCAATACGAAACTATTAGGTCGTCCGAAAAGTTTCTTTCGTTCTATAAGGAAATAATGGATGCACATTTTCCGTTTTATATTATTTTATCGAATTACCTATGATCCGTTTTGTTTTATCAAACTAAAGATCACAATGTTCGACAGATTAGGTTTTATGTTTGTATAAAGATGCGTCGTTGAAAAAGACGTCTCTTTGAAAGAAAGACACTTTCCGGACAACCCAACATACAGGGTGGTTGGTAACTGGTGGTACAAGCGGGAAGGGGGTGATTCTACGCGAAAAAAGAAGTCGAAAATATAGAATAAAAATTTTTCGTTCGAGGTTTTATTTTCGAGCAATTGAAAGAAAAGATTATTGTAGCCTTTCATACTTTAAAACAAACGAATGCGTTAGAAAGTGTTCATAGAAATTTAATTAGAAGAGCAGAAGTATGTGTTGTACAGAATGGGCAACACTTTCGGCAATTTTTGTAATAATAAACTTTATGATTACTTCATGTTATTTCATTATGTATTCCTAATTTTCCGTTGCGGCAAAAACAAACTTAAACTGCGATAATATCCATCGAGACAACGATGTACAGTGAGGTCCGTTATAACGAGACGTGATAAAGTGCACGCGTACTGAGCGAAAATTCAAAGTCGATTTTCTCGAAAACGAAGCCTCAAACGAAAAATTTTTATTCTATATTTTCGACTTCTTTTTCGCGTAGAATCACCCCCTTTCCGTTTGTACCACCAGTTACCAACCAACCTGTATAATATTACTGGAAACATTGTACTCGGACACAAGGTTTAATACGATGCTTTAAATAATAGAAGCTTCAGATGGAACGATAATATTGGGTTGGCAACTAAGTGATTGCGGATTTTGTCAGTGCCACCTAATGATAAAATCCGCAACCACTTAGTTGCCAACCCAATATAAAATATTAGGAGGAAAAAGTCCGAAATAGTAAAAGTTCGTGGTCGACTAAGTGCAGACCAGCATTTTCATGGCGATAAATTAAGTTGAAGCACAATATCATTAATTCTCGATGCTGCAGCGCTCGCCAAGTTTTATACCCCAATTTCGTCCTCGTTTCGACAAATGAAAATACTCCTGATGCTTGAACTTTTAACGTTCGAAGAAAGAAACTTGCATATAAAGTAACGGTTCTCTCATATTTTCCTCAAACTCGAGAAAGTTTGTTAACGAAAGGAAGATACGACCGAGTGGAAACTGTGGACAGAATGAAAAATATCTAAACACCCAGAATAACAATCAATTACGAAATTACGAAGAAAAAGTCACACAAATATAAGTCGTGTAATAAATAAATTTCGTAAAACATCGATAAACATTGCTTTGTTTGCTGTTAGTTTGTTATCAACTAAACTGTACATGTAAATGATACTATATCGCGTTAATTTGAATCCAAATTTTCAAAGTTTGAAGAGAAATCGTAAGAAATTCCTACGTGCAACATATTTTTCAGTTTTTACTTTTCCATCTTTTTATTTCTTTTTGCAATGCTTTGTTACGTTACGCGAGATTATAAAAGTTGAGAATCGCGCGGAATAAAACGAAAAATAGTACATTTTACTTTCTCGTATAATCTCGATGAGAAAAACAAAATTGCAGCGTATATCGAAAAACAAATTTTCGTTCCGCGTAAAATCTCGAGAAATTCTTCCTTTCTTCGTCCGTGTCAGATGATAGACGAATGACGCATCAGATGACTCGTGCGATTCCTTAGCATAGAAGAGTGAATTGAAATATTCACGAAGCGCGATGTACTGTTAACCAGTTAACCGTGGAATTTAGTTTTAGAAATCAACGTGAATAAAATGCAAATAAAAATAAACGACGACGAGTATACACGTCGAACACAAAGAAAATGTGTTACGTGTTCCTGTTATAAGTTTTACGACGACGTTAAACCAAAATGACGATGGCTTACATTTTTCTTCGAAAAAATGAATTATTTCCCACATAAAATGTTAAAATTGTAACAAAATAACAAAATTCGTAAACAAGAAAAATGTGAAAAGATAGAAGAAATTCAGTGGATCCTCCCAGTGTGGTATTTTTCGAAACAGAATATCGCACAAAGTGGCACTTGGCAAATCTAACACCAGCAACGTGAAGTGGATTCGATCAATGATATAACTGGTATAAAATTGGGGAAATGTTTTTTGATAGGAAGCGTAGGTTTTACGGTTGAACTCGTAGATGGTGGAGCAACTTTCGAAGCTCGTGTTCGTGGAATTGCATATTCGATAATTTATTCAACACACATTCGACCAAAAAACTGAATCGCATTATATTTTCTGTATTATATTTCGATCGTTATCGGGGAATACCGGACACACGCAGTAAAACATCCACTCAATTTGCAAGCATACAAAATTGCGCAAACAATTCGGGCATAGCCGATATATTGGTGAAAATAATCAACTGAGTTTATAAAAAGGAATACGTTGTACAGGGAATAACCGATATAACAAAGGAACAAATCAAATTTTTCAGTTTTACTGACAAAGCGAACGTATCACTAAATAACATTCTTAGCGCTTCTTACTAAAATTTGGAATTTTTATGGTAAATGGTAATGTTTTATATTATATGACAGATGAAACACACCGAGATTAACATTTTTTTCGACCTGTTTAATTCATGAAACGCGGTTAACTGTTTAAAAACGCTATCGACGATAGCTTTTCGAAAGATGTATAAATAAAACGAGGAGATAGAGCGAAATGAAATAACAACGAGTCGTTCGATTTCTCGTTATGTCGTGTTGTTAAGAAGCAACAGAAATGAAATTTCAATTTTCCATTAGAATCGACGGAAGGATCAAACGACGATACGGTAAGAGAAATGGCATGATTCCACTCAAGTGGCACCGTTTTGTCAACGCAGGCTAACGCGTGACCTTCGTTTCGATCAACATGGTTCAACATTTATCATACCGCCTGTGCTGTCAGATGTTCAGCCAAATGGTGTTTGCATTTGTCGTAGATAAAACGCTTGGAAAACTCGTCGCGCGCTAGTGCGCTTCTCCGTTTTCGCATGAAATCTCCGACTTTTTTCTACTTTCCTAGTTTCCTATTTTTTCTTTTTATCCGTTCTATACGATTCGCCTCTGAAAGGTTATTCTTGCTGTACCGCTACTATTAGGTTGTCCGAAAAGTTTCTCTCGTTTTATGAGGAAATAATAGACGCACGTTCCTTCTTTTGTATTATTTTGTCGAATTACGTACGATCCGTTTTGTTCTGTTGAGATAAACACCGCGATATTTCACAGACTTACTT
Organism: Bombus affinis; assembly: GCF_024516045.1. NCBI lineage: Eukaryota > Metazoa > Arthropoda > Insecta > Hymenoptera > Apidae > Bombus > Bombus affinis. Next base: position 15,913,039 of record NC_066346.1, on the reverse strand, counting down.
TCACGTTTGTACGAAGGTGCACTGTTGTAAAAAATTCTTTTTGCGAAAGAAAGACACTTTTCGGGCAACTTAATACGTTGTGTTCGTTTTATAAAGAAATAATAGACGCGCGATGTCCTTTCTTTTATATTAGTTTATCGAATTATGCACGAACATAATAATAGAGATATAAGGAAATGGATCGCACCTAATTCGATAAAATGATATAAAACAGAAATTGTTGCTCATCTATTATCATTTTATGAAACGAAAGAAACTTCTCGGACAACCTAGTACATCGAACGACTACCGTTGAATAAATTCTCTAAAAACGAAAATGTTTTTAATCGAATTAAACGATCGAGATGGCTGTAATACTTTTGTAGGATTTTACGAATACTTACCGAGCGTTGAAAGTTCGATGTGCTCAAATACTTATAAGCGATTTTTCTTTCTCGAGACGATTCCCTTTCGTTCGCGAACAACCTAAAAATGGAAAAAATATCGTTAACGGGTGTGTTCGTGGTAATCGTAACAACGTCGTTAACCGATTTATCGATGAATCGTTACGTGTGCTTTACGTTCTTTGCGAGATTCCACGACAAATATCGTTACGCGCGAGTTAATCGAGTAAACGACGTTTAAAACGGTTTAAAGTTATTCCCGATATCGCAACTATAAATAGGGAAATGATACAAAGAACAGTGTTTTAAACCTTTGAGTGCTGTGGGCGCATATAGGTGTCTGGCGAAAGCTATCGGTGTGGACTAAGGACATATATATGCGTTTTCTGTAAGTGCTCGGCATGGACTAAGGACGCATGTATGGGTTTTTCAATTTTTCCGAACACCTATGCAGAAGTAATACTATTACGTTTGCGTGAAATAAATATAAATGCATTCCTTACGGCAGTAAACAAATGCCAATAGTACCTCGTTATTGTTGAAGTGGTCACCACTTGTAAGAAAACTCTACATCTGGTTTTTTTAGTTTTCCCAAGCACTGAATTTTTCACACACAACTAAATTATTAACTCGTGTTATATTTATAAGGTTCAATAATGCGATAATTCAGGGATCGATTCTGAAGTCTGAAAATCGAGTTTTTTTTATTATGAAATGATTTGATAAAATATAAAAATGAACAACAATTAATATGCGTCTATAACAATCAATAACGATGATTATCTAAACGGGAAATTATAAGTCTTTGGTGCAATGTTTACCTGAACGTCCTGAGCTACCGATCTTTCTTCTTCAGTCTTTAAATCTTAAATCTTCAGTCTTCACAATCTCAAACAACTATTCTATAACCTTGTCTGTCTCTCTAATGTAACTCTCTGTCCACCCGTCTGGGGAACACGTGCTTCTTCAACTGCTCGTCCATGCAATAAAGGAAGATCGGAAGATCTTGTATCTTTGAATCTATCAGATTTGTTTTTACATACAAAAGAAAATTAATAAAAATGTGACTTATTTTTATTCATTCTTTTGTACTGTTCGATCGTTCTCCACTATGATACGGTTTCAACGAAGAAACGTTTTATTTATGTTCAAGTGAGAGTTTTCTAAATCAAGATGAGAAGACAATGGTACAGCCCGAATGTGAATGTGGCAAACTATGGCGAGCCTCAAATCGTCATAGAGGAAAGCACATCGGGCGAAGAGGAAGAGGAAGGGCGAAGGAACGAGTCGCCTCCGCGTTGCATGGATCCCGATTCGACACCCTTAAATCCTCATCTATTGTCTCCCTGGCGAGAGGTCAGGAAACGCTCTCTACCGACTCCGCAATGTACTTCCGGGATAACCGCATCACAGGTACTGTCTGATGGTCATATCGAGAAGAACATACTTGCTTACGGGCCACATCCCCTTTCTTGATAATGGACTTTTAGTGTATCCTGTTAGCTTAACAAAACATAACGTTGTCCAACGTTTGCATAATATATTTAAATATATTCCTATTAGGTCATTTGTTGTCTGTATATTTTATACTGTCTATCTTCTCCCCTTTCGCGTTCTCGGTCATGACGACACGTAGGTTAACTCTCAGCGGCATGACGTGGCGAAAATCGATTTATAAGGTTCAATAATGGGATAATTCAGGGATCGATTCTGAAGTCTGAAAATCGAGTTTTTTTTATTATGAAATGATTTGATAAAATGAAAAAATGAACAACAATTAATATGCGTCTATAACAATCAATAACGATGATTATCTAAACGGGAAATTATAAGTCTTTGGTGCAATGTTTACCTGAACGTCCTGAGCTACCGATCTTTCTTCTTCAGTCTTTAAATCTTAAATCTTCAGTCTTTACAATCTTAAACAACTATTCTATAGCCTGGTCTGTCTCTCTAATGTAACTCTCTGTCCGTCCGTCTGGGGAACATGTACTTCTTCAACTGCTCGTCCGTATCGATCTCTCCGTTAAGCACAGCCTGTCGTGCTACCCGTAAAACAAAAAGAATCCCTATCCTACACGAACTCTAGGGATTTTACATATTTACTAAATTTAGTTTTCTAGTTTATTACGCAAATTCTAGTTAACTGTAAATTTCAATGTTTATAATAAATAATTAAAAATAACTAAAATATAACGCTCTTGAATCATTTAATCTCTTTCATTTTAATCATTTAAACTACTATAACTTATTACGATTTGCGCTTTGAATAGTTAATCAACAGAGTTCAGTCTAACGAAAAAGTATTCCATCCACAGCGATCGTCAGCGCTAGACACGCGCCGTCTTTACGGACGACATAGGCCGTGAGTATTCAGCACTCAAAGGGTTTATCGTCTGTGATAAAGCTTTTAGTTTCGAAAGCTCTGTTAAACTCGTTATGGTAAAATTAATAGACACTATAATCTTAACGAATTATCTTTTGTATTCGTAAGAGGCCCGACGATTTCTTTATTATGGGAAAATAATTTCAGCGATATTTTTCGCTTTTAACGCGTTTGCAGCACGTACGCGTATATCCTTGCCTGTTGCGCGTTATACGTTTTAACGTATGTGCATAATTTTCTATCTACCAAATACGCGCAGCTTTTAACGAAGCAGAGCGAAACGTTTGTAAAATTGAAATGTTAGAACGATGTTTCCGATAAAATTCTTTGTTCCCGGCAGGTTGAACTGCGAGACCGATGCGTTTAAAAGTGCAATTTTCGAGGAATTAAACGCACGAAATTCTGAATATTGGTTCCTTCGTTATGCCTTTGTCATATTCGTTTCTATCTTTATCATTATTCGACAGGTTATTCGCAACTCGTGCAACGAAATAGAAGGATATCCATACGTTGATCCAAATTTCTTCTTTCAATCATATAATTGGCTTTCCTTTGCATAAAATGATATTATCGAAACGTTATCATAGATATAATCTGGTTCTGGAAAAAATCGAAGAACGTCGTGTGAAAATCGATTTTAATTTAAATTGTCTTAAATATCCTTTAACGAATACGTCGTATTCTTTCGTTCTATTACGTTTAAATTAACAGTTATCGTCCTTTATGTCGGCCAATTCCTTCGTTTACGTTCTTTTTCACTTTCTACCGTAATAGATCAGCCACGGATAGTCCATTTCGACGAATAGTTTCTCTCGATCGACGTGGAAACCGTCGAAAAGAAAGATTTAGGATATTGTAGCCGTTCGCCGATAAGGAGCGCCATTTACGCCGAAGGAGATCCGTTCTCTTAGAACGTTCATAGAGCTCTGGGTCTTTTCGTTCTATAAGATTAATATAAATCTAGAAATTGTACAGCCCAACTTTAAGTCTATCGCAGCTTCGTTCGAACGACGTTACTTCGTCCTGTACAAATTTCGATTCCTCCGATGAAACGTGTATTCACAGTAAAGTACTTTTTTCTGTAATCTTATTATGGCTTGCGAAAGTGTTCGAATAATCTTGATCGTTCCGAGGTGACGCGTATCACACGAACAATAGAAAACTCGGAAAATACCGAAAGGTCGGATGATACCGGCGTTCGTACGGTAAAATCGTAAAATTGATTTCGATAACTTAACATCGTACTTGCGTTTCAGTTTAGTTGACTATTTGATCGATTAAAAGTTCAATTAATCTATTTACTTTGTTCGCGCGGTGCCGGCGTTAAAATTTCGAAAAAAAAACGCGCAGTTAGGAGAAAGCTGGAAACACATCGTATAATACGAGACTCGGATAGCCGAAACTTCACCGAGCTGGCGGAAATTTTGCGTAGGATCGCGTATTATGCCAAACAGTTTGAAATCCCGTTAACGCTGTAACGAGACACGACTATCGTGATTATGTTCGTTACATCAGTTGCGACTCTTCAATTTTTGTACTTTCGAGTCTGTCCCTGTTTTAACGATAATAAAACATATTTGTAACGTTGGGAGAAGAGGTTTAATCAAGAAAATTGAAACGAAAATGTGCGATCTTTTTTCATTTTCTTCAAAACGAAGGTATTCTCTAACGTTGTAAGAACGTAATTGGGTCGACCCACACATAACTCGAGCTGAAATGATCGAAAGGGCGTAGCAGGCTTTTTTTTTATTTATTACAAGCGTACAGTTTTGTCAGGTTCAGCCAAATATTAGGTTGCCCCAAAAGTGTCTTTCCTCTACGAATATGTCTTTTACGACAATGCATCTTTATACAAACACGACAGCTAATCTGTCAAATGTCGTGGTCTTTACCTTAATAGAACAAAATGGAACGTACGTAGTTCGATAAAATAAAGGAAACAAGAAACGTCGTGCGTCTATTATTTTCTTATAAAACGAAAGACTCTTTTGTTGTACAACCTGATATTTGAACTGTCGATAATTTTCGAGAAAGGTCCTGTAACTTCCATATACATTTTCCGATCCATTTCAAATTTTTCCAATACAATACTCGCGTCTCGTTACAGCACCAGCGAAATTTCCAAATATCTCGCATGACACGCATCGCACATTCGTGAAAACATTCCGTGATAAACGTTGGAACGCTTTCTCATGCCATTGGGTATATCGCACCGAATAATTTCGAAATTTCACTGGCGCTGTAACGAGACAAAACTATGGTGATTATTATTATTATACGTGCAAAATGTGGAACAGATTTGAAAATGTATCACACAAGTATCGGAAAAAAGATCATCGAATTATTGGAAAAACCAATTTTGTTCGCTACGTCGATAAGCCACGGTAAATAGCGAGATCGTTTTTGAGACTAATAGTGCGTTTAAAACTATTGTTCATACCGTGTGCTAATTTTTCACTAATACTAAATAAACTTCGTTCGCAAGTAAATGTCCAGAATAACGTAATTTCCATCTGCATCGTCGGTTTCGTTTCAAATTTCACTGTTATAATTCTCGCAGCGGTTCCTGTCTCGTTACAGCGTTAACAAACTTTCGGAAAGTGTCGCGTAATGCGCATTTGGAAAAAATTTTCCGTTGCGAACGTTGCAATAGCAGCGCGAGCCACCGCGCAAACCGCGGGAAACAATTTTTCCTTGGAAAACTTGGAAGCTCGTGTCAGCGTTTAGAACACGTACCTGCGTTGTGTTTTATCGATGTTCGGTACTTTGAAGTCTAAGTATAAACCTTGCTTGCACGGTGCAACTAATCCGTGACAAATCGAGCAAAGTAGAGGCTGCATTTCATCGAATCAAGGAACGTTTGACGTGTACAACGTTTTTTTTTTTTTTTATTTATTTATTAAAATTCACAATTTGCCCAATTTGGACATTTGGTGGAATTTTTTAACGGTTAAATTAGCATGTTGGTGCCTACCCCCAGCGGGGTACCATCCTCGTGTTTGTTAGGTTATGTCCTTTATAAGGTCTGCTGGGTGCTTCCTTTTTAGTCTTCTGTCTATATTTATGGTTTTGTATGTTTCCGCAGCTAGCCGGTTTGTGTGTGTTGCTATTCTTGATTTGTATTTCTCGGAGTATCTGCTAATTTCTTCCTTGACCGTTGGCATTCCCAGGTCCCTTCGTATATCTTCGTTTCTGACGTACCAAGATCCGTTTACTATTGTTCTGAGGATTTTAGCCTGTATTACCTCTATTTTGTTTATATGGCTCATTGCTGCCGTCCTCCATAGTGGTATTCCGTACGTCCAGATTGGTTTTATGATCGTTTTATATATTTTTAATTTATTTTCTGTGCTTAGTTTGGATTTTTGGCTTGTTAGCCAATGCATTTGTCTCCTTGTTTTCTGTATTTTTTCTACTATCGATTTGATGTGTAGTTTCCAGGTGAGTTTTTGATCTAAGTGGAGTCCTAGGTATTTGACATGCTTTGTTTGCGTTATATGCGTGCCGTTCAATAGGATGTTTGGTGGTATCCTTTTTCGTAGCGTGAATGTAATATGGTTGCATTTATTGGGGTTTGCTTTTATTTGTTTTTCTTGTAGCCAATTTTCTATTTTTATGATATGTTCTTGTAGTATTTTGACTGCCGTTTCTGGGTTAGTATGCCTGACTAGTATAGCTGTGTCGTCCGCGAATGTCAATACTGTGCTGTTGGTAGTTGTTGGTATGTTCGCCGTGTATAATGTGTATAGTATTGGGCCTAGGACGCTTCCTTGTGGTACCTCGGCCTTGATGTCTTTAACTTGAGAATGTGTGTCCTTGATTTTTATTACGAAGGTTCTGCTGCTTAGGTAGGATTTTATTAAGTGATGTATTTGCTCCGGGAATTGTTTCCTAATTGTTTGTAGTAGACTTTCATGGTTAATTTTATCGAATGCTTTCTCTATGTCTATAAAGAGGGCTGTGCAGTATTCCTTGTTTTCTAGTGCTACTATTATTTCGTTTATAAGCCTGTGCATTTGCTCTATCGTGGAGTGTTTGTTTCTGAAACCAAATTGGTGATCCGGTATTAGTTTTTTTGTCTCTATTATTGTTTTTATCCGGCAATATATTATTTTTTCCAGTATTTTGGAAAATACTGGAAGCAGTGATATTGGTCTGTAAGATGCAGTTTGGTGCGGGTCTTTGCCTGGTTTATGTACAATTTTGATCTGTGCTAATTTCCATGGTTTGAGGAAGTATTGAATTCTTAGAATTGCATTGAATATTATTGTCATTAGTCTTATTGCTTTTGGCGGAAGGTTTTTCAAGATTTTACCATTGATTAGGTCGATTCCTGGCGCTTTGTTGTTTTTTGTTTTATCAATTATGTTTCTAATTTCTTGTGCCGATGTTTTAGCTATGTTGTATTCCTTGTCGGTTGTGGTAGTAGTGGTTTGTGGATCCTCCTCCGTATGACTTTTGAGGTTGCTGTTGTTGATAATGTGTGGTGTGAATGTGTTGCAGAGGTGGTTGGAGAATTCTTCAGCTTGTTCTTCGTTGCTTCTTGCCCATGTGTTATCTGCTTTTCTGATTGCCGGGACGGGTATTATTGGCTTCCTTATTTTTTTCGTGGCTTTCCATAGTGAATAGTTGGTGATCTCGTGTGTGGACAGTGTCCCTATGAACTTTGCGAATTCATTATCGTTGTGCTCCTTTATTTTGTTTTTTATTTCCTTTGCAAGTTTGTTTAAGTGTTTTTTGTTTTCTCGGGTTCTGTATTTTTGCCATTTTGCTTTTGCTTTTCTTTTTTCTTTGATTTTGTCGAGTATTTCTTGCGGGATTGTTATTGTTTGTCTGCTGGTTGGTTCGGGTGTAGTGGTTGTCCTTGCTGCTTCTTGAATAGTTGCTGTCAATGTTGCTACTGCCTGTTCTATGTGTTCAGGAGTTTTTAACGGGATGTTGCAGTTTATTTTGCTTTCTATTATTTCTCTGAAAGTTTGCCATTTGGTGGTTTTATTGCATAGTGTTTCTGGTTTGCTATAGTGTATTGGTTTGTTTCTGTATTCAATTATTATGGGTGTATGATCGGAGCTGAGCTCGAGGTTGGGTGTTATTTTTAGTTTATTTGTGTTTAGTCCCCTTGTACTGCAAAGTCCAGAAGATCTAGTTTTTTGTTCAGGTCAGTCGGCCAATGTGTCGGTGTTCCTGTGGATAATATATTGAGGTTATTATTTCTAATGTATTTTTCCAGTGTTCTGCCTCGAGGTGTAATGTTTCTTGACCCCCATAGCGTGTGCTTGGAGTTGTAGTCTCTCGCTGCGATGTACTTGTCCCCTAGGTCCTGGAAGTATTCTTCCCACATTTGAGTTGTTATTTTGTGTCGCGGGGCACATATACTGCTGACAACTGGAAGTAGTTGCTGCTAGTTTGAACTGTAACAGTGGTTGCTTGTAAATATACTTTGTTAACTTGGCTGTGTAGATAATGTTTGATATCGTTTCTGACTATCACTGCTGTCCCTCCGTGAGCTTTTCCTGAGGGGTGTTTGGTATCATATATGGTGTAGTATGGTATTTTCAAGTAGCTTTTTGTAGTGAAGTGTGTTTCTGAGACAAGTAGTATGTCTATATTATTATTGTATATGAATGTTTTAGTTTCGAGGGCCCGTTGTTGTAGGCCGCTTGAGTTCCAGGCTGCTATTTTTAGAGTGTCCGTTTTTATTTTTTGCTTAGCACGTTTGTAATTAGTTGTAGCATGACTGTGATTTGTTGGGTTTGCTGTTTGAGTACTGCGTTTTGTTCGCTTATCATTCTGGTTAGCATTTCGGTGTTCTTTATGGATTGTTTGAGCAGTTCTTTGATTTCTGCAGTGTCATTGTTACTATTGCTGTGGTATTGGTTGTGTGTATGTGTTGATTGGCTGGTTATTTGAGCATAGCTTAGACCACGAATGGTGTTGGTGCTGATAGGTTTGGTGTTTGTTGCTTGCTCTGTACTTGGAATTATTTCAGGATTTGTGCTGTCCTGTTGGGCTTGTGTGTTAGTGATTGTTCTGCTTCGTAGGGGCGGGAACAGTTTACGTTGTAATTGTTTTCTTACTTCACATCCTTTATAGCTTGCTGGGTGGTTTCCGTTACAGTTGTAGCATTTAACTTTTTCTATTTTTCCAGAATATGGGCAGTGTATAGTTAAGTGATTTTTTGCGCACTTGACGCAAGCTGGGCTTCTGTTGCAATAATTTTTAGTGTGTCCGTATTGTTGACACCGCATGCATTGAGGTATATCTTTTTTGTGTCGTGGTGGTTCGACTGTTACTATTGTGTTTAGTATTTGTTTGATATCATATATTTCCTTGTTATTGTTTCTGGGTTCCAGTTCTATTAAGAATAGTGGTAATGGTTGCTTTGTGTCGAATCTTGTTATATTGTTTATTGTTCTTGTTTGATGACCAATTTTAGCTAACTCATCGCTTAGTTTATGTATGTTCGTTTTAGGATGCAATCCTCTTATGACAATTTTATAGCTCCTTTCAGTTTTAAGCTGATACGTGTGGTAAATAGCATTTTTTTCTTTTAATGCTTTTATAACTTTCCTAAATGTTTCTGGGGTGTTTGTTTGTATTTTTACTTGTTCCAATTTTGTTTGCTTTATTGTGTAGTTGTTTTTCTCATCTAGATTATTTAGTAGATCGATGAGCGGGTCTATTATTTGGGCCTCAACAAGGATTGGTGGTGGTTTTGTAATATGATTTGTTTGGATAGTGGTTTTATTTACGGGGTCAGCGTCTATTTCTTCCGTTAGTGAGCTGAAGGAGTTACTTAATGATAATTCTTGCAGCCATCGCTGCTTTTCTGTAGCTGGGTTTCCTATGGCACTTATGTCTGTAGTTGTTTTGCGTTTTTTGCTAGCCTTCGCTAGCTTCCAGCTTTTGTCCTGGTAGTATCTTTCATGTTCTGAATTGCTATCTTCCTGTCCCCGATGCTCTTTTGTTTCTTCTGTCTCCATGTTAATTTGTTTGTTTCTTATATAATATGTTTCTCCTTTTGTTGCTATGTTTATAGTTGGTATTTGCATTGCTATTTTATTTCCTCCTCACTATCACTTTGCAGCACTATTACTTTGAAGCACTTTTTCACTATTCACTTATACCTGGAGAGGACGACCGTCTAGACACGTCCGTGCTCCTCGGCTGTCCGAGCAGGAGTGTGTACACCGTCCATACAGAAACTTGTACATCTCTGAAAGCCAACGCTTTGATGTTTAACGATGAATGCTCAATTCTCAGAAACGATGCTGTCGTTGAAATTAAGCTAGTCGTTTCTGCCGGTGTACGCGGAATTTCCTTTCTATGGGCTCTCGCGTACAAACGTGTTTATGTTCATTTACACCGTCTTTCTAAACGAGAGGTCTAATCAGTTTGTAGAGCTGATTTATCGGTTTCTGTGCGTACAGCTGCGTTACCGTTCGTCGAACGAATCATGCAAACCAGACAATTGCCCGATTTTAAGACGCGACGCGATAAACGCGAACAACTGGTTCAGTGGGACGACGATAATATCGATCAGAACGTTCTACGTAAAATTAGTTAGAAACGATCCGCCTGTTACGATCGAACTTGGGCTATTGGCATCGATTGTGGTAGTTACACTTGGCTAGCAAGTGTAATTAGAAGAATACGAATCCTTGGCAAATTAACGAATAGTTTCTTTCGAAATTTACTCTTCACCGAAGCATTTATCTTTTATACGATATCATACACAGCAACTGGAGAACCCGGAGTAGCGTTACCATTGCGAGAATTACGCTCAGCTAATAAACGCAAACGAACGAAAGACAAATATTCTGATAAGTTCGGCAAGCAAATGTTATCTCGTTTCTAGAAATAATAGTTAATAAGGAATATGCTAACAAGGAATTTGCTAATAACCGTAAGGTTGTATTAAGCGTACGGTTTATGCTAAATATAAATTGCACGAATGCGACGACAGTTCGTAACAAATTGAGTTCGATAACGACAATGTTAATTGTTTATCGTTTGTGCAACGCTATGAGGCGATTCTTCTCGAAAACTTGCAAGTGCCGAAACGACGGTAATTAACGCCATATTATTATAAAATAAATTCTAGGTAGTTTTAACTGTAGATTACTGTAGATTAGATTTATACTGTTTGAATAAATTCTCGCTCGTAAGTATTTGCGCGAATGCTGGTCTCGTGCGAAACGTGATAATTAAAATTGCGGATTTTTAGCATACGCAATACACGCAAGAAGATATAAAATTGCACAAATATTTGAGATATAATTGTAGATGAAACTTTCAGCCTGAGATCCAATCGAACCGGTAGCCTTTCTAAAACCGATCTCTACTTTCAAATCAACTTTAAATTTCAGCCTGTTTTTATGAGAAAATTCTCAAACTAATATGATGCTCCTCGGAGAGCTCTTCTCTGCCTTCTCTTTCGCTCTCCACTCGTTTCCCCCTAGAGAACAGCGTAATAGGACTACGTGTGCTCGTAGTCGGAGACAAAATTGGCGTTCAGGTGATATTCTACGGGAGCTTATTTTTCTAGATGACTCGTAACCCTGGCAAGTGTCAGTCTTTAATCTCTTAACGTACAATTTTGCTCCGCCTAACCGGTCAAAGACGCGCAATTTCTTCCTCGATCTACGTTCGCGATCTAAAGACGCTCGATTATACGCACACAGAGACGCACGAAGATACTCGAAGACTCTTAGAAACTTTTCACTTTTTCTATATTACACGAAATATTTAGAAACTTCATTAACAGCACGACGAGCCACGATTATACGTGATTGTGAAATTTCTAAAATTTCTAATTTCTCTGCAAAACCGTATCCAGAAGTTACATAAAATATTCGTCGCGCAAAGACGATGAAAATATTTGAGCAGTCAATTATTCGCTGTATTAAGCCACGATATTTAGCGAAACGATCTTTATCACCAGTTGTAATGTTTAAGACTACTTCTATTCATGCTATATACTAATTTTTCGCTAAATGTATATTTGCCATAAATGTTACAATTACAAGACATCATAACTGTTACAAGAGAAGTTTGCAAAGTTGCGATATGAAGGTTGATGTTTTTAATTAAAAAATTTTTGATCGCGAATAACCGTTAAAACGGATTAAAGTTTTTTTGATTGCCGGTAATCATTATCGACGAGAGAAATTTCATTTTGGTTACCAGTAACCAACATAAATAACCGGATTTTTAAATATTTTTTTTTTTTTTCTGTTACGAGTAACTGTTATCCGTGGCGAGAAAATTTTATTTTGGTTATCGATGACCATTATCGATGGCAAAAATTTGCTCTACATTGTCAATTATCACTGGCTATATTATCAATCGTTATTAACGTCACTGATAATTATTGGGTTGGAAACTAGGTGATTGCGAATTTTGTCAATATCATGTAATGACAAAACCCTCAATCACCTAGTTAACAAGCCAAAAGTACGTGTGTTCGCAGTTATTCATAAAACTTGTGTGTTTTATCGAGCAAACAAAACATATGAAAATATAGGAAACGAATAGGATGAAAGATATCGCAGTAGAATATTTTTATTAACAGTTGCACCGTGATATCTTTTATCTTATGCTTTGTTTCGTACATTTTCGTATCTTTTTCTTTGCATAATAAAACATATCAGTTTTATAATTAGGCTTCTTTACGTTGCCAGTGAAAACCGATTATCAGCAATGTCAATAAATATCGACGATAGTCGAATGTGACTAGAAAATATTTTTTTCATCGATATTGCTTGGCGATAATCGAAAATCAATTTCGCCATCGATAATGGTTATCGGTAACCAAAGCAAAATTCGGTTTTCCTTGATAATGGTCACTGTTCGATAACCGAACAAAAATTCAGGTCACTTCCATTGATTACCTTTTCAAATTAAATTCCCATGATCTAAAATTATTATCGAGCGACCGAGGAACAAATCGAATCGTTCGTAATGATTATTCATAATCAGAATTATTAACGATTAAAATTCTTGAATCGTATCGCTTTTGGAGAAATTGAAAACTGGCTTTCGTTTAAATAAAAACTAGTTTCTACCCAATGATTTTCCTGCCAAAAAATATTTAACGTAGTTGTTATTTTGGAGCTTCGCTTGTACTTCCACGTAGATTCCCAGATTGATTTCTAATTTTCCTATTGTAATATAACAATTAATACGATATAATATAATAATCTTAATATTAGATTATAAATATTAACATTGTAGGATTTTTTTATTTATTTATTTTATTTGGGTATGGTCGTTGTCACAAGATCACCGGCGATCTATCGGTTTCGTGATTTCTTGCGTCTCCGACGTGACACTGGCAACCTCACCATACACGCCTATTACATCAATGCACTCGTGTTCAGTGTCTCCATACACTGTACTCGCATTCAGTGTCTCCATACACGCCTATTACATCAATGCACTCGTGTTCAGTGTCACCATACACTGTACTCGCATTCAGTGTCTCCACACACGCCCAGTGCGGTAATATGATCCAACAAACTGAGACTCATCCGTGTATGAAATCGAAAATGATCTGTCATGTCATTACGGTCTGACCGGTAACTCACAAAATGCAACTGGCGCTTTGAATACTAACCGTAATGATACTGACTTTTGTGTCTTTTTTTCCTCCCTACTTTATCATTGAACGTCCGATCGAAATTTTTGTTGTTAACCTGGGCCCTTGACCTATTTGGACAGTTAGTTAAGCCATAAAGAGACCAGTACAATATAATTTAGCTAAACTATAAAGGAACAAAATACCAGTTATATCAAGTTTAATGTTAGGAAAACCCAATATTTTAGATCCACCCGAGGACGTGTGATAATCAGAATGGCCGTGTCGGAGATGAAAGAACACCGGAGCCTCTCCTTTGAAGCGATACCCCCTTAGTGCTGTAATCCAGATTTCATCATAGCCGCACTAAGAAACTGTTGTAATTCGGTCCGACTGTACTTATTCGAAATTTATGATAGTGAGCTCGGGCTCGAGGCGTCAACCGGTCGCCGAACGTAGTCGCGGTCAAGGGATGAACGTTTTATCTAACAAAGCCATGAAGTAACTCTATAGCTTTCCTTAAAAGAAATACTTGGGACGGGGCACGACGGTAAACATTTCAACGATTTCTGTCCCGTTGCTCGCCACACGCAGACTTTGTCCTTCGGGTAAGACGATTGCCAGATGCCAACGCATCTTCGCAGTATATGTTTAGCTGGGCGAGGACCCGCTACGAATATTAAATTTCAATTACACAAAGTCACTCAAATAGACAAATGGCCTGTGCCCCAACTACGGGAAGATAAGAGAAATCTATCCTTCCACGAACGACGCTTCCCGCTAGCAACGTTCCCCAAGGACAGCTAATATCTTTCTCTAACCACCAACATGGAAATTGACCAATTAACAGCAACGACAATTTCCCTCACCCTTCGAACGAAGACTTTTCTCCGCGAATCCGATGATCTCGTGCCCATAGGCACACCCATCATAGTTTTCTTCGACAGCGTCTCCGCGACGGAGAGTCACTCTCCAGTGCGATCTCATCAGTAATCGACCTGTCTTTCGTATATGTAATAATTGCTCCTTGCTCTAATATACAGTGTAACTTAGACGCAAACGAAGGGTAAAGTTCAGCATCCATTGACCGCGGAAACGTTGCCGGAGCCGAGACCATTGTCCTAGTGCCGCGAATATCGATACCTTGCGACTATCTATCGACTCTGTAATATCCCTAATTTGTGTCAATAAACTCAACTATTGTTACACCGCACCTATGGCTAATTTCAACGAAGATTCACCGAACACCACCACCCCCAATCCTGACGTACATCCGACATATATAACATTATATGTTATTACGAAACACTATATACCGTTGTACGTTATATGGTAATACTATATATCGTTAAACGTTATAACGTAACAATATACATCTTTATACGTTATTACGTAATAGTATATATCGTTATACGATATACGATAATGCTAGATAACGTTATACGTTATTACGTAATGGTATATATAGTTATACGTTACATGGTAATACTATATAACGTTATACGTTATATGGTAACACTGCATGACATTATACGTTATTACGTAATAGTATATACCGTAATACGATATATGGTAATACTATATATCGCCAAACGTTATAACGTAACAACATACAACGTTGTACGTTATATCGCAATAGGATATAACATTATACGTTATATGATAATACTATATAACGTTACACGTTTTTACGTAATATTATATAACGTTATACGTTATATGGTAACAATATACAACGTTATACGACATATGATATTACTATATAACGTTATAAGTTATTACCTAATAGTAAAAGGTATGTAAATATGAGACCGGAAATTTTGTATAGAAAAATGCACGTTTATTGTATGATAATTATACGTTATATGGTAACACCATATAACGTTATACGTTATAACGTAACACTGTATAACGACATACGTTACATGGTACTACTATATAACGTTATGCGTTATAACGTAACAGTATACAACGTTATACGTTACAACGTAACACTATATAACGTTATACGATACATGGTAATACTATATAACGTTATACGTTATAACGTAAAAGTAATAGTATACATATAGTATACGTAATAGTATATAGCGTTATACGTTATATGGTAATACTATATATCGTTATACGTTATAACGTAATAGTATATAACGTTATACGTTATATGGTAGTACTACATAACGTTGAACGTTATAACGTAAGAACATACAACGCTACACGTTGTTACGTAATAGTATACAACGTCATACGATATATGGTAATACTATATAACGTTATACGTTATAACGTAACCATATACAACGTTATACGTTATTAAGTAATAGTAAAAGGTATGTAAATATGAAACCGGAATTTTTGTATAAAAAAATACACGTTTATTGTATGATAATTATACGTTATATGGTAACACCATATAATGTTATACGTTATAACGTAACAATATACAACGCTACACGTTACACGGTAACACCATATTGTTACGTTTGGCTATCCAAATTTTCAAATTTTAATCAATGTAGTAGTCGCTGCCACCGGAAACAGTCTAAGGACTGCTTCAATTAGATATTTCTTGTTAGATTAAGTAGCGTTGATTGGAGTTTAGGCCACTGGTCAACAATCTCCACGTTTCGGCTAACCTGCTATGCCCAGGAATACTAGCACGGGAGAGGATTGTTTGGAATAAACAATTATATTATAAATAATTATTCCTGGCGGATTTAATGACGAATTTTACTAATTATTGATATTATTTATTATTTTAATTATTAATTATTAATATATAATATATTAATATAATATATTATATAATATATATAATTATATAATATATTAATAAATTAATATATTAATTATTAATTATTAATAATAATTATGTGTATTGTAATAATTAATTATTAATTATTAATTATTAATAATAATTAAAGTTGACTCACCTGACGTTGGCCTCCGCTGATGAACGGGCAGGCCGCTGGGGTGATTCCGGTTTTACAAAGATTTACACTTCTATAATTTTTTTTGTTTTAATCTTTATTTAATTTGAACAGTGTAAACAACAGTGTGTCCGGACGTGTTTAACAATTCGAAATTCTAACGCAAAACTTGAGCCAACTATTGTTTTAATTCTAACTGACTAATAACAATTATTTTATAATTCGAACTGACTAATAACATTTATATCTCGCAACTCTTAAACTCGAACTGGAACGAACAATTATTCTCTAATCCTAACTTAAATTCTAATTAAATCAACTGAACGAACTGATATCAGACTCACTCAAATTCGATTGAACGACTAATACCAATTATCTGCTTATTCTACCGAAACGGACCGATTCAACTAATATCAATTATTCCGATTATTCTCTTATTCAACTGAACCGCTAACAATTTCTTTATTCTAACTGATAACGATTACTCTTCTGTAATTTCGCCAAAATCTCCCGAACAGCTAACAATTACTCTTACTCTATTTTCGCTAAATACTCCCTAACGCTAACAATTACTCTTACTCTAATCTAACTGAACCAACTAATGACAGTTACTCTCTTTTCACAATTACTCTTCTTTATTCTACTGAACCACTAACAATTACTCTCCTTATTTTCGCTAAATTCTCCCGAACGCTAACAATTAATCTCCTTATTTTCGCTAAATTCTCCCGAACGCTAACAATTAATCTGATTTGAAATGTGTCGCTACGCTTTTTATAATGACATCCCCAATGGGATGGCAGTCACGTGGCAGTTCGTTCCGGTGGGAATCGCAATGCTGCAGGTTTTTAGAGTTTCCATGAGAGAACGTGGATTTTGATGATTGCTGATGTCTTGTTTGCTTCATCCCACGCCGTGTCTTGATTTCTCGTATACCTTTTCGATGCTGATGGAAACATTCAAAATACGTGATTGAATGTGGATATTGCAGTGGTTTGTCTTTCGCCGAGATTGCGTCTGCAATCCTTCCGAATCCTTTCCTGCTGATGCCAATGGGAACGATCAAGGCACGTGCAATCCGTTTTGTCAAAATTGCAAGGACTTTCCATACGCGTGTAGCAACGTGTCTTTGCCGAAGTTGCATCTGCGATGCTCTTGTAACCCTTCATAGCGGTGGTCATCTCGCAGTTCCGCCGTGGCTTTTGTATGTGTAGCACGCGTTATTTCTTGTTTCTTCCAATAAAGTATTTTTACATAATGGTAAGTTTTAATATATCATTTTGAAGTCGTTGTAGTGTGATCGTGAGGGTTTGATTTAATTATAAAGTTGTATAGTTTTATATTTTGAGGTTATCTTGTATTCATAATGGCGTGCTATGAATTTTGGTTATATGAATCTCGATCAGTGATTTTTAGTATGCGATCGCTATTTCGGTATTTTAGTTTATTGGGGTTTTTATCTTCTTTTTGTGATTACAGGTTATGTTGAGTCATGGACACAAAAGCGTCCGCGCCTGTGCGAACTGTGTGAGTATGTATTCTTAGTATTCTATCTCGTTTCGCATGTTGTTTGTTTCCTTAAACTTGTGAATTTGTTTTAGCGCAAGAGGAGGAAGATATGTGAATGGTACGAGATGACGTGATCGACGTGCGTGTGTGAATATGTGCGAAGGATGATGCTGAAGGGGCGGTTTTCCACCCAAGTAGGCACAGTGGCACCTTCGTTGACGTCGTGTCCTGATGATCTTTTGACAATTTGGTTTTATTTGACAATATGAGATATATTTTGCTCCTTGTAGATTTATATGTCCATATTTGCTATATATTAAATCGTGTATATTTTATATTACTTTCTTGTTATTAGGTTATTAGTTGTGTAACTCCAGTTTCTGATCTATGGAAAGTGGTGAAACGTCTTCACGAAATACAATTTCATTCGTTTTCCTCCCTTGCATTGGCACGCTGTGAGTGGTGTCGACTTCCAAATGAGGTTTGTGCATCTTGATTATTATGCGTTTAATGATAGATACGGAGGTATCTTTGTAAAGAGGTTCCCATGCGGAGTGTCTCGGTGTGTATCTTGTTATGATTTCTTTTATTTAGTTCATCCTGCTTCTTTCGTGTTTTATTCACTGCATATGATATTTCAGTGCAAGAAGAAGAAGAATTGTAAAGAATCCGTAAGTGGCCCTAGAAGACGCAGTCATCGTGTGAGGTGTTGTCGGCAGGAACGAAGAGTCGAAGTTGTTGAAGAAGTCGTGTGACATTTGTATTGTTTCTGGTTATATACAACGCTATTTCACATATCTATGTATATATATTATTATATTATTATATATTATTATATTAAGTCTTCAGTTGGTTTAGTTGAATGTTCAGTAATGTAATTTTCACAGGGTGGTTTTGTATATTAGATGAGTAGTTGTTCGATATAATAATATGTGTGTATATATATATATATATATATACATTTCACAATGTAATTTTCCATTATGTAAAATATATATATGCATATGTATATGTGCGTGTATTGTTATTCTCATTGTTTCTCGGATCGTTAATTGGTTGAATATTCCATAATGTGGATTTCGTATATAATTCTCTAGGTTCGTAGAAATGTAATTCTATATATTTATTTCTTTGCGTTTTAATGGTTTAATAACGTATACATACATATATATATTATGAATTTTTCCCAAAGATACGCGTACGCATGTGTATATCTATATATGTGTGTGTCGCAGAGCAATCTTCTATACAATTTTCACTTTTATTAGAATGCTGACGTAGTGTAGTATATTTTATTTCTTTTATTTATTTTATTAGGTTACCAATTATTCAGATTCACGAAGTAGGTCACACACACAGATATGCATACACGTGTGTGTATATACATGTGTTTTCGCAGAGAAATCTCATACATTTGAATCGCGGCTTGTCTTATTTATTGGTTCATTTAATTATTTCATTTTATTTTTATTTTATATGTCATTGCTGATTGGTTGTAGTGTTTCTTCTTATTGATTCATTTATTTCATTTTGATTGTCTGTCGTATAATTCTTTTTATTTTGATTGGTTAGTTATTAGTTAATTTATTATTATTGGTCGTGTTTAATTATTCATAAGTTATTGGTTCGTGGCGTCACGTGCGGAACGCGGGACGTGACAATATAACGTTATACGTTATAACGCAAGAATATACAACGCTACACGTTATTACGTAATAGTATATAACGTTATACGTTACATGGTAATACTATATAACGTTATACGTTATAACGTAACACTGTATAACGATATACGTTATAACGTAAGAATATACAACGCTACACGTTATTACGTAATAGTATATAACGTTATACGTTACATGGTAATACTGTATAATGTTATACGTTATATGGTAAAACTGTATATCGTTATACGTTATAACGTAAGAATATGCAACGCTATACGTTATATGGTAATACCATATAACGTTATACGTTATAACGTAACAATATACAACGTTATACGACATATGATATTACTATATAACGTTATACGTTATTACGTAGTATTATATATCGTAATACGTTATATGGTAATACTATATAACGTTATACGTTATAACGTAACAATATACAACGTTAAACGATATATGATATTACTATATAACGTTAGACTTTATTACGTAGTAGTATATATCGTTATACGATATATGGTAATACTATATAACATTATACGTTATAACGCAAGAATATACAACGTTATACGATATATGATAATACTATATAACGTTATACGTTATTACGTAATAGTATATATCGTTATACGTAATATGGTAATGCTATATATCGCTATACGTTATAACGTAACAATATACGTCGTTATACGTTCTTACGTAATAGTAAAAGGTATGTAAGTATGAAACCGGAATTTTTGTAAAGAAGAATACACGTTTATTGTATGGTAATTATACGTTATAACGTATCACTATATAACGATATACGTTATATGGTACTACTACATATCGTTATACGTTATAACGTAACAATATACAACGTTATACGTTATATGGTAATACTATATAACGTTATTCGTTATAACGTAACAATATACAACGTTATATGTTATTACGTCACAGTATATACCGTTATACGTTACATGGTGATACTAAATAACGATATACGTTATATGGTAATACTATATATCGTTATACGTTATAACGCAATAATATACAACGTTATACGTTATTACGTAATAGTATATATCGTTATACGTTATATGGTAATACTATATACCGTAATACGTTATAACGCAATAATATACAACGTTATACGTTATTACGTAATGCTATATTTCGTTATACGTTCTTACGTAATAGTAAAAGGTATGTAAGTATGAAACCAGAATTTTTGTAAAGAAGAATACACGTTTATTGTATGGTAATTATACGTTATAACGTATCACTATGTAACGATATACGTTATATGGTACTACTATATATCGTTATACGTTATAACGTAACAATATACAACGTTATACGTTATAACGTTATAACGTAGTAGTATACAACGCAATACGATACACGGTAACACCATATAACGTTTTACGTTATTACGTAATAGTATATGATGTTATACGTTACATGGTAATACTATATAACATTATACGTTATAACGTAACAATATACAACGTTATAGGTTATTTCGTAACAGTATCTAATGTCATACTTTATATGGTAATACTATACAACGTTATACGTTATAACGTTATAACGTAGTAGTATACAACGCAATACGTTACACGGTAACACCATATAACGTTTTACGTTATTACGTAATAGTATATATCGTTATACGTTATTTGGTAATACTATATAACGCTATTCGTTATAACGAAAAAATATATAACGTTGTACGTTATTACGTAACACTATATATCGTTATACGTTATATGGTAATACTATATAACGTTATACGTTATTACGTAATAGTATATATCGTTATACGTTATATGGTAATACTATGTAACATTATACGTTATAACGTAACACGTTATACGTTATATGGTAATACTATATATCGTTATGCGTTATAACGTAAGAATGTACAACGCTATACGTTATTACGTAATAGTATATAATGTTATACTTTATATGCTAATACTGTATAACGTTATACATTATTACGTAATATTATATATCGTTATACGTTATATGGTAATACTATATAACGTTATACGTTATAATATTATATATACGACTTAACTGAAAATTACCAAGACACTTGACATCACGCGTTGCTCGAGAGCGAAGTTAGGCGGATGTTTATATCTTCTGGGAGTCCCAGAGCAGCAGTTAAAGGTTAATATCGAGAGCGCAGCGATGGTAAACGTTATAATAATACAAAGTTCCGATATTCTCTAACTCTAACCATTCTACAAATTTCATCTTTAAACGGTATCGTGATCTGGTCCTGGTTTAACCAATTGGCTGTTTTCCACGAGTGTTTTCCTCCACGGCTGTTTTCCTCCAATTTTTATGACGAGCCCGTCAGTAATAAATTGAAAAATAAAACAGTCGTTTCGTAACAACTTAATTCTATATTATAACAGCCACCCGTACTCCGTGTTCGACGAGTATACTCGCCATCGCTTACTGTTCGCGACACACTTTTAGGTACACGCTTTTCAAAGAGGTCGCAACGGCTAACTGCTAAATTTTTTTATTCTGACATTGAAATTTAACAAGAATAAATCAATATCAGCGGCTATTTCAGTTCTATCCTTGGCACGTAAATACAATATAATTTACCTTTAACGAAAATGAATGCAATTATTCGTAATTATTCGCGATACTATTTACTTATATATTTTTCTATGTTATCTTACGTATCTGTTATTTGTAATAGATGAGATCGAACGAGAAATATTAGAGGATCAGCAGCAGGGTTAATTTATCAGTTTAAAAATATGCGCAAACTTCCACGATCCAGTTATAACACGCGATATAATTCGCTATTTGCTTAGCTCGCTTCGCCAATTGCCAGCCTCGCTATCTTTGTCCATGAGGATCTATTAAGGTTATCATTTTAATTACACGTTGGTTGATCGAACGGCCAACGAGAAACGCGGCCGACAATTTTGATTAAATAGCCGCTAGCGTTACCGAGAACACGACTCGTGTAAAAGAATTTCGTCAGACAATTTTAGTTATCGGATTTGTTCGGCGAGACGCGCAAACAAACCGGCTTTCACCTCGTCAAAGGCTACGTTTCACGCGAAACTCGCGCCAGTTACAGCGTTAACTTCCTTTGTAGTATTCATGGTGAAATCGCCAATTCATTTCCACCGTCTAACGAGAAAGACGAAACGGACGTATTCTCGGTGAACGCTTCCTTTTCGCGTCTCTCCCGTTCTTCGCATCGCTCTGCTTCAACGCAGTACAACCAGCCAGCTCTCTCGTTCGACAGCTGACAAATTGCCTGCGTAACTTGTTTGCCGCGACCGCGAGAACTATGTTTTAAGTCGAATGATCGTCAGATGTTACGAACAATTGGAAATTATCTTCATTTCCCATATCGCTGGCCGATGCTCACGATCTGTTCAGTTTGGAAAACATGGAACAGCTCGCTGGACGATTAGTTTGAATTTTACGGAATCGCGTTTGAGGTGGAATATGCCGAGATCGTAGAATCGTTGATGTTCGACTGCTCCCACGAATACTCTGGTGTCTGTACGTTTTATCAGTCGAACCTAACATTTCTCAGTGACGGATAAGTTTCTTTTTAAAAAATCTACACATTCTTTTCTCTGTTCGATAGAATAGAATTCCGATAAATAAGAATTTGGTATGAAACTAACAACGCTCCAGTCGTACAGAAAGAAAATACAATTTAATTAAAAACGTGGGAGGTGGTGTAAGAATCGGCGATAGGATTCATCAAGAGTACGTGACATTGGAAAAGCTACAGTCACGGATGTTAGAAAATGGAAACGTGATATTGAGAATTATGTAAAGCACGTGGATTGCTCGAATGATGGGGTAACTGTGGGGAAACCTTAAATACACTGATGTAATGGGATGGTTTCGTTGTGATAAAGACGATAATAACGACGACTTTATAGAAATGGAAACAGCCAGCTAAAACGATAATGGAGTGGCACTTTCCCATGCCGAAGCACCCACGCCACTCGAAAAAGGGGCTTCGATCGTATAAAATTCACCGCGCAAAAGCTCCCAGGTACAGAGAAAATGTAATTTTACGCAGTTATTTCTACCGAAAGAATCATGTGACGTGGTGCTTAAAAAGATATGGAATGTATAAATATTCAAAAAATCAATTTTATAAAATTAAATCTATCGATCCATTAATAGGATTAAAAGAAAGGAATACATCCGAAATGTACACAAAATTGAAGGAAAGGAAGATTTGTATAAAAATTGTAATAATACGATGCAGCAATTTCACGATACCATTTAATTAAAGTGGGTGTATATATTTTTGAGAGCATCCTCTGTATATCAGAAATATATTACGAAATAGAAATATGTTATTACTGGTTTTCTGATGAGAATCCGAAGTGTATCAAAAATTTAATCGGCGTAGATATTTATCGACGCAACAGTTGCAATTTCACAGATACAAATATCTTGCGAGTTCTCTCATCGTCGTAATTTGTATCTCCTTTATATACATCGTCTGTCTGAATATTCTTTCTAATATTCTAATTAGACTGTAGATTTTGATGCAAATTCATATTTTTGAGGATATGATTGAAAAGAAAAAAAAAGAGAAGTAAAGAGTATTTTGTATATTTTATATTTTCTTTCGTATCACGTGCATTTTGTACAATTTTATTGAAATTGGATTACAAGAGCCAAGCAAATCGAACATCAAACGGACTACGCGTCGTGTGTTACTTTATAGGAAAATCACGACGATGTCTGTAACATTCGTAGTATTTTACGATCCTATCTACGATAGCAATTAAAAGTTCATCAAACAGATGATTACATCACGTACAAGCCATTTGAAAGTCAAATTGTTCCATTTTCCGAAAATTTATTCTTTCTAACTCTTTAAGAGTATTACTTATTAACATACTAAATAATAATTGACTGTTCGAATAGTTTGATGATTTTTGGAAAGTACGTGTCCCTGATAAATATAACTTCTACGCACACTTCCAAATCCGTTTGAAATTTCATCGATACGATCAAGTTAGGCGTGTCTCGCTACAGTGCTGCAATGATCATTTCGAAATGCTTCGTATATCATATACGCAAAAAGTTTCCAGCAACGTTGAAACAGATTCGCGAGCCACGTGTAATTTATTTATAAAAGATTTTTGCAACTGTCGAGACATCTTGGTATCTGTTAATAATCGTTGAGATATCATTGCAATCAAGTAATTGCACTGTATCATACGCGATAACGAAGTTACTTGATTATTCGAATGGTATGTACTGGGATTAGTTTCGATCGATGTTTGAATGATGACGGAATATTTGGCCAGCATAAGGACTGATCCATTCCATATCGATCGCGTTTATTGATATTTGATAAAGAGGTCGTTTGCAAATTACATTTACCGTCTACTGTTGCTCACGAAATTATTCCAACTCTGATACGTGCTTCTTTATAAATATATCGCGTGTGTACGTGTATGTTACATATTATATTACATATCGCATATTACATATTATATTGTATTTTAAGTAACAAGATATTTCGCAGAGATTCCAAAAGTGATTAAACAGTCAATTATCCATCATATCGATGCATCTCAATGTTCAATGGGACAGTATTTAGCGTCTATAACATGTTGAAGATAGCTCTTTATGGTGTATCTCGTGGAGGAAATTAATTTCACGAAATTAATTAAACAGTCAATTATCTGTTGTACCGATACGTCTTGATATTCAATGGAATAATTTTTGATATTTATTGTACGCTCAAAATACCTATCTATACTATGTACTATTCCCCCCCCCCCCCCCCAAATATTCGCCACAATTATTTTCTGCCTTTTACATTTGCACTTTCAGGATGATTTCAAATTTTACCAATGCGATCGGGATAGTCGTGTTTCGTTACAAAACGAACGAAATCCCGAAAAGTCTCGTGTAACGGGCTATAGGAGGCGTTGGTGCGTTCTTTAAAACAGAATAACTTTTCAAAAATTGAGTCAAACAATTTGTTTCTTTCCTTTTTTCTTTTTTTTTTTTTTACGAGTTAGAAGAATTGGAAAGATTAACAATTGGTGACGTGTAAAGAAATGTTGAAAGAAGTACAATTAGTCGGAATAGCGAAGAAGAAAGTAAAGGTAGATTTTTACAACTTTTCTAGCTGGACCTGTAACGAAGATTTAAATAACACATTTCGAAGATTTCCTCTAACTCGTCGAGCAAAATTCAAATGGTTCGGTCCACAGTTGCAGACGAGTTATTTCGTTCGAATGAACGTACGAAACGAAAGATATTTTTACGGCGAGTGTCGGACTATTTTAGCTTTCGAGGCATTGTAAGTTGAATTTTAGTTGCGGTGTCGACAAATCATTGATTCAGTGACAGTGAATTTTCTTTTTTCTGGGTGTGATGCGAATGCGCAGAAACTGAACGTCAAATGCGCAGAACTGACGTCAAACGTTCCCGCTGAACGAACAGGACCTTCCGGCTGCCATGGATATTGATTTTCCTTGGGCTTCAAGGTTTCTGGAGCAGCTGTACCCATCCAGCGCAGACTCCGGCTATTCTCAATATGGCTGTCTATTGTACCCAAATCCGCTCGTTTTGCGTTGCAACGCGCTCGCCGCCATACACCAGCATACGATCAATGCGCCAAGGACATCAGCCGATCGCAATTTAAATAGCCGAATTTATTTTCGAATGTGACGCGCTAGACGTTATCAACATGGCCGATACATGTACCCTGTCACGTACTTCCTGATCGTCGCGTCTATCTCCATGGTCGTAAGCATCAATAGTAAGCCTCGCATTTCACTCGCTTTGTCGGGCTGCTTAAACTTTCGCCACGAATCAAATTACATTTTTCTGAAATTAAAAATTCGCCGATACGCGTTGTCCATCTTCGGTATTTGCGAGAGAAGAAAACGATTCTTGCGCCTTATTCGTCACGCCGATTTTCACGTCGATACGATCGGAATACCAAAGTTGATCGACTCGACAATGAATTGACCAGTTAACCGTTGCGACTAATGCGACTAAAATGCGTTAGAAAGGACAGAACAACTACTTTGTTCACGCTGTATTATAGTTTTTTCATAATAATTATTTATATCTCTTCATTTGTTCGTTTTACCTGGTCCTGGCTTCCGAATGGTCGAAACGTCTTCAAATTTACGAATATATTTTAGTTTTCGCTGAAATTGCAGTTTAAACAGCAAAAACTGCTTTTTACGCGTGACGAGTATACTCGTCAAGAGTAGGTAACTGGTTAAGACGGAAGATAATTTGCCAGGATAGACAATGGCGGTATTTCGTCTTTGAGAATTTTTAATTTGAGGAATTTTTCTTTCAACAAAGAGCGTTTCTGTAATGGAAAATGGAAGTTTCTGTTTCTTCCCATTTTTCTCTTTCTTTCTCGAGGTTCCTTTCAATTACATGGCCCTATTTGTTTTACGAGCAAGTTGCGT
This sequence comes from Bombus affinis, assembly GCF_024516045.1. Classification (NCBI taxonomy): domain Eukaryota; kingdom Metazoa; phylum Arthropoda; class Insecta; order Hymenoptera; family Apidae; genus Bombus; species Bombus affinis. The sequence continues at coordinate 15,886,122 of NC_066346.1, read as the reverse complement.
TTTAGGAGCGTGTTTCGTTGAGGGAGTTTTCACTAGATGTGTGAAGGAACGATGTTTCGTCTATTTATAGCGAAGATCTTCCTCTACATATAAACTGCATATAGAGGAAAGTGCACCTGTTGAAGCCTTCACTCGTAGGTGTTAGCCATTTGTGTTACGAATCGTGTAAACAACGATCATCGTACACGGTGCATTTAATTGACTTTTTTTCCGTGATAAGCTTCGCGATGAATTCTCATTTCGAGGCTACCTTTTTCATTTACCGTCTTGCCTATGTTTCCTATGTATAAAATAAATAATTCATACTGAATACATCTATTTCTATTTTCTCTTTTTCTTTAGATAAGAAGAATATTACAGTCAACTTTCACAGAGAATTTTTAACATTAGATCGTCCCAAAAGTGTCTTTTATCTTATAAGGAAATAATAGACGCACAACATTTTTTGTTTTAAATTATTTTATTGAATTACGTTTAATCCATCTTATTCTATTGGAACTAGATGTGAAATAAAACAGTATAATTTTTAACTTCATGAAATATACATAGAATATTTCGTGGATATCGAATCTGCAGTCTTGCGTAGATCCAATTGTCGTATAGATGCAAACGTAGTCGTATACCGTCTGTTTAGTCTTCGGAGATGATCCAATCTGTTAAGAAGCTGAAACTCTAGAGGATTGGTACGATTGGTCAAACTTGCGTGGAAGCGTTTTTCCGAACTTGGAAATATCTTTCACAACTGTAGGTATTTTTAAGTACCCGTGTATGATTTCGTTGATTACCTGCCAATGGATAAGGAATACGTTTGCTGCTCTCGGAATACGTTTAATTGAAATAAATCGAAATAAATTTTTCGTAATTTCCAGATACGTTTACGATATTTTGCTTGCCAAGTCTTACCGTCGGACGTATCGCAAGAACAGCAGGAAAATTTGGCGAAATATCGTTAGAGACGCTATTCGACGGAAAAGCTAAACATCCGAAGAATTCCGTTGTAAATAAGAAACCTAAACCGATGTTTCACCTTATTAGACGATTTCCTCGATGATATCCCTTTCCGCAATCTTCCTAGCAATCTTGTCAACGAACGCGACGAAATTTCATCCTACGCATATCGCCGATATGTCTATTAAATGTCAAGACTAATATCTATTTATTTTTACAAAAATGTACAAAAATCTGACGTTAATGAAAGCACAACACATCTGTTTGAAAAATGAAAGAAAGGAAGAAGTAGAAGGAAGTAATTTCTAAGAAATAAATGAGAGAAAGATGCGAAGCATTAAAAAGTAGACAACGATTTGCCCAACGTCTTACGTCCGATTCCTACGTCGATTTTAATAATCTTTAGAAATCTAGGATAAATCACGATATCTATTAATTAATACGTATTTGTCGGTTGATTGTGTCCGATGATCAGGCCAACTGTTAACTACGGAACATCGAACTCACGCAGCGTCGGAACGAGCAAACAATTTATGGTGTCATCAGTGTGATACAATGGAAGATGGAGAGAGATGCGCCAATCTGACCGGAAACTTCACCACTTTCGGGCACAAGTGCACTGGTGACAAAAGGACCTGTATGGTAATGACAAATGATAACAGCGATTCAAACGCTTGTTGATTATACACAGGTCACGCACGTGTTTCAGCAGATGTTTGATATTTTGCTTTGATCGCGTGCTTTTAAAGCAAACAGAATATAGCAAACAGCTAGCTAAAAGCGATATTAGTTATCGTCAACACGTCAACAGCGAACTGTTCTCTAATTCAGTGAAATCGTTATTTCCTATGCCGATTTTTGTTGTATTTTTAAGAATTTTGTAAAGTTTTCTGATCCAAAGTGTCTCGTCGTATTCTCCTAAATCGTTTCGAGTTAATTGGTAAAATGTTTGATCATTCGGTTTAATTTCTATGAGTTTCGGGTTTTCGTTGTTGTTTTTCCATTCGTTGAATGAATTAGTGTGGTCAATTAATAGGTCGAGATTAACTATTTCGTTGCGAGTTACCGCGTGAACCCTAGATAAGGCGTCTGCAGCTGTATTATCTTTACCCTTTGTGTATTCGATTTCATAGTTATATTCTTCGAGTCTAAGTCTCCAACGAATCAGTTGACTAGAGAGGTCTTTGCAATTGTGTAGCCACTTAAGGGCTTGGTGGTCGGTTCGAATAATGAAGCGTCGTCCTAACAAGTATTGCCTAAGTCTTTTCACGGCCCATACGATGGCCAAGAGTTCCTTTTCTGTCGTGGTATAGTTTCGTTCGGGTGGGTTTAGTGTCCTTGAAATGTAACAGCAAGGATGACCGTCTTGTGACAGTATTGCTCCTAGTCCTTCGTTACTTGCGTCGGTGGTTAGGGTAAAGGTTTTGTTAAAGTCCGGATAAGCTAGTATTGGGGAATTACAGAGTTTGTCCTTTAAAGTATCAAAGCTAGTCTGGTGTTTGTCAGTCCAATGGAATGGTGTGTCCTTTTTTGTTAAGTCTGTAAGGCTTTTCACGATTTTAGAAAAATTCCGAATAAATTTGCGGTAATAACCTGCTAAACCTATGAATGATTTAACGTCCGTGGCATTGCGGGGTAATCGAAAGTTTTTTACAGCGTCTAATTTCTTGGAGTCTGGTTTAACTCCTTCGGCTGAAACTACGTGGGCTAAGTATTCTAGTTCCGGTTTTACGAATTCGCACTTATCCGGTTGCAATTTAAGTCCTAATTCTCTGAGTCTCTGAAATACTATCGCGAGGTTTTCATTATGTTCTTGAATCGTTTTTCCCAATATCACTATGTCGTCCAAATAAACAAGGCAATATTTTCCTACAAGTCCAGTTAAGGCTCTGTCCATTAATCTTTGAAAAGTAGCGGGTGCGTTTTTAAGACCGAATGGCATTCGATTGAACTGAAAGTGGCCTTGCGGTGTCGAAAAAGCGGTATATTTTTTGGATTTCTCGTTCATTGGAATTTGATGAAATCCTGAGGATAAATCAAGCGCCGAAAAGAATTTCGCGTTTCCTAGTTGTGTCAAAATGACGTCTATGTCAGGTAAAGGATAAGCGTCTTGTTCCGTGAGTTCATTTAGTTTCCTAAAATCAATGACTATCCTCCATTTCTGTTTTCCTGAGGCGTCTAATTTTTTCGGAACTACCCATACCGGAGAGTTATAAGGGGAATCGGATTCTTCTATGATATTTTTCTTTAACATGTCTTCTATTTGTCGCGAAATTTCGCCTCGATGACATTCCGGTGGTCTATACGATCGTGTGTTAATGATTTTATCTTTGGTTAATGAAATTGTGTGCTGGGTTAAATTAGTACAGGGCAAAAGGTCAGTTTCTAAATTAAAGATGTCAACGTAGTGGAGAATAATCTTTTCTATGGATTCGCGGATTGGCTTTTCAATGTGATCTGTTCTCACTAGGCTTTTTAGTTTTGATACGTTGGAAACGTCATGGAAATTTTGAATATTACTAGAAATTTCAATGTTTTGCTCACCAGTGTTGATAAAACATACTTTAGTTGGTTTGCCTTCCAGATAGATTGTTTGAACTCTGTTTTCTCCAGGAGTTAATTGTATTGGTTTCTGAAATAAAATGGTTTTGTCATTTAGTCGGATTCTGTCATTGGATATTGAATAGTTATACTTCTTTAAACATGGTAGCCCAATGATTCCGTCTTCGATGATTGGGAAGTTGTCCGGTACTATGTGAAAGATGTGGTCTTGTCCAAAAATTCGTTTCGTTACGTATTCGTTCGTTTCGTATTTGTCTCGTCCCATAGAAAATTTTTGTCTAGGCCCTATTTGTATCGCGTTGACAGTTTTGTTACGTTTCACTAGGTTTATCCCTGCTCCTGTGTCGACCAGAAATACTCGCTCTGTGGTTCGGGTTGACAAAGGTATTGTGAGTAATCTTCCTGTGGTGATGTTGACTCGTATGTTTCGCGCGGTTCGTCTATACTCTGGTTCGATGTTACTTCTCGTGTTTCGTCCCTTTCCTGGACTGCTTGAATTCTTGCGGGTGGTCGGTCGTACTGGCTCGGTTGTAGAAAATTTTGGCATTTGCTAGCCATGTGTCCCAGCTTTCCGCATTTGAAACACTTCAGTTGCGCGCGTTTAGCGGGTGGCCCATTCTCTACTCGGTCGAATGTGGTAGGTTTCTGAGCTACTGGTGCGTTAGGCGATCTAGATAGTGTATTAGATCGTCTTACCTGCATTGATTCAGTTCGCTGTCGAGTGCCGAAGCGTGCAGACGTGTCTCTAGTGCCCAGTGAAGTTCGAAAGTAACACGTGTCACCCAACCGTCGAAAGTGAACACAACGTGCTCCTATCTTCCCAAGTGTTTCCTATCCGCCAGAGAGAAGAAAAGCCTACGCACCTAACCCCAACCCGATCCCTGCCGCATAGCCTCACGACTAGTTATTCATATTGAAATAGCTAGCTCGATGATGGCCCAACAATCACGACCAGGCTCGCCTGTGCAAACCCATCACTACCCCGCGCTACTCCCCCCGTGGCAGAAGTTCAGCAGATCCCCCCGTGCCAACGACGCCAATAAGGCGAAAAAACGCAAAACCGAACCATCAGACACAAACTCGAACGAACAGCCATCAACGCAAATTAACACCCACAACAGGTTCGCAATTTTGGAATCCACAAACGACGCCATGGAAACCGCAGGCTCGCCACCTAACCACCACGCACAGAGAAGCCCCCCTCCCCCACCAATATTTATTAATGATGTCATCAACATCCAGACAATGACCAAGTCCTTAGAGAGAGATATCTCCAAGGAGGACTACAACCTGAAGATAACCAACAACCAGGTAAAAATCCTGCCGACGAATCCAGAAGCCTACAGGAAGCTCACCAAGACACTTAGGGCCCTGAACGCCAATTTCCACACCTACCAACTCAAAGAAGAAAGACCTTTTCGGGTGGTGCTACGAAACATCCACCACTCCGCAGACATCGACGAACTAATATCCGAATTATCTAAACTCGGCCATGAAGTCATAAATGTCAGCAACATAAGGCATAGAGTCACGAAAGACCCGCTATCCCTATTTTTCATCGATTTAAAACAGAAACCCAACAACAAGGAAATCTACAACATCAGTCGCCTAATGAACGCCATCGTAAAATTCGAACCACCGCAAATCAAAATGGAGATAGTGCAATGCAAAAGGTGCCAAAGATACGAGCACACGCAGAAATACTGCAACCATACCTTCCGCTGCGTCAAATGTGCAGGTACACACCCCACCGACCAGTGCAGGAAATCACCGGAAACCCCAGCGAAGTGCATCCACTGTCAAGATCACCATCCTGCCAACCACAAAGGCTGCGCAGCCTACAAAACTCTGTACTCAAACAAATACCCCAAACTTAGACCAAAAGAGGTAAATCACCAAACACCCAGCTCGCCGAAATTCATCTTTACCCCAATTCCCCCAACCAATCAAACACCCAGCCCTATCAAACTCACCACTCCCTCAAACTCCTATGCCCAAGCGGTACAAGGCACTCGAAATACACCAAATAGCCACAGGGATCCTCCCCAAAATAGTGCCCCCACCCCACCTAATACAGACAACGTCTCTAGACTTAAAAAGCTAATAGAGAAACAATCAGAGCAAATAAACAATTTGCTATCGCTATTAACACTCATCATGGATAAATTAATACGCCCCGACACAAAATAAAACCAAGACGCATAGCTCTGTGGAATGCCAACGGTCTAGCGCAACGCAAACTTGAGCTATAACTCTTCCTAAAACACCAGCTAATCGACATAATGCTCATATCTGAAACCCACTTCACCGACAAAAACTACCTGAACATAAACGGATACAAGTTCTACCATAGCCAACACCCCAGCGGAAAGGCCCACGGCGGCACCGGAATCATAATCAAATCAAACATTAAGCACTACGAACTTCCACCATTCCAGAAAGACTACCTCCAAGCAACAAACGTAGCAATAGAAGACTGTCATGGTACAATCACCACTTCAGCTGTGTACTGCCCTCCCAGACACTCCATCGCCAAAGAAGACTTCGACTACTTCCTGGACACCCTGGGCAATAGATTCATAGCCGGAGGAGACTACAACGCCAAACACACCCAATGGGGCAGCAGACTGGTTACAGTAAGAGGCAAAAACCTCCACAACAGCATAATAACCAACAACCTCAACTACCTTACCACATACGAACCCACACACTGGCCCACCGACACAAACAAAATACCCGATCTCCTTGATTTCCTCATAACTATAAATATCTCGTCAAGACACGTCCAAATCAATTCCTCGGCTGATCTCTCCTCTGACCATTCCCCCGTGATAGTAACAGTCAGTTCAATTATCATCGAGAATACACCTAATGGCTCCATTCATAACCAACACACCAACTGGCAGCTCTTTAGAGAAGTCTTTACCCACTCAACTTCAGCCTCAACCTCACTAAAAACCAATGAAGAAATCGAAGCAGCCACGGAATACCTAAATGCGAGCATAATAAACGCTATCCGCGTCTCCACACCGGCAAAAACGTCCATCAGCAATCACGAATACCCCCAGTACATATTAAAAAAAATAGCAGAAAAACGTAGACTAAGAAGGATATGGCAGACCCATAGAACACCGGAGGACAAACGCAAACTAAACAACGCAACTAGAAAACTATCCAAAACCATAAAAAACTACAATAATGACCGTTTTCACAAATATCTCGCCAACCTGTCCCCCACAGCCGACTCTTTTTTTTTTGCGTGGGGAGGGGAAAATGCTATTACGCATGCCCAGTGACCCGCATCACTGGGTTATGTGGGAGTCGGTCATGTCGTTGCCATACCCACTAAAAACCCCTCCTCCTTCTTCCTCCGCTTAGAGGGCAGACAACCCCGGTAAAACCTGTCGGCAGTCATCAGGGTTGTCCTTTCGTGCCCCGTTGTATCTACTTCTTCGGGCAGTTACTGCTCATGTCGTCCTCTCAGCCAGTTCAGAATACTGGGCTGGTCTCCTTCTGCGGTTTTTCGTTGTTTCATGTTCTTGCCCTCATTGCTCCGCGTAGTTGTTGTTTCGCTCGTTCTCCTCCTTGCCTCTTCCCAGGCCCTCGCTGTCACCCTCCTGTGGCACATGACGGTCTTGCAGAATTGCCTGAATTTATTCCAGCTCTCGTCCTTGGCGGTCACCGTGGCGATCAGATTGCCCACGTCTATCTTCCCGCCCAGAGCGTTCTCCAGCTCGATCCTTCTGTCCGTCCACTTCGGGCACGCGAAGAGGGCGTGCTCTGCATCGTCGTTCGAATCTCCACAGTCGAGACAGTTGCTGTCGCTGTCCCTGCCAATCCTTTTCCTATAGACATCGAAGCTCCCATGCCCGGTTAGCAGCTGCATGGTGTGGTGATCGATGTCCATCTTCTTTTTGGTAAATAGCAGCGCACTCGGTATTAATTTCTTTGTGATATTTTCCTTTTTGTAGTTGTTCCACTCCTTCTGACAGTCCTCTTGGGCCTTCTTGCGAATCGCCTCCAGTTCCTCCTTCAGCTTGCTGCCGTCATCCGTGCCAATCCTGGACCCATGGATCTTGTTCCTCTCGTAGGTCTCTCCGAGCATCTTTATCTTTATGTAAATCGGGAGATTCCCGGTCAACGTGCAAAGTGCCGCGTGGGAGACGGTACGGTATGCCGTCGTTGTTATGCACAGGGCCGTTCGTTGTGCTCGTTTCAGCTTTTTCCTGTTCTTATCGGTATTCGCTGCTCTAGCCCACACCGGTGCTCCGTAAGTTACGATGGACTCCCACACATTGTAGTAGAGCCTACGAGCCAAGCTGGTCGGCCCGTTGATGTTGGGTAGAATTCCCCTAAAGGCTCCTATTAACTTGTCGGCTCTATTACACACCATCTCGATATGCGCACCGAACCTCCGACTGGAGTCGATGACGACTCCGAGATACCTGATGCGATCGACCGTTTCGATGTCCGAGGAGCCCAACCTGAGTTTCACCACTCTCGGCACTCGCAAGCTTGTGATGAGCATGACCTCCGTTTTTTCTCTCGCCAGGGTGAGCCCGACACTCGTGCACCAATCGTTGGCGATCCTTAGCATCGTGTTGACCTTGGCGGAGGCCTCTTCGTTCCTCCCGACGGAACATGTGATGGCCAGCTCATCCGCGATGGAGGTTGCTCTGACCATTGGCATGTTGTCGAGTCTCTCGAGCAACCGGTCGTATACCAAGTTCCACAGGAATGGTCCGAGGATGGATCCCTGCGGAACTCCCGCCGCCACCTCGTGCTCCACCGTGCCGTGCTGGTTGCTCACGATGATCCTCCTTCCGGATAGGTAACTGCCGATTAGCCTTTTGACCTTCCATGGCAGCTTCCTCTTGTCAAATTCCTCGTATATGCTCTTCCAGCTGAGCGAATTGAAGGCATTGCTAATATCCAGGGTGATCATCACGCAAATTACCTTCTTCTGTTTGCAGATGTTGGCAAACTTCATCACCTGCGTGATGGCATCTACCGTACTCTTCTTCTTTCTGAAGCCATATTGCCTCCGATGGAACGGGTCCATTCCGATGAATCTCTCGATGATCTTAAAGCATTTTTCCCAGATCCTGCTCATGGTTGAGAGTATGCTTATCGGCCGGTACGCGTTAGGGTGACTGGGATCCTTTCCCGGTTTCCTTAGCAGTATTACTCTGGCCGTCTTCCAGCAGTCTGTGATCCTTCCTGATTCGGTGATGCCGTTGAACGCCCTTGTCACGATCTCGCTCCTGCGACTCGCTATCAGCTTCGCGATCTCGCCCGGCACGCCATCGACTCCTGCAGCCTTCTTGGTGTTCATTCTTCCGGCGGCATCGACGACATCGCCTTCGCCGATGGCGACGCTGAGGCTAATATCTCCTTCTTCTTCGGTCTCTGCCTCTTCGCGGCCCTCATAATGGGGTGGTCCGTGTCCCAAGGTGAATAGCCTCTGTAGGACTACCTTCACCATGCCGATCGGCATGTCGTTGGTTGGTCCCTTGCTTTTACATTTCTTCATGACCGTGCGATAGGGTTTGCCCCAAGGGTCGCTCTCCAGTATCTTGCAGTATTCTGCCCAAGCTGTTTTTTTTCTGCGGGCGATCTCCTTTTTTAACTGCCTTCGGATCTCCTTGTAGGCGTTGACGAGGGGCTCGGTGTTGCCGGCATTCTTCTTCCTTTCTCTCGTCACCTTCCTGAGCGCTTTGTGCGCCAGCGCTCTCAGTTCCGCGATCATCGGGTTCCACCAGTAGTTCGCGTACTTGCGGCTCGCCGCACAGTTCGATTTCCTTAGCATCCCTTCGCACGTACCTTCGATGCTCTTTTGCAAGGACTCGGCCCCATCCGCTCCGATAGCCGCGTTGAGGTCCTCCTTCTTTAGCGTGTCGTCGAATCTGCTCAGGAACTCCTCCGGCGACATGTCCTTGGTCACGTACCTGTAGAACTTCGATACGGTCCGGGTCTTCCTAGCCTTAAACCTGTGGAGCACGTACAGATGGTCCGAGGCCGAGTATTTGTCCAAGAGCGCGCTTCCGGCGTGTATCTCGCTGACCTTGTTGGATACGCTTATTATGTCGGGGAAGCTCGTCTTCCCGTTCATGAAGAAGGTGTACTTTTCCTTGAGCCTCACTGGAAACACCCGGTGGCCGCTTAGTGCCTCCATTAAGACTCTCCCTCTCATGTCTGTGGTCGATCCTCCCCAACAGGTTGACTTTGCGTTGAAGTCTCCGGCCACGAAGACCTTGTCGTGTCTTCTAGCAACGCTCTTCGTCATAGTCGACAGCGTGTCTATGTATTTGGATTATGCTAGCTTATTTGTGTTGGGCGAACAGTATCCGCTGAAGCAGAAGTCGTCGCCGACGCGGACGCCCACTATCCCGTCGCTCTTGACCTCTGTTGTTTCATCAGGCAGTTTGCCATCGAGGAGTGTGACCCATATCGAGGCGTCTCCTTTGGTGTCATTAAACCAGTGCGGTAGCTGCCTGTTCGGCTCGGAAATTATTATTATATCCGGCCTAAGTTCGATCGCGCATTGGTGCATCATATCCTGCGCCAGCTTGCATCTGTTGAGGTTTATCTGCAGTATCCTCATTTATACGCTTTCAACCGCGTTCTATATTCTGGACAAGCCAGGGATCCGGTTACGTGGTCAAATTTCACTCCTTTCCCCTTGGTGCAGATGGAGCAGCAGGGTGCGTTGACGCAGGCAGCTATCTTGTGGTCTTTGGCTCCGCACTTCCTGCAAATCTCCTTTCCAGCGCTTATCGCCGTGCATTTGTTCGCGATATGCCCGAACATGTGACATCTGAAGCACTTTACCACATTGGGTAGTGCCTTTATCGAGGCTATCGTCAAGCCGGTTCTGATCTTCCGGCTCGCCCCCTCTTTGGCCAGATAGGCTTTCGGCATCGTCACTATTGCCGATTGGGTGCCCCACGGCGCCATTTTTAGGGTCTTTACTTCAACCTCGGTGATGTCGCTTATGCCCAGTTGCATTACTATCTCCCTGGCTAGTTCTTCCTTGCCTACGAGCGGGTCTATATCCCTGATCTCTACGGATGTCTTGTCGCGCATTGGTAGCGCTCTCACCTTGCCTCTTAGCGCCGTGTTCATATCCGCCGCGGTCTTTTTGGCGTTGCTACCTGCTTTCAGCTCGATCAGAATGTCACCTGTTCTGGTCCTCCTAATTCCACAGCTCTCTTTTAGGGTCTCCCTTACCCCCATCAAGTCTTTGTAGACCTGGATCCACTCCTTGTCTTGCCCTACTTTGACGAGGATGGCTTCGGGTCTGTTACGTATCCTCATCGGTCCCTCCGGCCACTTTGGCTTGTCCAATGCCGCCCTTCCTTCGTTCGCCTTCCTGACCACCGTCGGGGTGTCCGTTCTTTTTCCTCTCCTTCCGCGGACAGGGATCCAGTCTTCCTTTACATCGCCTGTCCGTGCAGTCCGTAGTCGCTTTTGCCGAGCTGTTGCCGGCACAGGCTCCTGCGTAGGAGGCCTCCACGGTCGTTGGTCTCTTTCTCTTGGTGTCGCCCTTCCCCTCGACGGGCGATATCTCCTACCTTTTTCCTTCCTTCTCCTCACTCCTCCCCGGAGGGGTGGTGATCCTGGTGGCCGTGACTGTCTAGCGTTCCTCTTGAGCCTCATCTCGTCCAACATCGTGTGGAGCTTGATCGCTTTTTTACTGATAGCGTCCCTCCTTTTCTTGATGTCGGTATCCTTTTTGCTCATGAGGTGGTGTCTGCTACCTATGCATTGGATTTCGCGGAGGACTTCTGTGATGATTTCCGTCATCGCCTTGCATTCTCTCATTTTGATGACGATACTGTCCTCGTCATTGCATTTGGTCTCGGCCGTTGCTCTGTTCGCCATGGCCTTCCTCCTGAGACATTCCCTTGGTGCCGCCGCTTCGCTGCCGCTGTCCGACATTTCCGCCGGTGTGTCTAGCTCCGAGGTGCTGGCCGCTTCGTCCCTCGTTGCCATCGGCTGGCTCCTGGCCAGGCTTCTCGTTGTCTTGCACGCGCTCCCCTCCACTGGGGACTTTCTCATATTTCTGGTGATCTTGTCACCTTTCAAGATTTTTTCCTTGGCGATTCGGGTCGCCTTTTCGGTGGGTGGTGTCTTTTCCTTGTGTGCCTCCATTGGCATCTCGACATCCTCGATGATTCCCGCGATGTCTTCATCAAAATTCGAGGTATCTTCTTGTGCTTTTCTTGCACATCTTTTCCTCTGTGACAACTGCAGGTGTTTCTTGGTCCCCGGTCGTGTTTACCGAACGAGGGGAGGCCCTGGGATCGACCTTCCCCTCGCCGTTCGTCCAGTCGCTGGGTGACCGTCAGGTCGAGCCTGGGACGCTACTCCAATCCCCGACGGGGCCTGGAAGCTCCGAAACCCCCTGAGCCGTAAGTTTACTTACCTTATAGTACTTGTCCATATTGTATTTGTATCTTTAATATACATATATATATATGTATGTATGTTTGAAATGGATGTCCTTCAACGTAGCCGGTCGTCGTATAATCCCACTGTATCCTTCCGCGTGTATGCGATTCGTGTCCTAAATAAACTTGCCGATGTCGTCGTAAAGTCGCCAGTCGTATGACTGATGACCGGATATTTCTAAAACTAGCAATGTCACTATCACTGTGCGACGCGGGGAGTTTTGACTGGCCCTCCACGGGGGCGCTCTCCACCACTCCTTGGTTACCCAGGTAGCCCGCACGGTGGCGCTTCGGTCGCGCGGCCCAAGATGGCCTCCGCTCTGCCGCTAACCTCACTTTTCACACACAGCACTTTCAATCGTTTCTCTCGCCTCTATACCAGCGAGCTCCCCTATTTCTTGTATTCCCACTCATTCCGTAGCACTAGAAACTTCACTTTCGTGCACGTTTCGGCCCGAATTCTTTAATTTACCCAGATATTTCGGTTATGCCTACAGAGCGACGTGCACGTGTCCGTTCTGCTTGCCGCCATCATATGATCCCCCCAACAGCCGACTCAAACTACTCACTATGGAAAGCCTCCAGGAAACTCACGCGCCCCCCACAAATAATACCTCCAATCCGCCGTCCGCAGGGTGAATGGGCGCATAGCCCTATAGAAAAAGCCAACCTATTTGCCAAACACTTGACTGAAGTATTCCAACCCCATTCCTCCAAAGCTGCAGCGGACGTCACCGAATACCTGCACACTCCCTTCCAAATGTCCCCTCCTATTGAACCCTTCACTTCTGCAGAGATCATAGAAGCAATCAGTCGCCTAAACCTCAAACTCACGACCTAATAGGAAATAAAGCAATCAAGGAACTTCCCATAAAAGGGATTGCACTTCTAAAGATTGCACTTGCAATCTTTAACGCCATCCTCCGCCTTGAACACTTTCCTAAGGCGTGGAAAATCTCACTAATCACCCTCATCCCCAAACCCGGTAAGCCAATATATGAAACCAGCTCCTATCGCCCAATCAGTCTTTTACCTGCCCTGTCTAAACTATTCGAGAGAATGCTCACGAATCGTCTCCTTCCACTCGTAGAAGAATTGAAAACACTCCCAGACCACCAATTCGGCTTCCGAAAACAACACTCAACAGTAGAGCAAATCCACCGCATAAGCCACATGATCAGCCAAACCCTTGAAAAGAAAAAATACTGCTCAGCCGCATTCCTAGACATCCAACAGGCATTCGATAAAGTATGGCATGAAGGGCTACTCTACAAGCTTAAAAAAATCCTACTCCACCCATACTACTCCATCTTAAAATCCTACCTAACCAACAGACAACTCATAGTTAAATGTCTAGACGCCACTTCCGCAACATTCCCAATAGAATCTGGCATACCAAAAGGTAGTTTCCTCGGACCCCTACTGTTATCCATCTACACTGCCGACTTACCCATATCAATCGAGGTAACAATAGCAACATTTGCCGACGACACAGCACTATTAGCTACACACGCAGACCCGGCAATTGCCTCATCCACTCTCCAGCGAAGTCTCGACTCCATGGAAAAGTGGTTCCAAAAATGGGGTTTTAAAATAAACGAAAAAAAATCCTCCCATGTAACCTTCACGCTCCGAAAACAAACCTGTCCCCAGGTCACCATTAACAACACAATAATCCCAAGCAAGGACTCCGTAAGATACCTGGGCATGACCCTGGACAGGAGGCTAACTTGGGAAAAACATATCTCCGAAAAAACAAAGCAACTAAAGGAAAAACTAAGAAAATTCTATTGGCTCACGGGCCGACGCTCCAAACTAAACATACAGAACAAAATAACCCTCTACAAGGCCGTAATAAAACCTGTCTGGACCTACGGAATCCAACTATGGGGAACAGCAAGTAACTCCAACATTGAAATACTCCAACGCTTCCAATCGAAAACGCTAAGATCCCTATTAAATGCACCCTGGTATGTTACGAACGAAACAATCCACCGAGACCTCAAGATACCTACAGTCAAAGATGAAATACACAAGTTCAGAAGCAGATATAGCACAAGTGTCAACAACCACCACAACCCACTAGTCACCCAACTACTGGACACGACGGACCAGATCCGCAGACTAAAAAGAAAATACCCACTAGATTAAATCCTTAGTTCTACTAGAATCAACAATATAAAGCTATTATAATCCATGTCATTGTACCACGCCAAATTATGTTACTGAAAATTCTCAACGAGAATTGATTGTAAATATTCTAATAAATAAAAAAAAAAAAGAAAAAAAACCTGCATTGATTGATTGTTGAGGCGATTACTAGCGGAAGGCAAGCGACTACTTGACCAATTGGCTTGCCGTTCTTTTCGTGAGTAGCGTTCTAAGTCGGCTGCTTTCTTTTCAGCTTCTTCAAGATTCAAGGGTTCAATGATTAATAATGTTCGGCCTATTTCGCGCCTGAATCCCTTTAGGTACACACGGACAATCTTCTTTGTAGTTTCTTCGATCATTAGCTTGCGTAGAAGTGGTTGTGGGTACTCGTTGGTTACTGCGTACAGTAAACGGTTGAGTATTCTTCTGAACCGAATATTAAAACTCTGCACTGATTCTTCCCGTCCCAGTCTCAACTCTTTTAATTGTTCCCGATATTCTTCCGAAGTCACTTGAGCTGCCACATTGTTCCTCAGTGCGTTGTACAGATCACTGTAGCACTCAATGGGGATGTTGCGGATACTTTGAGCTGCTTTTCCTACGATTTTTTCTGCCTTTATTGCTTTTAGCAATAAATCTTGCTCCATGCAACGGTCTTTCATACTGCTCACTTCTTTGATAAATTCTTCCACACCTACATCATCGTCTCCGTTGAGCATTGGAATACAACGTATTGCATCCTTAACTCACAGAGTGGAAAGAGCGGGTGGAAAATAGCCTCTTTCTTCAACCTCGGGTTGTTCGGTGTCGATGTGCGCAGGTGGAATGACTGGAATCGTTAACCCGGTCGGTTCGCGTGCCCTAACCGTACTCCCGGTGCGATTAATCGCTGTCGATTCACTTTCGTTGCTTTCAGTAATGATGGAACCAGAATCATCGGTCGCAAGGGATCCGAACCCAGTCCGTAGCTCTGCGACGGTTCTCCTAATATTTCCGATTTCTGCTACCCAGCATCTATTTGTTTCGTCACTTTGCATAGACAAACGTAACATATCCTCTTGTAAACGGGCAATACTCTCTTGCTGTTTTTGAATGCTATCCAATATTGTTCGCAACGTTGGATCCGTTGAGGTAGAAGTTTGAGATTCGTTTGTCTTAGACATCTTCCTGCTTTCGGGCGAAGATGAGTCTTGGCTACTGAAGCTAGATTTTCTTTCACGGTAACGTACGAAGGAATCCAGTTTACCTTCCTTTGTCACTTCACTCGGTTCGTGATAGTTACTTCGTTGTTGCGGATGACCGTAGTCCCAAATAATTCTATCTTCCGTAGATGATGAATGTCTTTTGGTTTCCGAACAAACACTTTTCACTATCCTGGCAGTAATCGCCAAAAATGTCACGTAAAATAAAAAGCAGGAGGCTCGAACGAAAAGAAAAAATTAAGATAACAAAAAAACAAGAGAATTTATTTCTGAATTTACACTGACTGCGATTTTGTTCTGAGCTCCAGCCGTGACTTTCCAAGACTGAAGCTCTTACAATTTGACTTTCGGTAACATCTGTTTCTTCTTTGTTTGTCATCCCTCAATATCCCCACTACCCTGTAGGCGTACGTGACCGTTGTCACACTTCTAGGACGTTCGGTGGAAGGACCGTTAGGATACAGATGACTCATTAGGCACTTCGGCGATATACATTGTCGCCAAGGCCGCCACATCTCTATCTCCATCATCGGTCCATCGGATTTGAAGTATGCCGGTCGTGACAAGAGCAAGGTCGTTCAAGATGAAATCCTCGGCCCTTGTTAAATCGTCTCAGTCGGGGTCGAACAATGCGTTCGCCAGCATCCTCGTTTCTCGGTGATTGCACATAAAGCTGCCATTACTAGAACTTCAGTGGGCGGTAAGCGCTGGTGCTTTTTCCAGTCTCGCGTTCGCGCTTACTCTTACGCACAGTTCGCCGCTGCACTCGCGTGCGTTTGCAGCCGCGTTCATCCGTCCATGTGGCTGCCAGTCGTAGCACGAAGCTCGTTCATCGCGTTTACTCCACTTTTTCGTCGAAACCTTCTGTCCGGGGGTATGGCGATCGACCCGAGATCCGATCGATCGTCTTATCCTTCTGTCCTTTTCGCGAAAGTCGTTCGAATTTCTGTGACGCGCGCGTGGAAAATACTGGCGCGAATCTTCGAGTTAGTGAGAATCTTTGGCTCGAATTTGATGATTCGTTCGCGTGGGAATCGCACGGCGAGGCGTGCGATTGTCGCGATCGCTCTTATCGCTCGCTCCACTTACGTTCCGCTTCGTTCTACCGACTACTAGTTTGCTGCATTCCCGGTTACTTTACTGGTGGTGAATCGTTAATCGACGCGAGTTACCGCCGACGAGTTTGTTACGATACGCAAGTACAGTGGAAAAAGGAGTTTAGCGAAACAGTTTCGTAAAGCTAAACGATTGGACGAATCGAAAGGAATTGGAAGTCGTTCTAAGAATTCTGTTCGAAGACAGCTTTGAGAAGGCGAACGGCGATTGAAAAAAGAAGAAATTGAAAGACGTCGAAGGAAATCGAGAAACGTTCGAATTCAACGAGGCAGTTTCGTACGCCTAGAGAGGATGATCGAAGGAAATTGAGAAAGATTCGTCTGTAATTTAAGATTCTGTATCAATTTGGTATAAATAGGTCGAGCAAATATTCACGGTTAATCTTTTCGATAAAACACTACCTACAAAACCACTGCATTCTATGATTTCATTTCATCTCTGGTGTACCGTAGAATCGTTCCCTTTTCCATTATTTCGATCGATTAAACAACACCCTGTGTATTAAAACCAACGATTCACCTTCGTATTACTTCCGCGCGAGCTACGTGATGAAGCGCGAGACATTGAAAATGTTAGAACGCGAGAGTATCGTCGCATCCGCGTCTATATGACACGGCGTTTCGAAAGCGTTACGAACCGGCGAAATGAAATGAGAATATCGGGTCTGCGAATTAGCTGCTTTCATCGCGATAACTACGTCTGCGAGTGAACGAGCATGCCTGGCGAGTTTTGGGTAGCCAGAAAATCCTATTGAAATTTCGATCAAAGCGCGCGAGACATGACGCGATCGAAACTTCCCAGTTTTCTCCTCGCCACGTGGCTGCTCGGCACGATCGCTACTAAGTCGCGAATGAGCGACTTTCTGCAAAGCTTGCAGGAATACGAGATCGTTTACCCTCGAGTGATCCCGAATGAGAGCGCGCGGAACAGAAGATCGACCCACGAATACCGAGAAACTTGGCGCGAGTATCTTCACCAAGAGCCGGTGTTCCTCGAGATCAGCAACTGGACCTTAAGGACCATGGCCAACGATCCATTGATACTGTCGTCGAATTTCACCGTGAATTGGGTGCGCCAGGGTAAAACCAAGTCCGAGCGACGTAACGCCAAGGCGAACTGCGATCTTCCACAAGGCAGCTTGGAAGGAGACGCGAGTTCCTTCGTCGTCGTGACGATATGCGAAGAAGAAGTGTACGCCTTGATGTTGATCGGGCAGAGATCGTTCTTCGTTCAGCCGCTGACGAATGGCCAGCATGTGATGTTTCAGCCGAAAAAAGAAAAGTGGTGGTCGATCAGGAATAATTCGAGCTTCGTGTCTGTGAATCCGGAAAACCCTGCAGGTGAGAAGGATCGTTATCGCGATGGCTTTTCATCTTTCGTTAGACGGTTGGATGTAGGTGATTGGTTGATCGATTTACCGACTTCCTTGCCAATTATGTTATAAGCTTCTTACTTTGCGATCCGCCGTTAATTGCTTCTTCTATTCTAAAATTGACTCTGATCGTGATACTGTAAGAACTGATAGCGTCGATATGATAATACCATACATAGAGTATGAGAGTAATCGTAGTACAAACGAATATATATATATTCGGTTTAATAAATTTAATTTAATAAATTTAAACCGTCAAACAGGAAGGGCTTAATCTGCAGGCAAAAAGAAGAAAAAGAAATAATCATTTACAAAGCGAACGACCATTAGCTAATTCCAATTTGAAAATATAGCTAAAGTCAAAGTCATTTTGAACAAATGTTTCCTGTACGCGTTACCGTTTGGCATGGACGAACGTCTCGGACGTTGATGTCCGTACATTTATATATATGTCGGATAGAAGTCAGGATTAAGGAGATGGGCGTTTAATGAATTTTCATTAGGGTTGGCCATTGCCGTGATACGATGGAGAGTTTATTAGCACAGACTTATTAACAAGATTAGGCACTCGTAGCACTAGTGATAATGACCTTAGGTTCGAAACGAATCCGCAGTCCACGGGACTCTTTTATTCTTTACTCGTAGGCAACGCCTAGGTGGTACTCTCAGTTAGCCCGCGAAGTAAGCACTCTATCGAAATGATATCTTAGTCGATGAAATCGTACTCGAAGCTCTCACGATGACACTGTCTAGGAAAAATTGCCCCACTCTCTAGCGACACCAGGTCTTTTATATTCGTGGAGACAAGTCTTCGTTCAGAGAGTGAGGGAAATTGCCGTTGTTGTTAATTAGTCAGTCTTTGGAAGTGTCCTTCACGGAAAAGACTGTTTGCCTATTTTCGTTAATCAAGGTTTAAGGTTTATGACGGGTCGATGTTTTGCGAATATGTCTCGACAACCGGCAATCGACCTACCCATAGAATAGGGTCTGCTTATGACGAGCCATGAGACAGAAACCGTTAGTATGCTTACTGTCAAGTGCCGTTACAACTATTTCTTTTTATGGAGGGCTATAGACTTTTTCATGACTTTGTTAGAAAAACGTTCGTCCTTTGACCGCGGCTACGTTCGGTGACTGGTTGTCACCTCGAACCCAAACTCATTCTCATAGATTGCAGGCAATTACAATCGGGCTGAAGGACGGTGATTGTTTAACTACGGCTATGGTGAAATCCAAACTACAAAATTAGGGGTTTTTCCCCGGTTTCAACGGAAGGCTCCGGTGTCGGAGCCTTATATATATATGTCGGAGATGTCGGACATATATATATGTCGGAGATGAAAGAGCACCGGAGCCTTCTCCTCGGAACATTGGGAAGACACCTAGTACTGTAATTTAGATTTCACCATAGCCGTATTAAGAAAACCGTTGTCATTCGATCCGACTGTACTTATTCGAGATTTATGATAGTGAGCTCGGGCTCGAGGCGACAACCAGTCGCCGAACGTAGTCGCGGTCAAGGGGATGAACGTTTTGTTTAACCAAGGCAGGAAGTAACTCTATAACTCTCCTTAAAAGAAATGCTTGGGACAGGGTGCGATGGTAAATGTCTCAATGGTTTCTGTCCCGTGGCTCGCCACACGCAGACTATGCTTCGAGTAAGACGATTACCAGATGTTGATGCGTCTCCACAGTACATGTTCGGCTAGCCCGAGGACCTGCTATAAATCTTAAGATCTGTTTAACTAAGGTCCTTCAAACCGACAAACAGTCCTCGTTCCAACTACGAGAAAATAGGAGAAATCTATTTTTCTCACGAACGACGCTTCCTCTTCTCGAACTTTCTCTTAAGGGCGGCTAGCACCCTTCCCTAACCACCAACATGGAAATTGACCAATTAACAGTAACGCCAATTTCCCTCACTTTCCGAATGAAGGCTTTTCTCCACGAATCCGATGATTTCGTGCCCTTGGGCACACCCATCATAGTTTTCCTCGACAGCGTTACCGTGATGGAGAACCACTCTCCGGTACGATCTCATAGACGATTCAAGTAACTCTCAGATACGTAGTGATTGCCTCGTGCATTAACATTGAGTACAACTTAGACGCTGAGGAAAAGTAGAGTCCGTCATCCCCTTGACCGCGGATTCGTTAGTGAGCCTAGGATCATTGTCATTAGCTTCTCGAGTACCTAATTATCCGATTACTTGTCCAATTCCATCATAGTCATATTTGCACTAGTAAATATCTCCTCTATTGCATAATGATCACGTCTAGCGCCAATAGGGATTCGTTTCACGCCCTCGACCCTAACTCAAATCTTAACGACGACCCGACATCAGAAGTGGGATCCGTGCCGATTATAACAGTGCTAGAACTTACGATCATCGTGCTCAAGTCGCAAGTCGTGCGCAATTCAGTCGCTAGTGCAAATCGAGTGTGAAACCTAACAATTATCGCTACCACGTTTTAACCCTTAAAATCGCGTGCTCCGACTCCGCTGCATGGGGCGCAGCTGCCAACCTGATTATGGAAGGAAACTATAATTTCAATAACGAGTGGCGAGTCGACTTCTACGTACTGGAAGCACCAACGGATAGATCAAGTCATCTGGGTGAGTCGTTTCCATTTTACTCCGATTCGGGAGCCGAGCGTTCACTAATTAAAGTGTCCGCGGCCTCGAGATTTTCTGGCAAAGGGATGACTGACATATTAGTAATGCGAGGAGTAGGGAATACCTGTATTAAACATACGCCTCCCATTTGTTCATTGTGTGTATTAATGATTTTTACATCGAAGATAATTTCTCATGTCCTTGCTGATAGTTATTTGAAATATGATGTCGCGATTAGTTGCGGAACTCTAAGTCTGGGTTTTGACGTAACATTACACAAAATAGCCTCGCTATGTGTAAAACAAAAATGATTGGTGTCTGTAATGAAACCACTGCAAACGAGATCGTCGTTAATGAAGTTGACGCTGATGTACATGGTAATAATAAAAGTCGATCAATTTCGCTTCTCGACAAATTCAAAGATTCATTCGTTACGGGTTTCCTACGTATTCGCGTAAATGCAGGCCGGTTAGAAATACGATTAACTGATCCTAACACCACCGTAGGAGGAAGTCCTTATAGACTTAGCGAGGAGGAGCGGAGAGCGGTACGTGAGAAAATAAGCGTTCTAATTAAAGCAAAGATTATAAGGCCTAGTAATTCGCCATTAGCGAGCCGTAACTCGTGAAGAAAAAAAAACGGCTCAGATAGATTACGAATGGATCCCCGAGATCCAAATCAAAGTATCGTCACGGATCGGTACCCTTTACTCCTTATTGCGGATCAAGTCGCGAGATTGCAAGAGGCGAGATATTTTATTAGCCTGGATATGGCCAGCGGGTTTCACCAAATTTCTATTTATCCTAATCCAACGGAGTTTACAGCGTTCGTTACCCCGACAGACAATGTGAGTAGATAACGATGCCGTTTGGACTGAAAAATTGCACCGTCCGTCTTTCGAAGGGTCATTCGCAAAGCCTTAGGTGACCTCGCTCATTCGTATGTTGTTATTTATTTCAATGACGCCCTAATTATTGCCAACTCGATAGATCAAGCTTTAGAAAGATTGAACACCGTATTAGATACCCTCGTAAAAGCCGAATTCTCTTTTAATTTTGCGAAACGTTCTTTTCTAAAGACATCGGTGCTCTATTTGCGATATGTAATTCATAACGGAGAAGTTCGTCCTAACCCGGGTAAAATACACACCTTAAGTTCTTCACCTGTGCCAACGACCGTTACACAGTTCAGGCAGTTCATAGGGTTAGCTCCGTACTTCCGAAAATTCATCCCTAAATTCTCACAGATGATGAAATCCCTGTATGCGCTCATCTCAGATAACAGAAATATAACTTGGACAGATAGACACGAGAAAATAAGACAACAGGTAGTTTCCGCCCTGACCGACGCGCCGGTGCTAAC
This sequence comes from Bombus affinis, assembly GCF_024516045.1. Taxonomy (NCBI): domain Eukaryota; kingdom Metazoa; phylum Arthropoda; class Insecta; order Hymenoptera; family Apidae; genus Bombus; species Bombus affinis. Next base: position 15,864,340 of record NC_066346.1, on the reverse strand, counting down.
GATATTCAACCCCAATTACCCGATAGAACTACATACTGACGCTAGCTCGGAGAGTTACGGGGTGATTTTGACGCATCAAGCCGAAGGTAAGAACAAGGTAATAGGGTATTACAGTAAAAGAACCAGCCCCGCGGAATCCAGATATCACTCCTATGATCACAATACATTAGCTATCGTAAACGCCGTAAAACATTTCTGTCACTATCTATAGGGACGGGAATTTCTTGTCGTCACGGATTGAAACTCGTTGAAAGCATCGAGTAATAAAGTACATTTAAATGACAGGGACCATAGGTGATGGGCTTACTTGCAGACTTTTATTTTTGACATTATGTATCGGGAAAGTAAATGGACGGCTCACAAATTTCTTGTCGCGAAACCCCACAGGCGTTGACCCTATTAAATTCGACAAAATCAAAGAGAAAATAGTTGACTGGCCGAAATTTCGGAAGATTGGCTATTAGCGGGACAACGTTGTGATTCTCAAACCTTGGAAATCGTCAAGGGATTGCAAAACGATGGACTCGCGGAAGACATCGCGAATACATACGAATTACGGTTCGGTACTCTGCACCGTAGGATACAAAGAAAAGGCAGGATTCTCTGTGTACCTATAGTCCCAAGATGTTTTAGATAGTCTGTTATTAACCATGTGCACCAGTCAATTATGCACTTAGGTTGGGAGAAAACGCTGGAGAAACTATACGAGTATTACTGGTTCGAAGGGATGGCGAAGTACGTTCGCCGATTCATTGAGAACTGTCATGCTTGTCAAGTTTCGAAAGCTAGTTTAGGTAAGATACAAGCCGAACTGCATCCTATACCTAAGACCAGCATACCCTGGCATACGGTCCACATGGACATAACAGGCAAGTTGAGTGGTAAAAGCAATTCAAAGGAGTACGTCATTGTTTTGATCGACGTCTTCACTAAATTCGTATACCTGCATCATACTCGTAAGATAGATTCCCTTAACACCATTAAAGCGCTTAAATCCGCTATATTTTTATTCGGGAGTCCCTGCCGGATAATACCAGATCGGGGAAGATGTTTTAAGGGTAAAAGAATTTCGAGAATTCTGCGAAAGCAAACGAATTAAAGTTCACTTGATAGCGATCGGTGCTAGTAGAGCCAATGGGCAGGTAGAGCGTGTTATGGGTACATTGGAAAATATGTTCACGGTAGTAGAGACGACCGGGCGGCCGCGGCAAGACGCGATTGGGGAAATACAGTTGGCTTTGAATTGCACCACCAACCGCGTGACAAACTCGAGCTCATTAGAACTACTAATAGGTAGAACAGCAAGACTTCACGATCTGTTGTTACCCGATAACATCAAAAGTATCGATATCTCCAATATAAGACGACAGGCAATAAAGTGGATGGAAACTAGTGCTAGGTATGATGAGGATGGATTTGACAAAGCTAAAGCTTAAGCGGTCAGGTTTAACCTCGGTGATTTCGTATTACGCAAGAATGAGGAAAGAAATCAAACCAAACTAGATCCAAAATTTAGAGGTCCACTTGTAATAGCAGAAGTCTTGGAAGGGGACAGGAATATCCTAAAGACATTAGACGGTAAGCGATCGTACAAATACAGTCACGACAGGTTGAGGAAAATGCCAGATGGTCGCATCCCTACTGAGTTGGATGTCTGTAGTGAAGGCAATAACAGTGACCATGACGATATGAGCACTTCGACCTCGGAAGATCAGTAGCACTATGCCAGTAACACCCGGCAGAGCGAGTTCGCACGTGTTTCGGGGAAATAATGTGATAAAGTTCAGAGAGAACGTGTGATGTAGTTCACACGCTTTTTGTGGTAATAGTGTGATGAGGCTCAGTGAGAACATGCGATGTGACTCGCATGCATCTCGGGGCGACAGTATGATAAGGCTCAGTGAGAACATGCGATGTGATTCGCATGCATCTCGGGGTGACAGTATGATAAGGCTCAGTGAGAACATGCGGTGTGGTTCGCATGCATCTCGGGGCGACAGTATGATAAGGCTCAGTGAGAACATGCGGTGTGGTTCGTATGCATCTCGGGGCAACAATATGGTAAAACTCGGTGAAACCGTGGAACAAGGCTCTATGTGCTCACACGATCTAGAAGACCGAGATCCTTTGGAGTGCGAAATCGAAAATGGTCCATCATGCCGTTACGATCCGACTAATAACCTGCAGGATGCAACTATCACCTTGAATACTAACTATAACGCTACTAATTTTCATTATCTTATATTTCTTTGCTGCCAAACCCCCGAACAGGATTTGTTGCTACACTGGACCCTTGCCTTATTCGAACATCTAGTTGTGAATAATGTCAATTGTATCGAGTCTAATGTTAGGAAACTCAATATTTTAGTTACACACGAGGACGTGTGATAGTCAGAATGGCCGTGTCGGAGATGAAAGAATACTGGAACCTTCCCTTCGGAACTTTGGGAAGACTCCTAGTATTGTAATTTGGATTCCACCATAGCCGAATTAAGAAACTGTTGTCATTCGATTCGACTGTACTTATTTGAGATTTATGATAGTGAGCTCGGGCTCGAGGCGACAACCAGTCGCCGAACGTAGTCGCGGTCAAGGGATGAACGTTTTGTCTAACAAAGGCATGAAGTAACCCTATAGCTCTCCTTAAAAGAAATACTTAGGACGGGGCACGACGGTAAGCATTTCAACGATTTCTGTCCCGTGGCTCGCCACACGCAGACTCTATTCTTTGAGTAAGATGATTACCAGATGTCGACGCGTCTCCACAGTACATGTTCAGCTAGCCCGAGGACCTGCTATAAATCTTAAGATCTGTTTAACTAAAGTCCTTCAAACCGACAAACAGTCCTCGTTCCAACTACGAGAAAATAGGAGAAATCTATTTTTCTCACGAACGACGCTTCCTCTTCTCGAACTTTCTCTTAAGGGCGGCTAGCACCCTTCCCTAACCACCAACATGGAAATTGACCAATTAACAGTAACGCCAATTTCCCTCACTTTCCGAATGAAGGCTTTTCTCCACGAATCCGATGATTTCGTGCCCTTGGGCACACCCATCATAGTTTTCCTCGACAGCGTTACCGTGATGGAGAACCACTCTCCGGTACGATCTCAAAGACGATTCAAGTAACTCTCAGATACGTAGTGATTGCCTCGTGCATTAACATTGAGTACAACTTAGACGCTGAGGAAAAGTAGAGTCCGTCATCCCCTTGACCGCGGATTCGTTAGTGAGCCTAGGATCATTGTCATTAGCTTCTCGAGTACCTAATTATCCGATTACTTGTCCAATTCCATCATAGTCATATTTGCACTAGTAAATATCTCCTCTATTGCATAATGATCACGTCTAGCGCCAATAGGGATTCGTTTCACGCCCTCGACCCTAACTCAAATCTTAACGACGACCCGACATATATATATGTCGGAGATGAAAGAACACCGGAACCTTCCCTTTGGAACTTTGGGAAGACCCCTAGTATTGTAATTTAGATTTCACCATAGCCGTATTAAGAAACTGTTGTCATTCGATCCGACTGTATTTATTTGAGATTTATGATGGTGAGCTCGGACTCGAGGCGACAATCAGTCGCCGAACGTAGCCGCGGTCAAAGGAATGAACGTTTTGTCTAACAAAGGCATGAAGTAATTCTATAGCTCTCCTTAAAAGAAATACTTGGGACAGGGCACGAGGGTAAACATTTCAACGATTTCTGTCCCGTGGCTCGCCACACGCAGACTTTGTCCTTCGGGTAAGATGATTGCCAGATGCCAACGCATCTTCACAGTATATGTTTAGCTGGGCGAGGACCCGCTACGAATATTAAGTTTCAATTATACAAAGTCTTTCAAATAGACAAATAGCCTGTGCTCCAACTACGGGAAGATAAGAGAAATCTATCCTTCCACGAACGACGCTTCCCGCTAGCAACTTTTCCCAAGGACAGCTAATATCTTTCTCTAACCACCAACATGGAAATTGACCAATTGACAGCAACGTCAATTTCCCTCACCCTTCGAACGAAGACTTTTCTCCGCGAATCCGATGATTTCGTGCCCTTGGGCACACCCATCATAGTTTTCCTCGACAGCGTTACCGTGATGGAGAACCACTCTCCGGTACGATCTCAAAGACGATTCAAGTAACTCTCAGATACGTAGTGATTGCCTCGTGCATTAACATTGAGTACAACTTAGACGCTGTGGAAAAGTAGAGTCCGTCATCCCCTTGACCGCGGATTCGTTAGTGAGCCTAGGATCATTGTCATTAGCTTCTCGAGTACCTAATTATCCGATTACTTGTCCAATTCCATCATAGTCATATTTGCACTAGTAAATATCTCCTCTATTGCATAATGATCACGTCTAGCGCCAATAGGGATTCGTTTCACGCCCTCGACCCTAACTCAAATCTTAACGACGACCCGACATATATATATGTCGGAGATGAAAGAACACCGGAACCTTCCCTTTGGAACTTTGGGAAGACCCCTAGTATTGTAATTTAGATTTCACCATAGCCGTATTAAGAAACTGTTGTCATTCGATCCGACTGTATTTATTTGAGATTTATGATGGTGAGCTCGGACTCGAGGCGACAATCAGTCGCCGAACGTAGCCGCGGTCAAAGGAATGAACGTTTTGTCTAACAAAGGCATGAAGTAATTCTATAGCTCTCCTTAAAAGAAATACTTGGGACAGGGCACGAGGGTAAACATTTCAACGATTTCTGTCCCGTGGCTCGCCACACGCAGACTTTGTCCTTCGGGTAAGATGATTGCCAGATGCCAACGCATCTTCACAGTATATGTTTAGCTGGGCGAGGACCCGCTACGAATATTAAGTTTCAATTATACAAAGTCTTTCAAATAGACAAATAGCCTGTGCTCCAACTACGGGAAGATAAGAGAAATCTATCCTTCCACGAACGACGCTTCCCGCTAGCAACTTTTCCCAAGGACAGCTAATATCTTTCTCTAACCACCAACATGGAAATTGACCAATTGACAGCAACGTCAATTTCCCTCACCCTTCGAACGAAGACTTTTCTCCGCGAATCCGATGATCTCGTGCCCTTAGGCACACCCATCATAGTTTTCTTCGACAGCGTCACCGCGACGGAGAGTCACTCTCTAGTGCGATCTCATCAGTAATCGACCTGTCTTTCGTATACGTAATAATTGCCCCTTTCTCTAACGTACAGTGTAACTTAGACGCTAACGAAGGGTAAAGTTCGTCATCCCGTTGACCGCGGATTCGTTATTGAGCCTAGGATCATTGTCATTTGCTTCTCGAGTATCTAATTATCGCGATTACTTGTCCAATTCCATCATAGTCATATTTGCACTAGTAAATATCTCCTCTATTGCATAATGATCACGTCTAGCGCCAATAGGGATTCGTTTCACGCCTTTAACCCTAACTCTAATCTTAACGCCAACCCGACATATATATGCATTTCTGATAATCATTTTCAACTCGCACAGGAAAGAAACATCACTGAGGCTACCGTGAATTAAATTCGCGTATCAAGTAACAGGATAGATACGATTCATACGAAGCTTTGCGTCGTTATTCGAGGTAGGAAAAGCTTTAGCAGTGATATCGAGAAAAGCGAAACTACGAAATCATCGCTGTCGTCGAGACAGAAATTGCTGCGAATATCGCGGAAAGCAGAGCGACGGTAAAGAGTATTACAGGAAAAAGTTGTTCGGAATATTAGCCTTGGCAAACATATTTCAAAGCCGTTGAATATGGCGAGATTGTCCGCTTTGTAAATATTTACCGAAAAACATGTCGTACGAAGCTGGGCAATAAACGCGTTTTTCCACAGATACAAACAAGTATCGTACGTATGAAACAAGTAACGACGAATTTTCCATTTCACAGCACGCGACAATTGACCGTATTATCAGCGTTTCGTCAGAGTTTCAAGAACTGCGTTTTCTTTTCTGTATTTATGGTTTCGCAACTGTAAAACGGAAGGTTTATTCTGGAGATGCGAGTTCGCGTGAACAACTAGCGCAACGAGTAAAAACACGCGGTTTTTGCAACTCGATCGAATTGTTAGCAACTGTGTGTACGAGATCGTATTACTCCCATCGTTGATCGATGTCAGGCTTCTATCCGAGCACACGGACAACGTTCTCCAACGACCAATCAAACATACCAGATAATAATTATTCATTGTATCATTATTGTAGCTATTAACGACACGGGCTTGTTGTCGCATGATAAAAAGCATGCAACTGCGCTGACACGATAATACAGCGAACTTTTGCACGCTGCGATGGAAAACGCGTCGTTACCTGTTTCGTACGAACGATACTCGTTTGTAATTCTGTAAAGAAACGTCCGTTGACGAACATTATATAAAGTTCTTCCTTCTTCTTCTTCTTCTTGTCTGTAAATCAACTCCTTACAATTTGACGGTTTAAATTTGGCACACCCCGTATATACAGGATGCAACGGAACAACGTCTGAAAGCGAGAACAACGCGAATCCTTGTGGAAAAATGAAGAAAAAGTATAGGATAAAACGTTCTCATTTTCGACTTGGAGAATCGAGTCTGAAAATTTATCAAGTATACTCGAACTGTATCTGAATATCGGTTCGAATAATAAATTTATTTAATTATATAATTAATTTATTACAAAGGAAATACAATCTGGATGTGAATGTTAAATGGAAACAAATTTTGCTAAGTTGAAAATCGATCGTATCGTAATTACCACGACTCGTTGTTTACAGATTAAAAATCTGTTTTACGAATACGAGGAGCTATATATCTACTATTATTAATCAATTTTTATGAAAAATTTCGTACGATGCGCGGATAAATTCTAATTTGATAAATTGTTGGAAACGTGGAAAATTGAATGCAATAAAATTACGTGGCACGGTTTACACGGTTGCAACTTTATGACCCACTTAGGTCAAGTAGCAATGAAATTTATTGCATATATCGGAAATTCAAGGCACGTAATTGGCAGTTTATAAACAAATTATTTGTTCTCTTAATTAAATTGCCCGCGTCGAAAGCTGTGAAACGTTTTTGTATCGAAATCGAAGAATCCAACATCGCGATCCTATGAATCGAAGAATGCGACGTAAATGTTCGAAGTATGGTTGAGAAACGATAGAAAATTCCAAGTGTTACGCTGTATTTCTCGTTCGATTTAAATCGAAATTTTAATGAGGAACAGCGCCGATTGATATTTAAAAGTGAAACGGTTAAGAGCAACGATACAGGTTTTGTTAAAAGCAATTGGTCTACTTACCTCGCTGTTTAAACGGGTTTGTTTGACGTTACTTTGATCAATTTCCATTGACACTTTTATAGATAGCATTCTTTTTTACGGATGGAAAGCCGTCTGATGGAAATTTGTCTGAAATGTCCGTCGTAAAATTGCATTTTCGCGGGCAACAGAAAACAATGGAATTTTGTACAAAAGCGCAATACTTTAATTAGCGCAAAATTCCATTTTCCCCGCTGGGAAATTGAATTTTCTATTAAAGCGTGATACGTTTAATCAGCGGTGGCGTAATTTCAACAAACTAACAACTGGAATATTGACTTGTCACAATTTTGTGACACCGTATATGTCGTTGATACGTTCCAGTCTGGTCGTATTTACAATTTCAGAAATTTTGCAACTATTTTTTCATTTTATCCGTAACGAGAATAGCGAAGATAAGACAGGCAAACGTGGTAAAACGTTGATAATTCGGTTACAGGGAAATCGAATAAATTTGAAGTTGAAGAAAGTAAGAGAAAGTCGAAACGAAGCAAACGCGATTCCTTAAGCCACGATGTTCAGGGATTTTATAATCTTTCCGGTGACGTCTTCGACGTGGAATACCCAGAAGCTGAGAAATTGATTCTGTACGATGAAAAAGACGATGTCTCCACAGAATACAACGATACAATAGTGGAAGAATTATCGATCGACGTAAATCCTGTTGAGAAATGCTCAGTTGGTATGACCGCTAGTTACTAAAAGGTTACTAGGGTTATGTTGGTACGACTCCTAACGACGCTCTTTTGCCATAGGAGTCGACCACGCCTTAATTGCTAAGACGCATTGGGAGAGTTTAGACGTTTGCTGTGTGATTTGGTGTTTTGTATAAGAGAGAAAATAAAAGGTGTGATAACCAATCCGAGTGGATCCGAGATTGATTATCAACCCCAACCTATATAAAATAACAAATCCCGAGGAAATTGGATACTTCTCTGGTCCTAAATGGCAAAGGAACAGATTATCAAGTAAGTCAAATATTTTTCCAAATGCCATTCTTGTACAATCGTTGCTTTTCTACTTACCACGTACAATATAGCGGTTAATAAATTAACGAATCATCGAATATTACTGAAAGAAAGAAATTGTACTGATATTCCAATCTATCGTGTACAAAAGTAATAATAACAGCATGTAATATAAGAATAGCTTATCTTCAGCCTTAAAAGGAACTCGGTTTACAATTATTCTCCCTATTGCGTTCCACTCTCGCTTGATCTTCTACACGTTCATCTATATTTCGCTGTTTTTAATTTATTTTATTATTCCCTGTCTATTACACATATGTATATTGTCCATTGCACGAATCTTTATCTATCTTGCCTAATTTAATGTAAAAAAATAGAAAAATAGAAAAATTTGCTGGAGGAATACGTTTACCAAAATTTGTCAAGAATTTTAAAGAAATTTGCAGGATGAAATTCACGGTGATACCGAATTGATATTTTTGAAATTATACTTTTGAAATAATTATTTATATCATAATAATTATTCCACGAATACTTGCTCGTAGATATTAATTTATGCTTTTAATAATCATGCGTTTAAGCTATCAAGTCGAGTCGAGTAGACTTTCTAATTTCGTGGAAGATAAGTCGATTTCTAAGATAAGTCATTTCATAGAGAAAAGACCAGCTGCTAAGGATTCGCCGCCACGATGGCTAGAGCTTGGAATAGCTGCTGATTACTCCGTGGTAGATTTTCATGGAATTCGAGTACAGCAATATATCTTGGCTCTTTTAAACATCGTAAGTAATACCAAACGAAATTCTGTTATTATACTTAGATATAGAATACCTCCTCCTACATATGTACGCAAGCAACCGGGAAACATAGGGCAGAGTTATGCGTATCTCTGTATTTTCAAGGTACGCTACTTGCTTTCAAACATCTCGATCGTATATTCGGATGGAAGCTCTGTATTTTCTGTTTACACTGTTCAAAGCTTGCACGTATCTTTTAAAAAGTTCAGCGAATAATTTATCCGTAATGGAATTTTGTAATCGATTAATTTCAGCCATTCGGTAATTGGTTTTCCAATGCTGTTGAGATTAATAACGTACATTTCCTAAGATAAATATAACGAATAAAATTAATTTTTTAGGAAAATTATATAAGATACGATGTATTTACGAGAGTTTTGAATAATAATTTATTTGTAAGGCTGTAATACTGTTTTAACGCCTGTTACATTTTCGTACGTATTTTAATCCTAGGTCAGTGCAATTTACATGGACCCATCGCTCGAATCCAACATGATTCTAGTGATCGTACGAATGATTTTATACGCGGAAAAACGAGACGTTATGGTAAGCGATTTCCATTAAATTAAATCATTTAACTAAAGTAGTAACTATCTGAGATACGCCTATGCGAGTGTCAATTATTTTATTTTCTACTTATCTGTACAGTGTATGGTATATAAATTATATAGGTCAAAATATCTGCGCATGACGTTCTAGATCGATAAAATGCAACGAGTTCCATTCTGTTAAATTGGACAACCGTGAACGATCCCTTGAAAACAAATTTCCAAACAAACAATTTTCACGGATCATTGACAAACCTCGCATTTATCGTGTATCCGAAATATCTGTATAATCGACTATTAAACCTTTTTCATCTCTTAAGAATCTTAATTTAATGTTATAGACCTATGATAATATCATTGATATACGACACTTGCGATTCCTTTTACTTTTCTTTTTCTGCTATTCTTCTCTGCTGTTGAATCAACATTTCAACATTTTTCAGGAAGATTAAAATACTAATAGCGTTACAAGTTACATTTGATTACAATCAACAACACGATTACTTGCACATATATTTATTATCATTGACGAATATTTATATATAGTATATAATGCATGATGTAATAATAAATATAATATATTCGTAATATTTGCTAGCTTTTATTAAGAAAATATTAAACGTTGTCGTAGGTCCGCCGTGGCGATGCCAGACGATCTCTCGAGAACGTGAACAAATGGAACAGAATGATGCTGTCCTCGAAGGACGTAAATCACGATGTTGCTGTATGGTTGACGCGATTAGATATAGGAGGTCCTTCCGGTTACGCACCTGTGTCAGGAGTATGCTATCCCGCGAGATCGTGCGCGTTAAATCGAGACGAAGGCTTGACCAGCACCTTTATCATCGCTCACGAAGTAGCACACATGTGAGTGTCCCACATGTTGGGATATCGTTGGCAAACTGAAATATTTATAACTGGCCTGGGTATTTACGCAGAGACCGTGTGCTATTTATTTATGCAAATACGTACTTTTACGAGAATAATTTGAAAAATGAAATCTCCATAGGAGAACTTATTATCTTTACCGAATATCACAACGAGTACTGTACTTTGAATCTGCCATAGATTTTTGCGTATTATGTGCGTTCTTGCATTCCTCCTTTCACCTACGATGGCTCTTAAACAAGAAACGATATCGTAACGAGAAATACAACTTAGCTGAGCGTCCACTTTGGTTCCACTAGTGTTGTCCCATACGACTTTGTGTTTGACCTCGCTATTAGGGGACTTTTTACCCAACGTTTCCTTCATCGCCTTCACTACCTTCGATTTATCGAACTTGAGACTTAAACTGGCCGTTACTAAATCTTTCGGCTTCTTCGACATCGGTTGGTGTCTCTTCGTGAACCAATTCGACGATGCCATAAAGGTCGAAATAGCGGCTTTCGAGGATCCGCTAAGCTTACTTTTAGCTCCGTGCAATCTCGACACGTCGAAGCTATTGGAACGGAAGCTCTTCGATCGACTTCCTTTCTGTTCGGTCGTTTTTCCGGGCCAGTTTGATTTGCTATCGTCCCGGGAACTCGGCGCTTCCTCGCCGCATCCGTTGATTTCCATCGCGGAAGACGCTAACGAGCTTACGATCGATATCAGATCCGTATTAGAGCAGACAATGCCCGCAGCACCGGAAACGGATGCACTCGCGGCTCTTGGCAGTTCCGAGACGCGCTTTCGGAGAGAAGACGTCGGCGAAACCGACGGAGTAGGCATTTCAGAGAATCGTTGTTTCGGCTGTTGAGTGTAACGTTGAGCGGAACTGTTACCCTCCAGCGGCTGTATTTCGTACACTTGCTCCGTCGACGTCCTGTACATCCTTAAGCGCACCTGGCAAACGGATTGCTTTTATTCGAAAGACAGTTTCTTTTTTATCATAATTCGTGCGTTATGATACATGTTTCGATGATTGAGCCGTTAAGCGTGACAAAGCGATGGAATTGTTTTGTACAGAAATTCTGGTTCTAAAATTATGTTAGGGATTCTAGGGCGTAATAACATCTTGGAACGCAAAGTTATCGATGTGTCGATGAAAGTTAAGCGAGCTTTATCGAAGCACACGTTCGAGTCTTTGGGCGATTGCTAGGAATACGCGTAATGTTCTTTTCTGTGAGCTGAAAAGTTGAACGACTATAAAAGGCGTTTGTAGAGGATTTGAAAGCGGAAGAAGAGGCAGATTATTTAATACATAATATCTTCCTTTATAATATATCTAATATCCTAATAATTAGATGAACGTAATACAAATGTTTAGAATCAGAAATTATCTGTTTATATAGAGATCTGTTTGATGCAAGATCTAAAATCAATCAAATCGGATTGTATGGATTGTGTATTTGTCTGTGTTAATCCTTTGACGTCGATACCAACGATGTATATAGCGAATGGCGGTTATCAGCCAAGATTATGAGCACGTACGCAAACAGACTATAATATTTTGCAAGTATGAAATGTCTTGGTATGGTACGCTTTAATCTATCCATCCAAGTCAAAATAAGTATAAAAATCGCGTGGCAATCAACATATTAAAAAAAAAAAAAAAAAGGAGAAACAGATGCTTCTATTTATATTCATATTAAAATGATACATATTTGTAATTTTCTGGTAAACTATATCGGTACTCGCATGAAAGTAGATATAGTCATTGAGATTGTGGCACTTTAAATCTCAAATTTAATTCTTCAACACGTTGAGTGTTTAGGTGTTTAGGTGTTTAGGTGTTTAGGTGTTTAGGTACGCAAATAGACTAGAATATTTTGCAAGAATGAAATGTCTTGGTATGGTACGCTTTAATCTATCTATCCAAGTCAAAATAAGTATAAAAATCGCGTGGCAATCAACATGTTAAAAAAAAAAAAAAAAAAAAGAAAAAGAAAAGGAGAAACAGATGCTTCTGATTGTTTAGTGCATTTTCATAAAATCTTCTAAATGTTTAAATCTCATAGAATAAAAGGGAGAGCATACGTTTGAGTATTACATCAACTTTAGTTCATACATGTAACAACATATTATTCTGCACGTAACAGTTACATTTAATGAAACATTTATTTATCCAGTAAATCCATATTCTCTATTAAACGTTCGTTTATTAATAAAACTGCCATAATCGTCCACGCATTGTTCGCTTCCTTAATTATTTTTCAAAGTATAACGATAATCAATGATGCAACAGAAATATCACGTAACATCCCAACAATCTTACATGAGATTTTAGCTGTTTTTACTAAACAAATTAAGTCATTATTAAAATAAGTCATTATAATAATATATATATGTCGGAGATGACAGAACACCGGAACCTTCCCTTTGGAACTTTGGGAAGACCCCTAGTATTGAAATTTAGATTTCACCATAGCCGTATTAAGAAACTGTTGTCATTCGATCCGACTGTATTTATTTGAGATTTATGATAGTGAGCTCGAGCTCGAGACGACAATCAGTCGCCGAACGTAGCCGCGGTCAAAGGGATGATCGTTTTGTCTAACAAAGGCATGAATTAATTCTATAGCTCTTCTTAAAAGAAATACTTGGGACAGGGCACGACGGTAAACGTTTCAATGGTTTCTGCCCCGTGGCTCGCCACACGCAGACTTTGTCCTTCGGGTAAGATGATTGCCAGATGCCAACGCATCTTCACAGTATATGTTTAGCTGGGCGAGGACCCGCTACGAATATTAAGTTTCAATTATACAAAGTCTTTCAAATAGACAAATAGCCTGTGCTCCAACTACGGGAAGATAAGAGAAATCTATCCTTCCACGAACGACGCTTCCCGCTAGCAACTTTTCCCAAGGACAGCTAATATCTTTCTCTAACCACCAACATGGAAATGGACCAATTAACAGCAACGTCAATTTCCCTCACCCTTCGAACGAAGACTTTTCTCCGCGAATCCGATGATCTCGTGCCCTTAGGCACACCCATCATAGTTTTCTTCGACAGCGTCACCGCGACGGAGAGTCACTCTCTAGTGCGATCTCATCAGTAATCGACCTGTCTTTCGTATACGTAATAATTGCCCCTTTCTCTAACGTACAGTGTAACTTAGACGCTAACGAAGGGTAAAGTTCGTCATCCCGTTGACCGCGGATTCGTTATTGAGCCTAGGATCATTGTCATCAGCTTCTCGAGTATTTAATTATCGCGATTACTTGTCCAATTCCATCATAGTCATATTTGCACTAGTAAATATCTCCTCTATTGCACAATGATCACGTCTAGTGCCAATAGGGATTCGTTTCACGCCTTTAACCCTAACTCTAATCTTAACGCCGACCCGACATCAGAAGTGGGATCAGTGCCGATTATAACAGTGTTAGAACTTACGACCATAGTGCGCGAGTAATTCAGTCGCTAGTGCAAAATCGAGTGTGAAACCTAACAAGTTTTCGCTACCACGTTTTAACCCTTAAAATCGCACGTTCCGACCCCGCTGCATGGGGCGCAGCTGTCAACCTGATTATGAAAGGAAACCATAATTTCAATAACGAGTGGCGAGTCGACTTCTACGTACTGGAAGCATCATTGGGTAGATCAAGTCATCTGGGTGAGTCGTTTCCATTTTACTCCGATTCGGGAGCCGAGCGTTCACTAATTAAAGAGTCCGTGGCCTCGAGATTTCTGGCAAAAGAATGACTGACATATTGGTAATGCGAGGAGTAGGAAATACCTATATTAAACATACGCCTCCCATTTGTTCATCGTGTGTATTAATGATTTTTACATCGAAGATAATTTCTCATGTCCTTGCTGATAGTTATTTAAAATATGATATCGCGATTAGTTGCGGAACTCTAAGTCTGGGTTTTGACGTAACATTTACACAAAATAGCCTCGCTATGTGTAAAACGAAAATAATTAATGTCTGTAATGAAACCACTGCAAACGAGATCGTCGTTAATGAAGTTGACGCTGATGTACATGGTAATAATAAAAGTCGATCAATTTCGCTTCTCGACAAATTCAAAGATTCATTCGTTACGGGTTTCCTACGTATTCGCGTAAATGCAGGCCGGTTAGAAATACGATTAACTGATCCTAACACCACCGTAGGAGGAAGTCCTTATAGACTTAGCGAGGAGGAGCGGAGAGCGGTACGTGAGAAAATAAGCGTTCTAATTAAAGCAAAGATTATAAGGCCTAGTAATTCGCCATTAGCGAGCCGTAACTCGTGAAGAAAAAAAAAACGGTTCAGATAGATTACGAATGGATCCCCGAGATCTAAATCAAAGTATCGTCACGGATCGGTACCCTTTACTCCTTATTGCGGATCAAGTCGCGAGATTGCAAGAGGCGAGATATTTTATTAGCCTGGATATGGCCAGCGGGTTTCACCAAATTCCTATTTATCCTAATTCAGCAGAGTATACAGCGTTCGTTACGACAGACAATATGAGTAGATGACGATGCCGTTTGAACTGAAAAAAATTGCACCGTCCGTTTTTCGGAGGGCCATTCGCAAGGCCCTAGGCGACCTCGCTCATTCGTACGTTGTTATTTATTTCGATAACGTTCTAATTATTGCCGACTCGATAGATCAAGCTTTAGGAAGATTGAACACAGTATTAGATATCCTCGTAAAAGCAGGATTCTCTGTTAACTTTGCGAAATGTTCTTTTCTAAAAACATCGGTGCTCTATTTGAGATATGTAATTCATAACGAAGAAGTTCGTCCCAACCCGGGTAAAATACACACCTTAAGTTCTTTACCTGTGCCAACGGCCGTCACACAGTTCAGGCAGTTCATAGGGTTAGCTTCGTACTTCCGAAAGTTCATCCCTAAATTCTCACAGGTGATGAAACCCCTGTATGCGCTCATCTCAGATAACAGAAATATAACTTGGACAGATAGGCACGAGAAAATAAAACAGGGAGTTTCCGCCCTGATCGACGCGCCGGTGTTAATGATATTCGACCCCAATTATCCGATAGAACTACATACTGACGCTAGCTCGGAGAGTTACGGGGCGATTTCGACGCATCAAGTTGAAGGTAAAGGCAAAGTAATAGAGTATTACAGCAAAAGAACTACCCTCGCGGAATCTAGGTATAATTCCTACGAACTAGAGACGATAGCAGTCGTAAACGCAGTCGAGCATTTCCGTCACTATCTACATGGAGGGGAATTTCTTGTCGTCGCGGATTGCAACTCGTCGAAAGCGTCGAGTAATAGAGTACATTTAAATGACAGGGACCATAGGTGATGGGCCTACTTGCAGACTTTTGTTTTTATGACATTTTGTACCTGGAAAGTAAACGGACGGCCTACGTAGATTTCTTCTTGCGAAACCCCGTAGACTTAGACCACCGTAAAATTGATAAAATTGGGGAGAAAGAAATCAATCTGGCCGAAATATCGGAAGACTGGCTACTAGCCGAACAACGTCGTGATTCTCAAACCTTGGAAGTCGTCAAGGAATTGCAAAACGATGAGCTCGCGGAAGACACCGCGAATATATACGAATTACGGTCCGGTACTCTTTACCGTAGGATACAAAGAAAAGACAGGACTCTCTGTTTACCTATAGTCCTAAGAGGTTTTAGATAGTCTGTTATTAACCATGTGCACCAGTCAATTATGCACTTAGGTTGGGAGAAAACGCTCGAGAAACTATACGAGTATTACTGGTTCGAAGGGATGGCGAAGTACGTTCGCCGATTCATTGAGAACTGTCATGCTTGTCAAGTTTCGAAAGCTAGTTCAGGTAAGATACAAGCCGAACTACATCCTATACCTAAGACCAGCATACCCTGGCATACGGTCCACATGGACATAACAGGCAAGTTGAGTGGTAAAAGCGATTCAAAGGAGTACGTCATTGTTTTGATCAACGTGCTCACTAAATTCGTATACCTGCATCATAATCGTAAGATAGATTCCCGTAACACCATTAAAGCGCTTAAATCCGCTATATTTTTATTCGGAAGTCCCTGCCGATAATAGCAGATCAGGAAAGATGTTCTAAGGGTAAAGAATTTCGAGAATTCTGCGAAAGCAAACGAATTAAAGTTCGCTTGATAGCGACCGGTGCTAGTAGAGCCAATAGACAGGTAGAGCGTGTTATGCGTACATTGAAAATATGTTCACGGTAGTAGAGACGACCGGGCGGTCATGGCAAGACGCGATTGGGGAGATACAATTGGCCCTGAATTGCACCACCAACCGCGTGACTAAGGCGAGCCCACTGGAACTACTAATCGGTAGGATAGCAAGACCGTACGACTTGTTGCTACCTGATAGCGTTGAAGAAAGAGGAATAGACATCTCCGATGTAAGACAACAGGCGACAAAAAAATATAGCAAGTAGCGCCAAACACGACAAAGAAAGATTCGATAACACCAAAGCTAAAGTGGTTAGGTTTAATGTCGGTGATTTCGTATTGCGCAAAATCGAGGAAAGAAACCAAATCAAGTTAGATCCAAAATTTAGGGGCCCATTCGTAATAGCAGAGATTTTGGAAGGGGATAGATATACTTTAAAGATATTAGACGGCAAACGATCGTATAAATACAGTCATGACAGATTAAGAAAAATGCCGAATAGTTGCGTTCCTGCTGAGTTGGACGTCTGTAGTGATGACAATGGCAGTGACAATGACGATATCACTACACCGATCTCAGAGGATCATTAACACTATGACCATGACATGTAACACAGTGTTTCCACACACAAGCCTAGTGTTACCATACACTAGCACACAAGCCTAGTGCGACCACACACTAGCATTCGATATTTCCACACAAGCCTAGTGCGACCACACACTAGCATTCGATATTCCCACATAAGCCTAGTGTGACCACACACTAGCATTCAGTGTCTCCATACACGCCTATTACATCAATGCACTCGTGTTCAGTGTCTCCATACACTGCACTCGCATTCAGTGTCTCCATACACGCCTATTACACCAATGCACTCGTGTTCAGTGTCTCCATACACTGCACTCGCATTCAGTGTCTCCATACACGCCTATTACATCAATGCACTCGTGTTCAGTGTCTCCATACACGCCTATTACATCAATGCACTCGTGTTCAGTGTCTCCATACACTGCACTCGCATTCAGTGTCTCCATACACGCCTATTACATAAATGCACTCGTGTTCAGTGTCTCCATACACTGCACTCGCATTCAGTGTCTCCATACACGCCTATTACATCAATGCACCCGTGTCCAGTGTCCCCATACACTGCACTCGCATTCAGTGTCTCCATACACACCTATTACGTCAATGCACCCGCACTCAGTGTCTCCACACACGCCCAGTGCGGTAATATGATCCAACAAACTGAGACTCGTCCGTGTACGAAATCGAAAATGATCTGTCATGTCATTACGGTCTGACTGGTAACTCACAAAATGCAACTGGCGCTTTGAATACCAATCATAATGCTACTGACTTTTGTGTTTTTTTTTTCTTCCCTACTTTATCATTGAACGTCCGATCGAAATTTTTGTTGTTAACCTGGGCCCTTGACCTATTTGGACAGTTAGTTAAACCATAAATAAACTAGTGTAATATAATTTAGCTAAACTATAAAGGAGTAAAATATTAGTCATATCAAGTCTAATGTTGGGAGAACCCAATATTTTAGATCCACCCGAGGACGTGTGATAGTCAGAATGGCCGTGTCGGAGATGAAAGAACACCGGAACATTCCCTTTGGAACTTTGGGAAGACCCCTAGTATTGTAATTTAGATTTCACCATAGCCGTATTAAGAAACTGTTGTCATTCGATCCGACTGTATTTATTTGAGATTTATGATAGTGAGCTCGGGCTCGAGGCGACAATCAGTCGCCGAACGTAGCCGCGGTCAAAGGGATGAACGTTTTGTCTAACAAAGGCATGAAGTAATTCTATAGCTCTCCTTAAAAGAAATACTTGGGACAGGGCAAGACGGTAAACATTTCAACGATTTCTGTCCCGTGGCTCGCCACACGCAGACTTTGTCCTTCGGGTAAGACGATTGCCAGATGCCAACGCATCTTCAAAGTATATGTTTAGCTGGGCGAGGACCCGCTACGAATATTAAATTTCAATTACACAAAGTCTCTCAAATAGACAAATGGCCTGTGCCCCAACTACGGGAAGATAAGAGAAATCTATCCTTCCACGAACGACGCTTCTCGCTAGCAACTTTCCCCAAGGACAGCTAATATCTTTCTCTAACCACCAACATGGAAATTGACCAATTAACAGCAACGTCAATTTCCCTCACCCTTCGAACGAAGACTTTTCTCCGCGAATCCGATGATCTCGTGCCCTTAGGCACACCCATCATAGTATTCTTCGACAGCGTCACCGCGACGGAGAGTCACTCTCTAGTGCGATCTCATCAGTAATCGACCTGTCTTTCGTATACGTAATAATTGCCCCTTTCTCTAACGTACAGTGTAACTTAGACGCTAACGAAGGGTAAAGTTCGTCATCCCGTTGACCGCGGATTCGTTATTGAGCCTAGGATCATTGTCATTAGCTTCTCGAGTATTTAATTATCGCGATTACTTGTCCAATTCCATCATTGTCATATTTGCACTAGTAAATATCTCCTCTATTGCACAATGATCACGTCTAGCGCCAATAGGGATTCGTTTCACGCCTTTAACCCTAACTCTAATCTTAACGCCGACGCGACATATATATGTAGTATCTATTTACAAGTATCGCAGATTACCTCTTGAAAAGTAAGAAAACATAAAGACTAAAGTAAAGTTGTAAATCTAAACTACAGTTCAAGTTATACGAGGCATGCAAAGCTTCTCTTGAAACGTTAGGTGCGTACTTCGATATACAATATAAAGAAACATAGCCCGCGAGAAAAGCTATATAATACATACCATACAGATCCCTCGCCATAACTTTGTCAATATGCTCAACGAAATCGGTAATTTCGGCGCCACCACTCAAACGCCGTTTCTCTCGCTTTGGATAATTGAATTAAATCCAGATCGTCCATGTTTACAGCGAAGCAACACGTGATACCGCCAAAAGTGCTTTCCATCCCCTCACATAACTGACATCGGCCGTCCGTGGATCCAACGGAAGGATCTTGAACGTTGGAGAATGCGTAACGCTGATTGGCTATTGAGCTCGGGGGTCGATCGTAGAAGCGGACGCCGGGTCGCAACGAGCCTCACAGTACCACTTCGACTGTGAACGCGATAGGAATTGGATCGTCTATTTTACAAAGCTCCTTTATCTTTTGCAACAATTACATTCGAATGTCTTTTCAAGCGCTAACGACATAATCGACGTTTGGTAAGCGATTAGTAACTGCGAATTCGTAGAATTCGTGGATAATTCTCGAGCTGTTTCGTGCGTACGCGATATTAAGTGGCACGCAAACAGGTGCACCTATTCGCGTAGCGCAAGAAATGTATCACGGAGGTCGTTCGAATTCGGGTGCACGATCTATGCCTATAACTGTGCAGTAGGGCATACTCTTCTCGACCACTTGTCTGGCGCCAACCACCACTATTGTCTCGCGAAGGCCAAGCTGTAAATCTTCGTTGCTTATACCGTTTTCTTGGTGAGTGTTAATTTTTTACTTATTCGATGGTATAATAATACCGTTATTACGAGGTAAAAGTTTTTGGATGTGTCATTTCTTGATTGAAGAGACGCTATCATTATTAAAAGTTTGAATATCCCGCCACTAGCGAGGGAAACATAATACAGAATGATTCTTTCATTTGCTTACATTCGATTTGTTAATTTTACTCCTATTCTCCTTTTTAATTCGTAATTTAATTGTGAGGACATATGCTATGGAGCAATTTTTGTTACTTTTAGCATCGTTGCTTTATTTGTTAAGACTGTTGAGCAATACGATCGTTTACTTTATTTACTGCCTTGTTTGCTATTATTCTACTTTTAAAGACAGGTATTTTGGAAATATAAACTTCTACATATTGGTATAATATTGATATACTTGAGATAAGCTCGTTTATGCTGTTACTGTTTAGGATCGTTTATTCATTAAAGTTATTGTAATCATATGACAACGAGAACTAGTGTAAAATATATAAAATGTATAGTTCTATTTTAATAATCAATTTTTAGTGCCTTTAGCGAAACGAATTGATTCGTATTAAAAATGTCGTTTAGTGAATAGGAAAATAGGACACTGAAGGTTTAACTAATTTAAAAGGATTTAGTTATTGAAGATAGTACTTGCTGAGCAAATGGATCGCGAAGTTGTCATAATGCTACAAATGATACACGCTTGTTAAATGAAAATCCATCGACTTTTCATTTTTCCATTTGTTTAAGAAATATGTTGTCCTATTAGTTTATTCCATTAATATTTATAATGATATATGCAAACAAAAGTGTATAAATAATAATATGCAAATAATTTTTTAACTTAAATGTCACTTATTTAATGTTTTATAGAATGCTATAAGTATACTACTGATAAGATTAATTAATCGAGAACGGAATTAATGCTGTTTACTGTAATCAGAAAGAAAATGGATTAAGGAGCGAGAAGATTTCGAACGTAGCGAAATTATTTGTTGATTGAATATCTCCTCCAACCCGACAAGCAATGCGGGTTATTACAAGTAGTTTTTACTTAATTTCCAATTAGTTATCGTATCTATAAGGTGTGGTCAAAGTTTTGGTACATAAATTTAGCTTGCATCGTATTGTACCGATTTATTTATATATCCTTTTTTATATGATTTATGTTATTGAGTTAGGATTATATTAAATTATTAATAAAATGAAAGAAAAATGGAAATTAAAATTAAATAAAATAGAATTGCATTAAATAAGAAATAGAAATAAAGTTGAACTAAAGCAAATTCAATTAAATTATTTCTTTTTACTTGCCTATGGGATTCTGGGATTATTAAAGTTCCTATTACGTACTCGTATTCTCGCTAATTCTTAAAATGAATTGACTATGAAATGAATGAGACTATTTCTCCGATTATATTAAATAGGCAATATCAATTACGTGTAATTGAATACATTATTCGAACGTTTTCTACAGAACTCTTGTTATTAATACATTATGGAAAATTTGAAACCAATTCGATATATATATATAGAGGTTGCAATGCATTTATTGCAAACATATGCTTAACGAAAAATTAGTATACAACATTAGTAGTAGTCTCAAACATACAATTAATTGCAGTAAATGTCCTGCGACTCTTACATACATTGTCATACTCGTTTGAAATTGTAATAATACGTTAATCTTGTCACAGTATCGATAGGATATCAAGATATTCTTAATAATATGTCCACAAGGAGTTTGCAGGGATATTCAAATATTTTCGCGAACCACTGTAATTCAGCACAAGAGCAGAAAATTCCAGATTTTTTAGTTCTCGATCAGAGTGAATGTTTATACAAGTAACATTCGCTATCTGTGTCCATATTTACCGAACATTTCTATTAAACCTGCGCCAAGCTCGTAGAATGCCTCAGGTCGTATATGAGATGTCAGTTTTATCAAACGAAACGGGACCAGCTCCGTCTTACGTTTTCGATTAATTTTTTTCAAGATCTTGCTCTTGCATAATTAAATAATTTGAAAATTTATAATAATATGTATATATAGAAATTTAATAGAAACAAATAGCAGGTGGACTTGTTAGATCGTCAGAAAATTATAGATTGTTATGTTTATGTATCGTTCGTATGACACGCTGTAAAAGTAAGAAACGATAATTATAAATTTATCGAAATATATTTATTATAAAGAGAAAAGAGAAAATGGCAGGGAAATATAGAGGAAAATTTGTTCGTAGGACGCTTCGTATTCAAGAGATTCCAAGATTGAAAATTTGCCTACCAAGTATACTTGAACTTGGCTCATTACGTGATAAATTAAAAAAATGTATTTTTCTTGAAAACAATGCGTCTTGCGAATAAATTTTGTTCCACATTCTCAGTTTATTTTCACACGTAGAATAGCGTCCTGTCGATTGTTTACTCCTCTTCGGTCCAGAATTAGCCATGTTCTAGTACGCTTGGTAAATTTTCAAACGCGATCTTCTCGAAAATAAAGAATCCTGTATATTCGAATTTAAGTTGTCGAACGAAACCGATTTATACAAATCAAATGTATATCATCGAATACATTTTTTTAATTTATCACGTAATGAGCCAAGTTCAAGTATACTTGGTAGGCAAATTTTCAATCTTGGAATCTCTTGAATACGAAGCGTCCTACGAACAAATTTTCCTCTATATTTCCCTGCCATTTTCTCTTTCCTCTTTATAATAAATATATTTCGATAAATTTATAATTATCGTTTCTTACTTTTACAGCGTGTCATACGAACGATACATAAACATAACAATCTATAATTTTCTGACGATCTAACAAGTCCACCTGCTATTTGTTTCTATTAAATTTCTATATATACATATTATTATAAATTTTCAAATTATTTAATTATGCAAGAGCAAAATCTTGAAAAAAATTAATCGAAAACGTAAGACGGAGCTGGTCCCGTTTCGTTTGATAAAACTGACATCTCATATACGACCTGAGGCATTCTACGAGCTTGGCGCAGGTTTAATAGAAATGTTCGGTAAATATGGACACAGATAGCGAATGTTACTTGTATAAACATTCACTCTGATCGAGAACTAAAAAATCTGGAATTTTCTGCTCTTGTGCTGAATTACAGTGGTTCGCGAAAATATTTGAATATCCCTGCAAACTCCTTGTGGACATATTATTAAGAATATCTTGATATCCTATCGATACTGTGACAAGATTAACGTATTATTACAATTTCAAACGAGTATGACAATGTATGTAAGAGTCGCAGGACATTTACTGCAATTAATTGTATGTTTGAGACTACTACTAATGTTGTATACTAATTTTTCGTTAAGCATATGTTTGCAATAAATGCATTGCAACCTCTATATATATATATCGAATTGGTTTCAAATTTTCCATAATGTATTAATAACAAGAGTTTTGTAGAAAACGTTCGAATAATGTATTCAATTACACGTAATTGATATTGCCTATTTAATATAATCGGAGAAATAGTCTCATTCATTTCATAGTCAATTCATTTTAAGAATTAGCGAGAATACGAGTACGTAATAGGAACTTTAATAATCCCAGAATCCCATAGGCAAGTAAAAAGAAATAATTTAATTGAATTTGCTTTAGTTCAACTTTATTTCTATTTCTTATTTAATGCAATTCTATTTTATTTAATTTTAATTTCCATTTTTCTTTCATTTTATTAATAATTTAATATAATCCTAACTCAATAACATAAATCATATAAAAAAGGATATATAAATAAATCGGTACAATACGATGCAAGCTAAATTTATGTACCAAAACTTTGACCACACCTTATAGATACGATAACTAATTGGAAATTAAGTAAAAACTACTTGTAATAACCCGCATTGCTTGTCGGGTTGGAGGAGATATTCAATCAACAAATAATTTCGCTACGTTCGAAATCTTCTCGCTCCTTAATCCATTTTCTTTCTGATTACAGTAAACAGCATTAATTCCGTTCTCGATTAATTAATCTTATCAGTAGTATACTTATAGCATTCTATAAAACATTAAATAAGT
The DNA here is from genome assembly GCF_024516045.1 of Bombus affinis. NCBI lineage: Eukaryota > Metazoa > Arthropoda > Insecta > Hymenoptera > Apidae > Bombus > Bombus affinis. The sequence goes on along the minus strand of NC_066346.1, from coordinate 15,840,153 downwards.
GACATTTAAGTTAAAAAATTATTTGCATATTATTATTTATACACTTTTGTTTGCATATATCATTATAAATATTAATGGAATAAACTAATAGGACAACATATTTCTTAAACAAATGGAAAAATGAAAAGTCGATGGATTTTCATTTAACAAGCGTGTATCATTTGTAGCATTATGACAACTTCGCGATCCATTTGCTCAGCAAGTACTATCTTCAATAACTAAATCCTTTTAAATTAGTTAAACCTTCAGTGTCCTATTTTCCTATTCACTAAACGACATTTTTAATACGAATCAATTCGTTTCGCTAAAGGCACTAAAAATTGATTATTAAAATAGAACTATACATTTTATATATTTTACACTAGTTCTCGTTGTCATATGATTACAATAACTTTAATGAATAAACGATCCTAAACAGTAACAGCATAAACGAGCTTATCTCAAGTATATCAATATTATACCAATATGTAGAAGTTTATATTTCCAAAATACCTGTCTTTAAAAGTAGAATAATAGCAAACAAGGCAGTAAATAAAGTAAACGATCGTATTGCTCAACAGTCTTAACAAATAAAGCAACGATGCTAAAAGTAACAAAAATTGCTCCATAGCATATGTCCTCACAATTAAATTACGAATTAAAAAGGAGAATAGGAGTAAAATTAACAAATCGAATGTAAGCAAATGAAAGAATCATTCTGTATTATGTTTCCCTCGCTAGTGGCGGGATATTCAAACTTTTAATAATGATAGCGTCTCTTCAATCAAGAAATCACACATACAAAAACTTTTACCTCGTAATAACGGTATTATTATACCATCGAATAAGTAAAAAATTAACACTCACCAAGAAAACGGTATAAGCAACGAAGATTTACAGCTTGGCCTTCGCGAGACAATAGTGGTGGTTGGCGCCAGACAAGTGGTCGAGAAGAGTATGCCCTACTGCACAGTCATAGGCATAGATCGTGCACCCGAATTCGAACGACCTCCGTGATACATTTCTTGCGCTACGCGAATAGGTGCACCTGTTTGCGTGCCACTTAATATCGCGTACGCACGAAACAGCTCGAGAATTATCCACGAATTCTACGAATTCGCAGTTACTAATCGCTTACCAAACGTCGATTATGTCGTTAGCGCTTGAAAAGACATTCGAATGTAATTGTTGCAAAAGATAAAGGAGCTTTGTAAAATAGACGATCCAATTCCTATCGCGTTCACAGTCGAAGTGGTACTGTGAGGCTCGTTGCGACCCGGCGTCCCCTTCTACGATCGACCCCCGAGCTCAATAGCCAATCAGCGTTACGCATTCTCCAACGTTCAAAATCCTTCCGTTGGATCCACGGACGGCCGATGTCAGTTATGTGAGGGGGTGGAAAGCACTTTTGGCGGTATCACGTGTTGCTTCGCTGTAAACATGGACGATCTGGATTTAATTCAATTATCCAAAGCGAGAGAAACGGCGTTTGAGTGGTGGCGCGAAAATTACCGATTTCGTTGCGCATATTGACAAAGTTATGGCGAGGGATCTGTATGGTATGTACTATATAGCTTTTCTCGCGGGCTATGTTTCTTTATATTGTATATCGAAGTACGCACCTAGCGTTTCAAGAGAAGCTTTGCATGCCTTGTATAACTTGAACTGTAGTTTAGATTTACAACTTTACTTTAGTCTTTATGTTTTCTTACTTTTCAAGAGGTAATCTGCGATACTTGTAAATAGATACTACATATATATGTACGTTAACTTGTAATGTGTAATATTCCTGTTTGGTTAGGTCTATATTTTCTAATGTGACAAATATGTGTATGGTGGCCATCTTGTACAAGTAAACTGATATTATTAGCGTAATTTTACAAATTACAAGTCATAAATTATTCCTTTTTCCAAACAAGGAAATATACGAGAAAAAATAGAACAGATTCTTACGATTATTTTTGTGAAGTTTTGAAAAAATCATGTATTTAAGTATTCACGAGAAAGGGGAGACAGAAAAGAAATGCAAGGATGGAAGGTTTCGAATATGTAAAACGTAGTGAAATCCGTAAATGATTTCATGACTGCTCTTGAACATTTCTTACAAACAAACGAGTCATCTCATACTTTCCTACAGGAGAAGTACATATTCATCAGAAAAAATTCCATTGATGTTGTCTATGAATGCTTATGCATCCAGCGAAGTCTGTGATTATTTTCTTTATCTGGAAACATACGTTATAGTTTTGAAGTTATAGTTTTACATTATTTGTTCACAATCGTTATAAAAAGACCGGAAATGTATTCAGGTCACGCACATGCTTTACTGCTTTATACGTACCATCGATGTTAAAAAACAACTCGCACCGAAAGGATTAATATAATTTTTATTTAAATTTTTTATTTCGTATTCATAAACGAAAACTGTGTTGTGTTGTTTGTCCGCAAATATGTAAAACGATTCCATTATATTATAAAGTTCTGAAAATCGATAATTTTCGTTATACATTTCGTTAGTTAAAATAGTTAAATGACTTTCCAGAAACAAATCATGCTTCATGGACATTTTGAGCTTAGTTAACGTAAAAGTTAAACCTTGTTCTGTAATTAGTTAAGTTACATGAAATTAAATGGATTTCAAGTAGCTGGTATGTAAATGATACTTAAACTAACATGTAATGCTTAAATCGTAAAATAAATATACATCTAAAATCAGTTAAATTTAGGGAATCAATATCGATAAACGCGAAACTATAAATAACATCTTTAAGTCAAAGATTATTTGAAAGAATTTCAATTTCACTTCAAACTTGAAAGGATATTTCAGATCAAGTAAATAACAAATTTATACCGGTATAGTGATCGCATGTTTCTTGAATTCAAACAATTTGTGTAATCGGTACGAGAATGTATGCAATATGGGATATTAAAGAGAATCGCATTAGGCATTATTGCACCATGTACGTCATAAATCGTCGATGAAAGCTCTGAAGCGGGCAAAAAAGTTTATAGCTTCGATAAATAAACTGTTCTTTGTAAATGATAGGTTAAAAAGTAGGTAATCAGCATTAATATCAATAGGATATTCCATCGAATAATTTTAAGGATCTTTGTATTATAACATATCCTTTAGATAAAAGATAATTGTTAGTTTTATAACGAAGAATCCACAAGTGTTTCTACAGTAACAAAGTAATTAACGTTTCCTTAAGAGACTAATTCTTGTTACAGATTTCTTTCACCTTCATCTTTGAAACTATTCATAAATTATATTTATATCTTTCAAAAAATCACATCCTAATCCTTAATAATGCTCACAGTTTTGTAGTATTTAATATCTTTTGATTTATTCGAGATTTCTTCAAATCTAATACAGAATTCAAAATGTTTCACGTATTTATTATAGTCTATAGATTATGCTTACAGACTTGGTTCATGTATGTACGTATGTGTATTATACATTATTGTATTTAAGAATTTATATGATCGTCCCATGAAATACCTCTAGTCTGTAGGAAACAGTCTGTTGCTACTATGGTTTAGATGAAAGAATATTATGACATGTCGTTTAACTGTATGATACCATCTATTAATGTACCAACGATGACTTTAATGACAGTCTAATAGATATTGCGCTACAACTTTTATCGACGTGACTTATTTCTATGATGCACTTCGACAAGCTGATTTCAGCCAAATCAAGTCAAACGAAGTTTCTTATGTTTAATATTCATATAAACTTACTATGCATGTACGTAGTTTGTTTCAATAGCATCTACGTACTTTAAGAAACTAGTTGATGACGTTGTTTCAATAACACAATCATAGTGGTTTTTAGAATAATCATGATTCGAACGCAGACTATTAGGGGATGATATGTTTTAAGAACAAAAATTATAGTTTTCCCTTCTAAAACATGAGATCGAGATTGAAATAATTTTGAAAGAAGAGCGAAATAATTTTAATTCTTTAACCATTTAATTCTACCTTAATAGCAAAATACAAGAACGCGTTAAGTATACATTATTACTAATTTAATTATTTATATCACTAATAAACAATATTCTTAATTCGCAATTCTTATATCATTGAACTATACTATTAATGAAATGATTTTATATAACTTGCAATTCAATGGAATAAAAACATGAATGAAATATTTAAACATACCTACGTACATAGATTTCCAATAATTTTACGTAACTTTATGAATTAAAACGTTATAATATATTTTGCATATATATACGGTATATATCTGTTACATTTATCAAAAATGATTCTTGTTCAATTACATTCGCCACTTATATCGCGGAAGCGTAAAATTATTTCAAACAATATGAAAATAATTTATCGTGAAAAATATTTTACGTATTGTTTCTCGTTTTTATCGTAAATTAAGCACGTTCCCATTTCTTGCCATAAGAAATAATGGATAATCGATAACAATAGCGTAACGAAAGTAAAAATTATTGTTCATTCACGTTTTGAACGTAATTTTATCAGCTGTACTTTTTCAGCTACTTTGATTTTACTTAATTTCAAAGAACATATTTAAATAATAGCTGGCTTAACGTATAAAATATAACGTCGAAATATTACCGCGACTGTCTTGAACAGATTTCCGCCTGTAGATGACTTTAAACGTTTCCGTATCTCGTAATTTGCGAGAAACGAATCTCACATACATTTCTACGAGACCTTGCTCTGTCCACCTTGCAGTTCTTTCCTTGATTGACTTTCAAATTTCCCCCTGGATTCTAGGCTGTTTCTGTCATATAGAGTGAAGAGTTCGCTGGCCCTCGAAGCAAAGAGACAAGCACATAGAAAGTCTGCCTTTGGGGTTGGAAGTAAGCATAATTTACGATACGATGATCTAATCCCTTCATCACGCTTGGAATATACATGGTTGCCTGTAAAAGGACGCAGTTTTATATTCAGCAAGTTGCAAAGAAAAGATCTATGTCATTTTGTGATCTTATAGTACTCACTCGAGAGAAAAGGATATTTTAATCAACGTTATATAATATTGATGAAATCCAATTGCTGGGTCAAGAAGAAGAGAAAAATATCCTCCGCCATTGATAAGAAATATTTCATTTGACTTTCTGTTTTAATATACTGCGGGCACGAGAAAATATTTGCGCGTGTCCATATTTTCCAATGAACCGTTTTCCTATCAGCTTTTATATTTCAAATCAAATCCTTATAATCGTATGAAAGTACCATTAAATAATACCAAGTTTAATACATGTATCATGTATTTATATTCATATTATTTAAATACCTTTCGTAGTCACTGTATAACTGCCATCTATGGATAACACATAATTCTCTATTTTTTCCTTCTGTAGCCGATATTGCACGACATGCATTATTTATTGATTTGTACGTGTGTCCACAATAGGTAGATTTCTCTCTATGTGTATTCATAAAAAAAATTCGTTGAATTCAAATCAGATGATGGAGGAGATTATTTTATTGGACACGTTTATTCTATCTATTCTATCGAGGGTTCGATTTAAACGTTCGATTTAAATGTTAAATAAAAAGTACGGTATATCAAATAAATAGGATTAATTTTTGGATCTACGCTTATCAGATATTTTATACTTCTCTCATTAAACATGTACTACAAATTTACGAAGTTTTAGATTACTTCCTTGTAACATTCTCTCTCTCTCTCTCTCTCTCTCTCTATATATATATATATATATATATATATATATTTGTATATATATATATATATATTTGTATATATATATAAATATACAAATATGTACATATATATAAGATCGTAATCCGGGGATAATTCAGGGATCTATTCTGTAGTCTGAAAATCGAGTTTTTATTATGGAGTAAATGATAAAATACAAAAATAAACAACAATTAATATGCGTCTATAACAATAAATAACAATAATTATATAAACGGGAAATAAGAAGTCTTTAGTACAATGTTTACCTGAAAATCGAGAATCGATTTTCAACGTCCTGAGCTACCGATCTTTCTTCTTCAGTCTTTAAAGTTTTAAATAACTATTCCGTAACCTTGTTTGTCTCTAATGTAACTCTCTGTCCGTCCGTTCGGGAAAAACGTGCTTCTTAAAATGATCGTCCATAAAACAAAAGAAGGTCTGTCCGTGAAACACAGCCTGTCGTGCTACTCGTAAAACAAAAAGAATCCCTATCCTACATGAACTCTAGGGAGTTTACACCGCCCCTCGAATGGGGAGTGGAACAGATTCCCTTCAGATCCCCGATTACCGTTATCCACTTCATATATGGAGTTTGAAATCCTTCTTAGAATTATGAAAGGTCCTTTCCTAATTTCTTCCAGCTTATTTCTATTCATTTTTTTTCCGTTATGGGTGAAGACCATATCACCGATTTTAAATTCGTGTTCTCTTCTTTTTTTATCGTATTTTTGTTTGTTAATTTCGAAATTTCTTGTTGAGTTTTTGAATGCTTCTTCTCTGTCTCTTTTTAGGTTTATCTTATTCTCCATTATTTCCTTAGGGACGATTTCAATCATTTTTCCATTCAGTAAATGATTTGGGGCAAACCCCGTTACACTGTGTCTGGTGTTATTGTTTTCTTCTACGCTTTCTTCTGTGATTTTTGTCCAGTTTCTCTTATTTTTGTCTGAATTACATCTGATCCTGTTTACTAATGTTTGATTTACCCTTTTGTTCAGTCCATTGGAGGATGGGCAGTCTGTCGAGGTGAAAATTAATTTAATGTTCCTTTTCCTCGTATACTCTTGAATTTCTTTGGATGTCATTACTGGGTATCGGTCTGCAAGGATAATTTTTATGCAATCAGTTTCTCCTGTCGAGTCTATAAGTTTTATGATATCTTCTGTGTGTTGTGTTTTCGATGTGGACATAAAAACAGCCCTTGAAAAATGATCGATGAGTATGTGCATGTATTTCTTTGGTGAGTTGTTATTGGGTGAAATCGACCTGGGAAATTCAGTGCTTCATAAATCATACAAGGTTGTTTCTTGGGCAGTGGTTCTGGCTTTCTGTCCAATCTTGCGTTACTCCCTTGTGTTTTTCTTCCCTTCGTCTGATATTGCCCCAAGAATCCGATTAAGCCATTTGTTGATTGTACTGTTTCTTTATCGATTTTATCTTGAATGTGTATGGGTAATCCAATAACAATTAGATTTATCCCTGTCTCTTCAGAAGTCTTCCTCCTTACTTCCAATATTAATCATTCCTTTTTTATGGCATATTCAGTGAATGAACCTGAAATGTATTTAAAGTTATAAGCGTATCGTACTGCAGACCAACCTTTATTGCCAGAAGCTTTTTGAACTGCCACCTTCCAATTTTCCCAGTTGTATTCTTCATCCTTCGGCAGATTTGTCTGGTACCATTCTGATGCTGTTTTTCCCAGATATTTCTTCAAATTCTTGATCCTTTTTTCATCAGTTTGGATTTCGTATTTTTCGTATTCGGTTTCATACTCATATTAGAGTATGGAAGGGATGCGTATGTGAAATATGAATATTTCATACTCCAATCTGTGGCTTTTTGCGTTCCATCAAATTGTTTTATGACAAAGTCTGTTCCTTCTCTCTCATGCATGTTTTGTTTCTGGAAGATTTCTAATAATGTTTCTGTTTGAAGATTGGGCTTTTCGATTTCGGTCTTTATTTTCCTTGTGGGGATGATCTCCGATTCTTCTAAGTAAATATCTCGAAACACGAAGTTTAAACTTGTACCGATGTATGACGCTGCCGTTGCGTCATCCATCGTGAGTGCAATGTTTCTGTAATGGCTTACCTTGGTTAAGTTGTTTGCGGCTTTCTTCACTATCGATAAACTGAATAACCGCGGACGATGATCTCTTGCTTGATATTCTGGAGGAAAGACATCACATACTTCATCTTCTGGTTTTCTTATGGATTCTTATGCATTCTATTTTCTCCCTCTTGCGTTCTCGTTCACGGCGATACGTAGCTTCACTTCTAACGGCATGGCGTAGTGAAAATCGATTTGTAAGATGGTAATTTGGTGATAATTCAGGGATCGATTCTGTAGTCTGAAAATCGAGTTTTTATTATGAAGTAAATAATAAAATACAAAAATAAACGACAATTAATATGCGTTTATAACAATAAATAACAATAATTATATAAACGGGAAATAACAAGTCTTTAGTACAATGTTTACCTGAAAATTGAGAATCGATTTTCAACGTCCTGAGCTACCGATCTTTCTTCTTCAGTCTTTAAAATCTTAAATAACTATTCCATAACCTTGTTTGTCTCTAATGTAACTCTCTATCCGTCCGTTCGGGAAAAAAGTGCTTCTTAAAATGGTCGTCCGTAAAACAAGGGAAGATCGGTCTGTCCGTGAAACACAGCCTGTCGTGCTACCCGCGAAACAAAAAGAATCCCTATTCTACATGAAATCTAGGGATCTTGCATATATATATGTATCCTTTTAAAATTCTAAAAAATTATACAGATTCATAAAAATATAGTTAAAGACTTTGTAATATAGCGGTTTTTAAATAAATATATATAGTTTTTAAATAAATGTTAAATTTCTTCCGACTATTCGTATCACATTACGATTATGCTCTTTTAGTTCTATAGCTTACGAAGTTAGTTTAGAAGTCGAGGCTTACCTCACAGGCTTACACAAAAGTATTGGTTGAAGTTTTCCTATCAAAAAAAAAAAAAAAGTAAAAAAAAAGGAAAAAGTTGTAATCGCTTTAATCCGCAGGTTGTAGTTAACACGTTTGTGTTTCGATTTAAAAGTTAATTCAATTAATCCATAATATCGAAATGTTGCTAACTGTTATTTTATATTTTTTTTATATTATTTGATATTTAATCGTTTGATGAATACCATAGATATCTGATATTTAATCATTTAGATGAATTTCATAGATATGTAATATTTCATCGTTAGATGCGTTCCATCAAAGTTTAATATTCATCCGCCCACGTTCTCTAAGGGAAGATTTCATATAAACTAATATTCATAACGTTTTAAGACATTTATAAAATAATTACGTAACACTTTATGTTAATTTGGAAATTTAAATAAATTAGAGAATTATCAACACCATTCGTTGTTATAACGATGCTTAATAACTCGGAATACAAACAGCTTTCAAGTAATCGGATAAAATTTATCATGCTGCTAAAGTAAAAGTATGATTTATACAAGGTAAAATCTCCTTTGTAAGTAGTGTGATGCTCGTAATGTCAGGCACACGAAGTATACGCGCATATTATATCACGTAATTTCAGCTTTATTCCATCTCTTAATCGCTTGGTTTGAAGAAGCCGTAAGTAACAAGCGAAGCCATAGCGTAAAATAGTTTTATTAAACTTGTAAACAAATATAAGAAATATAGTCGTAGTATCCAACTGCAAGTTCAAATGCGAAAAATAACGTTCGGGAAAATTTGTGACATGGTGAGAAATTTTATACTCATATCCTAAATTGATAACATATATATTATTTGTAGAAAATTATATTTATTTGTATATATGTAAACATAATATCTATTAATGAAAAAGTTAATTAAGAAATATTCTATTATTATTACTATTCGTATCAATTATTTTTCATTTAATAAAAAACTAGTGTACACCAACTCATGTTCATTCTACTGATCTTATTTTTACGGTTCGAAATATATATATCGAATTTCGATTTTCCATCGTGTTTCGCTTATGATTCGTAAATATTAATTAGCATGCGATTAATTGGTGTTATAATTCAGAATGTTCGATATTCATTTACATTTATATTACTTTCACGTTATAGTTAAATATTTAACGTTGGTTAAATATTTTATTATTTGAAAGACTTGTGTCTATACTTCATATGCGACAAAAATTGAGAATTATTCACGTTTTTTAATTTAACGATCCTACTTTTATTTCAATTAAATCTCGATTCTTAAACTTTCATTTATTCGCGTCAAAATTAAATCCTAAGCTTCAATCCTACGCTTCCCTATGAAAAAACCTTTTAATCCTTATTTTTCGAATAGTTTGCGAGAATTTATCTTCGCGCAAGAATTAACGCCACTCAAGTACTAATTGATTCCATCTCCAGAGCGCTTAAGTGACATTCGATTGTCGCTTGAGTAGTTCTTATCCTCGCTGTAAAATACGACAGAATTTCGATTCCTCGATCATTAATTACATTATGAGACTACTTTCTCACGCTTTTCCATTCCACGCCGTGATTCCGCTCGCCTAACTACTCTTTCGTTATAGCGCCGATCAGACTTTCAACAAGGTCACGATTAATCTCGATAATGAAATTTCCATCACTATCGCAATAAAAAAGATTATTCTACGTTAAGCTATATCTTCTTTTTTTAATTGACAGAATGCATCGATACGTTGATCGCCACGTGAATTTTATAGATTTTGGCCAATAGATCGAATAGAAACACAGAGTGTGATTCTACGTGAAAGATAAGAAAGATAGGAAAAACACCTGGTATGATTTATTACAATTAATTTTTTTTCATCCGAGGATCGAAATTGAGGATTTAACCGGTGTACTGAAATTTTTACAAATTTTATTCCACATTTTCCACTCGGTTTTTCACGTAGAATCAGTAATTGCTCGCTTCTGCCGCAATATTTTTCAGCCCATTTACATTATTAAAAGAAACGTTTTACTTTTCCAAGGTATTGTATTACATTCGCGCACTCTTCTCCGACAACGTTACCTAATTCCTTCATATCGTCGGAAATTCCTTGGCCCGTGAGATTTAGCCTATTTTAGCGATCCTGGGAAATTCAATGAATAACAGTCGATTCGATCGATACGAGGAATTTTAAAGTTCGTTCCTCGGTATTCGTGTAATTTCATTATTCGCGTTTCATTCGTTGGGAACTTGCGTTAATTTGTTCGCCAACTGGAGGTTGCATAAGTCCGTCGATTTTTATTTCCACGAACTGTTAAAATAGGATAAAATTTTGTTGCCATAAATTGTATTTAACGTCTTTAGCGGAGTTATCAACCACGAGCTATTGTATAAAGCTTATTACTTATTGTATAGAACTTTTACTATATCGTAGATCAATAACGTACTAAGATTATGAAAAATAATTTCACGTGGCTGAGATACGACGGAGATTCGGAAGATTTTGGAGATTTATGCTCGTAATATTAAGACTTATGTACGCGACTCGAATATTTATGTATTCTCCTTCAATATCCTTAATCCCTTCGATATGACGTATAAAATTTACAAATTGCCATTTTAACACAATTCAAATATAGTTCACGTGGACTACACGCGAACGATGTGGTTTCGAATTTATTAACTAAGCGTTATACGTTCCTCAATGTGGACATTACTTATGTACATGGAATGTACGATTATAGTTAGAAACGTGGCTGAAAATACAGATTTGTTAATGGTATAAGTTACAGTTGCACAATGATGAGTCATAGCAGATGAGATTACCATAACTTCGAATATAACTTTTATCGTTACAATTCTATGTTAACGTTGTATTTGCATCTGACAGTTTGTTGAATTGCGTGATATCACGAAGATGGCGAACTAAGTTTAACTTGGTTTAAGAATATAAGTTTAACGATAAGTGAAATCTACCAGTTTCTTCTCTTTTTTCTTCTTTTTTTCTTTTTATTTTGCTTATTTCCTTATTTCGAGAGTTTCGTATAATTCTCATCTATCCAGGAATAATTTAAATGTAGAAAACAATTCAACGAAATGAGAAATATACGTTTGTTTCATGTGCGATTAAAAAATTGCATCCGACGAATTTAATATATCAATTAATAAGTATTATATTTGTTTGGAATGTTATTTCTGCAAAATTGTTTAGAATTGTTCTTTGGATATTTAATAATACGTATCTTGTAAGTTAACGAAGATAATCGCGATTTGTTGTTTTTTTTTTTTTTTATTAATGTAACTTTTACATACTGCTGTGTCCGCTAAAATAAATTCAGATATTATGGAGGTTTCAAATACGTAACGACAAGAAGATATTGTGCCTGGAAAATAGTAGTAAATGTTGAATATGTCGATGTTAAAACGTCTTTAATATATTCGGTATAAATATATCGAATTTAATTTATTTTCAAATTACATTATTATTTAATGCTCGCGATTAACAACCATTTCCAATTACATATTTAATGATGCATCTATTATCAGAACTTATTAAAACATCGCATCTCATCGAAGATCACGTTATTCTGTGATTGTTTCGTACTCGCTACGTTTTATGTACGTACACGTAATGAGAATTAAAATTTATCGAAGGAGGAGCTGCGGTCTGCGAATAATTTGTTAACAAAAGCGAAAAAAAAGAATCGTGTTAAATCTAACTAAGTATCTCTGTCTGTTGTTACAAATATTACGTTAAAATTGTGTACGAGACGAATAAATCGTAGAGAAATAGGGAATCGAAGAGGCAATTATGGCATAGAAATTAACAGGAAAAAATAATCTTATCTGTTAATTTTTATAGGATAGTTTGCTTTTTAATTTTTATCTATAGGGATAAGAGTAACCATTAGAAATGTAGTATCGTGGGCAAAAGGCCCAAGATATCGGCCGAACCGTATACAAAGTGGCGAGAGCCGTGGCGCCGTCGAGTACATCAATGTGTCGTCGGTCCTTTCAAGTGGACAGTTTTGTGGAAAGAGCCTGCGTGACTCTGGCCACGGGGTTTCGGGACACGTGTTCGATGGGACGAGAAAAAACAAAGAGACGCTAAGGGTAGTGTTAGTTGAGACGCCAGCGAGAACGAATTCAAAAGGCGTGCAGTATGAGTTGAGAAGCGAGAGCGTGCGAGTGCAGATGCCGAAGACGAGAGTTGTAGAGTTGCTAGCGTTGTAGAGAGATCGAGTTGTTAGTTATAGAGTTGCGAGAATGATTTGAACGGAATAAGACTTTTGTGTTTTAGTTCAATTTGAACATTTATCGTTCTCTGTCCATTTAATCTCTGTTATTTTTATTTATCTTAATAAATAGTATTAGGAGAATTTTACAAATCTAAATCATCCTAATCCTATCCTTTTTCCGATACTACAGAAATACTTATAGAAATTTAATGGAATTTTCTGTTAAAATTACATCTACCTTGATTGAAGGAAATTTTAATTAATTTCATTCTTAAAACTCAACGAATCAAAGTAAATGCTTAACATTCGTCATACATTAATTGAATTCGCTAAAATTGATGTACCAAATACATTTCACCATGACGAAAATGTTTCAACGTTTGCATCGATATAATAGCGTTTGTACTGGTGTATTTATCGATGATATGTTTACTTGAAATACGTGAAAACAAAGTATAGCTACAACAGGCTGTTTAAAAACAGAATGTAAATTATTGAACGTACTTTCGTACTGTGACGATAAATCGTGGGGATTGTTAATGAATTATTATGCACTCGGTAATAAAATACGCTTGCAAAATACAACATCTTTTTGCATGGAAGCTTTGATATTAATATTAAATATGCAAACAGGATATACAGCGTGATGAAGGCTATTCATTTAGTTTGCTTATTACTTTATAGAATGTTATAAACGTTAATGTTACGCCACGAGGCTTAACACAGGCTGTATTTTCTAACCGTCACTCGCGGCCCTACAATGTCTCAGTCAGATCGTCTTATCTGACCGCCGGATCATATACAATGTATCGACGAGCGCATAGCTGTCGCCAAGCAGCGAGTTCTCGAAACGTCGAATTTGGTCCGTTACGTTTTCCACGCAAGAACAGACATACGTGATCATAGGCGCGAACGGTGGCGTGACCTAAGTATAGTGGGGGTCGTCTTAAAGATGAGACAAAGAAATCATCAAAAGTCGATCAGTTCCTTGTGACGCGTCGAACGTTACACTTTGAGTCAAATTCTGAACGCCAATTCAAGTCGATCCGCGACATAGCCAAACATTCGCTTATTTTATTAAGTATAATATCGTGCTACGTCCACCAAGAGACTAAGCTCAATTGTAAGAGCCTTGCTCTATATTGTATACATCTATATTATCTGCGTGCGATAAAGTTGTTAATTGTTTATATCTTTTCAATCGTGTAGACTAATTGTTGGAAATATATATTATTATAATTCTGTGACTCTCAGTGTTATACCGCATCAACCACCCCGATTATCCTAACCGAAATACGGGGATCGAACTATTCGTGGTGTCGATTATTCTAATCGTAACGGGAATTTACGACTCTCGTTGACGCGTATTCTAACGACCGCGTCTCCCCGCGATAGCTCGAAATTACATGGTCCTTCGAGCCGGATTCAGTGTCAAGTGAAGAGTGCACGCCAGTGACACCCACTACAATACAGTGCCACGTGAATCCAACACAACCAGCAGCGGAAGCGTTACCACCCCAGCGAGGTCAGTAACGTTAAGGGTCGACACATTTGAAGAGGTATAATTCGGTGGTTGAAACGCAACCACACATCCTCCTACCGCAAGGTGGATAATCGCCAACAGAAGTAAGTCCAAACGATTTCACTATCAATTACATAAAAAATAATGTCAACCGGAGACGAGCTCGCCAACTTGCGTCGTCGCCGGGGCTACTGTAGCGCCCAGTTTACACGCCTCGCAAAAAAACTGGAAGACATCGAACAATCAGGCTGTCCGGACGAGATCGACTTGCTTCAAATTAAAGAACGTCTAGAAACCTTCGAGAAGGAAATCCGTGCATTACAACACCAGATCGTAACTTTAGACGAGGGAGAGATCGCGCGCGGCAGTGAGCTAGCGGAAGAATACGAAAGGCTGCAATGCCGAGTAGCCAAACAATTAATCAATACACGACGAAGTACGCCGTCACAGTCGACAAGCGGCGAATCAGCCGTCGGCCGCGAGTCCGCGTCGCTCAAACTACCGGAGGTTCGCATACCTACATTTGATGGCGCCCTCGAAGATTGGCAGTCGTTTCACGATGCCTTCTCATCAGCGATAGATAGAAATGAAAATTTAGCACCGGTTCAGAAATTTCATCATCTCCGAACAGCCCTGACTGGCTGGGCCGCGCGAAGCATACAGTCATTACCCATCACCGACGCAAATTATGCAATCGCCATGGACGCTCTTAGGGAAAAATTCGACTGCCACCGTCAGATCTGCATGCGTCACTGGGATTTGCTTTTCGACTATCCCAAAATAACTAAAGAAACACCAGAAGCTATAGACGATCTTATCGAGACAGTTAAAGTACATCTCCAAGCGTTAGAAAGACTCGGGGACCCAGTCACGTCAAACGCCATTCTCATAAAGCTTGTCACGTCGAAGTTACCCTCAGCCGTTGTTCGCGAATGGCAACATACCCTACCGGACAAGAAATTGCCGCCATATACGCATTTAGTAGATTTTCTGAAAACACGGACGAATAGCGACAGAGCGTGTTCATCATTAACCGTCAAAAAGGGGGCGTCCGATCAACACGACCGTCGGCGACAGGACACGCCGCGAAGCTATACATTCGTAACTACACATAATACGTTGTTGTGTCCGAACTGCCACGGACAACACGAATTATGGAATTGCCATGTCTTCAAAACGAAGACGCCCAAAGAACGCCTGGAAATCGCCAAAAGGGCGTCGCTCTGTACCAATTGTTTAGGCAAGGGACACGCTCTCACTCAATGCTCCGCGGGATCATGTCGCATCTGTAGACAGCGACATCACACGTATCTGCATCAAGGCCAGGGGCATAGCAAAACACGAACACGTGTCGGCCGAACATCGAGCGGTCGATCGTCAAGCGACCGATCATCCAGCGGTCGATCTTCGCCCAGTTCACCGTCCCCGCGTTCGTCACATCGTTCGAGACGCTCATCTTCGTCTCCCCGATCGTCTCGCCGGTATTCTCGCCGAGAGTCTCCCCGAGAGTCTCCCCGAGCGTCTCCCCGAACGTCTCCCCGAGCGTCTCGTCGAGATTCTCGCCGAGAGTCTCCCCGAACGTCTCCGCGAACATCCCCGACACGCGAATCTCGGTTACCGCGATCGGCGGCATCGGGATCGACCATATCGTCCAGTCCTAAACGACACGGAAAACAATGACGTCATCAGACGAGCCTGTTAGGGACCGAACCACAGAAAACGGACTCATCGACCCCGCTCCCTTTTGAACCATTGCAACACGACTTGTTAGTCACAGCGCAGGTCAACATCTTGAATAATGAAATTCAACCAGTTCGTTGTAGAGCTCTGCTAGATACCGGCTCTAGCATGAACTTTATCGCCGAAAGGCTCGCTAACTCATTAAAACTCAATCAACAGAAATGTTCGGTCCCAATCGGAGCACTCAACACGTTATCGACGACCTCGAAACGCTACATCACGGCCACGATCACCTCTATTGACGGCACATACGAACGCAACTTGACGTTTCTGATCATACCGACTATCGCGTCTTGGGTCCCAAACCAACCCGTAGATCGCTCAACAATACAGATACCTAGGAATCTCCAATTAGCCGATCCAAGATTCCATAGACCTGCTCCGATCGAAATATTGTTGAGCGCCGGACCAACACTAGCATCACTCTGTGTCGGCCAACTTGATATCAGTCAAGCAAACGGGCCCGACTTGCGTCTGCAAAAGACGAGATTCGGATGGGTCATCGGGGGGAGCCCAACCTCACAATCATTAGCATACGCATTTCACACCTCCACGACGGCTTTACAGGCGGACCTCGCCCGTTTTTGGGAAATCGACGAGGGTCCGTCCACCGCACGAATTTCGGAAGCGGAACGACAGTGCGAGGAGCACTTTCGAAATCACGTTCAACGCAACAACGAAGGGCGATACGTTGTCGCTCTCCCATTCAACGAAACAACTCCTCCGCTTGGATCTTCGAAAGCCATGGCAATGAAGCGACTCACTTCCCTCTGCCGTCGATTCCAACGAGACAAACAATTCGAAGCCGACTATCACGCCGTAATACAAGAATACTTGGAATTAGGACATATGACGAAGATCACCACGGACCACTGCACGGACGACGGATATTTTCTGCCACATCACGGCGTGATCAAAGAATCCAGCCGGACTACAAAACTCCGAGTTGTGTTTGACGGATCTGCACCAACCACCACCGGAGTTTCATTAAACGACGTACTTCATACGGGACCGAAACTACAAGACGACATATTTCTTATCCTTTTAAGATTTCGTTTTCATCAGTATGTCATTACAGGCTGTATTTTCGAGCTATCGCGGGGAGACGCGGTCGTTAGAATATGCGCCAACGGGAGTCGTAAATTCCCGTTACGATCAGAATGATCGACACCACGAATAGTTCGATCCCCGTATTTCGATTAAGATAATAGGGGTGATTCAGGTATGATAACACTGTGGCTCACAGAGTTAAAATTTATATTTCCAACACTTAATATACACGAATGAATAGATATAAACACTTAATAACTTATCACGCTGCAATAATAGAGTAGCACGGTATGAGACTTAATGTTAGAAATTCGGCGTTAGATCTTTGACTCAATGTGTAACGTTCGACGCGTCACAAGGAACTGATCGACTTTAGATGATTTCTTTGTTTCATCTTTAAGACGACCCCCACTATACTTAGGTCACGCCACCGTTCGCGCCTATGATCACGTATGTCTGTTCTTGCGTGGAAAACGTAACGGACCAAATTCGACGTTTCGAGAACTCGCTGCTTGGCGACAGCTATGCGCTCGTCGATACATTGTATATGATCCGGCGGTCAGATAAGACGATCTGACTGAGACATTGTAGGGCCGCGAGTGACGGTTAGAAAATACAGCCTGTGTTAAGCCTAGTGGCGTAACATCCTCCCCCCGTTGAGAGGGTACCGATCAAATGATATGGTGTGGAGTCAGGTGCGTCGCTGGCGAATCTCCTTCGCTCCGTGGGGGTGGTCGGAAGGGTCTGGATCTGGGTGAATGGGTAAGGGGTCCAATCTTTTGACGCCACGATCCAGGGTAGTTGTTGCCGTCTGCACGGTAGCGGTCCGTATGATTCCGTCGACTCCTGGATGGACCTTGATCACGCGGCCCAAAGGCCATTGCATGGGTGGTACGTTATCCTCCCTGAGAACTACTACGGTGCCTTCTCGGATATCATGTTTGCCCTTGTCCCATTTATTGCGGCGGGTTAGCTCGTTGAGGTACTCTCGATGCCATCTGCTCCAGAACTGCTGTTTGATCTGGTGGATGCGCTGCCAACTTGATAACCGTCCTGATGAAACTGTCCTGAAATCACGCTCCCGTAAACTCGTGAGTGTGTCACCGATTAGAAAATGACCGGGAGTGAGGACAGGGGGATCTTTCGGATCGGGTGATATGGGAGTCAGTGGGCGTGAATTGGGGATGGCTTCAATCTCAACCACAAGAGTATGAAGGTGCTCAAAGGTCAATAGCTCCGTGCCGACGACGCGGATGAGATGGCGCTTGAAGGATTTCACCGCGGCTTCCCATAAACCGCCAAAGTGTGGTGAGTTTGGAGGGTTGAAACGCCATTGTATCTGTCGGTCGGCGAGAAAATTCTGTACCCTCTCCTTGTGGTCGTCAGACTGCAATAGGGTCCGGAGTTCTTGCAGCTCCCGGTTGGCCCCGACGAAATTGGTGCCATTGTCGGTAAGGATGGTTGCGCAATGTCCTCGCCGCGAAATGAATCGACGTAGAGCGGCTAGGAAAGCGTCGGTGGTTAGATCGCTGACTAGTTCTATATGGACAGCCTTGGTTGCTAGACAAACGAATATGGCAGCGTATATTTTTATTTTACGTCGGTTGCGATCCCTCCTCTCCTTGATGTAGAATGGGCCGCAGTAGTCGATTCCGACGTTCGTAAGCGGACGCGATTCGGTAATACGCGCCTCTGGCAAATCACCCATCAAATATTCCACTGGTGGCGGGTTGGCTCTGCAGCAGCGGACGCACCTTTTAATGGTACGCCACACTTGGCTACGACTGTCGATCGGCCAGTAGCGCAATCTTACCGCGTACAGGGTGGCTTGTGTCCCGGTGTGGTGGTTTTTCCGATGCTCCTGGTTTATGATGAGCTCTGTAACAGATGCTTTGGGTAATATAATGGGGTATTTTTGATTGAAGGGTATAGAAGAGTTGGTTAGTCGTCCTCCGACTCGTAATATCCCATCTTCGTCGAGGAAGGGATTTAATGGTTGTAGTTTTCCTCCAACGTCCCTGCTTCGATCTTTCTGTAGTGTCCGAATTTCCGTCGCAAAATGACCGGATTGTATGATTTTGATCACCCTGTTGTGAGCCCTGGTTAATTCGTCTGTTGTTAGATGGGCAGCTAGGTGTTGTTTATGTTTCCATCGAAGACACCAAGCGACGACTCTGATTAGTCTGGTCCAGGACGAGTATCGGTGAAGGAGGGGGTTATCGTTGTTATTCGTCGTTAGACAGATCGTTTTTTTCTGTTCCGGGATGTCCCCCGACGGTGTAGGAATCCAGATCGGCCAGTTCTCCTGCTGCTGCTTGAGCCATTCGGGTCCGTGTTTCCAGATGTTTGGACGCAGGAATTCCTTGGGAGCCTGCCCTCGGGAGATCAGATCCGCTGGGTTGTCATCCGTAGGCACATGCCGCCAATCGGCGATGTTGGTTTTCGTTTGGATCTCGGCCACGCGGTTCGCTACGAATGTTTTTAACGTATGTGGCGAGGACTTGATCCACTGGAGCACGATGGTCGAATCTGTCCAATAAACGATCCGAGAAACGTCTATAGTGAGGGAATTCTTTACCATGGACATTAGCGAGGTGAGGAGCAATGCTCCGCTTAATTCGAGTCTTGGGATTGTCAAGGATTTTAGCGGCGCGACCTTTGATCGCACGGTGAGTAATTGGGTTTCGATATGTCCATCCGAGCTGAGACTGCGCAGATATATACATGCCCCGTATGCCTTTTCACTGGCGTCGCAAAAACCGTGTAGTTCTATCTGAGTGGCTGCCTTGACCACCGTTTTGCGAGGAAATCGAATATCACTAAGCAAGGGTAGTTGGGTATAGTATCGGTCCCATTCTGTATGCAATTCGGATGGCAATGATTCATCCCAGTCTAGTTTTAATGCCCAGACGCGTTGAAGCAATATTTTGGCTCTGACAATCACTGGCGCGAGCAATCCTAATGGATCATAGATTCGGGCTATCACCGAACTCATTGATCGCTTTGTGACACGGGTGATGGTCGCTGTGGGTTCAATTGAGTACAGTATTGTGTCATCCTGGGAATCCCAATAGATACCTAGAGTTTTCAATGTCTGTGACTCACCCAATTGTAGTGTTCGATTTGTCTCTCTCTCGGATAGTCCACGCAGTATGTCCTTATCGTTAGATGCCCATTCACGGATGTTTAAGCCGCCCGATCTGAGAAGGTCCGTGAGTTCGTGTCGTACCGCTATTAACTCTTCCTTTGTATCGGCCCCGGTGAGGGCGTCGTCGACATAGAAATCACGCTGTACAACCGATGACGCTCGCGGAAATCGATTTCCTTCGTCTTCTGCCAATTGTTTCAGGCAGCGGAGTGCTAAATATGGGGCAGCTGATAGTCCGAAGGTCACGGTGTTGAGCTGATAAGTATCGATTTCCCCGTTGGAATTGCGCCATAGAATCAGTTGATATTTACGATCGTCTGGGCGTACGAGAATTTGTCGATACATCTTCTCGATGTCACCCGTTAGGACATACTGATGTGATCGGAATCTCAGCAGAATCTCAACCAGATCTTCTTGGAGTTTGGGTCCGGTATGCAGAGTGTCGTTGAGAGAAACTCCGGTGGTGCTGATTGCTGATCCATCGAACACTACCCGGAGTTTAGTGGTGTTGCTCGATTCCTTTATCACGCCGTGATGCGGCAAATAGTAACCATTATTTGAGGGATGAGTGTGCGGAATCTTGGTCATATGACCTAAGTCTAAATATTCTTGGATCACCGTGTTGTACGCGGCTTCGAATTGCTTATCGCGTTGGAACCGGCGAGAAAGAGCGGCGAGTCTACTCATTGCAACGGACTTTGATGTCCCAAGTGTGGGAAGCTTCTCGTTGAAGGGCAGGGCGACGATATATCGCCCTTCCTTGTTGCGTCGGACATGGTTACGGAAATGTTCTTCGCACTGTAATTCCGCTTCCGATAAATGTGTGGTGGATGGTCCCTCGCCGATTTCCCAAAATCGCGAGAGATCCGTTTGTAGATCGGCTGTGGTAATGTGAAACGAATGTGTGCCCGATTGCGTGGATGGGCTCCCCCCGATAACCCAACCGAAGCGAGTTTTCTGCAAACATAACTCAGTATCGATGGATTGTGATATTTTAATCTGCCCGACACATAATGAGGCTAACGTTGGTCCCGAGCTCAATAATATTTCGATAGGGCTTGGTATGTGAAATGTTGGATCGGCTAATTTTAGATTTTTGGGTATCTGGAGAGCGGACCGATCGATTGGGTGGTCTGGGACTGCCGATGATATTGTTGGGATTACTAAAAACGTTGCTGTGCGTTCATATTTGCCATCCATAGAAACAATGGTTGTCGTTAGTTGGCTCCTTGCGATAGTGGTCAAGTCGTCGAGGGCTCCGATTGGGACCGAACATCTCTTTCGTTTTATACCGAGGGAGTTTGCGAATTTCTCAGTCATGAAATTCATACTAGAGCCAGTATCTAGCAGTGCTCTGGCTCGAATTGGAGATGCCCTCTTGTCTAGCACATCGATCTGTGCTGTGACCAGCAGATCATGATGCGGCGTAACGTCTAGAGATATATGTGTCGTTTCGGTCCCTTCCTTTGCGGCCCGTTTGTCTAGTCAGTTTTGACCTGGTTGGGTTTTGGACGAGGATTCTGGAACATTACCCTTGGTCCGTGATGCGCGTGACTCATACGAAGTGTGAACTTTTGTATCGCTTGGAGCCGAAGGTGTAGGGTTATTTGAATGTTTGGCGGGTCGTCTCGAATGGTGGACCGAACGCGACTTCGATGATCCGGATGGCGATTGTCCATGAGAGGATCGTTCGTACGATGAACGACATCCCGACGATCGACCGCTTGATGAACGACTGTCTGACGATGACCGACCGCTCGATGAACGACTGCTCGACGACCGCGAATTTTCTTGTATTTGTTCTCGGTGTAGGTACGTATGATGTCGTCGCCCGCAGATATGACACGAACGCGCGGTGCACTGTGTTATCGAATGTCCGTTGCCTAGACAGTTTGTACACAGCGATGCCATTTTTACGAGTTGAAGGCGTTCTATGGTTGATTTGGCTTTGAAAACTTTACAGTCTCTGAGGTTGTGGGGTCCGTCGCAGGTCGGACACACCAGCGCCCTGCTGGTTGTAGCATAGGTTCGTCCATGTGGTAGGTTATATCGGCGACGATGAGGTTTGGGGGGTGGCTCCTTTGTTTTCGTTACTTTAGAGAGGAGCTGATTCCCGTTGGCTCGTGTTTTTAGGAATTCCATCAGCTGATGGTAGGAAGGTACTTCCTGATTTGGCAACGTACGTTGCCATTTACGCATACTAGACGAAGGCAATTTTGACGCGATCAACTCGATAAGTACTACATCTGAAGTTACAGACTGTCCTAATCTTTCGAGCGCTTTGAGATTTACGCTGATGGTTTCCATCAAATCCTCAATGGCTTCAGGAGTTTCCTTTTCCATTTCGGGATAACTGCGCATCAATTCCCAATGACGCATACAGATCCGGAGGGGGCAATTAAATTTCTCCTTCAATGTGTTAAGCGCGATGGGGTAGTTGGCATCTGTGGGTTCCAATGATTGGATGCTCCGTGCGGCCCGTCCAGTGATAGCTGCGCGTAGATATTGAAATTTCTGGACATTCGTTAAATTTTCATTACGATCTACAGTGGATGAGAACGTGTCATAAAAATAGGTCCAGTTCTCGAGGGCACCGTCGAACGGAGGAGCGCGGACCTCTGGTAAGGTAAGTGATGTCGGCTCGGGCTTCACGCCTGAATCGCGCGTTTTAGTCGGAGAGGGGTTTGGTGCGGGTATTTTATCAAGGAGACCTGTGAACCGTACGTCAATCTCCAGCCTCTCTTGATACAACGCGGCGGCCCGATCGACTTCCCCTTCATCTAACCCTTCTAACTCGTCTTGAACCGCGAGTAACTTCTTCCAGACGTCGTCGAACGCTTGACGGCAAGATACTAAGTAGCCGTTGTCTACTTGACCAGACTCTTCGTATTCATCGAGTTGGCGTTTCGTGATTGTAAAGCGGTTGGCGAGGCCGCTTCGTCTCCGCCTCAATGTGTTGATCGAGTCAGGTTGGGCCATATTTGATTTTAATGGTAGGAACGATCTTACCTGGATCAAATGGGCGTTGGTCAGAGAGTCGGTTTTTACTCGCTACAGTGTGGCGTGGGCTCGTGTAGATGCTGAACGAAGGAGGTGTTCCTCTCCGGTGGCGGCTCCTTTGGTCAGTTGACTAAGGTGTTGGAATGTGGATTTCACGTGACACTGTATAGTCACTGGTTAGTGCACTTCTTTGATGGCACGTGATCCGGCTCGAAGGACCATGTATTTTCGAGCTATCGCGGGGAGACGCGGTCGTTAGAATATGCGCCAACGGGAGTCGTAAATTCCCGTTACGATCAGAATGATCGACACCACGAATAGTTCGATCCCCGTATTTCGATTAAGATAATAGGGGTGATTCAGGTATGATAACACTGTGGCTCACAGAGTTAAAATTTATATTTCCAACACTTAATATACACGAATGAATAGATATAAACACTTAATAACTTATCACGCTGCAATAATAGAGTAGCACGGTATGAGACTTAATGTTAGAAATTCGGCGTTAGATCTTTGACTCAATGTGTAACGTTCGACGCGTCACAAGGAACTGATCGACTTTAGATGATTTCTTTGTTTCATCTTTAAGACGACCCCCACTATACTTAGGTCACGCCACCGTTCGCGCCTATGATCACGTATGTCTGTTCTTGCGTGGAAAACGTAACGGACCAAATTCGACGTTTCGAGAACTCGCTGCTTGGCGACAGCTATGCGCTCGTCGATACATTGTATATGATCCGGTGGTCAGATAAGACGATCTGACTGAGACATTGTAGGGCCGCGAGTGACGGTTAGAAAATACAGCCTGTGTTAAGCCTAGTGGCGTAACACAGGCGATGTCGAAAAGATGTATCGACAATTTCTTGTGCGTCCAGAGGATCGGAAATTCCAACAAATCTTGTGGCGCAACTCTGACGGAGAAGTTGACACCTATCAACTTAACACAGTGACATTCGGGCTGCCAGCGGCCCCCTATCTAGCCATTCGGTGCCTCAAACAACTGGCAGACGACGAGGGACATCGATACCCACGAGCAGCGATGGTCTTACAGCGAGACTTCTACGTCGACGATGTTCTCACAGGAGCCGATACAAAGAACGAGGCACAACTACTGAGAACGGAGCTCATAGAATTGCTTAAACTAGCCGGCTTAAACATCCGAAAATGGGCAGCGAACGACCGGGCACTGCTACGAGGACTTTCCGAGCAGGACATAAACGATAAGCTGCTACTAGGCGAATCGCAAACTTTCAAAACTCTGGGTGTTGTTTGGAATTCCTTTGACGATTCGATCCTATATTCCGTCAAAATCAATCCTACCGCCTCTCGAATTACGAAGAGAACAATCAGCTCCGAAATTGCCAAGATCTACGACCCTCTTGGATTACTGGCACCAGTGATCGTTCGCGCTAAGATGTTGCTCCAACGACTTTGGACTTTAAAACTTGACTGGGACGAATCTCTTCCGGCTGACGTACACACAGAATGGAGCAAATATTATTCACAGCTACCTTTGCTAAATAACGTGAAGTTTCCACGTAAAACTATAATCAAGACTGCAGCGGAAATCGAATTACACGGATTCTGCGACGCCAGCGAAAGGGCGTATGGGGCATGCGTCTACCTTCGCACCATCGCTCCGGATGGTCATGTTTGGACACGACTCCTCACTGCAAGGTCAAAGGTGGCTCCACTCAAATCACAAACCATTCCAAGGCTGGAACTAAGTGGAGCACTTCTTCTCGCATCATTGGCCACTACAGTTCTTCAAGCGTTACCAAGCAACATTTCTCGGACCGTTTACTGGACTGATTCTACAATCGTTCTACACTGGATTAATACATCACCTCACACGCTGAAAACCTTCGTCGCCAATCGTGTGACAGAGATTCAACAAAAGACTCACACCTCAGATTGGCGCCACATTCCCACTACCGATAACCCTGCCGATCTCATATCTCGAGGCCAATCACCCCGAGACTTCCTGCGATCTACCATTTGGCAACATGGACCAGAATGGCTCCAACAACCTGAAAAATACTGGCCGTCGTGGAACCCAATACCATTAGTTGAAATACCAGAGCAAAAGAAGGCAACATGTCTGTCCGTGACTCCGCCTGACCACAGTCTACTGGAGAGATATTCTTCTTGGCCCAAGCTGATAAGAATTGCCGCTCGTTGCCTCAGATGGAGGCAAAAACAGGATCGGGGGGGACCTCTAACCACACATGATTTAACCGATGCGCATAACAAATTGGTCAAATTGTTACAACTCTGTTATTTTCCAGATGAAATACGTACTCTCCGCACAGATCGAAATGCTGCAGTGAAGGGGAAGCTGCAACGACTCAATCCATTTCTGGACAAGGACGAGATATTGCGAGTCGGAGGCCGACTCAGTCATTCACCAATGCCCTTCACTCAAAAACACCCAATCATTCTACCCAAATCCTCAGTTACAGCACTCATAATCGAGCATGAACACCTCCTAAATCTCCACTCCGGAACTCAAGCTACCTTATATGCCTTAAGGAGATCTTACTGGCCTATCGACGGCCGTAGTCAAGTTTGGAGCACGCTGAAGAAGTGCGTACGTTGCTGCCGAGCCAATCCACCTCCAGTAGAGTACGTAATGGGCGACCTTCCAGCTGCACGGATAACGGAATCTCGTCCATTTACTAACGTCGGAATCGATTATTGCGGACCGTTCTACATCAAGGAACGAAAGGATCGCAACCGACGAAAAATCAAGGTATATGTAGCAATCTTCGTATGCCTTGCAGTTAAAGCAGTCCACCTCGAGCTGGTCACCGATCTCACTAGCGAGGCCTTCATTGCTGCTCTGCGAAGATTCATCGCTCGCCGAGGATTCTGTGTAACAATTTATTCTGACAACGGCACCAACTTCGTTGGCGCCAACAATGAATTACGAGAGCTCCGAAACCTCCTGCAGTCCGACGATCATAAGGTAAAGATTCAGTCCTTTTTAGCCGATCGACGAATCGAATGGCACTTCATTCCTCCCAACTCACCTCACATTGGCGGGCTGTGGGAGGCTGCGGTGAAGTCCTTCAAACGACATCTCAGACGTGTCGCAGGTAACGAGCTCTTAACATACGAAAATTTGAACACACTGATCATTGAAATCGAGTCTATCCTCAACTCCCGTCCTCTGACTCCAATATCATCTGACCCAAACGATCTTCTTGTCCTTACTCCCGGTCACTTCCTCATCGGAGATGCACTAACAAGCTTTCGAGAACGAGATTTCCGGGACACTCCATCCAATCGTCTCTCCAGCTGGCAACACATTCAAAGGGTCAAACAACATGTCTGGCGCCGCTGGCATCGAGAATACCTGAACGAGCTGAACATCCGAAATAAATGGAGCAAGGGCAGTCACGACATCCGAGTAGGCACCGTAGTAGTCCTCAGGGAGGATAACGTACCATCCATGCAATGGCCTTTGGGCCGCGTGATCAAGGTCCATCCAGGAGTCGACGGAATCATACGGACCGCTACCGTGCAGACGGCAACAACTACCCTGGATCGTGGCGTCAAAAGACTGGTCCCCTTACCCATTCACCCAGATCCAGACGAGTCCGACCACCCACACGGAGCGAAGGAGATTCGCCAGCGACGCACCTGACTCCACACCATATCATTTGATCGGTACCCTCTCAACGGGGGGAGGATGTTACGCCACGAGGCTTAACACAGGCTGTATTTTCTAACCGTCACTCGCGGCCCTATAATGTCTCAGTCAGATCGTCTTATCTGACCGCCGGATCATATACAATGTATCGACGAGCGCATAGCTGTCGCCAAGCAGCGAGTTCTCGAAACGTCGAATTTGGTCCGTTACGTTTTCCACGCAAGAACAGACATACGTGATCATAGGCGCGAACGGTGGCGTGACCTAAGTATAGTGGGGGTCGTCTTAAAGATGAAACAAAGAAATCATCTAAAGTCGATCAGTTCCTTGTGACGTTACACTTGTAACGTCGAACGTTACACTTTGAGTCAAATTCTGAACGCCAATTCAAGTCGATCCGCGACATAGCCAAACATTCGCTTATTTTATTAAGTATAATATCGTGCTACGTCCACCAAGAGACTAAGCTCAATTGTAAGAGCCTTGCTCTATATTGTATACATCTATATTATCTGCGTGCGATAAAGTTGTTAATTGTTTATATCTTTTCAATCGTGTAGACTAATTGTTGGAAATATATATTATTATAATTCTGTGACTCTCAGTGTTATACCGCATCAACCACCCCGATTATCCTAACCGAAATACGGGGATCGAACTATTCGTGGTGTCGATTATTCTAATCGTAACGGGAATTTACGACTCTCGTTGACGCGTATTCTAACGACCGCGTCTCCCCGCGATAGCTCGAATTTACATTAACTTCATATAGTTTAAGAAAATTATCACGGAATACACGTCACGTTGCACATGGAACATTTGCGGTGACATTTCAAAGACTGATTAACAGAATGTTATTATTGTGCCGTAGAGAAATACGATTAGTGCGCGGAATTTACTCGAAACTATAGTAGAAAAATGGTAATACGGCGTTTATTTAATTAGAATTTCATTTTACGTTTTAATCATTCTTAAGCAACCTTCCTCTTCTATATTTGTAAAAGAGGAAACGAACACCTCGCTTTTTTTCTTCTGGTAACTTCAATCTTGTAATTTTGCTAATAACTTAACGTTATAATAACTAAGATTAATATATTGTATAATAAAAATCCGTAATTCTTTCGAAGATTGACGTTATGTAAGGGTAAAGCTGTAAGTAAACGTTGGTTTATAGATATGAACGTTAACGGTATAGCAAACGTTTATTAAAGTAATAACGCAAATAATAAATGAAATATTTCCTTAAAAATGAAAGCATGTTGATCGAATGCAGTTGATTGTTACGTTTGACAGCCTATAAAATTTTTCTGAGAGTCGTGTTAAATAATGAACGTAAAAAATATTACTTTTTGCATGATTTATCATTAAACATGTTTGTTTAATAGAGCGAGTAAAACAGTCCCGGAAGGATTTGAGTTCTCATCGACCCTTTTTTCCCAGAAATTACGCTCTTGGTGCAACAATTTCAACAATTTTCAGCAGTTGCCAAAATTATTTTAATACAACTTTCAGCTGAAAAATTGTAAGAAATTGTTAGAATTTAATATTAGGAAAAAACGTAATATCGATGTTAAAAGAATTTATAAAGCGACACAGAAAGGACTTATTAATTTCTCGAAAGCAATTGAAAAGAAAAGCATGTTTCTGTTTTTGGGAAGCTTTTAAAGTCAGGTGTTCCATATTAAGTGCAATTAACTTGCAAATATTTATATTTGCGCAGTTCCTTCATTTTGAAATATTCGCAAAATTTGCTGCATATTTCGTGTTCGTTCCATCCTCCGAAATGAAAATAAAAATTTTTATTCAATGTCTGAATATATTTCATTATATTCCATCTTTCTCATGATCGAAAGTTTCTTCTTCTTTTTAATAATTATATCGTAGCAAATACACAAAGATATTCAATTTTGTACGATAAAACAATTTTTACTGTAACATCGTCATTTCACTATTTTATATTTCACTATTTGCAGAAATATTATACTTCAGGTAGTATACATAAAGATGAGACTTTGAAAATATAATTCCAACGAATATCGTCCCAACGAACGTTAATTTAATATTAATAGTTTTCACAACTAACAGTTTAATCCTACGCTCGGTATTTTGCCGACGGTAGTTGGTAAGAGAATATTTCTTTTTAAAAAAATTCGTCTCCCTCATGGCTATGTTAAAGAGAATCAATTAATCATTCAACTGCTTCATCATGCTTAATGTGAAAATCGCAGAAAAGTTATAAATACCTGCTATCAATCTTTATACACGTAACAATTGATTTAAATAATTAACTGCATTATATCCAATTATAAATTGCAGAGTACTGATTAATTGCAAAGCGATCATCTGCTATCGCCAAGATATTAAATGAATTAATATCCTCCGTATCGATCAGTAATTTCATTCTCTGTATCTATATGGTGTTTCCTATTAATAAGTTCGCAATTTCACAACTTCCTAAATACGATATTGATATTATATAATCCTACTAGAAACGAAGTACTTTTAATACTTTCCAGATAAATGATTATACACTTTACAAAAGTATCTTTGGTCTGAAAAATCTGCAAATAATCCTTGAATACGTATTCCAGGTAAAATACTCTCGATGTGTATTTTACTCTTCTTTTCTTTTCTTTATTTATTTGTCAAAAAACAAATATATCATTACGTGAAAGTAGCCGATACGATATTTAGAGCATTTCGAAGTTTTCTCTTGGGAGGTTGCAATTTAGAATCCCAAACATTGTTGCAGTAAATCCACGAACAATATACTTAGGCAGAGCGCTCAAATGAAAGCAATAACACTTGTCCCTTGTAGAACTGGAATCGATTTCTCTGCGGCTATTCACCCCTATAAAACATGCAACTGCGGCAGTCTGTTGTGAAATGGTCGATGGGGAATTTGTGATTTCAATTTACGATCAATCGTCCGTTATACTTCACGTCGCTAATACGATAAATTTACGAAGATGTGCAGAAACGGAAAATAGAAAGCGATAAGTTTTATTGCAACGATTAAGCTGCAATTTCCTATAAGTACGCGGAACGCCAAAAGTAAGAAATATAAAAGGCAAATGCTTGCAAGAGAAATGCTTTTCGCAAAAACAAGATATAATAATAATAATATACGTATGTTCGTGCAGTTTGCTACTTTCACGAATACGACTGAATAAACCGAAACGGATAGAGATTTATTTCATCCTCTACGTTTCCTAAACGTTTCATGGACTTTTGCATTTTTAAAATTCCCACAAATGCACGAACATCCGCGATCTAATAATCTAACGATGAGTCCGCTATTTCGGAAGATATTTCTATATTTTGGGTAAATCGTTGCTTTGTAATATTTGACATAAGAGATGCTCGTTAACGAACGCGTAACGTCAGATATCCACGTTTACCGCGACTCTTTCAGGAGAAGAACTTTGCAGCTAGGAGAGTTTTAAGGAACTTTTAATTTAGAAGAATTTTAAAGAACGACCGTAACATGTATATTCCGACGCAAATGTCGTTCCTGATAGGAGAATCACACAGTCGAGTTCAGCAATCGAATCGATGTTCAACAGACGCGAGGGCAGAAGCAGACGAAGAATAAAGAGAGAATAAACACGCACTCGTTAAATCAGCGCAACGAGTAAAGTAGATCTAGCCATTATTCCGTTCTGAAAAGGAAGACGAATGGAAGAGGAAAGGAAGGTTCAAAAGAGCATCGTTCGCTTTGATTATTGACACACGCTCACGCTAATAACGGTCATTGAAAGGCGAACGGAGAATGAGAATTATTTTTTTTTTTTTTTTTTTTTTTTTTTTTTTTTTTATTTATTAGAATATTTACAATCAATTCTCGTTGAGAATTTTCAGTAACTTAATTTGGCGTGATACAATGACATGGATTATAATAGCTTTATATTGTTGATTCTAGTAGGACTAAGGGTTTAATCTAGTGGGTATTTTCTTTTTAGTCTGCGGATCTGGTCCGTCGTGTCCAGTAGTTGGGTGACTAGTGGGTTGTGGTGGTTGTTGCCTCTTGTGCTATATCTGCTTCTGGACTTGTGTATTTCTTCTTTGACTGTAGGTATCTTGAGGTCTCGGTGGATTGTTTCATTGGTAACATACCAGGGTGCATTTAATAGGGATCTTAGCGTTTTCGATTGGAAGCGTTGGAGTATTTCAATGTTGGAGTTACTTGCTGTTCCCCATAGTTGGATTCCGTAGGTCCAGACAGGTTTTATTACGGCTTTGTAGAGGGTTATTTTGTTCTGTATGTTTAGTTTGGAGCGTCGGCCCGTGAGCCAATAAAATTTTCTTAGTTTTTCCTTTAGTTGCTTTGTTTTTTCCGAGATATGATTTTTCCAAGTTAGCCTCCTGTCCAGGGTCATGCCCAGGTATCTTACGGAGTCCTTGCTTGGGATTATTGTGTTGTTAATGGTGACCTGGGGGCAGGTTTGTTTTCGGAGCGTGAAGGTTACATGGGAGGATTTTTTTTCGTTTATTTTAAAACCCCATTTTTGGAACCACTTTTCCATGGAGTCGAGACTTCGCTGGAGAGTGGATGAGGCAATTGCCGGGTCTGCGTGGGTAGCTAATAGTGCTGTGTCGTCGGCAAATGTTGCTATTGTTACCTCGTTTGATATGGGTAAGTCGGCAGTGTAGATGGAGAATAGTAGGGGTCCGAGGACACTACCTTGCGGTATGCCGGATTCTATTGGGAATGTTGCGGAAGTGGCGCCTAGACATTTAACTATGAATTGTCTGTTGGTAAGGTAGGATTTTAAGATGGAGTAGTATGGGTGGGGTAGGATTTTTTTAAGCTTGTAGAGTAGCCCTTCATGCCATACTTTATCGAATGCCTGTTGGATGTCTAGGAATACGGCTGAGCAGTATTTTTTCTTTTCAAGGGTTTGGCTGATCATGTGGGTTATGCGGTGGATTTGCTCTACTGTTGAGTGTTGTTTTCGGAAGCCGAATTGGTGATCTGGGAGAGTTTTCAATTCTTCTAGGAGTGGAAGGAGACGATTCGTGAGCATCCTCTCGAATAGTTTAGACAGGGTAGGTAAGAGACTGATTGGGCGATAGGAGCTGGCTTCATATATTGGTTTACCGGGTTTGGGGATGAGGGTGATTAGTGAGATTTTCCACGCCTTAGGAAAGTGTTCTAGGCGGAGGATGGCGTTGAAGATTGATGCGATGAGTGCGATCCCTTTTATGGGGAGTTCCTTGATTGCTTTATTTCCTATTAGGTCGTGACCTGCTGCTTTCTTGGGGTTTAGGCGACTGATTGCTTCTATGATCTCTGCAGAAGTGAAGGGTTCAATAGGAGGGGACATTTGGAAGGGAGTGTGCAGGTATTCGGTGACGTCCGCTGCAGCTATGGAGGAATGGGGTTGGAATACTTCAGTCAGGTGTTCAGCAAATATGTTGGCTTTTTCTATAGGGCTACGCGCCCATCCACCCTGCGGGCGGCGGATTGGAGGTATTATTTGTGGGGGGCGCGTGAGTTTCCTGGATGCTTTCCATAGTGAGTAGTTTGAGTCGGCTGTGGGGGACAGGCTGGCGAGATATTTGTGAAAACGGTCGTTATTGTAGTTCTTTATGGTTTTGGATAGTTTTCTAGTTGCGTTGTTTAGTTTGCGTTTGTCCTCCGGTGTTCTATGGGTCTGCCATATCCTTCTTAGTCTACGTTTTTCTGCTATTTTTTTTAATATGTACTGGGGGTATTCGTGATTGCTGATGGACGTTTTTGCCGGTGTGGAGACGCGAATAGCGTTTATTATGCTCGCATTTAGGTATTCCGTGGCTGCTTCGATTTCGTCATTGGTTTTTAGTGAGGTTGAGGCTGAAGTTGTGCGGGTAAAGACTTCTCTAAAGAGCTGCCAGTTGGTGTGTTGGTTATGAATGGAGCCATTAGGTGTATTCTCGATGATGGTTGAACTGACTGTTACTATCACAGGGGAATGATCAGAGGAGAGATCGGCCGAGGAATTGATTTGGACGTGTCTTGGCGAGATATTTTTGGTTATGAAGAAATCAAGGAGATCGGGTATTTTGTTTGTGTCGGTGGGCCAGTGTGTGGGTTCGTATGTGGTAAGGTAGTTGAGGTTGTTGGTTATTATGCTGTTGAGGAGGTTTTTGCCTCTTACTGTAACCAGTCTGCTACCCCATTGGGTATGTTTAGCATTGTAGTCTCCTCCGGCTATGAATCTATTGCCCAGGGTGTCCAGGAAGTAGTCGAAGTCTTCTTTGGCGATGGAATGTCTGGGAGGGCAGTATACAGCTGAAGTGGTGATTGTACCATGACAGTCTTCTATTGCTACGTTTGTTGCTTGGAGGTAGTCTTTCTGGAATGGTGGAAGTTCGTAGTGCTTAATGTTTGATTTGATTATGATTCCGGTGCCACCGTGGGCCTTTCCGCTGGGGTGTTGGGTATGGTAGAACTTGTATCCGTTTATGTTCAGGTAGTTTTTGTCGGTGAAGTGGGTTTCAGATATGAGCATTATGTCGATTAGCTGGTGTTTTAGGAAGAGTTCTAGCTCAAGTTTGCGTTGCGCTAGACCATTGGCGTTCCACAGAGCTATGCGTCTTGGTTTTATTTTGTGTCTGGGCGTATTAATTTTTCCATTATGATTGTTAATAGCGATAGCAAATTGTTTATTTGCTCTGATTGTTTCTCTATTAGCTTTTCAAGTCTAGAGACGTTGTCTGTGTTAGGTGAGGTGGGGGCACTATTTTGGGGAGGATCCCTGTGGCTATTTGGTGTATTTTGAGTGCCTTGTACCGCTTGGGCATAGGAGTTTGAGGGAGTGGTGAGTTTGATAGGGCTGGGTGTTTGATTGGTTGGGGGGATTGGGATAACGGTGGATTTCGGCGAGCTGGGTGTTTGGTAATTTTCCTCTTTTGTTCTAAGTTTGGGGTATTTGCTTGAGTACAGAGTTTTGTAGGCTGAGCAGCCTTTGTAGTTGGCAGGATGATCACCTTGACAGTGGATGCACTTCGCTGGGGTTTCCGGTGATTTCCTGCACTGGTCGGTGGGGTGTGTACCTGCACATTTGACGCAGCGGAAGGTGTGGTTGCAGTATTTCTGTGTGTGCCCATATCTTTGGCACCTTTTGCATTGGACTATCTCCTTTTTGGTTTGCGGTGGTTCGAATTTAACGATGGCGTTCATTATGCGACTGATATTGTAGATTTCCTTGTTGTTTGGTTTCTGTTTTAAATCAATGAAAAATAGGGATAGCGGGTCTTTTGTGACTCTATGCCTTATGTTGCTGACATTGGTGACTTCGTGGCCGAGTTTCGATAGTTCTATTTTTAGTTCGTCGATGTCTGCGGAGTGGTGGATGTTTCGTAGCACCACCCGAAAAGGTCTTTCTTCTTTGAGTTGGTAGGTGTGGAAGTTGGCGTTCAGGGCCCTGAGTGTCTTGGTGAGCTTCCTGTAAGCTTCTGGATTCGTAGGCAGGATTTTTACCTGATTGTTGGTTATCTTCAGGTTATAGTCCTCCTTGGAGATATCTCTCTCTAAGGACTTGGTCATTGTCTGGATGTCGATGACATCGTTAATAAATATTGGTGGGGGAGGGGGGCGTCTCTGTGCGTGGTGGTTAAGTGGTGAGCCTGCGGTTTCCATGGCATCGTTGGTGGATTCCAAAATTGCGAACCTGTTGTGGGTGTTAATTTGCGTTGGTGGCTGTTCGTTCGAGTTTGTATCTGCTGGTTCGGTTTTGCGTTTTTTCGCCTTATTGGCGTCGTTGGCACGGGGGGATCTGCAGAATTTCTGCCACGGGGGGAGTAGCGCGGGGTAGTGATGGGTTTGGACAGGCGAGCCTGGTCGTGATTGTTGGGCCATCATCGAGCTAGCTATTTCAATATGAATAACTAGTCGTGAGGCTATGCGGCAGGGATCGGGTTGGGGTTAGGTGCGTAGGCTTTTCTTCTCTCTGGCGGATAGGAAACACTTGGGAAGATAGGAGCACGTTGTGTTCACTTTCGACGGTTGGGCGACACGTGTTGTTTTCGAACTTCACTGGGCACTAGAGGCACGTCTGCACGCTTCGGCACTCGACAGCGAACTGATGAGAATTATTGAAACTTGGAAATATCGAAAGCTTGAAGCTTCGCTAATTAAGAGAAGTCAACTGTCATAAACGTCGATGAAGATCCTATCGACGGAAAGTTAGGAAATTTAATCTTTTCCCTTTACGTTTGACTCGAACGCGAACAGTTCGATCTGTTTCTCGTTTGTGGAACGACCTAACGAGTATACAGAGTCTTTCGCGTACATTACTCGTCGGAAGTTTCGAGTCATTGCGCGTTTTTATCAAATTTTGCAGAATTTAAAGAATCGAAGACTTCGCTTTAATAAATTTTTAATTAAAGAAACGTATAGTCGAGTGCAGGCGATTATTGCTGATAACTGTAACATTTATTTTAGTAACGAAATTGACAGGAGATTTGGCATAGATAATACAGGAAAAGTATTTTAAGCTTTCCATATACGAGGGAGAAAAAGTTTAATTATTTATATCGTAAAGTGGCGTCAGGGAAAACCGGTGTCTTATTTCATGAATCTGAGTCTTCTATCGAGTAAACGTTCCTCTTTAATAAAATCTATAACGTGTTAGAACGATACAACAATTTTAGTTATTCCGTAGAGTATTACGACAACAGTCTTGGACCATTTGCATGATGATCAGGATCGCATGGTCAAGCAGACAAGTAAGTGTCACAGTGTAAAAGAAAAATAGTATCGGTGCATGACGTAGGGATGATGTACGGTGGTAAAGCGAAAGCTGAAGGACATTCGAATAAAAAGAAATAATAAAAAGAAAATAGTTATCGGTTATACAATGTGAACAAAATTACGTACGTGTTTAGAGCAACGACGTTGCCTACTACAGTTGTACGGTAACGAGCCTTTAGAATTTAAAGCCTGGATATTACTCTCGCGATGCTCGTCGATTATACGATGGACATTTTTCTAATAGTTTACAGTAAAAATATTCCTACGTCCAATAGATTGAATTTCAAGTTGAAAAATAATATTAGAAAAGACTGAAAACTTCACGATTCCTAGGATTACGTGTAACATTGCGTCTGCGGAGCCAGAAAATTGATCCACCGATTGGTCTCAAAGGAAAGTTATTTATAAGTCAAAGAGTATCGTATTGCATCGTTCTTTCTTTATTCGAAGCACTCGGGAACGTTCGCTGTAAACATTTCCATTGTATCGCGATCAACGAAGAATGATTCGTTTCGTAACTATAATCGCATTTTCATCCATAATGGACAAGACGAAACAAAGCGAAAGGAAAGTTGTACGTTCTCAATTACTCCTATACGGAACAAAGATCAGAAGTTATAAGTTATAGTCATAAGGGGCGACTTAATTGAAAATTACCAAGACACTTGACATCACGCGTTGCTCGAGAGCGAAGTTACGCGGATGTTTATATCGTCTGGGAGTCCCAGAGCAGCAGTTAAGGGTTAATATCGAGAGCGCAGCGATGGTAAACGTTATAATAATACAAAGTTCCGATATTCTCTAACTCTAGCCATTCTACAAATTTCATCTTTAAACGGTATCGTGATCTGGTCCTGGTTTAACCAATTGGCTGTTTTCCACGAGTATACTCGTCACGAAGAGATGGCAGTATTTTACGTTACGACGAGCCCCGTCAGTACTAAATTGAAAAATAAAACAGTCGTTTCGTAACAACTTAATTCTATATTATAACAGCCACCCGTATTCCGTGTTCGACGAGTATACTCGCCATCGCTTACTGTTCGCGACACACTTTTAGGTACACGCTTTTCAAAGAGGTCGCAACCGCTAACTGCTAAACTTTTTTATTCTGACATTGAAATTTAACAAGAATAAATCAATATCAGCGGCAATTTCAGTTCTATCCTTGGCACGTAAATACAATATAATTTACCTTTAACGAAAATGAATGCAATTATTCGTAATTATTCGCGATACTATTTACTTATATATTTTCCTATGTTGTCTTACGTATCTGTTATTTGTAATAGATGAGATCGAACGAGAAATATTAGAGGATCAGCAGCAGGGTTAATTTGTCAGTGTAAAAATATGCGCAAACTTCCACGATCCAGTTATAACACGCGATATAATTCGCTATTTGCTTAGCTCGCTTCGCCAACTGCCAGCCTCGCTATCTATGTCCATGAGGATCTATTAAGATTATCATTTTAATTACACGTTGGTTGATCGAACGGCCAACGAGAAACGCGGCCGACAATTTTGATTAAATAGCCGCTAGCGTTACCGAGAACACGGCTCGTGTAAAACAATTTCGTCAGACAATTTTAGTTATCGGATTTGTTCGGCGAGACGCGCAAACAAACCGGCTTTCACCTCGTCAAAGGCTACGTTTCACGCGAAACTCGCGCCAGTTACAGCGTTAACTTCCTTTGTAGTATTCATGGTGAAATCGCCAATTCATTTCCACCGTCTAATGAGAAAGACGAAACGGACGTATTCTCGGTGAACGCTTCCCTTTCGCGTCTCTGCCGTTCTTCGAATCGCTCTGCTTCAACGCAGTACAACCAGCCAGCTCTCTCGTTCGACAGCTGACAAATTGCCTGCGTAACTTGTTTGCCGCGACCGCGAGAACTATGTTTTAAGTCGAATGATCGTCAGATGTTACGAACAATTGGAAATTATCTTCATTTCCCATATCGCTGGCCGATGCTCACGATCTGTTCAGTTTGGAAAACATGGAACAGCTCGCTGGACGATTAGTTTGAATTTTACGGAATCGCGTTTGAGGTGGAATATGCCGAGATCGTAGAATCGTTGATGTTCGACTGCTCCCACGAATACTCTGGTGTCTGTACGTTTTATCAGTCGAACCTAACATTTCTCAGTGACGGATAAGTTTCTGTTCTGTCGCGCAACACATCTGCACGCCATCCCGCGCGGCTTGCCAACCAACGGTCTATCTGCCGTCCTTCTAACACTCCAGAGGCCCAAGGACCCACTATAAAGTTGCAATTCTAGCTGCATTGTTCGCACACATGGTCTAAGCACATCTGTTTGCCAGAAAAGACTTTCTAATTCCAGAAGAGTTTTCGGCCGGTTTTTAGAAAGGTCCTTGGGTTTATTACGTGCTCTTCAGAATTACGAAGAAAGCGGAGATATACCTAACGAAAAATCTGAGTTTCCCTGTAAACAATGTCGCCTAGGACCCAAGTTGGTAGGAGGTTTCTTCCTCCTCTCTTCCTTCCTAACATTGGTCCCAACCAATCGACATCGCGGATTGTTGCCCTCACTTTACTAACTAAAAATGTAAGCAACGAATCCGCGTTCTTCGTTCAAAGGGCACACCCATACCAAGCTTTCCTCCGTATTTACATTAGAATAAGCTTCAGAGTTTTCCATCGTCTCTCACGGTGACTAGAGTTCCTGCATTCCCTATAACTCTCACCGTTTCTATATCTCTCAGAATTTCCTACCACAGTCAAAGATCTAACTTCTAACATTAAGTCTCATACCGTGTTACTTTCATATCTATATTATTGCAGCGTGATAAGTTATTAAGTGTTTATATCTATTCAATCGTGTATACTAAGTGTTGGAAATATATATTTTAACTCTGTGAACCACAGTGTTATCATACCTGAATCACCCCTATTATCTTAATCGAAATACGGGGATCGAACTATTCGTGGTGTCGATCATTCTAATCGTAACGGGAATTTACGACTCCCGTTGACGCGTATTCTAACGACCGCGTCTCCCCGCGATAGCTCGAAAAAACAGTTTCTTTTTAAAAAATCTACACATTCTTTTCTCTGTTCGAATAGAATAGAATAGAATTCCGATAAATAAGAATTTGGTATGAAACTAACAACGTTCCAGTCGTACAGAAAGAAAATACAATTTAATTAAAAACGTGGGAGGTGGTGTAAGAATCGGCGATAGAATTCATCAAGAGTACGTGACGTTGGAAAAGCTACAGTCACAGATGTTAGAAAATGGAAACGTGATATTGAGAATTATGTAAAGCACGTGGATTGCTCGAATGATGGGGTAACTGTGGGGAAACCTTAAATACACTGATGTAATGGGATGGTTTCGTTGTGATAAAGACGCTAATAACGACGATTTTATACAAATGGAAACAGCCAGCTAACGAGAGGCACTTTCCCATGCCGAAGCACCCACGCCACTCGAAAAAGGGGCTTCGATCGTATAAAATTCACCGCGCAAAAGCTCCCAGGTACAGAGAAAATGTAATTTTACGCAGTTATTTCTACCGAAAGAATCATGTGACGTGGTGCTTAAAAAGATATGGAATGTATAAATATTCAAAAAATCAATTTTATAAAATTAAATCTATCGATCCATTAATAGGATTAAAAGAAAGGAATACATCCGAAATGTACACAAAATTGAAGGAAAGGAAGATTTGTATAAAAATTGTAATAATACGATGCAGCAATTTCACGATACCATTTAATTAAAGTGGGTGTATATATTTTTGAGAGCATCCTCTGTATATCAGAAATATATTACGAAATAGAAATATGTTATTACTGGTTTTCTGATGAGAATCCGAAATGTATCAAAAATTTAATCGGCGTAGATATTTATCGACGCAACAGTTGCAATTTCACAGATACAAATATCTTGCGAGTTCTCTCATCGTCGTAATTTGTATCTCCTTTATATACATCGTCTGTCTGAATATTCTTTCTAATATTCTAATTAGACTGTAGATTTTGATGCAAATTCATATTTTTGAGGATATGATTGAAAAGAAAAAAAAAAGAGAAGTAAAGAGTATTTTGTATATTTTATATTTTCTTTCATATCACGTGCATTTGGTACAATTTTATTGAAATTGGATTACAAGAGCCAAGCAAATCGAACATCAAACGGACTACGCGTCGTGTGTTACTTTATAGGAAAATCACGACAATGTCTGTAACATTCGTAGTATTTTACGATCCTATCTACGATAGCAATTAAAAGTTCATCAAACAGATGATTACATCACGTACGAGCCATTTGAAAGTCAAATTGTTCCATTTTCCGAAAATTTATTCTTTCTAACTCTTTAAGAGTATTACATCGTGGCTTATTAACATACTAAATAATAATGGACTGTTCGAATAGTTTGATGATTTTTGGAAAGTACGTGTCCCTGATAAATATAACTTCTACGCACACTTCCAAATCCGTTTGAAATTTCATCGATACGATCAAGTTAGGCGTGTCTCGCTACAGTGCTGCAATGATCATTTCGAAATGCTTCGTATATCATATACGCAAAAAGTTTCCAGCAACGTTGAAACAGATTCGCGAGCCACGTGTAATTTATTTATAAAAGATTTTTGCAACTGTCGAGACATCTTGGTATCTGTTAATAATCGTTGAGATATCATTGCAATCAAGTAAGTGCACTGTATCATACTTTTATAGATAGCATTCTTTTTTACGGATGGAAAGCCGTCTGATGGAAATTTGTCTGAAATGTCCGTCGTAAAATTGCATTTTCGCGGGCAACAGAAAACAATGGAATTTTGTACAAAAGCGCAATAATTTAATTAGCGCAAAATTCCATTTTCCCCGCTGGGAAATTGAATTTTCTATTAAAGCGTGATACGTTTAATCAGCGGTGGCGTAAATTCAACAAACTAACAACTGGAATATTGACTTGTCACAATTTTGTGACACCGTATATGTCGTTGATACGTTCCAGTCTGGTCGTATTTACAATTTCAGAAATTTTGCAACTATTTTTTCATTTTATCCGTAACGAGAATAGCGAAGATAAGACAGGCAAACGTGGTAAAACGTTGAAAATTCGGTTACAGGGAAATCGAATAAATTTGAAGTTGAAGAAATTAAGAAAAAGTCGAAACGAAGCAAACGCGATTCCTTAAGCCACGATGTTCAGGGATTTTATAATCTTTCCGGTGACGTCTTCGACGTGGAATATCCAGAAGCTGAGAAATTGATTCTGTACGATGAAAAAGACGATGTCTCCACAGAATACAACGATACAATAGTGGAAGAATTATCGATCGACGTAAATCCTGTTGAGAAATGCTCAGTTGGTATGACCGCTAGTTACTAAAAGGTTACTAGGGTTATGTTGGTACGACTCCTAACGACGCTCTTTTGTCATAGGAGTCGACCACGCCTTAATTGCTAAGACGCATTGGGAGAGTTTAGACGTTTGCTGTGTGATTTGGTGTTTTGTATAAGAGATAAAATAAAAGGTGTGATAACCAATCCGAGTGGATCCGAGATTGATTATCAACCCCAACCTATATAAAATAACAAATCCCGAGGAAATTGGATACTTCTCTGGTCCTAAATGGCAAAGGAACAGATTATCAAGTAAGTCAAATATTTTTCCAAATGCCATTCTTGTACAATCGTTGCTTTTCTACTTACCACGTACAATATAGCGGTTAATAAATTAACGAATCATCGAATATTACTGAAAGAAAGAAATTGTACTGATATTCCAATCTATCGTGTACAAAAGTAATAATAACAACATGTAATATAAGAATAGCTTATCTTCAGCCTTAAAAGAAACTCGGTTTACAAGTATTCTCCCTATTGCGTTCCACTCTCGCTTGATCTTCTACACGTTCATCTATATTTCGCTGTTTTTAATTTATTTTATTATTCCCTGTCTATTACACATATGTATATTGTCCATTGCACGAATCTTTATCTATCTTGCCTAATTTAATGTAAAAAAATAGAAAAATAGAAAAATTTGCTGGAGGAATACGTTTACCAAAATTTGTCAAGAATTTTAAAGAAATTTGCAGGATGAAATTCACGGTGATACCGAATTGATATTTTTGAAATTATACTTTTGAAATAATTATTTATATCATAATAATTATTCCACGAATACTTGCTCGTAGATATTAATTTATGCTTTTAATAATCATGCGTTTAAGCTATCAAGTCGAGTCGAGTAGACTTTCTAATTTCGTGGAAGATAAGTCGATTTCTAAGATAAGTCATTTCATAGAGAAAAGACCAGCTGCTAAGGATTCGCCGCCACGATGGCTAGAGCTTGGAATAGCTGCTGATTACTCCGTGGTAGATTTTCATGGAATTCGAGTACAGCAATATATCTTGGCTCTTTTAAACATCGTAAGTAATACCAAACGAAATTCTGTTATTATACTTAGATATAGAATACCTCCTCCTACATATGTACGCAAGCAACCGGGAAACATAGGGCAGAGTTATGCGTATCTCTGTATTTTCAAGGTACGCTACTTGCTTTCAAACATCTCGATCGTATATTCGGATGGAAGCTCTGTATTTTCTGTTTACACTGTTCAAAGCTTACACGTATCTTTTAAAAAGTTCAGCGAATAATTTATCCGGAATGGAATTTTGTAATCGATTAATTTCAGCCATTCGGTAATTGGTTTTCCAATGCTGTTGAGATTAATAACGTACATTTCCTAAGATAAATATAACGAATAAAATTAATTTTTTAGGAAAATTATATAAGATACGATGTATTTACGAGAGTTTTGAATAATAATTTATTTGTAAGGCTGTAATACTGTTTTAACGCCTGTTACATTTTCGTACGTATTTTAATCCTAGGTCAGTGCAATTTACATGGACCCATCGCTCGAATCCAACATGATTCTAGTGATCGTACGAATGATTTTATACGCGGAAAAACGAGACGTTATGGTAAGCGATTTCCATTAAATTAAATCATTTAACTAAAGTAGTAACTATCTGAGATACGCATATGCGAGTGTCAATTATTTTATTTTCTACTTATCTGTACTGTGTATGGTATATAAATTATATAGGTCAAAATATCTGCGCATGACGTTCTAGATCGATAAAATGCAACGAGTTCCATTTTGTTAAATTGGACAACCGTGAACGATCCCTTGGAAACAAATTTCCAAACAAACAATTTTCACGGATCATTGACAAACCTCGCATTTATCGTGTATCCGAAATATCTGTATAATCGACTATTAAACCTTTTTCATCTCTTAAGAATCTTAATTTAATGTTATAGACCTATGATAATATCATTGATATACGACACTTGCGATTCCTTTTACTTTTCTTTTTCTGCTATTCTTCTCTGCTGTCGAATCAACATTTCAACATTTTTCAGGAAGATTAAAATACTAATAGCGTTACAAGTTACATTTGATTACAATCAACAACACGATTACTTGCACATATATTTATTATCATTGACGAATATTTATATATAGTATATAATGCATGATGTAATAATAAATATAATATATTCGTAATATTTGCTAGCTTTTATTAAGAAAATATTAATAAATTGTCGTAGGTCCGCCGTGGCGATGCCAGACGATCTCTCGAGAACGTGAACAAATGGAACAGAAAGATGCTGTCCTCGAAGGACGTAAATCACGATGTTGCTGTATGGTTGACGCGATTAGATATAGGAGGTCCTTCGAGATCGTGCGCGTTAAATCGAGACGAAGGCTTGACCAGCGCCTTTATCATCGCTCACGAAGTAGCACGCATGTGAGTGTCCCACATGTTGAGATATCGTTGGCAAACTGAAATATTTATAACTGGCCTGGGTATTTACGCAGAGACCGTGTGTTATTTATTTATGCAAATACGTACTTGTACGAGAATAATTTGAAAAATGAAATCTCCATAGAAGAACTTATTATCTTTACCGAATATCACAACGAGTACTGTACTTTGAATCTGCCATAGATTTTTGCGTATTATGTGCGTTCTTGCATTCCTCCTTTCACCTACGATGGCTCTTAAACAAGAAACGATATCGTAACGAGAAATACAACTTACCTGAGCGT
This sequence comes from Bombus affinis, assembly GCF_024516045.1. Lineage (NCBI taxonomy): Eukaryota > Metazoa > Arthropoda > Insecta > Hymenoptera > Apidae > Bombus > Bombus affinis. The sequence continues at coordinate 15,796,334 of NC_066346.1, read as the reverse complement.
CCACTTTGGTTCCACTAGTGTTGTCCCATACGACTTTGTGTTTGACCTCGCTATTAGGGGACTTTTTACCCAACGTTTCCTTCACCGCCTTCACTACCTTCGATTTATCGAACTTGAGACTTAAACTGGCCGTTACCAAATCTTCCGGCTTTTTCGACATCGGTTGGTGTCTCTTCGTGAACCAATTCGACGGAGCCATAAAGGTCGAAATAGCGGCTTTCGAGGATCCGCTAAGCTTACTTTTAGCTCCGTGCAATGTCGACACGTCGAAGCTGTTGGAACGGAAGCTCTTCGATCGACTTCCTTTCTGTTCGGTCGTTTTTCCGGGCCAGTTTGATTTGCTATCGTCCCGCGAACTCGGCGCTTCCTCGCCGCATCGGTTGATTTCCGTCGCGGAAGACGCTAACGAGCTTAGGATCGATATCAGATCCGTATTAGAGCAGACAATGCCCGCAGCACCGGAAACGGATGCACTCGCGGCTCTTGGCAGTTCCGAGACGCGCTTTCGGAGAGAAGACGTCGGCGAAACCGACGGAGTAGGCATTTCAGAGAATCGTTGTTTCGGCTGTTGAGTGTAACGTTGAGCGGAACTGTTACCCTCCAGCGGCTGTATTTCGTACACTTGCTCCGTCGACGTCCTGTACATCCTTAAGCGCACCTGGCAAACGGATTGCTTTTATTCGAAAGACAGTTTCTTTTTTATCATAATTCGTGCGTTATGATACATGTTTCGATGATTGAGCCGTTAAGCGTGACAAAGCGATGGAATTGTTTTGCACAGAAATTCTTCAACACGTTGAGTGTTTAGGTGTTTAGGTACGCAAATAGACTAGAATATTTTGCAAGAATAAAATGTCTTGGTATGGTACGCTTTAATCTATCTATCCAAGTCAAAATAAGTATAAAAATCGCGTGGCAATCAACATGTTAAAAAAAAAAAAAAAAAGAAGAAAAAGAAAAGGAGAAACAGATGCTTCTGATTGTTTAGTGCATTTTCATAAAATCTTCCAAATGTTTAATTCTCATAGAATAAAAGGGAGAGCATACGTTTGAATCTCAGCAGATTTTATTAATTCTTTGAAACCATAAATATAATATGAGTATTACATCAACTTTAGTTCATACATGTAACAACATATTATTCTGCACGTAACAGTTACATTTAATGAAACATTTATTTATCCAGTAAATCCATATTCTCTATTAAACGTTCGTTTATTAATAAAACTGCCATAATCGTCCACGCATTGTTCGCTTCCTTAATTATTTTTCAAAGTATAACGATAATCAATGATGCAACAGAAATATCACGTAACATCCCAACAATCTTACATGAGATTTTAGCTGTTTTTACTATACAAATTAAGTCATTATTAAAATAAGTCATTATAATAATATATATATGTCGGAGATGAAAGAACACCGGAACCTTCCCTTTGGAACTTTGGGAAGACCCCTAGTATTGAAATTTAGATTTCACCATAGCCGTATTAAGAAACTGTTGTCATTCGATCCGACTGTATTTATTTGAGATTTATGATAGTGAGCTCGGGCTCGAGGCGACAATCAGTCGCCGAACGTAGCCGCGGTCAAAGGGATGAACGTTTTGTCTAACAAAGGCATGAAGTAATTCTATAGCTCTTCTTAAAAGAAATACTTGGGACAGGGCACGACGGTAAACGTTTCAATGGTTTCTGCCCCGTGGCTCGCCACACGCAGACTTTGTCCTTCGGGTAAGGTGATTGCCAGATGCCAACGCATCTTCACAGTATATGTTTAGCTGGGCGAGGACCGGCTACGAATATTAAGTTTCAATTATACAAAGTCTTTCAAGTAGACAAATAGCCTGTGCCCCCACTACGGGAAGATAAGAGAAATCTATCCTTCCACGAACGACGCTTCCCGCTAGCAACTTTTCCCAAGGACAGCTAATATCTTTCTCTAACCACCACCATGGAAATTGACCAATTAACAGCAACTTCAATTTCCCTCACCCTTCGAACGAAGACTTTTCTCCGCGAATCCGATGATCTCTTGGCACTCTCATGATCGTGCCCTTAGGCACACCCATCATAGATTTCTTCGACAGCGTCACCGCGACGGAGAGCCACTCTCTCTAGTGTGATCTCATCGGCAATCGACCTGTCTTTCGTATACGTAATAATTGCCCCTTGCTCTAACATACAGTGTAACTTAGACGCTAACGAAGGGTAAAGTTCGTCATCCCGTTGACCGCGGATTCGTTATTGAGCCTAGGATCATTGTCATTTGCTTCTCGAGTATCTAATTATCGCGATTACTTGTCCAATTCCATCATAGTCATATTTGCACTAGTAAATATCTCCTCTATTGCATAACGATCACGTCTAGCGCCAATAGGGATTCGTTTCACACCCTTAAACCTAACTCTAATCTTAACGCCAACCCGACATATATATATATATATATATACATACATATATATATTTTATACATACATACATATATCAATTTTTATACACATAATTATACATATTCATTTTCATTTAATATTTTCATTTAATAATTTAATAAACCTTCGTCCTGCAAAGGCAAATAAATTCACGTATAACATTTCTCTTCAGCGGCATTGTTCTAGGATTGTATTTGTTGAAAGAAGGATAGTATTAAGCGCTGGAATAAAGAATGACGAATCGTTATTCTTTAACCATCGTACTTAGACACATATTTATTGAGCTACTTGTATTTTAATCGAAGTCTAATATCCTCCATCTGTAGGTGTAAATATTACTGCCGTTGTTAATGTTATTTAAGTTTTACTACTGGAAAGGACATTTAAGTTTGAAGGCAGGCAAGTCTACTGTTCTTAAAGCTGACATTTAGACATCTAAGATTTTTTGTGTCTTTATTGACAAAAATATATTTGACTTTGCATATCTAAAATAAAGGATTTGCGTTATATAAAATAAATAGATCATCTTTCTTTAGAAAATTCAATGTGGTGAAATTAGAATATGAGATAAAAGAAATACTATGCATATGATTTGATTGAAATTTTGAAAGTGTATAGACCCTGTTTTAGAAATATGAGTATTAATTCGGTAGACTATAAATTTATATTACAAAATTAACTGTTTTCTACTTTTGTTGTACTTTTCTTCTACTTTCTGGACATTTTACTGAAAATGCTGGAGATTTTAAATCAGTAATTAATAAAGTGAATTCATAAAATAACTTTTAAACGCATTGCTATCTAAAGTACAAATTCTTACGTTTTTAAAAATATATTCTTATAGTTATTGTATGTAACGTACTTGAATCTTTACGTGTATGGTTAAAATATTTTGTCCGCATTTTATTCAGTCATTTAAAATATCAAAGCAAACTTATTTCAAGTGAAAAATAATCCTTATTCCTATAAGCAGTATTCATTACAAGAACTAATTTTACATATATAATCGTAACAAAAAAGAAACATTAAACAGGCATTTATAGTTATTGACATTTATCTTTTGTATGTTCATTTACGAGGAAATGGTACTTAATGTAAAAGCGACTGGATTTCATATTTTTAACTATTGTGTACATGTATTGAATCTTATTGTTCTTCTTAAAAATTAAATGAATACTCATAATCCTAAAACATCCTTTCTATGTTGTACTAGATATATATACAATTAAAATGTGTAATAATGTGAATGATAAACTAGTTCGAATAATTATTTTGCTTAAACGTAAGTTAATTGAAATCAGATGAATGTTATACACGCATTATACCGTGCATTATGAACTATTGATTGATTGATGCTCATATTTAATTATTAACGAGAAAATTAGAAAAATAAGATTGAATTTAATCTGTCCTTCTTATATTTATTAAGATGAGTTCTGGGACTTGAAACACTCGAGATTAGAAATTTTGATTAATGTTTCACATTATGACTGGACGCTTGTTGTAATATCTTTTGTACGAGATACACTATACATACACAAGATCAAAATGGAATTTCGAAACGGTCGTATCGTTCAACAAAAATCTCTTTTATCTTTGATCCTCTTCATAAAAATGCAATTCTCCTTTACAGAACATCATATAACATTTATTGTACGATATATTGTTCAATTATATTTCGAAATTTTCAGCTTCGAATCTTTGTTTAATTATACTGTAGAATTAAATATCATGCGTTATTTAAATATAAAGATAGACTAAACTTTTGTCCACATTTATTAAAGCTGTATCAACTGAGATGTTTAAATTTGCGAAATTTCATGGACTTTTATATTTAATTTTTCATCATGAATCCCGCTTTGCGATACAATACATATTAGATTTATAATATCTTAAATTTACAGTACCAATGCTGATTTCATCTGAAACTATTTGTTTGCAAATGATATCTTTCTTCGTTGGAATTACCCTTCACTTATAAATTAATAATTATTAACATTGAACAGTATTGTTAAACTTCAATAAAAATAGGATCGATAACTAAATGTTAGTTAAAGAAACTTCCTATTACAGGTATAACAAATCATATTGAATTTTGTTTAGAAAACAATAATAAAAATGGGTGTCTTTTTGTGAAAATAATTTACAGCATATCACTCGACTTATTCATATAAGAGACATTAGTTTGTTTAAATACCCTGTTGCACCCTTTTATTCATTTTCAACCCAATTTTTTCACAACATTAAAAAATATTTTAAGCCTGAAGAAAAACATGAAAAACTTCTTATTAGCATGATTTCATGCTAAACATCCTCTTAAGATATTATAAATCTTTCTTGTTTACTAAAACCAGAGCCTAACTGAAATATACGAGTATCGCAACAGGATTAATCGTAATACATGATTAAATACAAGCAATATGTAAGCTATATTTTTACTTTTTACTTCAGAAATAAATATTTCACCAGCATCGTCTTTAGCTTAAGGAAAATAAACTTGTGAAATTTAATTTAAAGCTTCGTAAAACATGGAAATGTTGCAGGATAACAAATCAGAAAAGATATATTAAATAAATCACAGTTCAGGTATCTATAACATGTGATTCTCTTAACAAATCTGTTTCATTCATCAAGCAACTGCAAAATTTCCGTAAAATCAGAAGCGGTTTCACAAATTATAGGCATTCGTAAACATGATAGATAAGAGTTAGTATCGCGGCGTTTTAGAGTATCTATGAGCGTAATATGGAAAGTAAAAAGATGTATAATAAAAATAGTTCACTTTCCAAGCTATCACTAACATTGTAACGAATTATTATACATATAACGGCTCACGAAAGTACTCGGACGCTTACAGAAATTTTCCATGAATATTTTGTTGAAGTTTTTCATGAATTTCAAGATGCATTAGGCTGTCTCAAAAGTTTCTTTCGTTTTGTTCTATTACTACAAAATAGATCATACATAAATCGATAAAATAATATAAAACAAAAAGTGTCGTGCATCTATTATTTCCTTATGAAACGAAAGAAACTTTTGAAATAAATGTAAATAGGAATTATAAGATGCTTATTGATTACCATCGGTATTTGGACAGTTAATTATGTATTGCATAAATAAGTCACAATATTTTTAGTAGCAGCATTTTTACCCCTAATCAATCATATGTTTAAAAATACTCTTTACATTGTACATTAGTTTTTTGCTATGTGTACGTCTGCAATAAGCATCTTCTAGCTTCCATATATATATTTCCAAATTAGTCTCAATTTTTACCGGTGTAATCATGATAGACACGTCTCGTTACATTGAAGTGAAGTGAAGAAAAACACTTTTCATTCAAATACGTAAACACATAATATTCATAAATTTATAAGAACAATTTTGTCCGTAGGTATTTGGTAGCGCAATTGAGAAGATGTTTTTTTTTTATTTATTAGAATATTTACAATCAATTCTCGTTGAGAATTTTCAGTAACTTAGTTTGGCGTGATACGATGACATGGATTATAATAGTTTTGTATTGTTGGTTCTAGTAGAAACTAAGGATTTAATCTAGAGGGTATTTTCTTTTTAGTCTGCGGATCTGGTCCGTCGTGTCCAGTAGTTGGGTCACTAATGGGATGTGGTGGTTGTTGACTCTTGTGTTATATCTGCTTCTGGACTTGTGTATTTTATCTTTGACTGTAGGTATCTTGAGGTCACGGTGGATTGTTTCGTTGGTAACATACCAGGGTGCATTTAATAGGGATCTTAGCGTTTTCGATTGGAAGCGTTGGAGTATTTCAATGTTGGAGTTACTTGCTGTTCCCCATAGTTGGATTCCGTAGGTCCAGACAGGTTTTATTACGGTCTTGTAGAGGGTTATTTTGTTCTGTATGTTTAGTTTGGAGCGTCGGCCCGTGAGCCAATAGAATTTTCTTAGTTTTTCCTTTAGTTGCTTTGTTTTTTCTGAGATATGTTTTTTCCAAGTTAGCCTCCTGTCCAGGGTCATGCCCAGGTATCTTACGGAGTCCTTGCTTGGGATTATTGCGTTGTTAATGGTGACCTGGGGGCAGGTTTGTTTTCGGAGCGTGAATGTTACACGGGAGGATCTTTTTTCGTTTATTTTAAAACCCCATTTTTGGAACCACTTTTCCATGGAGTCGAGACTTCGCTGGAGAGTGGATGAGGCAATTGCCGGGTCTGCGTGGGTAGCTAATAGTGCTGTGTCGTCGGCAAATGTTGCTATTGTTACCTCGTTTGATATAGGTAAGTCGGCAGTGTAGATGGAGAACAGTAGGGGTCCGAGGACACTACCTTGGTGTATGCCGGATTCTATTGGGAATGTTGCGGAAGAGGCGCCTAGGCATTTAACTATGAATTGTCTGTTGGTTAAGTAGGATTTTAAGATGGAGTAGTATGGATGGGGTAGGATCTTTTTGATCTTGTAGAGTAGCCCTTCATGCCATACTTTGTCGAATGCCTGTTGGATGTCTAGGAATACCGCTGAACAGTATTTTTTCTTTTCAAGGGTTTGGCTGATCATGTGGGTTATGCGGTGGATTTGCTCTACTGTTGAGTGTTGTTTTCGGAAGCCGAATTGCTGGTCTGGGAGTGTTTTCAATTCTTCTAGGAGTGGGAGGAGACGATTCGTGAGCATTCTCTCGAATAGTTTAGACAGGGTAGGTAAAAGACTGATTGGGCGATAGGAGGTGGTTTCATATATTGGTTTACCGGGTTTAGGGATGAGGGTGATTAGTGAGATTTTCCAAGCCTTGGGAAAGTGTTGAAGGCGGAGGATAGCGTTAAAGATTGATGCGACGAGTGCAATCCCTTTTATGGGAAGTTCCTTGATTGCTTTATTTCCTATTAGGTCGTGACCTGCTGCTTTCTTGGGGTTTAGGCGACTGATTGCTTGTATAATCTCTGCAGAAGTGAAGGGCTCAATAGGAGGGGACATTTGGAAGGGAGTGTGCAGGTATTCGGTGACGTCCGCTGCAGCTATGGAGGAATGGGGTTGAAATACTTCAGTCAAGTGTTTGGCAAATAGGTTGGCTTTTTCTATAGGGCTACGCGCCCATCCACCCTGCGGACGGCGGATTGGAGGTATTATTTGTGGGGGACGCGTGAGTTTCCTGGAGGCTTTCCATAGTGAGTAGTTAGAGTCGGCTGTGGGGGACAGGCTGGCGAGATATTTGTGAAAACGGTCATTATTGTAGTTTTTTATGGTTTTGGATAGTTTTCTAGTTGCGTTGTTTAGTTTGCGTTTGTCCTCCGGTGTTCTATGGGTCTGCCATATCCTTCTTAGTCTACGTTTTTCTGCTATTTTTTTAAATATGTACTGGGGGTATTCGTGATTGCTGATGGACGTTATTGCCGGTGTGGAGAAGCGGATAGCGTTTATTATGCTCGTGTTTAGGTATTCCGTGACTGCTTCGATTTCTTCATTGGTTTTTAGTGAGGTTGAGGCTGAAGTTGTGTGGGTAAAGACTTCTCTAAAGAGCTGCCAGTTGGTGTGTTGGTTATGAATGGAGCCATTAGGTGTATTCTCGATGATTGTTGAAATGACTGTTACTATCACGGGGGAATGGTTGGAGGAGAGATCAGCCGAGGAATTGATTTGGACGTTTCTTGACGAGATATTTATAGTTATGAGGAAATCAAGGAGATCGGGTATTTTGTTTGTGTCGGTGGGCCAGTGTGTGGGTTCGTATGTGGTAAGGTAGTTGAGGTTGTTGGTTATTATGCTGTTGAGGAGGTTTTTGCCTCTTACTGTAACCAGTCTGCTGCCCCATTGGGTGTGTTTGGCGTTGTAGTCTCCTCCGGCTATGAATCTATTGCCCAGGGTGTCCAGGAAGTTGTCGAAGTCTTCTTTGGCGATGGAGTGTCTGGGAGGGCAGTATACAGCTGAAGTGATGATTGTACCATGACAGTCTTCTATTGCTACGTTTGTTGCTTGGAGGTAGTCTTTCTGGAATGGTGGAAGTTCGTAGTGCTTGATGTTTGATTTGATTATGATTCCGGTGCCGCCGTGGGCCTTTCCGCTGGGGTGTTGTGTGTGGTAGAAGTTGTAGCCATGTACTTTGACGTAGTTTTTGTCGGTGAAGTCGGTTTCGGATATGAGCATCACATCGATTTGCTGTTGTTTTAAGAATAGTTCTAGTTCAAATTTGTGCTGAGCTAGACCGTTGGCGTTCCACAGAGCTATTCGCATTGGTTTTATTTTGCTTCTGTGCATATGAATTTGTCCATGAAGAGTGTGAGTAGTGACAGCAAGTTGTTAATTTGCTCAGTTTGCTTCTCGATAAGTTTTTCGAGTCTGGTAAAGTTGTCTGTGTTTTGTGGGGTGGGAATTCTATTTTCTGTGTGTACACTGTGTGTTTTCGAGTTGTTTACGTTTCCTTACGTTGCCTGCGCATAGGATACTGTTGGTGTGGTGAGTTTTTGGTGTTTAGGTTCTTGTATGGTTATGTCCTTGGGTCTCAGTTTTGGATACTTTATATTATGTAGTGTTTTGTAGGCTGAGCATCCTTTGTAGTTCGCAGGATGCTCTCCTTGACAGTGGATACACTTGGCGGGGGTTTCCGGGGATTTAGTGCATTGGTCAGTGGGGTCATTACCTGCACATTTTACGCACCGGAAGTTATGATTGCAGTATTTCTGCGTGTGGCCGTACCTTTGGCACCTTTTGCATTGTATTATTTCTTTCTTTACAAGAGGTGGCTCGAACTTAACTATGGAGTTCATCAGCCGATTGATGTTGTAGATTTCTTTGTTGTTTGTTTTTTGTTTTAAGTCTATAAAAAATAAGGATAGTGTAAATTAAAAATAAGGATAGGAAAATAATAAACATGACTAATCTGAATAGTTTAATTGTCATCTTTATCCAAGACTCGCATAGTCAATCGAGCCATTCGGAAACCACATTGACCAACTCCAAAATTGAAAAGTAGAGAAAAGTAATTACAAGTATCGCAAGTGGTGAGACAATATGCGATAAAAGTGAAAAGATGAGCTTGGCGTCAAGCTCTAAGGAACTAGAGGTTTTGTGAGAATCAATCGTGTACTTGAACGATGAAATTGCGAAATTATGAGATTGTCCAAAGATGAAGTTGGTCAATTTGACTTTCGCCAGGCTCGATCGTCACTACGACAGTTCTCGCGTATCGAAACTATCTTGATGTTTGTGTCGACAGGTGAGACGAATGAGCGATCGTGGCGGAGAAGGATCAGGACCATCGCCGAGGGAAGCTACTTTCCTGTCCACTCTCTCTCAAACATCGGCTCCTCAGATAGGTGGCCGAAGACATTCGGTCGTTACGATTGAAAGAGTGTCACCGACTTTGTTTGGCCGTAATCGTCGCGAATCAATCGCCGGTTTTCCTCTTGGAGGCGTGACCAGAATATTGCCGAGTCGTCGAGATCCAGAGTCTCTAGAATGTCCGCACCACCGAGCGGTAGAGGAAGCACGCACCTAAAAGCGAGGAGGGTAAGGATCTTTCGTTTATTTTAGCCGTTCTATCTCCGCTAGTTTGCAGACTAAGAAAAACCGAGTTTAAAGTTGACGAACTTCTATACGATCGTGCGAAGTTAAGATTTGAAAGAACCAAATATTCGTTGCTTTACAAATATACGTCCGTACAATCCGATTTGATTGATTTTAGACCTTGCATCAAATAGATCTCTATATAAACAGATAATTTCTGATTCTAAACATTTGTATCGCTTCTTCTTCCGCTTTGAAATCCTCTACAAACGCCTTTTATAGTCGTTCAACTTTTCAGCTCACAGAAAAGAACATTACGCGTATTCCTAGCAATCGCCCAAAGACTCGAACGTGTGATTCGATAAAGCTCGCTTAACTTTCATCGACACATCGATAACTTTGCGTTCCAAGATGTTATTACGCCCTAGAATCCCTAACATAATTTTAGAACCAGAATTTCTGTGCAAAACAATTCCATCGCTTTGTCACGCTAAACGGCTCAATCATCGAAACGTGTATCATAACGCACGAATTATGATAAAAAAGAAACTGTCTTTCGAATAAAAGCAATCCGTTTGCCAGGTGCGCTTAAGGATGTACAGGACGTCGACGGAGCAAGTGTACGAAATACAGCCGCTGGAGGGTAACAGTTCCGCTCAACGTTACACTCAACAGCCGAAACAACGATTCTCTGAAATGCCTACTCCGTCGGTTTCGCCGACGTCTTCTCTCCGAAAGCGCGTCTCGGAACTGCCAAGAGCCGCGAGTGCATCCGTTTCCGGTGCTGCGGGCATTGTCTGCTCTAATGCGGATCTGATATCGATCCTAAGCTCGTTAGCGTCTTCTGCGACGGAAATCAACCGATGCGGCGAGGAAGCGCCGAGTTCGCGGGATGATAGCAAATCAAACTGGCCCGGAAAAACGACCGAACAGAAAGGAAGTCGATCGAAGAGCTTCCGTTCCAATAGCTTCGACGTGTCGACATTGCACGGAGCTAAAAGTAAGCTTAGCGGATCCTCGAAAGCCGCTATTTCGACCTTTATGGTACCGTCGAATTGGTTCACGAAGAGACACCAACCGATGTCGAAGAAGCCGGAAGATTTAGTAACGGCCAGTTTAAGTCTCAAGTTCGATAAATCGAAGGTAGTGAGGGCGGTGAAGGAAACGTTGGGTAAAAAGTCCCCTAATAGCGAGGTCAAACACAAAGTCGTATGGGACAACACTAGTGGAACCAAAGTGGACGCTCAGGTAAGTTGTATTTCTCGTTACGATATCGTTTCTTGTTTAAGAGCCATCGTAGGTGAAAGGAGGAATGAAAAAGAAAATCGTAAATCGTAAAATTTCTTCCAGAGAATGCACTTTATCGTAAAAATTAATAAAGTCAACAACAACGTGAAATTAAATAATTGTTGTTTGATATTCTGTATTATCGATATAGGTGAAACGCGGAGAAGATAATTTGCAATCATTGCGGACAATATCGCAGTGACATTATTATCAATCGGTAATATTAAAGATAAAATTCATATGGGATGAAAACAGAGCGTCAAAAGTGGTTATTTTTCGATCTTCTTGCGAAGGGAAAATTCCTGCAAAATGTTTAAGAACGGCTCTCAACAAGGAATAAAAAATGTTATTACAGTTCCATTTTCGTGTTCGTTTTTTTTTCTACATGATCCATGTGAAATAATTCTTCAGATGCTCTGCTGGTAAATGAATCGACGTTTGTAATAGAGGAAATATGAAGTACAGCGAGATCGTTGTTGGCTATTGTTCTACACCGATATCGACAAAATAATTCTTCGACAACTCTATTGATAAATCAATTGTAGTTTGAAATCAAACGAATCTGAAGTATCATCAGTTTGTTGCTACGAGAACAATAGCCACCAACGATCTCGCAGTAATTCGGATTCGTTCGATTTTAAACTTCAATTGTTTTATCGACAGAATCTCTGAATAATTATTTTGCTGGTAAATTCTGCTGGTATATCGATTAGAGTTTGGAATCGAGCAAATACGAAGTACAAGATGGCTATTGTTCTCACGTAGCAACAGTCTGATAGTATTTCAGATTCGCTTGATTTCAAACTTAGTTCCCTTGGTTTAATTACTGATTTATCAGCTGGATCAAAATTTAAAGAAAATGAAGATCAAGTGTAGCGCGTAAGTTTGATCTCTGCTTAATTTTTTCATCTCTACACTCATCTTATCTTCCTCGCTTTTAGGTCTGCGATGTCGTCCATAATGTCCAACCGAAGATTGTGCGTACTTCCTCTACCGCTCGGTGGTGCGGACATTCTAGACTCTGGGTCTCGACGATTCGGCAATATTCTGGTCACGCCTCCAAGAGGAAATCCGGCGATTGATTCGCGACGATTACGGCCAAACAAAGTCGGTGACACTCTTTCAATCGTAACGACCGAATGTCTTCGGCCACCTAGCTGAGGAGCCGATGTTTGAGAGAGGGTGGACAGGAAAGTAGCTTCCCTCGGCGATGGTCCTTGTATTTTTGAGCTATCGCGGGGAGAAGCGGTCGTTAGAATACGCGTCAACGGGAGTCGTAAATTCCCGTTTAGGCGCTCTAGGCCCTTGAGAGTTATAGGAACTGTCGGAGTTCTGGATAATGTGAGAGCCTTAGGAGACTCTAGGCCGTGTAGGCACCTTGAGAAATGATGAAGGAACTCTGAAAGATATAGGAACGGTGAGAGCTATAGGGATTATGGGAACTCTAGACACCGTGAGAGACGATCAAACACTTAGAGAGGTAGGAACGGTGAGAGTTGTAGGAAATGCAGGAACTCTAGGCACCGTGAGAGACGATCAAACTCTAAAGTTTTATTCTAATGTGAATGCGGAGGAAAGCTCGGTATGGGTGTGCCCTTTGACCGAAGAACGCGGATTCGTTGCTTACATATTCAGTTAGGCAAGTGAGGGCAATGATCCGCGATGCTGATTGGTTATGACCAATGTTGGGAAGGAAGATAGGAGGAAAAAGCCTCCTACTAACTTGGGTCCTAGGCGACATTGTTTATGGGGAGACTCGGATTTTCCGTTAGGGAGATCTCCGCCTTTTTCGTTACGCCACTACCTGCTTTCTCCGCAATTCTTAAGAGCACGTAATAAACCCAAGGACCCTTCTAAAGAACCAGCTGAAAACACTTCTGGAATTAGAAAGTCTTTTCTGGCAGACAGATTGACTCAAACCATGTGTGCGAACAATGCAGTTAGGATTTCACTTTATGGTGGGTCCTTAGGCCTATGGAAGGTTCGAAGGACGGCACGTAGACCGTTGGCTGTCACGCCGCGCGGGATGGACTGCGGATGTGTTACGCGGCGTAACAGTCCTGATTCTTCTCCGCCACGATCGCTCATTCGTCTCACCTGTCCACACAAACATCAAGATAGTTTCGATACGCGAGAACTGTCGTAGTGACGATCGAGCCTGGCGAAAGTCAAATTGACCAACTTCATCTTTGGACAATCTCATAATTTCGCAATTTCATCGTCCAAGTACACGATTGATTCTCACAAAACCTCTAGTTCCTTAGAGCTTGACGCCACGCTTATCTTTTCACTTTTATCGCATATTGTCTCACCACTTGCGATACTTGTAATTACTTTTCTCTACTTTTCAATTTTGGAGTTGGTCAATGTGATTTCCGAATGGCTCGATTGACGACTATGCGATTCTTGGATAAAGATGACAATTAAACTATTCAGATTAGTCATGTTGCTTCGTCAAACGATTTGAATTCAAGTAATTCGAAACCATTTTGTCAATGTGAACCTATTATTTTACCAATGTGAATCTGTAATTTTGCTTGAAATATCCTTCCAAGTTTTTATGATGATTCAGACTGGTCAGGTTACCTGAATCAAACAACTATTTTCAAGTTACTTGAAACTATTTTGTTAACGTGTACAGTTGCTTGAATCAAGCAACTATTTTCAAGTAAGTTAAAATCATTTTGCCAATGTGAACCTGTAATTTTGTCTGAAATATCCTTCCAAGTTTTTATGATGATTCAGATTGGTCAAGTTACCTCAATCAAGCAACTATTTTCAAGTAACTTGAAACTATTTTATTAATGTGTGCAGTTGAGTGAAGCAAGTATTTTCAAATAACTCGAAGCTATTTTGTTAACGCGTACAGTTGCTTGAATCAAGCAACTATTTTCAAGTAAGTTGGAACTATTTTGTTAACGCGTACAGTTGCTTGAATCAAGCAACTATTTTCAAGTAACTCGAAACTATTTTGTCAGTGTGAAACTATATAGACACTAGTTAATTCCCATACACATGTATAATGTACAATGTATAATAAACAGAGCTATTTTTTCAGATCAGAAGGTACGATCAATCTTTTTCTTTAAATATATTATGCTAAAAAGATATAGAATGGATTCGGAAATACAAATAATTCCCTTTATTTAGCACACAACTGTTATACATATATCTTATACTCTTAAGACCTCAAAAACCTACTCGCACGCACGCTTGCTGTCAACCGACTCTTCCAGATACTTCTAACGACTGGCTCTTGTCTTTTGTCTCAACCAAGACCCGGACGTCCTCTGATGCTTACACACACATTCACATGTACAGTGTAAATGTATCATATTCCCAACAATTGTATTGGAAAAATTTGAAATGGATCGGAAAATGTATATGGAAGTTACAGGACCTTTCTCGAAAATTATCGATAGTTCAAATATCAGGTTGTACAACAAAAGAGTCTTTCGTTTTATAAGAAAATAATAGACGCACGACGTTTCTTGTTTCCTTTATTTTATCGAACTACGTACGTTCCATTTTGTTCTATTAAGGTAAAGACCACGACATTTGACAGATTAGCTGTCGTGTTTGTATAAAGATGCATTGTCGTAAAAGACATATTCGTAGAGGAAAGACACTTTTGGGGCAACCTAATATTTGGCTGAACCTGACAAAACTGTACGCTTGTAATAAATAAAAAAAAAGCCTGCTACGCCCTTTCGATCATTTTAGCTCAAGTTATGTATGGGTCGACCCAATTACGTTCTTACAACGTTAGAGGATACCTTCGTTTTGAAGAAAATGAAAAAAGATCGCACATTTTCGTTTCAATTTTCTTGATTAAAAATCTTCTCCCAACGTTACAAATATGTTTTATTATCGTTAAAATAGGGACAGACTCGAAAGTACAAAAATTGCAGAGTCGCAACTGATGTAACGAACATAATCATGATAGTCGTGTCTCGTTACAGCGTTAACGGGATTTCAAAATGTTTGGCATAATACGCGATCCTACGCAAAATTTCCGCCAGCTCGGTGAAGTTTCGGCTATCCGAGTCTCGTATTATACGATGTGTTTCCAGCTTTCTCCTAACTGCGCGTTTTTTTTTCGAAATTTTAACGCCGGCACCGCGCGAACAAAGTAAATAGATTAATTGAACTTTTAATCGATCAAATAGTCAACTAAACTGAAACGCAAGTACGATGTTAAGTTATCGAAATCAATTTTACGATTTTACCGTACGAACGCCGGTATCATCCGACCTTTCGGTATTTTCCGAGTTTTCTATTGTTCGTGTGATACGCGTCACCTCGGAACGATCAAGATTATTCGAACACTTTCGCAAGCCATAATAAGATTACAGAAAAAAGTACTTTGCTGTGAATACACGTTTCATCGGAGGAATCGAAATTTGTACAGGACGAAGTAACGTCGTTCGAACGAAGCTGCGATAGACTTAAAGTTGGGCTGTACAATTTCTAGATTTATATTAATCTTATAGAACGAAAAGACCCAGAGCTCTATGAACGTTCTAAGAGAACGGATCTCCTTCGGCGTAAATGGCGCTCCTTATCGGCGAACGGTTACAATATCCTGAATCTTTCTTTTCGACGGTTTCCACGTCGATCGAGAGAAACTATTCGTCGAACTGGACTATCCGTGGCTGATCTATTACGGCAGAAAGTGAAAAAGAACGTAAACGAAGGAAATGGCCGACATAAAGGACGATAACTGTTAATTTAAACGTAATAGAACGAAAGAATACGACGTATTCGTTAAAGGATATTTAAGACAATTTAAATTAAAATCGATTTTCACACGACGTTCTTCGATTTTTTCCAGAACCAGATTATATCTATGATAACGTTTCGATTATATCGTTTTATGCAAAAGAAAGCCAATTATATGATTGAAAGTAGAAATTTGGATCAACGTATGGATATCCTCCTATTTCGTTGCACGAGTTGCGAATAACCTGTCGAATAATGATAAAGATAGAAACGAATATGACAAAGGCATAACGAAGGAACTAATATTCAGAATTTCGTGCGTTTAATTCCTCGAAAATTGCACTTTTAAACGCATCGGTCTCGCAGTTCAACCTGCCGGGAACAAAGAATTTTATCGGAAACATCGTTCTAACATTTCAATTTTACAAACGTTTCGCTCTGCTTCGTTAAAAGCTGCGCGTATTTGGTAGATACAAAATTATGCACATACGTTAAAACGTATAACGCGCAACAGGCAAGGATATACGCGTACGCGCTGCAAACGCGTTAAAAGCGAAAAATATCGCTGAAATTATTTTCCCATAATAAAGAAATCGTCGGGCCTCTTACGAATACAAAAGATAATTCGTTAAGATTATAGTGTATATTAATTTTACCATAACGAGTTTAACAGAGCTTTCGAAACTAAAAGCTTTATCACAGACGATAAACCCTTTGAGTGCTGAATACTCACGGCCTATGTCGTCCGTAAAGACGGCGCGTGTCTAGCGCTGACGATCGCTGTGGATGGAATACTTTTTCGTTAGACTGAACTCTGTTGATTAACTATTCAAAGCGCAAATCGTAATAAGTTATAGTAGTTTAAATGATTAAAATGAAAGAGATTAAATGATTCAAGAGCGTTATATTTTAGTTATTTTTAATTATTTATTATAAACATTGAAATTTACAGTTAACTAGAATTTGCGTAATAAACTAGAAAACTAAATTTAGTAAATATGTAAAATCCCTAGAGTTCGTGTAGGATAGGGATTCTTTTTGTTTTACGGGTAGCACGACAGGCTGTGCTTAACGGAGAGATCGATACGGACGAGCAGTTGAAGAAGTACATGTTCCCCAGACGGACGGACAGAGAGTTACATTAGAGAGACAGACCAGGCTATAGAATAGTTGTTTAAGATTGTAAAGACTGAAGATTTAAGATTTAAAGACTGAAGAAGAAAGATCGGTAGCTCAGGACGTTCAGGTAAACATTGCACCAAAGACTTATAATTTCCCGTTTAGATAATCGTCGTTATTGATTGTTATAGACGCATATTAATTGTTGTTCATTTTTTCATTTTATCAAATCATTTCATAATAAAAAAAACTCGATTTTCAGACTTCAGAATCGATCCCTGAATTATCCCATTATTGAACCTTATAAATCGATTTTCGCCACGTCATGCCGCTGAGAGTTAACCTACGTGTCGTCATGACCGAGAACGCGAAAGGGGAGAAGATAGAGAGTATAAAATATACAGACAACAAATGACCTAATAGGAATATATTTAAATATATTATGCAAACGTTGGACAACGTTATGTTTTGTTAAGCTAACAGGATACACTAAAAATACATTATCAAGAAAGGGGATGTGGCCCATAAGCAAGTATGTTCTTCTACATATGACCATCAGACAGTACCTGTGATGCGGTTATCCCGGAAGTACATTGCGGAGTCGGTAGAGAGCGTTTCCTGACCTCTCGCCAGGGAGACAATAGATGAGGATTTAAGGGTGTCGAATCGGGATCCATGCAACGCGGAGGCGACTCGTTCCTTCGCCCTTCCTCTTCCTCTTCGCCCGATGTGCTTTCCTCTATGACGATTTGAGGCTCGCCATAGTTTGCCACATTCACATTCGGGCTGTACCATTGTCTTCTCATCTTGATTTAGAAAACTCTCACTTGAACATAAATAAAACGTTTCTTCGTTGAAACCGTATCATAGTGGAGAACGATCGAACAGTACAAAAGAATGAATAAAAATAAGTCACATTTTTATTAATTTTCTTTTGTATGTAAAAACAAATCTGATAGATTCAAAGATACAAGATCTTCCGATCTTCCTTTATTGCATGGACGAGCAGTTGAAGAAGCACGTGTTCCCCAGACGGGTGGACAGAGAGTTACATTAGAGAGACAGACAAGGTTATAGAATAGTTGTTTGAGATTGTGAAGACTGAAGATTTAAGATTTAAAGACTGAAGAAGAAAGATCGGTAGCTCAGGACGTTCAGGTAAACATTGCACCAAAGACTTATAATTTCCCGTTTAGATAATCATCGTTATTGATTGTTATAGACGCATATTAATTGTTGTTCATTTTTATATTTTATCAAATCATTTCATAATAAAAAAAACTCGATTTTCAGACTTCAGAATCGATCCCTGAATTATCGCATTATTGAACCTTATAAATATAACACGAGTTAATAATTTAGTTGTGTGTGAAAAATTCAGTGCTTGGGAAAACTAAAAAAACCAGATGTAGAGTTTTCTTACAAGTGGTGACCACTTCAACAATAACGAGGTACTATTGGCATTTGTTTACTGCCGTAAGGAATGCATTTATATTTATTTCACGCAAACGTAATAGTATTACTTCTGCATAGGTGTTCGGAAAAATTGAAAAACCCATACATGCGTCCTTAGTCCATGCCGAGCACTTACAGAAAACGCATATATATGTCCTTAGTCCACACCGATAGCTTTCGCCAGACACCTATATGCGCCCACAGCACTCAAAGGTTTAAAACACTGTTCTTTGTATCATTTCCCTATTTATAGTTGCGATATCGGGAATAACTTTAAACCGTTTTAAACGTCGTTTACTCGATTAACTCGCGCGTAACGATATTTGTCGTGGAATCTCGCAAAGAACGTAAAGCACACGTAACGATTCATCGATAAATCGGTTAACGACGTTGTTACGATTACCACGAACACACCCGTTAACGATATTTTTTCCATTTTTAGGTTGTTCGCGAACGAAAGGGAATCGTCTCGAGAAAGAAAAATCGCTTATAAGTATTTGAGCACATCGAACTTTCAACGCTCGGTAAGTATTCGTAAAATCCTACAAAAGTATTACAGCCATCTCGATCGTTTAATTCGATTAAAAACATTTTCGTTTTTAGAGAATTTATTCAACGGTAGTCGTTCGATGTACTAGGTTGTCCGAGAAGTTTCTTTCGTTTCATAAAATGATAATAGATGAGCAACAATTTCTGTTTTATATCATTTTATCGAATTAGGTGCGATCCATTTCCTTATATCTCTATTATTATGTTCGTGCATAATTCGATAAACTAATATAAAAGAAAGGACATCGCGCGTCTATTATTTCTTTATAAAACGAACACAACGTATTAAGTTGCCCGAAAAGTGTCTTTCTTTCGCAAAAAGAATTTTTTACAACAGTGCACCTTCGTACAAACGTGAAAGTAAGTCTGTGAAATATCGCGGTGTTTATCTCAACAGAACAAAACGGATCGTACGTAATTCGACAAAATAATATAAAAGAAAGAACGTGCGTCTATTGTTTCCTCATAAAACGAGAGAAACTTTTCGGACAACCTAATAGTAGCGGTACAGCAAGAATAACCTTTCAGAGGCGAATCGTATAGAACGGATAAAAAGAAAAAATAGGAAACTAGGAAAGTAGAAAAAAGTCGGAGATTTCATGCGAAAACGGAGAAGCGCACTAGCGCGCGACGAGTTTTCCAAGCGTTTTATCTACGACAAATGCAAACACCATTTGGCTGAACATCTGACAGCACAGGCGGTATGATCCATGTTGAACCATGTTGATCGAAACGAAGGTCACGCGTTAGCCTGCGTTGACAAAACGGTGCCACTTGAGTGGAATCATGCGATTTCTCTTACCGTATCGTCGTTTGATCCTTCCGTCGATTCTAATGGAAAATTGAAATTTCATTTCTGTTGCTTCTTAACAACACGACATAACGAGAAATCGAACGACTCGTTGTTATTTCATTTCGCTCTATCTCCTCGTTTTATTTATACATCTTTCGAAAAGCTATCGTCGATAGCGTTTTTAAACAGTTAACCGCGTTTCATGAATTAAACAGGTCGAGAAAAATGTTAATCTCGGTGTGTTTCATCTGTCGTATAATATAAAACATTACCATTTACCATAAAAATTCCAAATTTTAGTAAGAAGCGCTAAGAATGTTATTTAGTGATACGTTCGCTTTGTCAGTAAAACTGAAAAATTTGATTTGTTCCTTTGTTATATCGGTTATTCCCTGTACAACGTATTCCTTTTTATAAACTCAGTTGATTATTTTCACCGATATATCGGCTATGCCCGAATTGTTTGCGCAATTTTGTATGCTTGCAAATTGAGTGGATGTTTTACTGCGTGTGTCCGGTATTCCCCGATAACGATCGAAATATAATACAGAAAATATAATGCGATTCAGTTTTTTGGTCGAATGTGTGTTGAATAAATTATCGAATATGCAATTCCACGAACACGAGCTTCGAAAGTTGCTCCACCATCTACGAGTTCAACCGTAAAACCTACGCTTCCTATCAAAAAACATTTCCCCAATTTTATACCAGTTATATCATTGATCGAATCCACTTCACGTTGCTGGTGTTAGATTTGCCAAGTGCCACTTTGTGCGATATTCTGTTTCGAGAAATACCACACTGGGAGGATCCACTGAATTTCTTCTATCTTTTCACATTTTTCTTGTTTACGAATTTTGTTATTTTGTTACAATTTTAACATTTTATGTCGGAAATAATTCATTTTTTCGAAGAAAAATGTAAGCCATCGTCATTTTGGTTTAACGTCGTCGTAAAACTTATAACAGGAACACGTAACACATTTTCTTTGTGTTCGACGTGTATACTCGTCGTCGTTTATTTTTATTTGCATTTTATTCACGTTGATTTCTAAAACTAAATTCCACGGTTAACTGGTTAACAGTACATCGCGCTTCGTGAATATTTCAATTCACTCTTCTATGCTAAGGAATCGCACGAGTCATCTGATGCGTCATTCGTCTATCATCTGACACGGACGAAGAAAGGAAGAATTTCTCGAGATTTTACGCGGAACGAAAATTTGTTTTTCGATATACGCTGCAATTTTGTTTTTCTCATCGAGATTATACGAGAAAGTAAAATGTACTATTTTTCGTTTTATTCCGCGCGATTCTCAACTTTTATAATCTCGCGTAACGTAACAAAGCATTGCAAAAAGAAATAAAAAGATGGAAAAGTAAAAACTGAAAAATATGTTGCACGTAGGAATTTCTTACGATTTCTCTTCAAACTTTGAAAATTTGGATTCAAATTAACGCGATATAGTATCATTTACATGTACAGTTTAGTTGATAACAAACTAACAGCAAACAAAGCAATGTTTATCGATGTTTTACGAAATTTATTTATTACACGACTTATATTTGTGTGACTTTTTCTTCGTAATTTCGTAATTGATTGTTATTCTGGGTGTTTAGATATTTTTCATTCTGTCCACAGTTTCCACTCGGTCGTATCTTCCTTTCGTTAACAAACTTTCTCGAGTTTGAGGAAAATATGAGAGAACCGTTACTTTATATGCAAGTTTCTTTCTTCGAACGTTAAAAGTTCGAAATTTTCTTCAAGCATCAGGAGTATTTTCATTTGTCG
The DNA here is from genome assembly GCF_024516045.1 of Bombus affinis. Taxonomy (NCBI): domain Eukaryota; kingdom Metazoa; phylum Arthropoda; class Insecta; order Hymenoptera; family Apidae; genus Bombus; species Bombus affinis. Next base: position 15,774,719 of record NC_066346.1, on the reverse strand, counting down.
AAACGAGGACGAAATTGGGGTATAAAACTTGGCGAGCGCTGCAGCATCGAGAATTAATGATATTGTGCTTCAACTTAATTTATCGCCATGAAAATGCTGGTCTGCACTTAGTCGACCACGAACTTTTACTATTTCGGACTTTTTCCTCCTAATATTTTATATTGGGTTGGCAACTAAGTGGTTGCGGATTTTATCATTAGGTGGCACTGACAAAATCCGCAATCACTTAGTTGCCAACCCAATATTATCGTTCCATCTGAAACTTCTATTATTTAAAGCATCGTATTAAACCTTGTGTCCGAGTACAATGTTTCCAGTAATATTATACAGGTTGGTTGGTAACTGGTGGTACAAACGGAAAGGGGGTGATTCTACGCGAAAAAGAAGTCGAAAATATAGAATAAAAATTTTTCGTTTGAGGCTTCGTTTTCGAGAAAATCGACTTTGAATTTTCGCTCGGTACGCGTGCACTTTATCACGTCTCGTTATAACGGACCTCACTGTACATCGTTGTCTCGATGGATATTATCGCAGTTTAAGTTTGTTTTTGCCGCAACGGAAAATTAGGAATACATAATGAAATAACATGAAGTAATCATAAAGTTTATTATTACAAAAATTGCCGAAAGTGTTGCCCATTCTGTCCAACACATACTTCTGCTCTTCTAATTAAATTTCTATGAACACTTTCTAACGCATTCGTTTGTTTTAAAGTATGAAAGGCTACAATAATCTTTTCTTTCAATTGCTCGAAAATAAAACCTCGAACGAAAAATTTTTATTCTATATTTTCGACTTCTTTTTTCGCGTAGAATCACCCCCTTCCCGCTTGTACCACCAGTTACCAACCACCCTGTATGTTGGGTTGTCCGGAAAGTGTCTTTCTTTCAAAGAGACGTCTTTTTCAACGACGCATCTTTATACAAACATAAAACCTAATCTGTCGAACATTGTGATCTTTAGTTTGATAAAACAAAACGGATCATAGGTAATTCGATAAAATAATATAAAACGGAAAATGTGCATCCATTATTTCCTTATAGAACGAAAGAAACTTTTCGGACGACCTAATAGTTTCGTATTGCCATAAACGGAGAAAATTCGAACTTTCTAAGTAACGTAAACTAAAACTCGAAATTCGTTAAAGTAAAATTGAGGAAAAATCAAATATTGTGCATAGTAACTTTCTAAATTTTTATGTACAATGTTCGTCGTAATAATATCAACGATAGAATATAATCAGAAGAGTACGCGTGCGATAAATTCGATCGTGCGTTTAAAAAGAAATAAATGAAAATTTCAATAAGAACGTAGTTGGCGATTTAATAGAATTTCAATAGAATTTCAATAATGGACAAGAATTTCGTTATTTGTCCGGTAACGTCGTTGTGTCCATTTTCGTAAAAGCCAGATTACGATTGCACGTTTTTCTCGATTCGAAGCTTCGTCGAGTTTAATCCGGCGACCGGTTTAGGCTACAGTATGTTTCAAATTTTCCGGCCCTTTGTATGCAGAAAAATCATTCGACCCGATGAACCGCGTGAAATGTAGAAGTTCACTGATTCAGCGAACGAAAATAAATCGCATGTAATATTAAATCGATATCGTCGACCTGAGGGCGAACTTTCTCTTTGGAATCTCGTATCTTGGACTCGAATCAAACTTTCGAAATTCGATATTTCCACCGATTCAATGCTACTCGTATGACTTTTTTTTTTGCGTGGGGAGGGGAAAATGCTATTACGCATGCCCAGTGACCCGCATCACTGGGTTATGTGGGAGTCGGTCGGATGTCGTTGCCATACCCACTAAAAACCCCTCCTCCTTCTTCCTCCGCTTAGAGGGCAGACAACCCCGGTAAAACCTGTCGGCAGTCATCAGGGTTGTCCTTTCGTGCCCCGTTGTATCTACTTCTTGGGGCAGTTACTGCTCATGTCGTCCTCTCAGCCAGTTCAGAATACTGGGCTGGTCTCCTTCTGCGGTTTTTCGTTGTTTCGTGTTCTTGCCCTCATTGCTCCGCGTAGTTGTTGTTTCGCTCGTTCTCCTCCTTGCCTCTTCCCAGGCCCTCGCTGTCACCCTCCTGTGGCACATGACGGTCTTGCAGAATTGCCTGAATTTATTCCAGCTCTCGTTCTTGGCGGTCAACGTGGCGATCAGATTGCCCACGTCTATCTTCCCGCCCAGAGCGTTCTCCAGCTCGATCCTTCTGTCCGTCCACTTCGGGCACGCGAAGAGGGCGTGCTCTGCACCGCCGTTCGGGTCTCCACAGTCGAGACAGTTGCTGTCGCTGTCCCTGCCAATCCTTTTCCTATAGACACCGAAGCTCCCATGCCCGGTTAGCAGCTGCATGATGTGGTGATCGATGTCCATCTTCTTTTTGGTAAATAGCAGCGCACTCGGTATTGGCTTCTTTGTGATATTTTGTGCCGCGTGGGAGACGGTACGGTATGCCGTCGTTGTTATGCACAGGGCCGTTCGTTGTGCTCGTTTCAACTTTTTCCTGTTCTTATCGGTATTCGCTGCTCTAGCCCACACCGGTGCTCCGTAAGTTACGATGGACTCCCACACATTGTAGTAGAGCCTACGAGCCAAGCTGGTCGGCCCGTTGATGTTGGGTAGAATTCCCCTAAAGGCTCCTATTAACTTGTCGGCTCTATTACACACCATCTCGATATGCGCACCGAACCTCCGACTGGAGTCGATGACGACTCCGAGATACCTGATGCGATCGACCGTTTCGATGTCCGAGGAGCCCAACCTGAGTTTCACCACTCTCGGCACTCGCAAGCTTGTGATGAGCATGACCTCCGTCTTTTCTCTCGCCAGGGTGAGCCCGACACTCGTGCACCAATCGTTGGCGATCCTTAGCATCGTGTTGACCTTGGCGGTGGCCTCTTCGTTCCTCCCGACGGAACATGTGATGGCCAGCTCATCCGCGAAGGAGGTTGCTCTGACCATTGGCATGTTGTCGAGTCTCTCGAGCAACCGGTCGTATACCAAGATCCACAGGAATGGTCCGAGGATGGATCCCTGCGGAACTCCCGCCGCCACCTCGTGCTCCACCGTGCCGTGCTGGTTGCTCACGATGATCCTCTTTCCGGATAGGTAACTGCCGATTAGCCTTTTGACCTTCCATGGCAGCTTCCTCTTGTCAAATTCCTCGTATATGCTCTTCCAGCTGAGCGAATTGAAGGCATTGCTAATATCCAGGGTGATCATCACGCAAATTACCTTCTTCTGTTTGCAGATGTTGGCAAACTTTTATCACCTGCGTGATGGCATCTACCGTACTCCTCTTCTTTCTGAAGCCATATTGCCTCCGATGGAACGGGTCCATTCCGATGCATCTCTCGATGATCTTCTTAAAGCATTTTCCCCAGATCTTGCTCATGGTTGGGAGTATGCTTATCGGCCGGTATGCGTTAGGGAGACTGGGATCCTTTCCCGGTTTCCTTAGCAGTATTACTCTGGCCGTCTTCCAGCAGTCTGGGATCCTTCCTGATTCGGTGATGCCGTTGAACGGCCTTGTCACGAGCTCGCTCCTGCGACTCGCTATCAGCTTCGCGATCTCGCCCGGCACGCCATCGACTCCTGCAGCCTTCTTGGTGTTCATTCTTCCGGCGGCATCGACGACATCGCCTTCGCCGATGGCGACGCTGAGGCTAATATCTCCTTCTTCTTCGGTCTCTGCCTCTTCGCGGCCCTCATAATGGGGGGGGGGGGTCCGTGTCCCAAGGTGAATAGCCTCTGTAGGACTGCCTTCACCATGTCGATCGGCATGTCGTTGGTTGGTCCCTTGCTTTTACATTTCTTCATGACCGTGCGATAGGGTTTGCCCCAAGGGTCGCTCTTCAGTATCTTGCAGTATTCTGCCCAAGCTGTTTTTTTGCTGCGGGCGATCTCCTTTTTTAACTGCCTTCGGATCTCCTTGTAGGCGTTGACGAGGGGCTCGGTGTTGCCGGCATTCTTCTTCCTTTCTCTCGTCACCTTCCTGAGCGCTTTGTGCGCCTGCGTTCTCAGTTCCGCGATCATCGGGTTCCACCAGTAGTTCGCGTACTTGCGGCTCGCCGCACAGTTCGACTTCCTTAGCATCCCTTCGCACGTACCTTCGATGCTCTTTTGCAAGGGCTCGGCCCCATCATCTCCGATAGCCGCGTTGAGGTCCTCCTTCTTCAGTGTGTCGTCGAATCTGCTCAGGAACTCCTCCGGCGACATGTCCTTGGTCACGTACCTTTAGAACTTCGATACGGTTCGGGCCTTCCTCGCCTTAAACCTCGCCCTAAGCACGAAAGAATATATTCTTGTTCGATTTATCACGAAAAATAAAATCCTGCACGTGTGTACAAGCTGTTGGTTTCATCCAAAAACTACGACGCATGGGATAGAGAAACAGATATATATGCAAATGCACGTAATATATAAGAGAGAAACGTATGTACGAGCCCATAAATCGAAGTACGAACTGAAAAGGGAAATTTAAATTTTATCGAAAATTCTACTTCTAATCGACGTCTGCGTAAGATACGAGGACTAGCTGTTGGCGAGATACGGAAGCAATTTGTAGGTTCGAAGGGGAATATCGAGAAACTGGTGGAATACGCGAAGCTGTCGAAAAATTTTAACGTCTAATAACTTACAATGGCTGTTTGATATCCGCACGGTAACATTTCCAACGAAATAACGAGAGCGATTCGCAAAAGAAAATATCGACTCGCAACATTCGTTCTGGGCACGTGCTGCGTGAGCGCGTCTGCGTAATCCGTTTTTAACGGGCGAAAAAGTCAGTGTTATTGCTAAAGCGAACGTACTAGGAAAAAAGTAGCGAAGCGTAGAACTTTAAAAATAAAACAACATTTTTCCACGCTATATTCCTTCTGATATTTACGAAGCCTTCGTGTGCCAAAAGAATCTGACATTCTAATGTGACAATAAACAGGAAATCTTTTAAGCAAAAAGAAAAGAAAAATACACATATCTCGAGTTCTCATTGGGATTAGGGGCGTGTAACGAATCTTCATTTGGATTAACCATTGTTGTTATACGATATGGATAGTATTTACTGGTACCGACATGATTACAGTACCGATATGGTACAGAGTTGGCAAGTAACTGTGGCAATTAGATACTCGAGATGCCAATGACAATGATCTTAGGTTCAATAACGAATCCATGGTCAAAGGGATAACAAATACGTCTTCTTCCAAAGTCTAAGTCGTACTGAGCTTACTTGTCCACAATTCAAGTGTAACTCAACTTACTTGTCTACGATATAAGTAGAACTCAACTTACTTGTCTACAGTATAAGTAGAACTCCCTCAGTCCAAATGGAACTGCACTTATATACTCGTCTCTGTACCCCTCGGGTCAACTATATTTTTAAGGAGATCTATACAATTACTCCATAGCTTTGTTAGGTAAAAACGTCCATGCCATGACCGTGGCTACGTTTAGCGACCAGTTGTGTCACTTCGAGCCCAAGCCTACTGTCATAAATCTCGGGTAAACATAGTCGGATTAAATCATAAACAACTACTTCTGAGTTTTATTATTTAAGTGCAGCTATAATAAAAAGTCTAGACTAAAGTATTGGGGGTCTTCCCAAAAATTCCAAAAGAAAGGCCCCGATGTCCTTTTATCTCCAACATGTATATAGGAGAAATAAAATAGTATAGTAATTTTTTAATTGCACACTAAATTAGTATTAAATTCCATACGATATTTTCAAAGATCTTGTATCTTTGAATCTATCAGATTTGTTTTTAGATACAAAAGAAAATTAATAAAAATGTGACTTAATTTTATTCATTCTTTTGTACTGTTCGATCGTTCTCCACTATGATACGGTTTCAACGAAGAAACGTTTTATTTATGTTCAAGTGAGAGTTTTCTAAATCAAGATGAGAAGACAATTGTGCAGCCCGAATGTGAATGTGGCAAACTATGGCGAGCCTCAAATCGTCATAAAGGAAAGCACATCGGGCGAAGAGGAAGAGGAAGGGCGAAGGAACGAGTCGCCTCCGCGTTGCATGGATCCCTATTCGACACCCTTAAATCCTCATCTATTGTCTCCCTGGCGAGAGGTCAGGAAACGCTCTCTACCGACTCCGCAATGTACTTCCGGGATAACCGCATCACAGGTACTGTCTGATGATCATATCGAGAAGAACATACTTGCTTACGGGCCACATCCCCTTTCTTGATAATGGACTTTTAGTGTATCCTGTTAGCTTAACAAAACATAACGTTGTCCAACGTTTGCATAATATATTTAAATATATTCCTATTAGGTCATTTGTTGTCTGTATATTTTCCCTTTCGATTTTGTCTTGGACTTCGATAGGTAATCCAATGACAATCAGGTGTATCCTCACCTCTTCATCCATTTCCCTTTTTACTTCCAATATTAGTCGTTCTTTCTCTATTGCATATTCTACGAACGAACCTGAAAGGTATTTACAGTTGTAAGCATGCACCGTTGCCGGCCAACCTTTATTCTTAAAGGCTTTGATAAATGTTTCTTTCCAATCTTCCCAGTTGTGTCCTCCAGCTTTCAGTAGATTTGTTTGGTACCGCCTTTTTGCTGTTTTTCCTAGGTACTTTCTCATACCTTTGACTTTTCCTCATCGCTTTTTATTTTGTATTTTTTGCATTCCTCTTCATACTCTGATATCCAGTTTGTGGCTTTCTGAGTTCCTTCTAATCGTTCTATATTGTTGTTTGTTTCAACTATTTCCCTCTTATCTCGTCTTTAAAGGGTCTCTAGAAGTTTTTCCATGTCCACGTTGAGTTTCTCCATTTCCGTCTTTGTTTTTCTTGTGGATGTTATTTATGCTTCCTCTAAGACAATGTCTCGGAATACGAAGTTTGAATCCGTATCGGTATCAGTGCTGCTGTCTCATCGTCTATTGGGAGTTTAATATTTCGATTCTGAAGTCTGAAAATCGAGTTTTTTTTATTATGAAATGATTTGATAAAATACAAAAATGAACAACAATTAATATGCGTCTATAACAATCAATAACGATGATTATCTAAACGGGAAATTATAAGTCTTTGGTGCAATGTTTACCTGAACGTCCTGAGCTACCGATCTTTCTTCTTCAATCTTTAAATCTTAAATCTTCAGTCTTTACAATCTTAAACAACTATTCTATAACCTTGTCTGTCTCTCTAATGTAACTCTCTGTCTGTCCGTCTGGGGAACACGTACTTCTTCAACTGCTCGTCCGTATCGATCTCTCCGTTAAACACAGCCTGTCGTGCTACCCGTGTTACGTCGCCTAAACATCTGCATGCCAGCCCTCGCGACCGGACAGCCAGCGGCCTGCGTAACGTCACTCCGACCCTCAATAAACCTAAGGACCCAATATATTCTTTCGCTGTCACTGTATTGTATCAACAGGCGTCTTCATTCAACCCCTTTGTCCTGAAGAATTTCTTAAGCCAAACATATTTTCGAACCACATCTGGTTTTTAGAGAGGTCCTTGGATTTATTAGGCGCGCTGAAAAAATACGGAGAAAGCGAACACGCACCCATCGGGAAGAATCGAATAGCTAGCTAATAAAACAATCAGGTTTTTCCATGAACAAGGTCACCTATCAACCACGATGGTAGGAGGCCTTCTACCCATCCCTTCAAGCATCAGCGTAGGGCATAACCAATCGACATCGCGGATCGTTACCCTCACTTTTCTTAACGAAAAGTGTGAACAACGAATCCGCGTTCGTCATGCAAAAGGGCACACCCACACTGAACTTTCTTCCATCTCAACGCAAGAGCGACCAGCTAGTCAAAATTCTAACGCCTAACGTCTAACTCTGAACAGAACGCCAATTCAAGTCGATCCGCGACATTGCCAAACATTCGCTTATTCTATTAAGTATCATATCGTGCTACGTCCACCAAGAGACTAAGTTCAATTGTAAGAGCATTGCTCTATATTGTATACATCTATATTATCTGCGTGCGATAAAGTTGTTAATTGTTTATATCTTTTCAACGGCGTTACTACTTTGTGTGATTGTATAAAGTGTTGGAAATATACATTATTATAACTCTGACTCCCAGTGTTATACCGCATTAACCACCCCGATTATCCTAACCGAAATACGGGGATCGAACTATTCGTGGTGTCGATTATTCTAATCGTAACGGGAATTTACGACTCCCGTTGACGCGTATTCTAACGACCGCGTCTCCCCGCGATAGCTCGAATTTACAACCCGTAAAACAAAAAGAATCCCTATCCTACATGAACTCTAGGGATTTCACATATTTACTAAATTTAGTTTTCTAGTTTATTACCCAAATTCTAGTTAACTGTAAATTTCAATGTTTATAATAAATAATTAAAAATAACTAAAATATAACGCTCTTGAATCATTTAATCTCTTTCATTTTAATCATTTAAACTACTATAACTTATTACGATTTGCGCTTTGAATAGTTAATCAACAGAGTTCAGTCTAACGAAAAAGTATTCCATCCACAGCGATCGTCAGCGCTAGACAAGCGCCGTCTTTACGGACGACATAGGCCGTGAGTATTCAGCACTCAAAGGGTTTATCGTCTGTGATAAAGCTTTTAGTTTCGAAAGCTCTGTTAAACTCGTTATGGTAAAATTAATAGACACTATAATCTTAACGAATTATCTTTTGTATTCGTAAGAGGCCCGACGATTTCTTTATTATGGGAAAATAATTTCAGCGATATTTTTCGCTTTTAACGCGTTTGCAGCGCGTACGCGTATATCCTTGCCTGTTGCGCGTTATACGTTTTAACGTATGTGCATAATTTTCTATCTACCAAATACGCGCAGCTTTTAACGAAGCAGAGCGAAACGTTTGTAAAATTGAAATGTTAGAACGATGTTTCCGATAAAATTCTTTGTTCCCGGCAGGTTGAACTGCGAGACCGATGCGTTTAAAAGTGCAATTTTCGAGGAATTAAACGCACGAAATTCTGAATATTAGTTCCTTCGTTATGCCTTTGTCATATTCGTTTCTATCTTTATCATTATTCGACAGGTTATTCGCAACTCGTGCAACGAAATAGGAGGATATCCATACGTTGATCCAAATTTCTACTTTCAATCATATAATTGGCTTTCTTTTGCATAAAACGATATAATCGAAACGTTATCATAGATATAATCTGGTTCTGGAAAAAATCGAAGAACGTCGTGTGAAAATCGATTTTAATTTAAATTGTCTTAAATATCCTTTAACGAATACGTCGTATTCTTTCGTTCTATTACGTTTAAATTAACAGTTATCGTCCTTTATGTCGGCCATTTCCTTCGTTTACGTTCTTTTTCACTTTCTGCCGTAATAGATCAGCCACGGATAGTCCAGTTCGACGAATAGTTTCTCTCGATCGACGTGGAAACCGTCGAAAAGAAAGATTCAGGATATTGTAGCCGTTCGCCGATAAGGAGCGCCATTTACGCCGAAGGAGATCCGTTCTCTTAGAACGTTCATAGAGCTCTGGGTCTTTTCGTTCTATAAGATTAATATAAATCTAGAAATTGTACAGCCCAACTTTAAGTCTATCGCAGCTTCGTTCGAACGACGTTACTTCGTCCTGTACAAATTTCGATTCCTCCGATGAAACGTGTATTCACAGCAAAGTACTTTTTTCTGTAATCTTATTATGGCTTGCGAAAGTGTTCGAATAATCTTGATCGTTCCGAGGTGACGCGTATCACACGAACAATAGAAAACTCGGAAAATACCGAAAGGTCGGATGATACCGGCGTTCGTACGGTAAAATCGTAAAATTGATTTCGATAACTTAACATCGTACTTGCGTTTCAGTTTAGTTGACTATTTGATCGATTAAAAGTTCAATTAATCTATTTACTTTGTTCGCGCGGTGCCGGCGTTAAAATTTCGAAAAAAAAACGCGCAGTTAGGAGAAAGCTGGAAACACATCGTATAATACGAGACTCGGATAGCCGAAACTTCACCGAGCTGGCGGAAATTTTGCGTAGGATCGCGTATTATGCCAAACATTTTGAAATCCCGTTAACGCTGTAACGAGACACGACTATCATGATTATGTTCGTTACATCAGTTGCGACTCTGCAATTTTTGTACTTTCGAGTCTGTCCCTATTTTAACGATAATAAAACATATTTGTAACGTTGGGAGAAGATTTTTAATCAAGAAAATTGAAACGAAAATGTGCGATCTTATTTCATTTTCTTCAAAACGAAGGTATCCTCTAACGTTGTAAGAACGTAATTGGGTCGACCCATACATAACTCGAGCTAAAATGATCGAAAGGGCGTAGCAGGCTTTTTTTTTATTTATTACAAGCGTACAGTTTTGTCAGGTTCAGCCAAATATTAGGTTGCCCCAAAAGTGTCTTTCCTCTACGAATATGTCTTTTACGACAATGCATCTTTATACAAACACGACAGCTAATCTGTCAAATGTCGTGGTCTTTACCTTAATAGAACAAAATGGAACGTACGTAGTTCGATAAAATAAAGGAAACAAGAAACGTCGTGCGTCTATTATTTTCTTATAAAACGAAAGACTCTTTTGTTGTACAACCTGATATTTGAACTGTCGATAATTTTCGAGAAAGGTCCTGTAACTTCCATATACATTTTCCGATCCATTTCAAATTTTTCCAATACAATACTCGCGTCTCGTTACAGCACCAGCGAAATTTCCAAATATCTCGCATGACACGCATCGCACATTCGTGAAAACATTCCGTGATAAACGTTGGAACGCTTTCTCAAGCCATTGGGTATATCGCACCGAATAATTTCGAAATTTCACTGGCGCTGTAACGAGACAAAACTATGGTGATTATTATTATTATACGTGCAAAATGTGGAACAGATTTGAAAATGTATCACACAAGTATCGGAAAAAAGATCATCGAATTATTGGGAAAACCAATTTTGTTCGCTACGTCGATAAGCCACGGTAAATAGCGAGATCGTTTTTGAGATTAATAGTGCGTTTAAAACTATTGTTCATACCTTGTGCTAATTTTTCACTAATACTAAATAAACTACGTTCGCGAGTAAATGTCCAGAATAACGTAATTTCCATCTGCATCGTCGGTTTCGTTTCAAATTTCACTGTTATAATTCTCGCAGCGGTTCCTGTCTCGTTACAGCGTTAACAAACTTTCGGAAAGTGTCGCGTAATGCGCATTTGGAAAAAATTTTCCGTTGCGAACGTTGGAATAGCAGCGCGAGCCACCGCGCAAACCGCGGGAAACAATTTTTCCTTGGAAAACTTGGAAGCTCGTGTCATCGTTTAGAACACGTACCTGCGTTGTGTTTTATCGATGTTCGGTACTTTGAAGTCTAAGTATAAACCTTGCTTGCACGGTGCAACTAATCCGTGACAAATCGAGCAAAGTAGAGGCTGCATTTCATCGAATCAAGGAACGTTTGACGTGTACAACGTTTTTTTTTTTTTTATTTATTTATTAAAATTCACAATTTGCCCAATTTGGACATTTGGTGGAATTTTTTAACGGTTAAATTAGCATGTTGGTGCCTACCCCCAGCGGGGTACCATCCTCGTGTTTGTTAGGTTATGTCCTTTATAAGGTCTGCTGGGTGCTTCCTTTTTAGTCTTCTGTCTATATTTATGGTTTTGTATGGTTCCGCAGCTAGCCGGTTTGTGTGTGTTGCTATTCTTGATTTGTATTTCTCGGAGTATCTGCTAATTTCTTCCTTGACCGTTGGCATTCCCAGGTCCCTTCGTATATCTTCGTTTCTGACGTACCAAGATCCGTTTACTATTGTTCTGAGGATTTTAGCCTGTATTACCTCTATTTTGTTTATATGGCTCATTGCTGCCGTCCCCCATAGTGGTATTCCGTACGTCCAGATTGGTTTTATGATCGTTTTATATATTTTTAATTTATTTTCTGTGCTTAGTTTGGATTTTTGGCTTGTTAGCCAATGCATTTGTCTCCTTGTTTTCTGTATTTTTTCTACTATCGATTTGATGTGTAGTTTCCAGGTGAGTTTTTGATCTAAGTGGAGTCCTAGGTATTTGACATGCTTTGTTTGCGTTATATGCGTGCCGTTCAATAGGATGTTTGGTGGTATCTTTTTTCGTAGCGTGAATGTAATATGGTTGCATTTATTGGGGTTTGCTTTTATTTGTTTTTCTTGTAGCCAATTTTCTATTTTTATGATATGTTCTTGTAGTATTTTGACTGCCGTTTCTGGGTTAGTATGCCTGACTAGTATAGCTGTGTCGTCCGCGAATGTCAATACTGTGCTGTTGGTAGTTGTTGGTATGTTCGCCGTGTATAATGTGTATAGTATTGGGCCTAGGACGCTTCCTTGTGGTACCCCGGCCTTGATGTCTTTAACTTGAGAATGTGTGTCCTTGATTTTTATTACGAAGGTTCTGCTGCTTAGGTAGGATTTTATTAAGTGGTGTATTTGCTCCGGGAATTGTTTCCTAATTGTTTGTAGTAGACTTTCATGGTTAATTTTATCGAATGCTTTCTCTATGTCTATAAAGAGGGCTGTGCAGTATTCCTTGTTTTCTAGTGCTACTATTATTTCGTTTATAAGCCTGTGCATTTGCTCTATCGTGGAGTGTTTGTTTCTGAAACCAAATTGGTGATCCGGTATTAGTTTTTTTGTCTCTATTATTGTTTTTATCCGGCAATATATTATTTTTTCCAGTATTTTGGAAAATACTGGAAGCAGTGATATTGGTCTGTAAGATGCAGTTTGGTGCGGGTCTTTGCCTGGTTTATGTACAATTTTGATCTGTGCTAATTTCCATGGTTTGGGGAAGTATTGAATTCTTAGAATTGCATTGAATATTATTGTCATTAGTCTTATTGCTTTTGGCGGAAGGTTTTTCAAGATTTTACCATTGATTAGGTCGATTCCTGGCGCTTTGTTGTTTTTTGTTTTATCAATTATGTTTCTAATTTCTTGTGCCGATGTTTTAGCTATGTTGTATTCCTTGTCGGCTGTGGTAGTAGTGGTTTGTGGATCCTCCTCCGTATGACTTTTGAGGTTGCTGTTGTTGATAATGTGTGGTGTGAATGTGTTGCAGAGGTGGATGGAGAATTCTTCAGCTTGTTCTTCGTTGCTTCTTGCCCATGTGTTATCTGCTTTTCTGATTGCCGGGACGGGTATTATTGGCTTCCTTATTTTTTTCGTGGCTTTCCATAGTGAATAGTTGGTGATCTCGTGTGTGGACAGTGTCCCTATGAACTTTGCGAATTCATTATCGTTGTGCTCCTTTATTTTGTTTTTTATTTCCTTTGCAAGTTTGTTTAAGTGTTTTTTGTTTTCTCGGGTTCTGTATTTTTGCCATTTTGCTTTTGCTTTTCTTTTTTCTTTGATTTTGTCAAGTATTTCTTGCGGGATTGTTATTGTTTGTCTGCTGGTTGGTTCGGGTGTAGTGGTTGTCCTTGCTGCTTCTTGAATAGTTGCTGTCAATGTTGCTACTGCCTGTTCTATGTGTTCAGGAGTTTTTAACGGGATGTTGCAGTTTATTTTGCTTTCTATTATTTCTCTGAAAGTTTGCCATTTGGTGGTTTTATTGCATAGTGTTTCTGGTTTGCTATAGTGTATTGGTTTGTTTCTGTATTCAATTATTATGGGTGTATGATCGGAGCTGAGCTCGAGGTTGGGTGTTATTTTTAGTTTATTTGTGTTTAGTCCCCTTGTACTGCAAAGTCCAGAAGATCTAGTTTTTTGTTCAGGTCAGTCGGCCAATGTGTCGGTGTTCCTGTGGATAATATATTGAGGTTATTATTTCTAATGTATTTTTCCAGTGTTCTGCCTCGAGGTGTAATGTTTCTTGACCCCCATAGCGTGTGCTTGGAGTTGTAGTCTCCCGCTGCGATGTACTTGTCCCCTAGGTCCTGGAAGTATTCTTCCCACATTTGAGTTGTTATTTTGTGTCGCGGGGCACATATACTGCTGACAACTGGAAGTAGTTGCTGCTAGTTTGAACTGTAACAGTGGTTGCTTGTAAATATACTTTGTTAACTTGGCTGTGTAGATAATGTTTGATATCGTTTCTGACTATCACTGCTGTCCCTCCGTGAGCTTTTCCTGAGGGGTGTTTGGTATCATATATGGTGTAGTATGGTATTTTCAAGTAGCTTTTTGTAGTGAAGTGTGTTTCTGAGACAAGTAGTATGTCTATATTATTATTGTATATGAATGTTTTAGTTTCGAGGGCCCGTTGTTGTAGGCCGCTTGAGTTCCAGGCTGCTATTTTTAGAGTGTCCGTTTTTATTTTTTGCTTAGCACGTTTGTAATTAGTTGTAGCATGACTGTGATTTGTTGGGTTTGCTGTTTGAGTACTGCGTTTTGTTCGCTTATCATTCTGGTTAGCATTTCGGTGTTCTTTATGGATTGTTTGAGCAGTTCTTTGATTTCTGCAGTGTCATTGTTACTATTGCTGTGGTATTGGTTGTGTGTATGTGTTGATTGGCTGGTTATTTGAGCATAGCTTAGACCACGAATGGTGTTGGTGCTGATAGGTTTGGTGTTTGTTGCTTGCTCTGTACTTGGAATTATTTCAGGATTTGTGCTGTCCTGTTGGGCTTGTGTGTTAGTGATTGTTCTGCTTCGTAGGGGCGGGAACAGTTTACGTTGTAATTGTTTTCTTACTTCACATCCTTTATAGCTTGCTGGGTGGTTTCCGTTACAGTTGTAGCATTTAACTTTTTCTATTTTTCCAGAATATGGGCAGTGTATAGTTAAGTGATTTTTTGCGCACTTGACGCAAGCTGGGCTTCTGTTGCAATAATTTTTAGTGTGTCCGTATTGTTGACACCGCATGCATTGAGGTATATCTTTTTTGTGTCGTGGTGGTTCGACTGTTACTATTGTGTTTAGTATTTGTTTGATATCATATATTTCCTTGTTATTGTTTCTGGGTTCCAGTTCTATTAAGAATAGTGGTAATGGTTGCTTTGTGTCGAATCTTGTTATATTGTTTATTGTTCTTGTTTGATGACCAATTTTAGCTAACTCATCGCTTAGTTTATGTATGTTCGTTTTAGGATGCAATCCTCTTATGACAATTTTATAGCTCCTTTCAGTTTTAAGCTGATACGTGTGGTAAATAGCATTTTTTTCTTTTAATGCTTTTATAACTTTCCTAAATGTTTCTGGGGTGTTTGTTTGTATTTTTACTTGTTCCAATTTTGCTTGCTTTATTGTGTAGTTGTTTTTCTCATCTAGATTATTTAGTAGATCGATGAGCGGGTCCATTATTTGGGCCTCAACAAGGATTGGTGGTGGTTTTGTAATATGATTTGTTTGGATAGTGGTTTTATTTACGGGGTCAGCGTCTATTTCTTCCGTTAGTGAGCTGAAGGAGTTACTTAATGATAATTCTTGCAGCCATCGCTGCTTTTCTGTAGCTGGGTTTCCTATGGCACTTATGTCTGTAGTTGTTTTGCGTTTTTTGCTAGCCTTCGCTAGCTTCCAGCTTTTGTCCTGGTAGTATCTTTCATGTTCTGAATTGCTATCTTCCTGTCCCCGATGCTCTTTTGTTTCTTCTGTCTCCATGTTAATTTGTTTGTTTTTTATATAATATGTTTCTCCTTTTGTTGCTATGTTTATAGTTGGTATTTGCATTGCTATTTTATTTCCTCCTCACTATCACTTTGCAGCACTATTACTTTGAAGCACTTTTTCACTATTCACTTATACCTGGAGAGGACGACCGTCTAGACACGTCCGTCCTCCTCGGCTGTCCGAGCAGGAGTGTGTACACCGTCCATACAGAAACTTGTACATCTCTGAAAGCCAACGCTTTGATGTTTAACGATGAATGCTCAATTCTCAGAAACGATGCTGTCGTTGAAATTAAGCTAGTCGTTTCTGCCGGTGTACGCGGAATTTCCTTTCTATGGGCTCTCGCGTACAAACGTGTTTATGTTCATTTACACCGTCTTTCTAAACGAGAGGTCTAATCAGTTTGTAGAGCTGATTTATCGGTTTCTGTGCGTACAGCTGCGTTACAGTTCCGCCTGGGCAGGCGACCTAAACGGACGTGCGAAACAGTGCTCCAGTGAAAGTGCGGCAAGAGAGAAGAGATAGGGACAAAGTTAAAGCCAAAAATAGACAAAAAGTGGAATCATGCAGATTCCACCAATAAAAATAATTAACTCCGGTGAAACATTTTTCATAAATAAAGCTACAGACTCTACATATGTAGAGAAAAATGATGACATTATGGAAACAACACAATCCGACGAAGAGCAAAACATACCAATACACCAGGAAGAAAGCTGGACGGTGGCAACCTCCAGCAAAAAACGGAAGGTAACCCCGCTCGCAAGCGCGAGGAAAATTGATACATATGAAAAAAAACAATGGCTACAAGATATCAAACTGCACAATCCATTCAGCGCACTGCCGGAAGAGGCAGCAACGGACCCAACGGAAAGTCCGACAAACCGTACACCCAAACCACCACCAATATACGTAGACGCAAAAATAATTGACCCCCTCATCGAACTGCTAAACAACATCGCAGGAAAAGACAACTACATCATCAAACAGATAAAAATAGACCAGGTTAAAGTACAAACCAACACCCCAGAAACATTCAGAAAAATTACAAGATCACTAAAGGAAAAAAATGCAGCATATCACACTTTTCAGCTCAAAACAGACAAAAGCTACAAAGCAGTAATCAGGGGACTACACCCAAAAACAAATACTGGAAAAATAAGTGAAGAACTGGCAAAAATCGGACACCAAGTAAGGTCAATAAATAACATAAACAAATACGATACCAAACAACCACTACCGCTATTCCTAGTCGAACTAGAACCTAAAAACAACAATAAGGAAATATACGATATAGAAAAATTACTAAACACAATAGTAAAAGTGGAGCCACCCAGGCATAAAAAAGAAATCCCACAATGCATAAGATGCCAACAATACGGACACACCAAAAATTATTGTAATAGAACCCCGGCATGCGTTAAATGCGCAAAAAATCATCTCACGACACACTGCCCATCCACGGGAAAAATTGAGGAGGTTAAATGCTACAACTGTAACGGAAACCACCCAGCCAGCTATAAAGGATGTGAAGTAAGAAAACAATTACAACGTAAACTGTTCCCGCCCCTACGAAGCAGAACAATCACTAACACACAAGCCCAACAGGACAGCACAAATCCTGAAATAATTCCAAGTACAGAGCAAGCAACAAACACCAAACCTATCAGCACCAACACCATTGGTGGTCTAAGCTATGCTCAAATAACCAGCCAATCAACACATACACACAACCAATACCACAGCAATAGTAACAATGACACTGCAGAAATCAAAGAACTACTCAAACAATCCATAAAGAACACCGAAATGCTAACCAGAATGATAAGCGAACAAAATGCAGTATTAAAACAACAAACTCAACAAATTACAGTCATGCTACAACTAATTACAAACGTGCTAAGCAAAAAATAAAAACGGACACTCTAAAAATAGCAGCCTGGAACTCAAATGGCCTGCAACAACGAGCCCTCGAAATTAAAACATTCATATACAATAACAATATAGACATACTACTTGTCTCAGAAACACACTTCACTACAAAAAGCTACTTGAAAATACCATACTACACCATATATGATACCAAACACCCCTCAGGAAAAGCTCACGGAGGGACAGCAGTGATAGTCAGAAGCGATATCAAACATTATCTACACAGCCAAGTTAACAAAGAATATTTACAAGCAACCACTGTCACAGTTCAAACTAGCAGCAACTACTTCCAGTTGTCAGCAGTATATGTGCCTCCGCGACACAAAATAACAACACAAATGTGGGAAGAATACTTCCAGGACCTAGGGGACAAGTACATCGCAGCGGGAGACTACAACTCAAAGCACACGCTTTGGGGGTCAAGAAACATTACACCTCGAGGTAGAACACTGGAAAAATACATAAGAAATAATAACCTCAATATATTATCCACAGGAACACCGACACATTGGCCGACTGACCTGAACAAAAAACCAGATCTTCTGGACTTTGCAGTTACAAGGGGACTAAACACAAATAAACTAAAAATAACACCCAACCTCGAGCTCAGCTCCGATCATACACCCATAATAATTGAATACAGAAACAAACCAATTCACTATAGCAAACCAGAAACACTATGCAACAAAACCACCAAATGGCAAACTTTCAAAGAAATAATAGAAAGCAAAATAAACTGCAACATCCCGTTAAAAACTCCTGAACACATAGAACAGGCAGTAGCAACATTGACAGCAACTATTCAGGAAGCAGCAAGGACAACCACTACTCCCGAACCAACCAGCAGACAAACAATAACAATCCCGCAAGAAATGCTCGACAAAATCAAAGAAAAAAGAAAAGCAAAAGCAAAATGGCAAAAATACAGAACCCGAGAAAACAAAAAACACTTAAACAAACTTGCAAAGGAAATAAAAAACAAAATAAAGGAGCACAACGATAACGAATTCGCAAAGTTCATAGGGACACTCTCCACACACGAGAACACCAACTACTCACTATGGAAAGCCACGAAAAAAATAAGGAAGCCAATAATACCCGTCCCGGCAATCAGAAAAGCAGATAACACATGGGCAAGAAGCAACGAAGAACAAGCTGAAGAATTCTCCAACCACCTCTGCAACACATTCACACCACACATTATCAACAACAGCAACCTCAAAAGTCATACGGAGGAGGATCCACAAACCACTACTACCACAGCCGACAAGGAATACACCATACCTAAAACATCGGCACAAGAAATTAGAAACATAATTGATAAAACAAAAAACAACAAAGCGCCAGGAATCGACCTAATCAATGGTAAAATCTTGAAAAACCTCCCGCCAAAAGCAATAAGACTAATTACAATAATATTCAATGCAATTCTAAGAATTCAATACTTCCCCAAACCATGGAAATTAGCACAAATCAAAATGTTACATAAACCAGGCAAAGACCCGCACCAAACTGCATCCTACAGACCAATATCACTGCTCCCAGTATTTTCCAAAATACTGGAAAAGATAATATACGACCGCATAAAACCAATAATAGAGACAAAAAAACTAATACCGGATCACCAATTTGGTTTCAGAAACAAACACTCCACGATAGAGCAAATGCACAGGCTTATAAACGAAATAATAGTAGCACTAGAAAACAAGGAATACTGCACAGCCCTCTTTATAGACATAGAGAAAGCATTCGATAAAATTAACCATGAAAGTCTACTACAAACAATTAGGAAACAATTCCCGGAGCAAATACACCACTTAATAAAATCCTACCTAAGCAGCAGAACCTTCGTAATAAAAATCAAGGACACACATTCTCAAGTTAAAGACATCAAGGCCGGGGTACCACAAGGAAGCGTCCTAGGCCCAATACTATACACATTATACACGGCGAACATACCAACAACTACCAACAGCACAGTATTGACATTCGCGGACGACACAGCTATACTAGCCAGGCATACTAACCCAGAAACGGCAGTCAAAATACTACAAGAACATATCGTAAAAATAGAAAATTGGCTACAAGAAAAACAATTAAAAGCAAACCCCAATAAATGCAACCATATTACATTCACGCTACGGAAAAAGATACCACCAAACATCCTATTGAACGGTACGCATATAACGCAAACAAAGCATGTCAAATACCTAGGACTCCACTTAGATCAAAAACTTACCTGGAAACTACACATCAAATCAATAGTAGAAAAAATACAGAAAACAAGGAGACAAATGTATTGGCTAACAAGCCGAAAATCCAAACTAAGCACAGAAAATAAAGTAAAAATATATAAAACGATCATAAAACCAATCTGGACGTACGGAATACCACTATGGGGGACGGCAGCAATGAGCCATATAAACAAAATAGAGGTAATACAGGCTAAAATCCTCAGAACAATAGTAAACGGACCTTGGTACGTCAGAAACGAAGATATACGAAGGGACCTGGGAATGCCAACGGTCAAGGAAGAAATCAGCAGATACTCCGAGAAATACAAATCAAGAATAGCAACACACATAAACCGGCTAGCTGCGGAAACATACAAAATCACAAATATGGACAGAAGACTAAAAAGGAAGCACCCAGCAGACCTTATAAAGGACATAACCTAACAAACACGAGGATGGTACCCCGCTGGGGGTAGCCACCAACATGCTAATGTAACCGCTAAAAAATTCCACCAAATGTCCAAATTGGACAAATAGTGAATTTAAATAAATAAATAAAAAAAAAAAAAAAAAAGCTGCGTTACCGTTCGTCGAACGAATCATGCAAACCAGACAATTGCCCGATTTTAAGACGCGACGCGATAAACGCGAACAACTGGTTCAGTGGGACGACGATAATATCGATCAGAACGTTCTACGTAAAATTAGTTAGAAACGATCCGCCTGTTACGATCGAACTTGGGCTATTGGCATCGATTGTGGTAGTTACACTTGGCTAGCAAGTGTAATTAGAAGAATACGAATCCTTGGCAAATTAACGAGTAGTTTCTTTCGAAATTTACTCTTCACCGAAGCATTTATCTTTTATACGATATCATACACAGCAACTGGAGAACCCGGAGTAGCGTTACCATTGCGAGAATTACGCTCAGCTAATAAACGCAAACGAACGAAAGACAAATATTCTGATAAGTTCGGCAAGCAAATTTTATCTCGTTTCTAGAAATAATTGTTAATAAGGAATATGCTAACAAGGAATTTGCTAATAACCGTAAGGTTGTATTAAGCGTACGGTTTATGCTAACTATAAATTGCACGAATGCGACGACAGTTCGTAACAAATTGAGTTCGATAACGACAATGTTAATTGTTTATCGTTTGTGCAACGCTATGAGGCGATTCTTCTCGAAAAATTGCAAGTGCCGAAACGACGGTAATTAACGCCATATTATTATAAAATAAATTCTAGGTAGTTTTAACTGTAGATTACTGTAGATTAGATTTATACTGTTTGAATAAATTCTCGCTCGTAAGTATTTGCGCGAATGCTGGTCACGTGCGAAACGTGATAATTAAAATTGCGGATTTTTAGCATACGCAATACACGCAAGAAGATATAAAATTGCACAAATATTTGAGATATAATTGTAGATGAAACTTTCAGCCTGAGATCCAATCGAACCGGTAGCCTTTCTAAAACCGATCTCTACTTTCAAATCAACTTTAAATTTCAGCCTGTTTTTATGAGAAAATTCTCAAACTAATATGATGCTCCTCGGAGAGCTCTTCTCTGCCTTCTCTTTCGCTCTCCACTCGTCTCCCCCTAGAGAACAGCGTAATAGGACTACGTGTGCTCGTAGTCGGAGACAAAATTGGCGTTCAGGTGATATTCTACGGGAGCTTATTTTTCTAGATGACTCGTAACCCTGGCAAGTGTCAGTCTTTAATCTCTTAACGTACAATTTTGCTCCCCCTAACCGGTCAAAGACGCGCAATTTCTTCCTGGATCTACGTTCGCGATCTAAAGACGCTCGATTATACGCACACAGAGACGCACGAAGATACTCGAAGACTCTTAGAAACTTTTCACTTTTTCTATATTACACGAAATATTTAGAAACTTCATTAACAGCACGACGAGCCACGATTATACGTGATTGTGAAATTTCTAAAATTTCTAATTTCTCTGCAAAACCGTATCCAGAAGTTACATAAAATATTCGTCGCGCAAAGACGATGAAAATATTTGAGCAGTCAATTATTCGCTGTGTTAAGCCACGATATTTAGCGAAACGATCTTTATCACCAGTTGTAATGTTTAAGACTACTTCTATTCATGCTATATACTAATTTTTCGCTAAATGTATATTTGCCATAAATGTTACAATTACAAGACATCATAACTGTTACAAGAGACGTTTGTAAAGTTGCGATATGAAGGTTGATGTTTTTAATTAAAAAATTTTTGATCGCGAATAACCGTTAAAACGGATTAAAGTTTTTTTGATTGCCGGTAATCGTTATCGACGAGAGAAATTTCAGTTTGGTTACCAATAACCAACATAAATGACAGGATTTTTAAAATAATTTTTTTTTTTTTTTGTTACGAGTAACTGTTATCCGTGGCGAGAAAATTTCATTTTGGTTATCGATGACCATTATCGATGGCAAAAATTTGCTCTACATTGTCAATTATCACTGGCTATATTATCAATCGTTATTAACGTCACTGATAATTATTGGGTTGGAAACTAGGTGATTGCGAATTTTGTCAATATCATCTAATGACAAAACCCTCAATCACCTAGTTAACAAGCCAAAAGTACGTGTGTTCGCAGTTATTCATAAAACTTGTGTGTTTTATCGAGCAAACAAAACATATGAAAATATAGGAAACGAATAGGATGAAAGATATCGCAGTAGAATATTTTTATTAACAGTTGCACCGTGATATCTTTTATCTTATGCTTTGTTTCGTACATTTTCGTATCTTTTTCTTTGCTTAATAAAACATATCAGTTTTATAATTAGGCTTCTTTACGTTGCCAGTGAAAACCGATTATCAGCAATGTCAATAAATATCGACGATAGTCGAATGTGACTAGAAAATATTTTTTTCATCGATATTGCTTGGCGATAATCGAAAATCAATTTCGCCATCGATAATGGTTATCGGTAACCAAAGCAAAATTCGGTTTTCCTTGATAATGGTCACTGTTCGATAACCGAACAAAAATTCAGGTCACTTCCATTGATTACCGTTTCAAATTAAATTCCCATGATCTAAAATTATTATCGAGCGACCGAGGAACAAATCGAATCGTTCGTAATGATTATTCATAATCAGAATTATTAACGATTAAAATTCTTGAATCGTATCGCTTTTGGAGAAATTGAAAACTGGCTTTCGTTTAAATAAAAACTAGTTTCTACCCAATGATTTTCCTGCCAAAAAATATTTAACGTAGTTGTTATTTTGGAGCTTCGCTTGTAACTTCCACGTAGATTCCCAGATTGATTTCTAATTTTCCTATTGTAATATAACAATTAATACGATATAATATAATAATCTTAATATTAGATTATAAATATTAACATTGTAGGATTTTTTTATTTATTTATTTTATTTGGGTATGGTCGTTGTCACAAGATCACCGGCGATCTATCGGTTTCGTGATTTCTTGCGTCTCCGACGTGACACTGGCAACCTCACCATACACGCCTATTACATCAATGCACTCGTGTTCAGTGTCTCCATACACTGTACTCGCATTCAGTGTCTCCATACACGCCTATTACATCAATGCACTCGTGTTCAGTGTCACCATACACTGTACTCGCATTCAGTGTCTCCACACACGCCCAGTGCGGTAATATGATCCAACAAACTGAGACTCATCCGTGTATGAAATCGAAAATGATCTGTCATGTCATTACGGTCTGACCGGTAACTCACAAAATGCAACTGGCGCTTTGAATACTAACCGTAATGATACTGACTTTTGTGTCTTTTTTTCCTCCCTACTTTATCATTGAACGTCCGATCGAAATTTTTGTTGTTAACCTGGGCCCTTGACCTATTTGGACAGTTAGTTAAGCCATAAAGAGACCAGTACAATATAATTTAGCTAAACTATAAAGGAACAAAATACCAGTTATATCAAGTTTAATGTTAGGAAAACCCAATATTTTAGATCCACCCGAGGACGTGTGATAATCAGAATGGCCGTGTCGGAGATGAAAGAACACCGGAGCCTCTCCTTTGAAGCGATACCCCCTTAGTGCTGTAATCCAGATTTCATCATAGCCGCACTAAGAAACTGTTGTAATTCGATCCGACTGTACTTATTCGAAATTTATGATAGTGAGCTCGGGCTCGAGGCGACAACCGGTCGCCGAACGTAGTCGCGGTCAAGGGATGAACGTTTTATCTAACAAAGCCATGAAGTAACTCTATAGCTTTCCTTAAAAGAAATACTTGGGACGGGGCACGACGGTAAACATTTCAACGATTTCTGTCCCGTGGCTCGCCACACGCAGACTTTGTCCTTCGGGTAAGACGATTGCCAGATGCCAACGCATCTTCGCAGTATATGTTTAGCTGGGCGAGGACCCGCTACGAATATTAAATTTCAATTACACAAAGTCTCTCAAATAGACAAATGGCCTGTGCCCCAACTACGGGAAGATAAGAGAAATCTATCCTTCCACGAACGACGCTTCCCGCTAGCAACGTTCCCCAAGGACAGCTAATATCTTTCTCTAACCACCAACATGGAAATTGACCAATTAACAGCAACGACAATTTCCCTCACCCTTCGAACGAAGACTTTTCTCCGCGAATCCGATGATCTCGTGCCCATAGGCACACCCATCATAGTTTTCTTCGACAGCGTCACCGCGACGGAGAGTCACTCTCCAGTGCGATCTCATCAGTAATCGACCTGTCTTTCGTATATGTAATAATTGCTCCTTGCTCTAATATACAGTGTAACTTAGACGCAAACGAAGGGTAAAGTTCAGCATCCGTTGACCGCGGAAACGTTGCCGGAGCCGAGACCATTGTCCTAGTGCCGAAACCTTGCGACTATCTATCGACGCTGTAATATCCCTAATTTGTGTCAATAAACTCAACTATTGTTACACCGCACCTATGGCTAATTTCAACGAAGATTCACCGAACACCACCACCCCCAATCCTGACGTACATCCGACATATATAACGTTATATGTTATTACGAAATACTATATACCGTTGTACGTTATATGGTAATACTATATATCGTTAACCGTTATAACGTAACAATATACATCTTTATACGTTATTACGTAATAGTATATATCGTTATACGATATATGATAATGCTAGATAACGTTATACGTTATTACGTAATGGTATATATAGTTATACGTTACATGGTAATACTATATAACGTTATACGTTATATGGTAACACTGCATGACATTATACGTTATTACGTAATAGTATATACCGTAATACGATATATGGTAATACTATATATCGCCAAACGTTATAACGTAACAACATACAACGTTGTACGTTATATCGCAATAGGATATAACATTATACGTTATATGATAATATTATATAACGTTGCACGTTTTTACGTAATATTATATAACGTTATACGTTATATGGTAACAATATACAACGTTATACGACATATGATATTACTATATAACGTTATAAGTTATTACCTAATAGTAAAAGGTATGTAAATATGAGACCGGAAATTTTGTATAGAAAAATGCACGTTTATTGTATGATAATTATACGTTATATAGTAACACCATATAACGTTATACGTTATAACGTAACACTGTATAACGACATACGTTACATGGTACTACTATATAACGTTATGCGTTATAACGTAACAGTATACAACGTTATACGTTACAACGTAACACTATATAACGTTATACGATACATGGTAATACTATATAACGTTATACGTTATAACGTAAAAGTAATAGTATACATATAGTATACGTAATAGTATATAGCGTTATACGTTACATGGTAATAATATATAACGTTATACGTTATAACGTAACAATATACAACGTTATAGGTTATTACGTAAAAGTATATAACGTTATACGCCATGCGGTAACACTATATAACGTTATACGTTATAACGTAACAATATACAACGTTATACGTTATTACGTAATAGTAAAATGTATGTAAATATGAAACCGGAATTTTTGTATAGAATAATACACGTTTATTTTATGATAATTATACGTTATAACGTAACACTATATAACGTTATACGTTATAACGTAACAATACACAACGTTATACGTTATTACGTAATAGTATATAATGTTATACGTTACATGGTAATACTATATAACGTTATACGTTATAATGTAACAATATACATCGCTATACGTTACACGGTAACACCATATAACGTTATACGTTATAACATATCACTATATAACGATATACGTTATATGGTACTACTATATATCGTTATACGTTATAACGTAACAATATACAACGTTATACGATATATGATAATACTATTTAACGTTATACGTTATTACGTAATACTATATATCCTTATACGTTATAACGTAAGGATGTACAACTCTATACGTTATTACGTAATAGTATATAATCTTATGCGTTATATGGTAATACTATATAACGTTATACGTTGTAAAGTAGCAATATGCAACGTTATACGATATATGATACTACTATATAACGTTATACGTTATTGCGTAACAGTATATATCGTTATACGTTATATGGTAATACTATATATCGTTATACGTTATAACGTAATAGTATATAACGTTATACGTTATATGGTAGTACTACATAACGTTGAACGTTATAACGTAAGAACATACAACGCTACACGTTGTTACGTAATAGTATACAACGTCATACGATATATGGTAATACTATATAACGTTATACGTTATAACGTAACCATATACAACGTTATACGTTATTGCGTAATAGTAAAAGGTATGTAAATATGAAACCGGAATTTTTGTATAAAAAAATACACGTTTATTGTATGATAATTATACGTTATATGGTAACACCATATAATGTTATACGTTATAACGTAACAATATACAACGCTACACGTTACACGGTAACACCATATTGTTACGTTTGGCTATCCAAATTTTCAAATTTTAATCAATGTAGTAGTCGCTGCCACCGGAAACAGTCTAAGGAGTGCTTCAATTAGATATTTCTTGTTAGATTAAGTAGCGTTGATTGGAGTTTAGGCCACTGGTCAACAATCTCCACGTTTCGGCTAACCTGCTATGCCCAGGAATACTAGCACGGGAGAGGATTGTTTGGAATAAACAATTATATTATAAATAATTATTCCTGGCGGATTTAATGACGAATTATACTAATTATTGATATTATTTATTATTTTAATTATTAGTTATTAATATATAATATATTAATATAATATATTATATAATATATATAATTATATAATATATTAATAAATTAATATATTAATTATTAATTATTAATAATAATTATGTATATTGTAATAATTAATTATTAATTATTAATTATTAATAATAATTAAAGTTGACTCACCTGACGTTGGCCTCCGCTGATGAACGGGCAGGCCGCTGGGGTGATTCCGGTTTTACAAAGATTTACACTTCTATAATTTTTTTTGTTTTAATCTTTATTTAATTTGAACAGTGTAAACAACAGTGTGTCCGGACGTGTTTAACAATTCGAAATTCTAACACAAAACTTGAGCCAACTATTGTTTTAATTCTAACTGACTAATAACAATTATTTTATAATTCGAACTGACTAATAACATTTATATCTCGCAACTCTTGAACTCGAACTGGAACGAACAATTATTCTCTAATCCTAACTTAAATTCTAATTAAATCAACTGAACGAACTGATATCAGACTCACTCAAATTCGATTGAACGACTAATACCAATTATCTGCTTATTCTACCGAAACGGACCGATTCAACTAATATCAATTATTCCGATTATTCTCTTATTCAACTGAACCGCTAACAATTTCTTTATTCTAACTGATAACGATTACTCTTCTGTAATTTCGCCAAAATCTCCCGAACAGCTAACAATTACTCTTACTCTATTTTCGCTAAATACTCCCTAACGCTAACAATTACTCTTACTCTAATCTAACTGAACCAACTAATGACAGTTACTCTCTTTTCACAATTACTCTTCTTTATTCTACTGAACCACTAACAATTACTCTCCTTATTTTCGCTAAATTCTCCCGAACGCTAACAATTAATCTCCTTATTTTCGCTAAATTCTCCCGAACGCTAACAATTAATCTGATTTGAAATGTGTCGCTACGCTTTTTATAATGACATCCCCAATGGGATGGCAGTCACGTGGCAGTTCGTTCCGGTGGGAATCGCAATGCTGCAGGTTTTTAGAGTTTCCATGAGAGAACGTGGATTTTGATGATTGCTGATGTCTTGTTTGCTTCATCCCACGCCGTGTCTTGATTTCTCGTATACCTTTTCGATGCTGATGGAAACATTCAAAATACGTGATTAAATGTGGATATTGCAGTGGTTTGTCTTTCGCCGAGATTGCGTCTGCAATCCTTCCGAATCCTTTCCTGCTGATGCCAATGGGAACGATCAAGGCACGTGCAATCCGTTTTGTCAAAATTGCAAGGACTTTCCATACGCGTGTAGCAACGTGTCTTTGCCGAAGTTGCATCTGCGATGCTCTTGTAACCCTTCATAGCGGTGGTCATCTCGCAGTTCCGCCGTGGCTTTTGTATGTGTAGCACGCGTTATTTCTTGTTTCTTCCAATAAAGTATTTTTACATAATGGTAAGTTTTAATATATCATTTTGAAGTCGTTGTAGTGTGATCGTGAGGGTTTGATTTAATTATAAAGTTGTATAGTTTTATATTTTGAGGTTATCTTGTATTCATAATGGCGTGCTATGAATTTTGGTTATATGAATCTCGATCAGTGATTTTTAGTATGCGATCGCTATTTCGGTATTTTAGTTTATTGGGGTTTTTATCTTCTTTTTGTGATTACAGGTTATGTTGAGTCATGGACACAAAAGCGTCCGCGCCTGTGCGAACTGTGTGAGTATGTATTCTTAGTATTCTATCTCGTTTCGCATGTTGTTTGTTTCCTTAAACTTGTGAATTTGTTTTAGCGCAAGAGGAGGAAGATATGTGAATGGTACGAGATGACGTGATCGACGTGCGTGTGTGAATATGTGCGAAGGATGATGCTGAAGGGGCGGTTTTCCACCCAAGTAGGCACAGTGGCACCTTCGTTGACGTCGTGTCCTGATGATCTTTTGACAATTTGGTTTTATTTGACAATATGAGATATATTTTGCTCCTTGTAGATTTATATGTCCATATTTGCTATATATTAAATCGTGTATATTTTATATTACTTTCTTGTTATTAGGTTATTAGTTGTGTAACTCCAGTTTCTGATCTATGGAAAGTGGTGAAACGTCTTCACGAAATACAATTTCATTCGTTTTCCTCCCTTGCATTGGCACGCTGTGAGTGGTGTCGACTTCCAAATGAGGTTTGTGCATCTTGATTATTATGCGTTTAATGATAGATACGGAGGTATCTTTGTAAAGAGGTTCCCATGCGGAGTGTCTCGGTGTGTATCTTGTTATGATTTCTTTTATTTAGTTCATCCTGCTTCTTTCGTGTTTTATTCACTGCATATGATATTTCAGTGCAAGAAGAAGAAGAATTGCAAAGAATCCGTAAGTGGCCCTAGAAGACGCAGTCATCGTGTGAGGTGTTGTCGGCAGGAACGAAGAGTCGAAGTTGTTGAAGAAGTCGTGTGACATTTGTATTGTTTCTGGTTATATACAACGGTATTTCACATATCTATGTATACATATTATTATATTATTATATATTATTATATTAAGTCTTCAGTTGGTTTAGTTGAATGTTCAGTAATGTAATTTTCACAGGGTGGTTTTGTATATTAGATGAGTAGTTGTTCGATATAATAATATGTGTGTATATATATATATATATATACATTTCACAATGTAATTTTCCATTATGTAAAATATATATATGCATATGTATATGTGCGTGTATTGTTATTCTCATTGTTTCTCGGATCGTTAATTGGTTGAATATTCCATAATGTGGATTTCGTATATAATTCTCTAGGTTCGTAGAAATGTAATTCTATATATTTATTTCTTTGCGTTTTAATGGTTTAATAACGTATACATACATATATATATTATGAATTTTTCCCAAAGATACGCGTACGCATGTGTATATCTATATATGTGTGTGTCGCAGAGCAATCTTCTATACAATTTTCACTTTTATTAGAATGCTGACGTAGTGTAGTATATTTTATTTCTTTTATTTATTTTATTAGGTTACCAATTATTCAGATTCACGAAGTAGGTCACACACACAGATATGCATACACGTGTGTGTATATACATGCGTTTTCGCAGAGAAATCTCATACATTTGAATCGCGGCTTGTCTTATTTATTGGTTCATTTAGTTATTTCATTTTATTTTTATTTTATATGTCATTGCTGATTGGTTGTAGTGTTTCTTCTTATTGATTCATTTATTTCATTTTGATTGTCTGTCGTATAATTCTTTTTATTTTGATTGGTTAGTTATTAGTTAATTTATTATTATTGGTCGTGTTTAATTATTCATAAGATATTGGTTCGTGGCGTCACGTGCGGAACGCGGGACGTGACAATATAACGTTATACGTTATAACGCAAGAATATACAACGCTACACGTTATTACGTAATAGTATATAACGTTATACGTTACATGGTAACACTATATAACGTTATACGTTATAACGTAACACTGTATAACGATATACGTTATAACGTAAGAATATACAACGCTACACGTTATTACGTAATAGTATATAACGTTATACGTTACATGGTAATACTGTATAATGTTATACGTTATATGGTAAAACTGTATATCGTTATACATTATAACGTAAGAATATGCAACGCTATACGTTATATGGTAATACCATATAACGTTATACGTTATAACGTAACAATATACAACGTTATACGACATATGATATTACTATATAACGTTATACGTTATTACGTAGTATTATATATCGTAATACGTTATATGGTAATACTATATAACGTTATACGTTATAACGTAACAATATACAACGTTAAACGATATATGATATTACTATATAACGTTAGACGTTATTACGTAGTAGTATATATCGTTATACGATATATGGTAATACTATATAACGTTATACGTTATAACGCAAGAATATACAACGTTATACGATATATGATAATACTATATAACGTTATACGTTATTACGTAATAGTATATATCGTTATACGTAATATGGTAATGCTATATATCGTTATACGTTATAACGTAACAATATACGTCGTTATACGTTCTTACGTAATAGTAAAAGGTATGTAAGTATGAAACCGGAATTTTTGTAAAGAAGAATACACGTTTATTGTATGGTAATTATACGTTATAACGTATCACTATATAACGATATACGTTATATGGTACTACTACATATCGTTATACGTTATAACGTAACAATATACAACGTTATACGTTATATGGTAATACTATATAACGTTATTCGTTATAACGTAACAATATACAACGTTATATGTTATTACGTCACAGTATATAACGTTATACGTTACATGGTGATACTAAATAACGATATACGTTATATGGTAATACTATATATCGTTATACGTTATAACGCAATAATATACAACGTTATACGTTATTACGTAATAGTATATATCGTTATACGTTATATGGTAATACTATATACCGTAATACGTTATAACGCAATAATATACAACGTTATACGTTATTACGTAATGCTATATTTCGTTATACGTTCTTACGTAATAGTAAAAGGTATGTAAGTATGAAACCGGAATTTTTGTAAAGAAGAATACACGTTTATTGTATGGTAATTATACGTTATAACGTATCACTATGTAACGATATACGTTATATGGTACTACTATATATCGTTATACGTTATAACGTAACAATATACAACGTTATACGTTATAACGTTATAACGTAGTAGTATACAACGCAATACGTTACACGGTAACACCATATAACGTTTTACGTTATTACGTAATAGTATATGATGTTATACGTTACATGGTAATACTATATAACATTATACGTTATAACGTAACAATATACAACGTTATAGGTTATTTCGTAACAGTATCTAATGTCATACTTTATATGGTAATATTATACAACGTTATACGTTATAACGTAATAATATACAACGTTATACGTTCTTACGTAATAGTAAAAGGTATGTAAATATGAAACCGGAATTTTTGTCTAGAAAAATACACGTTCATTGTATGATAATTATACGTTATATAGTAATACCATATAACGTTATACGTTATAGCGTAACACTATACAACGTTATACGTTATAGCGTAAGAATATACAACGTTATACGTTATTACGTAATAGCATGTAGCGTTATACTTTATATGTTAATACTGTATAACGTTATACGTTATTACGTAATAGTATATATCGTTATACGTTATTTGGTAATACTATATAACGCTATTCGTTATAACGAAAAAATATATAACGTTGTACGTTATAACGTAACACTATATATCGTTATACGTTATATGGTAATACTATATAACGTTATACGTTATTACGTAATAGTATATATCGTTATACGTTATATGGTAATACTATGTAACATTATACGTTATAACGTAACACGTTATACGTTATATGGTAATACTATATATCGTTATGCGTTATAACGTAAGAATATACAACGCTATACGTTATTACGTAATAGTATATAATGTTATACTTTATATGCTAATACTGTATAACGTTATACATTATTACGTAATATTATATATCGTTATACGTTATATGGTAATACTATATAACGTTATACGTTATAATATTATATATACGACTTAATTGAAAATTACCAAGACACTTGACATCACGCGTTGCTCGAGAGCGAAGTTAGGCGGATGTTTATATCTTCTGGGAGTCCCAGAGCAGCAGTTAAAGGTTAATATCGAGAGCGCAGCGATGGTAAACGTTATAATAATACAAAGTTCCGATATTCTCTAACTCTAACCATTCTACAAATTTCATCTTTAAACGGTATCGTGATCTGGTCCTGGTTTAACCAATTGGCTGTTTTCCACGAGTATACTCGTCACGAAGAGATGGCAGTATTTTACGTTACGACGAGCCCCGTCAGTACTAAATTGAAAAATAAAACAGTCGTTTCGTAACAACTTAATTCTATATTATAACAGCCACCCGTACTCCGTGTTCGACGAGTATACTCGCCATCGCTTACTGTTCGCGACACACTTTTAGGTACACGCTTTTCAAAGAGGTCGCAACCGCTAACTGCTAAACTTTTTTATTCTGACATTGAAATTTAACAAGAATAAATCAATATCAGCGGCAATTTCAGTTCTATCCTTGGCACGTAAATACAATATAATTTACCTTTAACGAAAATGAATGCAATTATTCGTAATTATTCGCGATACTATTTACTTATATATTTTCCTATGTTGTCTTACGTATCTGTTATTTGTAATAGATGAGATCGAACGAGAAATATTAGAGGATCAGCAGCAGGGTTAATTTATCAGTGTAAAAATATGCGCAAACTTCCACGATCCAGTTATAACACGCGATATAATTCGCTATTTGCTTAGCTCGCTTCGCCAACTGCCAGCCTCGCTATCTATGTCCATGAGGATCTATTAAGATTATCATTTTAATTTCACGTTGGTTGATCGAACGGCCAACGAGAAACGCGGCCGACAATTTTGATTAAATAGCCGCTAGCGTTACCGAGAACACGGCTCGTGTAAAACAATTTCGTCAGACAATTTTAGTTATCGGATTTGTTCGGCGAGACGCGCAAACAAACCGGCTTTCACCTCGTCAAAGGCTACGTTTCACGCGAAACTCGCGCCAGTTACAGCGTTAACTTCCTTTGTAGTATTCATGGTGAAATCGCCAATTCATTTCCACCGTCTAACGAGAAAGACGAAACGGACGTATTCTCGGTGAACGCTTCCCTTTCGCGTCTCTGCCGTTCTTCGAATCGCTCTGCTTCAACGCAGTACAACCAGCCAGCTCTCTCGTTCGACAGCTGACAAATTGCCTGCGTAACTTGTTTGCCGCGACCGCGAGAACTATGTTTTAAGTCGAATGATCGTCAGATGTTACGAACAATTGGAAATTATCTTCATTTCCCATATCGCTGGCCGATGCTCACGATCTGTTCAGTTTGGAAAACATGGAACAGCTCGCTGGACGATTAGTTTGAATATTACGGAATCGCGTTTGAGGTGGAATATGCCGAGATCGTAGAATCGTTGATGTTCGACTGCTCCCACGAATACTCTGGTGTCTGTACGTTTTATCAGTCGAACCTAACATTTCTCAGTGACGGATAAGTTTCTTTTTAAAAAATCTACACATTCTTTTCTCTGTTCGATAGAATAGAATTCCGATAAATAAGAATTTGGTATGAAACTAACAACGCTCCAGTCGTACAGAAAGAAAATACAATTTAATTAAAAACGTGGGAGGTGGTGTAAGAATCGGCGATAGGATTCATCAAGAGTACGTGACGTTGGAAAAGCTACAGTCACGGATGTTAGAAAATGGAAACGTGATATTGAGAATTATGTAAAGCACGTGGATTGCTCGAATGATGGGGTAACTGTGGGGAAACCTTAAATACACTGATGTAATGGGATGGTTTCGTTGTGATAAAGACGATAATAACGACGACTTTATAGAAATGGAAACAGCCAGCTAAAACGATAATGGAGTGGCACTTTCCCATGCCGAAGCACCCTTGCCACTCGAAAAAGGGGCTTCGATCGTATAAAATTTACCGCGCAAAAGCTCCCAGGTACAGAGAAAATGTAATTTTACGCAGTTATTTCTACCGAAAGAATCACGTGACGTGGTGCTTAAAAAGATATGGAATATATAAATATTCAAAAAATCAATTTTATAAAATTAAATCTATCGATCCATTAATAGGATTAAAAGAAAGGAATACATCCGAAATGTACACAAAATTGAAGGAAAGGAAGATTTGTATAAAAATTGTAATAATACGATGCAGCAATTTCACGATACCATTTAATTAAAGTGGGTGTATATATTTTTGAGAGCATCCTCTGTATATCAGAAATATATTACGAAATAGAAATATATTATTACTGGTTTTCCGATGAGAATCCGAAGTGTATCAAAAATTTAATCGGCGTAGATATTTATCAATGCAACAGTTGCAATTTCACAGATACAAATATCTTGCGAGTTCTCTCATCGTCGTAATTTGTATCTCCTTTATATACATCGTCTGTCTGAATATTCTTTCTAATATTCTAATTAGACTGTAGATTTTGATGCAAATTCATATTTTTGAGGATATGATTGAAAAGAAAAAAAAAAGAGAAGTAAAGAGTATTTTGTATATTTTATATTTTCTTTCGTATCACGTGCATTTTGTACAATTTTATTGAAATTGGATTACAAGAGCCAAGCAAATCGAACATCAAACGGACTACGCGTCGTGTGTTACTTTATAGGAAAATCACGACGATGTCTGTAACATTCGTAGTATTTTACGATCCTATCTACGATAGCAATTAAAAGTTCATCAAACAGATGATTACATCACGTACAAGCCATTTGAAAGTCAAATTGTTCCATTTTCCGAAAATTTATTCTTTCTAACTCTTTAAGAGTATTACTTATTAACATACTAAATAATAATTGACTGTTCGAATAGTTTGATGATTTTTGGAAAGTACGTGTCCCTGATAAATATAACTTCTACGCACACTTCCAAATCCGTTTGAAATTTCATCGATACGATCAAGTTAGGCGTGTCTCGCTACAGTGCTGCAATGATCATTTCGAAATGCTTCGTATATCATATACGCAAAAAGTTTCCAGCAACGTTGAAACAGATTCGCGAGCCACGTGTAATTTATTTATAAAAGATTTTTGCAACTGTCGAGACATCTTGGTATCTGTTAATAATCGTTGAGATATCATTGCAATCAAGTAATTGCACTGTATCATACGCGATAACGAAGTTACTTGATTATTCGAATGGTATGTACTGGGATTAGTTTCGATCGATGTTTGAATGATGACGGAATATTTGGCCAGCATAAGGACTGATCCATTCCATATCGATCGCGTTTATCGATATTTGATAAAGAGGTCGTTTGCAAATTACATTTACCGTCTACTGTTGCTCACGAAATTATTCCAACTCTGATACGTGCTTCTTTATAAATATATCGCGTGTGTACGTGTATGTTACATATTATATTACATATCGCATATTACATATTATATTGTATTTTAAGTAACAAGATATTTAGTGCGAGTGTATATTTCGCAGAGATTCCAAAAGTGATTAAACAGTCAATTATCCATCACATCGATGCATCTCAATGTTCAATGGGACAGTATTTAGCGTCTATAACATGTTGAAGATAGCTCTTTATGGTGTATCTCGTGGAGGAAATTAATTTCACGAAATTAATTAAACAGTCAATTATCTGTTGTACCGATACGTCTTGATATTCAATGGAATAATTTTTGATATTTATTGTACGCTCAAAATACCTATCTATACTATGTACTATTCCCCCCCCCCCCAAATATTCGCCACAACTATTTTCTGTCTTTTACATTTGCACTTTCGGGATGATTTCAAATTCTACCAATGTGATCGGGATAGTCGTGTTTCGTTACAAAACGAACAAAATCCCGAAGTCTCGTGTAACGGGCTATAGGAGGCGTTGGTGCGTTCTTTAAAACAGAATAACTTTTCAAAAATTGAGCCAAACAATTTGTTTCTTTCCTTTTTTCTTTTTTTTTTTTTTACGAGTTAGAAGAATTGGAAAGATTAACAATTGGTGACGTGTAAAGAAATGTTGAAAGAAGTACAATTAGTCGGAATAGCGAAGAAGAAAGTAAAGGTAGATTTTTACAACTTTTCTAGCTGGACCTGTAACGAAGAT
The DNA here is from genome assembly GCF_024516045.1 of Bombus affinis. Taxonomy (NCBI): domain Eukaryota; kingdom Metazoa; phylum Arthropoda; class Insecta; order Hymenoptera; family Apidae; genus Bombus; species Bombus affinis. Next base: position 15,738,045 of record NC_066346.1, on the reverse strand, counting down.
TTAAAAATCGAAACGAAAGATATTTTTACGGCGAGTGTCGGACTATTTTAGCTTTCGAGGCATTGTAAGTTGAATTTTAGTTGCGGTGTCGACAAATCATTGATTCAGTGACAGTGAATTTTCTTTTTTCTGGGTGTGATGCGAATGCGCAGAAACTTTGACGTCAAACGTTCCCGCTGAACGAACAGGACCTTCCGGCTGCCATGGATATTGATTTTCCTTGGGCTTCAAGGTTTCTGGAGCAGCTGTACCCATCCAGCGCAGACTCCGGCTATTCTCAATATGGCTGTCTATTGTACCCAAATCCGCTCGTTTTGCGTTGCAACGCGCTCGCCGCCATACACCAGCATACGATCAATGCGCCAAGGACATCAGCCGATCGCAATTTAAACAGCCGAATTTATTTTCGAATGTGACGCGCTAGACGTTATCAACATGGCCGATACATGTACCCTGTCACGTACTTCCTGATCGTCGCGTCTATCTCCATGGTCGTAAGCATCAATAGTAAGCCTCGCATTTCACTCGCTTTGTCGGGCTGCTTAAACTTTCGCCACAAATCAAATTACATTTTTCTGAAATTAAAAATTCGCCGATACGCGTTGTCCATCTTCGGTATTTGCGAGAGAAGAAAACGATTCTTGCGCCTTATTCGTCACGCCGATTTTCACGTCGATACGATCGGAATACCAAAGTTGATCGACTCGACAATGTATTGACCAGTTAGCCGTTGCGACTAATGCGACTAAAATGCGTTAGAAAGGACAGAACAACTACTTTGTTCACGCTGTATTATAGTTTTTTCATAATAATTATTTATATCTCTTCATTTGTTCGTTTTACCTGGTCCTGGCTTCCAAATGGTCGAAACGTCTTCAAATTTACGAATATATTTTAGTTTTCGCTGAAATTGCAGTTTAAACAGCAAAAACTGCTTTTTACGCGTGACGAGTATACTCGTCAAGAGTAGGTAACTGGTTAAGACGGAAGATAATTTGCCAGGATAGACAATGGCGGTATTTCGTCTTTGAGAATTTTTAATTTGAGGAATTTTTCTTTCAACAAAGAGCGTTTCTGTAATGGAAAATGGAAGTTTCTGTTTCTTCCCATTTTTCTCTTTCTTTCTCGAGGTTCCTTTCAATTACATGGCCCTATTTGTTTTACGAGCAAGTTGCGTTTTAGGAGCGTGTTTCGTTGAGGGAGTTTTCACTAGATGTCTGAAGGAACGATGTTTCGTCTATTTATAGCGAAGATCTTCCTCTACATATAAACTGCATATAGAGGAAAGTGCACCTGTTGAAGCCTTCACTCGTAGGTGTTAGCCATTTGTGTTACGAATCGTGTAAACAACGATCATCGTACACGGTGCATTTAATTGACTTTTCTTCCGTGATAAGCTTCGCGATGAATTCTCATTTCGAGGCTACCTTTTTCATTTACCGTCTTGCCTATGTTTCCTATGTATAAAATAAATAATTCATACTGAATACATCTATTTCTATTTTCTCTTTTTCTTTAGATAAGAAGAATATTACAGTCAACTTTCACAGAGAATTTTTAACATTAGATCGTCCCAAAAGTGTCTTTTATCTTATAAGGAAATAATAGACGCACAACATTTTTTGTTTTAAATTATTTTATTGAATTACGTTTAATCCATCTTATTCTATTGGAACCAGATGTGAAATAAAACAGTATAATTTTTAACTTCATGAAATATACATAGAATATTTCGTGGATATCGAATCTGCAGTCTTGCGTAGATCCAATTGTCGTATAGATGCAAACGTAGTCGTATACCGTCTGTTTAGTCTTCGGAGATGATCCAATCTGTTAAGAAGCTGAAACTCTAGAGGATTGGTACGATTGGTCAAACTTGCGTGGAAGCGTTTTTCCGAACTTGGAAATATCTTTCACAACTGTAGGTATTTTTAAGTACCCGTGTATGATTTCGTTGATTACCTGCCAATGGATAAGGAATACGTTTGCTGCTCTCGGAATACGTTTAATTGAAATAAATCGAAATAAATTTTTCGTAATTTCCAGATACGTTTACGATATTTTGCTTGCCAAGTCTTACCGTCGGACGTATCGCAAGAACAGCAGGAAAATTTGGCGAAATATCGTTAGAGACGCTATTCGACGGAAAAACTAAACATCCGAAGAATTCCGTTGTAAATAAGAAACCTAAACCGATGTTTCACCTTATTAGACGATTTCCTCGATGATATCCCTTTCCGCAATCTTCCTAGCAATCTTGTCAACGAACGCGACGAAATTTCATCCTACGCATATCGCCGATATGTCTATTAAATGTCAAGACTAATATCTATTTATTTTTACAAAAATGTACAAAAATCTGACGTTAATGAAAGCACAACACATCTGTTTGAAAAATGAAAGAAAGGAAGAAGTAGAAGGAAGTAATTTCTAAGAAATAAATGAGAGAAAGATGCGAAGCATTAAAAAGTAGACAACGATTTGCCCAACGTCTTACGTCCGATTCCTACGTCGATTTTAATAATCTTTAGAAATCTAGGATAAATCACGATATCTATTAATTAATACGTATTTGTCGGTTGATTGTGCCCGATGATCAGGCCAACTGTTAACTACGGAACATCGAACTCACGCAGCGTCGGAACGAGCAAACGATTTATGGTGTCATCAGTGTGATACAATGGAAGATGGAGAGAGATGCGCCAATCTGACCGGAAACTTCACCACTTTCGGGCACAAGTGCACTGGTGACAAAAGGACCTGTATGGTAATGACAAATGATAACAGCGATTCAAACGCTTGTTGATTATACACAGGTCACGCACGTGTTTCAGCAGATGTTTGATATTTTGCTTTGATCGCGTGCTTTTAAAGCAAACAGAATATAGCAAACAGCTAGCTAAAAGCGATATTAGTTATCGTCAACACGTCAACAGCGAACTGTTCTCTAATTCAGTGAAATCGTTATTTCCTATGCCAATTTTTGTTGTATTTTTAAGAATTTTGTAAAGTTTTCTGATCCAAAGTGTCTCGTCGTATTCTCCTAAATCGTTTCGAGTTAATTGGTAAAATGTTTGATCATTCGGTTTAATTTCTATGAGTTTCGGGTTTTCGTTGTTGTTTTTCCATTCGTTGAATGAATTAGTGTGGTCAATTAATAGGTCGAGATTAACTATTTCGTTGCGAGTTACCGCGTGAACCCTAGATAAGGCGTCTGCAGCTGTATTATCTTTACCCTTTGTGTATTCGATTTCATAGTTATATTCTTCGAGTCTAAGTCTCCAACGAATCAGTCGACTAGAGAGGTCTTTGCAATTGTGTAGCCACTTAAGGGCTTGGTGGTCGGTTCGAATAATGAAGCGTCGTCCTAACAAGTATTGCCTAAGTCTTTTCACGGCCCATACGATGGCCAAGAGTTCCTTTTCTGTCGTGGTATAGTTTCGTTCGGGTGGGTTTAGTGTCCTTGAAATGTAACAGCAAGGATGACCGTCTTGTGACAGTATTGCTCCTAGTCCTTCGTTACTTGCGTCGGTGGTTAGGGTAAAGGTTTTGTTAAAGTCCGGATAAGCTAGTATTGGGGAATTACAGAGTTTGTCCTTTAAAGTATCAAAGCTAGTCTGGTGTTTGTCAGTCCAATGGAATGGTGTGTCCTTTTTTGTTAAGTCTGTAAGGCTTTTCGCGATTTTAGAAAAATTCCGAATAAATTTGCGGTAATAACCTGCTAAACCTATGAATGATTTAACGTCCGTGGCATTGCGGGGTAATCGAAAGTTTTTTACAGCGTCTAATTTCTTTGAGTTTGGTTTAACTCCTTCGGCTGAAACTACGTGGGCTAAGTATTCTAGTTCCGGTTTTACGAATTCGCACTTATCCGGTTGCAATTTAAGTCCTAATTCTCTGAGTCTCTGAAATACTATCGCGAGGTTTTCATTATGTTCTTGAATCGTTTTTCCCAATATCGCTATGTCGTCCAAATAAACAAGGCAATATTTTCCTACAAGTCCAGTTAAGGCTCTGTCCATTAATCTTTGAAAAGTAGCGGGTGCGTTTTTAAGACCGAATGGCATTCGATTGAACTGAAAGTGGCCTTGCGGTGTCGAAAAAGCGGTATATTTTTTGGATTTCTCGTTCATTGGAATTTGATGAAATCCCGAGGATAAATCAAGCGCCGAAAAGAATTTCGCGTTTCCTAGTTGTGTCAAAATGACGTCTATGTCAGGTAAAGGATAAGCGTCTTGTTCCGCGAGTTCATTTAGTTTCCTAAAATCAATGACTATCCTCCATTTCTGTTTTCCTGAGGCGTCTAATTTTTTCGGAACTACCCATACCGGAGAGTTATAAGGGGAATCGGATTCTTCTATGATATTTTTCTTTAACATGTCTTTTATTTGTCGCGAAATTTCGCCTCGATGACATTCCGGTGGTCTATACGATCGTGTGTTAATGATTTTATCTTTGGTTAATGAAATTGTGTGCTGGGTTAAATTAGTACAGGGCAAAAGGTCAGTTTCTAAATTAAAGATGTCAACGTAGTGGAGAATAATCTTTTCTATGGATTCGCGGATTGGCTTTTCAATGTGATCTGTTCTCACTAGGCTTTTTAGTTTTGATACGTTGGAAACATCATGGAAATTTTGAATATTACTAGAAATTTCAATGTTTTGCTCACCAGTGTTGATAAAACATACTTTAGTTGGTTTGCCTTCCAGATAGATTGTTTGAACTCTGTTTTCTCCAGGAGTCAATTGTATTGGTTTCTGAAATAAAATGGTTTTGTCATTTAGTCGGATTCTGTCATTGGATATTGGATAGTTATACTTCCCTAAACATGGTAGCCCACTGATTCCGTCTTCGATGATTGGGAAGTTGTCCGGTACTATGTGAAAGATGTGGTCTTGTCCAAAAATTCGTTTCGTTACGTATTCGTTCGTTTCGTATTTGTCACGTCCCATAGAAAATTTTTGTCTAGGCCCTATTTGTATCGCGTTGACAGTTTTGTTACGTTTCACTAGGTTTATCCCTGCTCCTGTGTCGACCAGAAATACTCGCTCTGTGGTTCGGGTTGACAAAGGTATTGTGAGTAATCTTCCCGTGGTGATGTTGACTCGCGTCGTTTCGCGCGGTTCGTCTATACTCTGGTTCGATGTTACTTCTCGTGTTTCGTCCCTTTCTTGGACTGCTTGAATTCTTGCGGGTGGTCGGTCGTACTGGCTCGGTTGTAGAAAATTTTGGCATTTGCTAGCCATGTGTCCCAGCTTTCCGCATTTGAAACACTTCAGTTGCGCGCGTTTAGCGGGTGGCCCATTCTCTACTCGGTCGAATGTGGTAGGTTTCTGAGCTACTGGTGCGTTAGGCGATCTAGATAGTGTATTAGATCGTCTTACCTGCATTGATTCAGTTCGCTGTCGAGTGCCGAAGCGTGCAGACGTGTCTCTAGTGCCCAGTGAAGTTCGAAAGTAACACGTGTCACCCAACCGTCGAAAGTGAACACAACGTGCTCCTATCTTCCCAAGTGTTTCCTATCCGCCAGAGAGAAGAAAAGCCTACGCACCTAACCCCAACCCGATCCCTGCCGCATAGCCTCACGACTAGTTATTCATATTGAAATAGCTAGCTCGATGATGGCCCAACAATCACGACCAGGCTCGCCTGTGCAAACCCATCACTACCCCGCGCTACTCCCCCCGTGGCAGAAGTTCAGCAGATCCCCCCGTGCCAACGACGCCAATAAGGCGAAAAAACGCAAAACCGAACCATCAGACACAAACTCGAACGAACAGCCATCAACGCAAATTAACACCCACAACAGGTTCGCAATTTTGGAATCCACAAACGACGCCATGGAAACCGCAGGCTCGCCACCTAACCACCACGCACAGAGAAGCCCCCCTCCCCCACCAATATTTATTAATGATGTCATCAACATCCAGACAATGACCAAGTCCTTAGAGAGAGATATCTCCAAGGAGGACTACAACCTGAAGATAACCAACAACCAGGTAAAAATCCTGCCGACGAATCCAGAAGCCTACAGGAAGCTCACCAAGACACTTAGGGCCCTGAACGCCAATTTCCACACCTACCAACTCAAAGAAGAAAGACCTTTTCGGGTGGTGCTACGAAACATCCACCACTCCGCAGACATCGACGAACTAATATCCGAATTATCTAAACTCGGCCATGAAGTCATAAATGTCAGCAACATAAGGCATAGAGTAACGAAAGACCCGCTATCCCTATTTTTCATCGATTTAAAACAGAAACCCAACAACAAGGAAATCTACAACATCAGTCGCCTAATGAACGCCATCGTAAAATTCGAACCACCGCAAATCAAAAAGGAGATAGTGCAATGCAAAAGGTGCCAAAGATACGGGCACACGCAGAAATACTGCAACCATACCTTCCGCTGCGTCAAATGTGCAGGTACACACCCCACCGACCAGTGCAGGAAATCACCGGAAACCCCAGCGAAGTGCATCCACTGTCAAGGTCACCATCCTGCCAACCACAAAGGCTGCGCAGCCTACAAAACTCTGTACTCAAACAAATACCCCAAACTTAGACCAAAAGAGGTAAATCATCAAACACCCAGCTCGCCGAAATTCATCTTTACCCCAATCCCCCCAACCAATCAAACACCCAGCCCTATCAAACTCACCACTCCCTCAAACTCCTATGCCCAAGCGGTACAAGGCACTCGAAATACACCAAATAGCCACAGGGATCCTCCCCAAAATAGTGTCCCCACCCCACCTAATACAGACAACGTCTCTAGACTTAAAAAGCTAATAGAGAAACAATCAGAGCAAATAAACAATTTGCTATCGCTATTAACACTCATCATGGATAAATTAATACGCCCCGACACAAAATAAAACCAAGACGCATAGCTCTGTGGAATGCCAACGGTCTAGCGCAACGCAAACTTGAGCTATAACTCTTCCTAAAACACCAGCTAATCGACATAATGCTCATATCTGAAACCCACTTCACCGACAAAAACTACCTGAACATAAACGGATACAAGTTCTACCATAGCCAACACCCCAGCGGAAAGGCCCACGGCGGCACCGGAATCATAATCAAATCAAACATTAAGCACTACGAACTTCCACCATTCCAGAAAGACTACCTCCAAGCAACAAACGTAGCAATAGAAGACTGTCATGGTACAATCACCACTTCAGCTGTCTACTGCCCTCCCAGACACTCCATCGCCAAAGAAGACTTCGACTACTTCCTGGACACCCTGGGCAATAGATTCATAGCCGGAGGAGACTACAACGCCAAACACACCCAATGGGGCAGCAGACTGGTTACAGTAAGAGGCAAAAACCTCCACAACAGCATAATAACCAACAACCTCAACTACCTTACCACATACGAACCCACACACTGGCCCACCGACACAAACAAAATACCCGATCTCCTTGATTTCCTCATAACTATAAATATCTCGTCAAGACACGTCCAAATCAATTCCTCGGCTGATCTCTCCTCTGATCATTCCCCCGTGATAGTAACAGTCAGTTCAACTATCATCGAGAATACACCTAATGGCTCCATTCATAACCAACACACCAACTGGCAGCTCTTTAGAGAAGTCTTTACCCACTCAACTTCAGCCTCAACCTCACTAAAAACCAATGAAGAAATCGAAGCAGCCACGGAATACCTAAATGCGAGCATAATAAACGCTATCCGCGTCTCCACACCGGCAAGAACGTCCATCAGCAATCACGAATACCCCCAGTACATATTAAAAAAAATAGCAGAAAAACGTAGACTAAGAAGGATATGGCAGACCCATAGAACACCGGAGGACAAACGCAAACTAAACAACGCAACTAGAAAACTATCCAAAACCATAAAAAACTACAATAATGACCGTTTTCACAAATATCTCGCCAGCCTGTCCCCCACAGCCGATTCTTTTTTTTTGCGTGGGGAGGGGAAAATGCTATTACGCATGCCCAGTGACCCGCATCACTGGGTTATGTGGGAGTCGGTCGGATGTCGTTGCCATACCCACTAAAAACCCCTCCTCCTTCTTCCTCCGCTTAGAGGGCAGACAACCCCGGTAAAACCTGTCGGCAGTCATCAGGGTTGTCCTTTCGTGCCCCGTTGTATCTACTTCTTCGGGCAGTTACTGCTCATGTCGTCCTCTCAGCCAGTTCAGAATACTGGGCTGGTCTCCTTCTGCGGTTTTTCGTTGTTTCGTGTTCTTGCCCTCATTGCTCCGCGTAGTTGTTGTTTCGCTCGTTCTCCTCCTTGCCTCTTCCCAGGCCCTCGCTGTCACCCTCCTGTGGCACATGACGGTCTTGCAGAATTGCCTGAATTTATTCCAGCTCTCGTCCTTGGCGGTCACCGTGGCGATCAGATTGCCCACATCTATCTTCCCGCCCAGAGCGTTCTCCAGCTCGATCCTTCTGTCCGTCCACTTCGGGCACGCGAAGAGGGCGTGCTCTGCATCGTCGTTCGAATCTCCACAGTCGAGACAGTTGCTGTCGCTGTCCCTGCCAATCCTTTTCCTATAGACACCGAAGCTCCCACGCCCGGTTAGCAGCTGCATGGTGTGGTGATCGATGTCCATCTTCTTTTTGGTAAATAGCAGCGCACTCGGTATTAATTTCTTTGTGATATTTTCCTTTTTGTAGTTGTTCCACTCCTTCTGACAGTCCTCTTGGGCCTTCTTGCGAATCGCCTCCAGTTCCTCCTTCAGCTTGCTGCCGTCATCCGTGCCAATCCTGGACCCATGGATCTTGTTCCTCTCGTAGGTCTCTCCGAGCATCTTTATCTTTATGTAAATCGGGAGATTCCAGGTCAACGTGCAAAGTGCCGCGTGGGAGACGGTACGGTATGCCGTCGTTGTTATGCACAGGGCCGTTCGTTGTGCTCGTTTCAGCTTTTTCCTGTTCTTATCGGTATTCGCTGCTCTAGCCCACACCGGTGCTCCGTAAGTTACGATGGACTCCCACACCTTGTAGTAGAGCCTACGAGCCAAGCTGGGCGGCCCGTTGATGTTGGGTAGAATTCCCCTAAGGGCTCCTATTAACTTGTCGGCTCTATTACACACCATCTCGATATGCGCACCGAACCTCCGACTGGAGTCGATGACGACTCCGAGATACCTGATGCGATCGACCGTTTCGATGTCCGAGGAGCCCAACCTGAGTTTCACCACTCTCGGCACTCGCAAGCTTGTGATGAGCATGACCTCCGTTTTTTCTCTCGCCAGGGTGAGCCCGACACTCGTGCACCAATCGTTGGCGATCCTTAGCATCGTGTTGACCTTGGCGGAGGCCTCTTCGTTCCTCCCGACGGAACATGTGATGGCCAGCTCATCCGCGATGGAGGTTGCTCTGACCATTGGCATGTTGTCGAGTCTCTCGAGCAACCGGTCGTATACCAAGATCCACAGGAATGGTCCGAGGATGGATCCCTGCGGAACTCCCGCCGCCACCTCGTGCTCCACCGTGCCGTGCTGGTTGCTCACGATGATCCTCTTTCCGGATAGGTAACTGCCGATTAGCCTTTTGACCTTCCATGGCAGCTTCCTCTTGTCAAATTCCTCGTATATGCTCTTCCAGCTGAGCGAATTGAAGGCATTGCTAATATCCAGGGTGATCATCACGCAAATTACCTTCTTCTGTTTGCAGATGTTGGCAAACTTTTATCACCTGCGTGATGGCATCTACCGTACTCCTCTTCTTTCTGAAGCCATATTGCCTCCGATGGAACGGGTCCATTCCGATGCATCTCTCGATGATCTTCTTAAAGCATTTTCCCCAGATCTTGCTCATGGTTGGGAGTATGCTTATCGGCCGGTACGCGTTAGGGAGATTGGGATCCTTTCCCGGTTTTCTTAGCAGTATTACTCTGGCCGTCTTCCAGCAGTCTGGGATCCTTCCTGATTCGGTGATGCCGTTGAACGGCCTTGTCACGAGCTCGCTCCTGCGACTCGCTATCAGCTTCGCGATCTCGCCCGGCACGCCATCGACTCCTGCAGCCTTCTTGGTGTTCATTCTTCCGGCGGCATCGACGACATCGCCTTCGCCGATGGCGACGCTGAGGCTAATATCTCCTTCTTCTTCGGTCTCTGCCTCTTCGCGGCCCTCATAATGGGGGGGGGGGGGGTCCGTGTCCCAAGGTGAATAGCCTCTGTAGGACTGCCTTCACCATGTCGATCGGCATGTCGTTGGTTGGTCCCTTGCTTTTACATTTCTTCATGACCGTGCGATAGGGTTTACCCCAAGGGTCGCTCTCCAGTATCTTGCAGTATTCTGTCCAAGCTGTTTTTTTTCTGCGGGCGATCTCCTTTTTTAACTGCCTTCGGATCTCCTTGTAGGCGTTGACGAGGGGCTCGGTGTTGCCGGCATTCTTCTTCCTTTCTCTCGTCACCTTTCTGAGCGCTTTGTGCGCCAGCGCTCTCAGTTCCGCGATCATCGGGTTCCACCAGTAGTTCGCGTACTTGCGGCTCGCTGCACAGTTCGATTTCCTTAGCATCCCTTCGCACGTACCTTCGATGCTCTTTTGCAAGGACTCGGCCCCATCCGCTCCGATAGCCGCGTTGAGGTCCTCCTTCTTTAGTGTGTCGTCGAATCTGCTCAGGAACTCCTCCGGCGACATGTCCTTGGTCACGTACCTGTAGAACTTCGATACGGTCCGGGTCTTCCTAGCCTTAAACCTGTGGAGCACGTACAGATGGTCCGAGGCCGAGTATTTGTCCAAGAGCGCGCTTCCGGCGTGTATCTCGCTGACCTTGTTGGATACGCTTATTATGTCGGGGAAGCTCGTCTTCCCGTTCATGAAGAAGGTGTACTTTTCCTTGAGCCTCACTGGAAACACCCGGTGGCCGCTTAGTGCCTCCATTAAGACTCTCCCTCTCATGTCTGTGGTCGATCCTCCCCAACAGGTTGACTTTGCGTTGAAGTCTCCGGCCACGAAGACCTTGTCGTGTCTTCTAGCAACGCTCTTCGTCATAGTCGACAGCGTGTCTATGTATTTGGAGTATGCTAGCTTATTTGTGTTGGGCGAACAGTATCCGCTGAAGCAGAAGTCGTCGCCGACGCGGACGCCCACTATCCCGTCGCTCTTGACCTCTGTTGTTTCATCAGGCAGTTTGCCATTGAGGAGTGTGACCCATATCGAGGCGTCTCCTTTGGTGTCATTAAACCAGTGCGGTAGCTGCCTGTTCGGCTCGGAAATTATTATTATATCCGGCCTAAGTTCGATCGCGCATTGGTGCATCATATCCTGCGCCAGCTTGCATCTGTTGAGGTTTATCTGCAGTATCCTCATTTATACGCTTTCAACCGCGTTCTATATTCTGGACAAGCCAGGGATCCGGTTACGTGGTCAAATTTCACTCCTTTCCCCTTGCTGCAGATGGAGCAGCAGGGTGCGTTGACGCAGGCAGCTATCGTGTGGTCTTTGGCTCCGCACTTCCTGCAAATCTCCTTTCCAGGGCTTATCGCCGTGCATTTGTTCGCGATATGCCCGAACATGTGACATCTGAAGCACTTTACCACATTGGGTAGTGCCTTTATCGAGGCTATCGTCAAGCCGGTTCTGATCTTCCGGCTCGCCCCCTCTTTGGCCAGATAGGCTTTCGGCATCGTCACTATTGCCGATTGGGTGCCCCACGGCGCCATTTTTAGGGTCTTTACTTCAACTTCGGTGATGTCGCTTATGCCCAGTTGCATTACTATCTCCCTGGCTAGTTCTTCCTTGCCTACGAGCGGGTCTATATCCCTGATCTCTACGGATGTCTTGTCGCGCATTGGTAGCGCTCTCACCTTGCCTCTTAGCGCCGTGTTCATATCCGCCGCGGTCTTTTTGGCGTTGCTACCTGCTTTCAGCTCGATCAGAATGTCACCTGTTCTGGTCCTCCTAATTCCACAGCTCTCTTTTAGAGTCTCCCTTACCCCCATCAAGTCTTTGCAGACCTGGATCCACTCCTTGTCTTGCCCTACTTTGACGAGGATGGCTTCGGGTCTGTTACGTATCCTCATCGGTCCCTCCGGCCTCTTTGGCTTGTCCAATGCCGCCCTTCCTTCGTTCGCCTTCCTGACCACCGTCGGGGTGTCCGTTCTTTTTCCTCTCCTTCCGCGGGCAGGGATCCAGTCTTCCTTTACATCGCTGTCCGTGCAGTCCGTAGTCGCTTTTGCCGAGCTGTTGCCGGCACAGGCTCCTGCGTAGGAGGCCTCCACGGTCGTTGGTCTCTTTCTCTTGGTGTCGCCCTTCCCCTCGACGGGCGATATCTCCTACCTTTTTCCTTCCTTCTCCTCACTCCTCCCCGGAGGGGTGGTCATCCTGGTGGCCGTGACTGTCTAGCGTTCCTCTTGAGCCTCATCTCGTCCAGCATCGAGTGGAGCTTGATCGCTTTTTTACTGATAGCGTCCCTCCTTTTCTTGATGTCGGTATCCTTTTTGCTCATGAGGTGGAGTCTGCTACCTATGCATTGGATTTCGCGGAGGACTTCTGTGATGATTTCCGTCATCGCCTTGCATTCTCTCATTTTGATGACGATACTGTCCTCGTCATTGCATTTGGTCTCGGCCGTTGCTCTGTTCGCCATGGCCTTCCTCCTGAGACATTCCCTTTGTGCCGCCGCTTCGCTGCCGCTGTCCGACATTTCCGCCGGTGTGTCTAGCTCCGAGGTGCTGGCCGCTTCGTCCCTCGTTGCCATCGGCTGGCTCCTGGCCAGGCTTCTCGTTGTCTTGCACGCGCTCCCCTCCACTGGGGACTTTCTCATATATCTGGTGATCTTGTCACCTTTCAAGATTTTTTCCTTGGCGATTCGGGTCGCCTTTTCGGTGGGTGGTGTCTTTTCCTTGAGTGCCTCCATTGGCATCTCGACATCCTCGATGATTCCCGCGATGTCTTCATCAAATTCGAGGTATCTTCTTGTGCTTGTCTTGCACATCTTTTCCTCTGTGACAACTGCAGGTGTTTCTTGGTCCCCGGTCGTGTTTACCGAACGAGGGGAGGCCCTGGGATCGACCTTCCCCTCGCCGTTCGTCCAGTCGCTGGATGACCGTCAGGTCGAGCCTGGGACGCTACTCGAATCCCCGACGGGGCCTGGAAGCTCCGAAACCCCCTGAGCCGTAAGTTTACTTACCTTATAGTACTTGTCCATATTGTATTTGTATCTTTAATATACATATATATATATATGTATGTATGTTTGAAATGGATGTCCTTCGACGTAGCCGGTCGTCGTATAATCCCACTGTATCCTTCCGCGTGTATGCGATTCGTGTCCTAAATAAACTTGCCGATGTCGTCGTAAAGTCGCCAGTCGTATGACTGATGACCGGATATTTCTAAAACTAGCAATGTCACTATCACTGTGCGACGCGGGGAGTTTTGACTGGCCCTCCACGGGGGCGCTCTCCACCACTCCTTGGTTACCCAGGTAGCCCGCACGGTGGCGCTTCGGTCGCGCGGCCCAAGATGGCCTCCGCTCTGCCGCTAACCTCACTTTTCACACACAGCACTTTCAATCGTTTCTCTCGCCTCTATACCAGCGAGCTCCCCTATTTCTTGTATTCCCACTCATTCCGGAGCACTAGAAACTTCACTTTCGTGCACGTTTCGGCCCGAATTCTTTAATTTACCCAGATATTTCGGTTATGCCTACGGAGCGACGTGCACGTGTCCGTTCTGCTTGCCGCCATCATTTGATCCCCCCAACAGCCGACTCAAACTACTCACTATGGAAAGCCTCCAGGAAACTCACGCGCCCCCCACAAATAATACCTCCAATCCGCCGTCCGCAGGGTGGATGGGCGCGTAGCCCTATAGAAAAAGCCAACCTATTTGCCAAACTTGACTGAATTATTCCAATTTGACTGAAGTATTCCAACTCCATTCCTCCATAGCTGCAGCGGACGTCACCGAATACCTGCACACTCCCTTCCAAATGTCCCCTCCTATTGAACCCTTCACTTCTGCAGAGATCATAGAAGCAATCAGTCGCCTAAACCCCAAACTCACGACCTAATAGGAAATAAAGCAATCAAGGAACTTCCCATAAAAGGGATTGCACTCATCGCATCAATCTTTAACACCATCCTCCGCCTTGAACACTTTTCTAAGGCGTGGAAAATCTCACTAATCACCCTCATCCCCAAACCCGGTAAACCAATATATGAAACCAGCTCCTATCGCCCAATCAGTCTTTTACCTACCCTGTCTAAACTATTCGAGAGAATGCTCACGAATCGTCTCCTTCCACTCGTAGAAGAATTGAAAACACTCCCAGACCACCAATTCGGCTTCCGAAAACAACACTCAACAGTAGAGCAAATCCACCGCATAAGCCACATGATCAGCCAAACCCTTGAAAAGAAAAAATACTGCTCAGCCGCATTCCTAGACATCCAACAGGCATTCGATAAAGTATGGCATGAAGGGCTACTCTACAAGCTTAAAAAAATCCTACCCCACCCATACTACTCCATCTTAAAATCCTACCTAACCAACAGACAACTCATAGTTAAATGTCTAGACGCCACTTCCGCAACATTCCCAATAGAATCTGGCATACCACAAGGTAGTTTCCTCGGACCCCTACTGTTATCCATCTACACTGCCGACTTACCCATATCAATCGAGGTAACAATAGCAACATTTGCCGATGACACAGCACTATTAGCTACCCACGCAGACCTGGCAATTGGCTCATCCACTCTCCAGCGAAGTCTCGACTCCATAGAAAAGTGGTTCCAAAAATGGGGTTTTAAAATAAACGAAAAAAAATCCTCCCGTGTAACCTTCACGCTCCGAAAACAAACCTGCCCCCAGGTCACCATTAACAACGCAATAATCCCAAGCAAGGACTCCGTAAGATACCTGGGCATGACCCTGGACAGGAGGCTAACTTGGAAAAAACATATCTCAGAAAAAACAAAGCAACTAAAGGAAAAACTAAGAAAATTCTGTTGACTCACGGGCTGACGCTCCAAACTAAACATACAAAACAAAATAACCCTCTACAAGGCCGTAATAAAACCTGTCTGGACCTACGGAATCCAACTATGGGGAGCAGCAAGTAACTCCAACATTGAAATACTCCAACGCTTCCAATCGAAAACGCTAAGATCCCTATTAAATGCACTCTGGTATGTTACCAACGAAACAATCCACCGTGACCTCAAGATACCTACAGTCAAAGATGAAATACACAAGTCCAGAAGCAGATATAACACAAGAGTCAACAACCACCACAACCCACTAGTCACCCTACTACTGGACACGACGGACCAGATCCGCAGACTAAAAAGAAAATACCCACTAGATTAAATCCTTAGTTCTACTAGAATCAACAATATAAAGCTATTATAATCCATGTCATTGTACCACGCCAAATTATGTTACTGAAAATTCTCAACGAGAATTGATTGTAAATATTCTAATAAATAAAAAAAAAAAGAAAAAAAAACCTGCATTGATTGATTGTTGAGGCGATTACTAGCGGAAGGCAAGCGACTACTTGACCAATTGGCTTGCCGTTCTTTTCGTGAGTAGCGTTCTAAGTCGGCTGCTTTCTTTTCAGCTTCTTCAAGATTCAAGGGTTCAATGATTAATAATGTTCGGCCTATTTCGCGCCTGAATCCCTTTAGGTACACACGGACAATCTTCTTTGTAGTTTCTTCGATCATTAGCTTGCGTAGAAGTGGTTGTGGGTACTCGTTTGTTACTGCGTACAGTAAACGGTTGAGTATTCTTCTGAACCGAATATTAAAACTCTGCACTGATTCTTCCCGTCCCTGTCTCAACTCTTTTAATTGTTCCCGATATTCTTCCGAAGTCACTTGAGCTGCCACATTGTTCCTCAGTGCGTTGTACAGATCACTGTAGCACTCAATGGGGATGTTGCGGATACTTTGAGCTGCTTTTCCTACGATTTTTTCTGCCTTTATTGCTTTTAGCAATAAATCTTGCTCCATGCAACGGTCTTTCATACTGCTCACTTCTTTGATAAATTCTTCCACACCTACATCATCGTCTCCGTTGAGCATTGGAATACAACGTATTGCATCCTTAACTCACAGAGTGGAAAGAGCGGGTGGAAAATAGCCTCTTTCTTCAACCTCGGGTTGTTCGGTGTCGATGTGCGCAGGTGGAATGACTGGAATCGTTAACCCGGTCGGTTCGCGTGCCCTAGCCGTACTCCCGGTGCGATTAATCGCTGTCGATTCACTTTCGTTGCTTTCAGTAATGATGGAACCAGAATCATCGGTCGCAAGGGATCCGAACCCAGTCCGTAGCTCTGCGACGGTTCTCCTAATATTTCCGATTTCTGCTACCCAGCATCTATTTGTTTCGTCACTTTGCATAGACAAACGTAACATATCCTCTTGTAAACGGGCAATACTCTCTTGCTGTTTTTGAATGCTATCCAATATTGTTCGCAACGTTGGATCCGTTGAGGTAGAAGTTTGAGATTCGTTTGTCTTAGACATCTTCCTGCTTTCGGGCGAAGATGAGTCTTGGCTACTGAAGCTGGATTTTCTTTCACGGTAACGTACGAAGGAATCCAGTTTACCTTCCTTTGTCACTTCACTCGGTTCGTGATAGTTACTTCGTTGTTGCGGATAACCGTAGTCCCAAATAATTCTATCTTCCGTAGATGATGAATGTCTTTTGGTTTCCGAACAAACACTTTTCACTATCCTGGCAGTAATCGCCAAAAATGTCACGTAAAATAAAAAGCAGGAGGCTCGAACGAAAAGAAAAAATTAAGATAACAAAAAAACAAGAGAATTTATTTCTGAATTTACACTGACTGCGATTTTGTTCTGAGCTCCAGCCGTGACTTTCCAAGACTGAAGCTCTTACAATTTGACTTTCGGTAACATCTGTTTCTTCTTTGTTTGTCATCCCTCAATATCCCCACTACCCTGTAGGCGTACGTGACCGTTGTCACACTTCTAGGACGTTCGGTGGAAGGACCGTTAGGATACAGATGACTCATTAGGCACTTCGGCGATATACATTGTCGCCAAGGCCGCCACATCTCTATCTCCATCATCGGTCCATCGGATTTGAAGTATGCCGGTCGTGACAAGAGCAAGGTCGTTCAAGATGAAATCCTCGGCCCTTGTTAAATCGTCTCGGTCGGGGTCGAACAATGCGTTCGCCAGCATCCTCGTTTCTCGGTGATTGCACATAAAGCTGCCATTACTAGAACTTCAGTGGGCGGTAAGCGCTGGTGCTTTTTCCAGTCTCGCGTTCGCGCTTACTCTTACGCACAGTTCGCCGCTGCACTCGCGTGCGTTTGCAGCCGCGTTCATCCGTCCATGTGGCTGCCAGTCGTAGCACGAAGCTCGTTCATCGCGTTTACTCCACTTTTTCGTCGAAACCTTCTGTCCGGGGGTATCGCGATCGACCCGAGATCCGATCGATCGTCTTATCCTTCTGTCCTTTTCGCGAAAGTCGTTCGAATTTCTGTGACGCGCGCGTGGAAAATACTGGCGCGAATCTTCGAGTTAGTGAGAATCTTTGGCTCGAATTTGATGATTCGTTCGCGTGGGAATCGCACGTCGAGTCGTGCGATTGTCGCGATCGCTCTTATCGCTCGCTCCATTTACGTTCCGCTTCGTTCTACCGACTACTAGTTTGCTACATTCCCGGTTACTTTACTGGTGGTGAATCGTTAATCGACGCGAGTTACCGCCGACGAGTTTGTTACGATACGCAAGTACAGTGGAAAAAGGAGTTTAGCGAAACAGTTTCGTAAAGCTAAACGATTGGACGAATCGAAAGGAATTGGAAGTCGTTCTAAGAATTCTGTTCGAAGACAGCTTTGAGAAGGCGAACGGCGATTGAAAAAAGAAGAAATTGAAAGACGTCGAAGGAAATCGAGAAACGTTCGAATTCAACGAGGCAGTTTCGTACGCCTAGAGAGGATGATCGAAGGAAATTGAGAAAGATTCGTCTGTAATTTAAGATTCTGTATCAATTTGGTATAAATAGGTCGAGCAAATATTCACGGTTAATCTTTTCGATAAAACACTACCTACAAAACCACTGCATTCTATGATTTCATTTCATCTCTGGTGTACCGTAGAATCGTTCCCTTTTCCATTATTTCGATCGATTAAACAACACCCTGTGTATTAAAACCAACGATTCACCTTCGTATTACTTCCGCGCGAGCTACGTGATAAAGCGCGAGACATTGAAAATGTTAGAACGCGAGAGTATCGTCGCATCCGCGTCTATATGACACGGCGTTTCGAAAGCGTTACGAACCGGCGAAATGAAATGAGAATATCGGGTCTGCGAATTAGCTGCTTTCATCGCGATAACTACGTCTACGAGTGAACGAGCATGCCTGGCGAGTTTTGGGTAGCCAGAAAATCCTATTGAAATTTCGATCAAAGCGCGCGAGACATGACGCGATCGAAACTTCCCAGTTTTCTCCTCGCCACGTGGCTGCTCGGCACGATCGCTACTAAGTCGCGAATGAGCGACTTTCTGCAAAGCTTGCAGGAGTACGAGATCGTTTACCCTCGAGTGATCCCGAATGAGAGCGCGCGGAACAGAAGATCGACCCACGAAGACCGAGAAACTTGGCGCGAGTATCTCCACTAAGAGCCGGTGTTCCTCGAGATCAGCAACTGGACCTTAAGGACCATGGCCAACGATCGATTGATACTGTCGTCGAATTTCACCGTGAATTGGGTGCGTCAGGGTAAAACCAAGTCCGAGCGACGTAACGCCAAGGCGAACTGCGATCTTCGACAAGGCAGCTTGGAAGGAGACGCGAGTTCCTTCGTCGTCGTGACGATATGCGAAGAAGAAGTGTACGCCTTGATGTTGATCGGGCAGAGATCGTTCTTCGTTCAGCCGCTGACGAATGGCCAGCATGTGATGTTTCAGCCGAAAAACGAAAAGTGGTGGTCGATCAGGAATAATTCGAGCTTCGTGTCTGTGAATCCGGAAAATCCTGCAGGTGAGAAGGATCGTTATCGCGATGGCTTTTCATCTTTCGTTAGACGGTTGGATGTAGGTGATTGGTTGATCGATTTACCGACTTCCTTGCCAATTATGTTATAAGCTTCTTACTTTGCGATCCGCCGTTAATTGCTTCTTCTATTCTAAAATTGACTCTGATCGTGATACTGTAAGAACTGATAGCGTCGATATGATAATACCATACATAGAGTATGAGAGTAATCGTAGTACAAACGAATATATATATATTCGGTTTAATAAATTTAATTTAATAAATTTAAACCGTCAAACAGGAAGGGCTTAATCTGCAGGCAAAAAGAAGAAAAAGAAATAATCATTTACAAAGCGAACGACCATTAGCTAATTCCAATTTGAAAATATAGCTAAAGTCAAAGTCATTTTGAACAAATATTTCCTGTACGCGTTACCGTTTGGCATGGACGAACGTCTCGGACGTTGATGTCCGTACATTTATATATATGTCGGATAGAAGTCAGGATTAAGGAGATGGGCGTTTAATGAATTTTCATTAGGGTTGGCCATTGCCGTGATACGATGGAGAGTTTATTAGCACAGACTTATTAACAAGATTAGGCACTCGTAGCACTAGTGATAATGACCTTAGGTTCGAAACGAATCCGCAGTCCACGGGACTCTTTTATTCTTTACTCGTAGGCAACGCCTAGGTGGTACTCTCAGTTAGCCCGCGAAGTAAGCACTCTATCGAAATGATATCTTAGTCGATGAAATCGTACTCGAAGCTCTCACGATGACACTGTCTAGGAAAAACTGCCCCACTCTCTAGCGACACCAGGTCTTTTATATTCGTGGAGACAAGTCTTCGTTCAGAGAGTGAGGGAAATTGCCGTTGTTGTTAATTAGTCAGTCTTTGGAAGTGTCCTTCACGGAAAAGACTGTTTGCCTATTTTCGTTAATCAAGGTTTAAGGTTTATGACGGGTCGATGTTTTGCGAATATGTCTCGACAACCGGCAATCGACCTACCCATAGAATAGGGTCTGCTTATGACGAGCCATGAGACAGAAACCGTTAGTATGCTTACTGTCAAGTGCCGTTACAACTATTTCTTTTTATGGAGGGCTATAGACTTTTTCATGACTTTGTTAGAAAAACGTTCGTCCCTTGACCGCGGCTACGTTCGGTGACTGGTTGTCACCTCGAACCCAAACTCATTCTCATAGATTGCAGGCAATTACAATCGGGCTGAAGGACGGTGATTGTTTAACTACGGCTATGGTGAAATCCAAACTACAATATTAGGGGTTTTTCCCCGGTTTCAACGGAAGGCTCCGGTGTCGGAGCCTTATATATATATGTCGGAGATGTCGGACATATATATATGTCGGACATATATATATGTCGGACATATATATATGTCGGAGATGAAAGAGCACCGGAGCCTTCTCCTCGGAACTTTGGGAAGACACCTAGTACTGTAATTTAGATTTCACCATAGCCGTATTAAGAAAACCGTTGTCATTCGATCCGACTGTACTTATTCGAGATTTATGATAGTGAGCTCGGGCTCGAGGCGACAACCAGTCGCCGAACGTAGTCGCGGTCAAGGGGATGAACGTTTTGTTTAACCAAGGCAGGAAGTAACTCTATAACTCTCCTTAAAAGAAATGCTTGGGACAGGGTGCGATGGTAAATGTCTCAATGGTTTCTGTCCCGTGGCTCGCCACACGCAGACTATGCTTCGAGTAAGACGATTACCAGATGTTGATGCGTCTCCACAGTACATGTTCGGCTAGCCCGAGGACCCGCTATAAATCTTAAGATCTATTTAACGAAAGTCCTTCAAACCGACAAACAGCCTTTGTTCCGACTACGGGAAAATTGGAGAAATCTATCCTTCCACGAACGACGCTTCCCGCTAGCAACTTTTCCCAAGGACAGCTAATATCTTTCTCTAACCACCAACATGGAAATTGACCAATTAACAGTAACTCCAATTTCCCTCACTTTCCGAATGAAGACTTTTCTTCACGAATCCGATGATCTCGTGCCCTTAGACACACCCATCATAGTTTTCCTCGACAGCGTCACCGTGATGGAGAGACACACTTTCGTACGATTTGAACGACGATACAAGTAATTCTCCGGTACGTAGTGCTTGTTCTGTGGCGACCTGAATATAACTTAGACTTCCACGAAATATACACGTTCGACATCCCGTTGACCGCGGATTCGTTACCGGACCCGAGGCCATTGTCATAGCGCCGCCAGTATCTAACATTGTGATTAGTTACCAACGCTGTAATACCACTCACTTGTGCCAATAAACTCTACCATTGTTACACCGCATCGATGGCCAATATCAACGAAGATTCATCGAACACCTCCACCCCCAATCCTATCGTCCAGCCGACATATACATATGTCGGAGATGAAAGAACACCGGAACCTTCCCTTTGGAACTTTGGGAAGACCCCTAGTATTGTAATTTAGATTTCACCATAGCCGTATTAAGAAACTGTTGTCATTCGATCCGACTGTATTTATTTGAGATTTATGATAGTGAGCTCGGACTCGAGGCGACAATCAGTCGCCGAACGTAGCCGCGGTCAAAGGGATGAACGTTTTGTCTAACAAAGGCATGAAGTAATTCTATAGCTCTCCTTAAAAGAAATACTTGGGACAGGGCACGAGGGTAAACATTTCAACGATTTCTGTCCCGTGGCTCGCCACACGCAGACTTTGTCCTTCGGGTAAGATGATTGCCAGATGCCAACGCATCTTCACAGTATATGTTTAGCTGGGCGAGGACCCGCTACGAATATTAAGTTTCAATTATACAAAGTCTCTCAAATAGACAAATAGCCTGTGCTCCAACTACGGGAAGATAAGAGAAATCTATCCTTCCACGAACGACGCTTCCCGCTAGCAACTTTTCCCAAGGACAGCTAATATCTTTCTCTAACCACCAACATGGAAATTGACCAATTAACAGCAACGTCAATTTCCCTCACCCTTCGAACGAAGACTTTTCTCCGCGAATCCGATGATCTCGTGCCCTTAGGCACACCCATCATAGTTTTCTTCGACAGCGTCACCGCGACGGAGAGTCACTCTCTAGTGCGATCTCATCAGTAATCGACCTGTCTTTCGTATACGTAATAATTGCCCCTTTCTCTAACGTACAGTGTAACTTAGACGCTAACGAAGGGTAAAGTTCGTCATCCCTTTGACCGCGGATTCGTTATTGAGCCTAGGATCATTGTCATTAGCTTCTCGAGTATCTAATTATCGCGATTACTTGTCCAATTCCATCATAGTCATATTTGCACTAGTAAATATCTCCTCTATTGCATAATGATCACGTCTAGCGCCAATAGGGATTCGTTTCACGCCTTTAACCCTAACTCTAATCTTAACGCCAACCCGACATATATATGCATTTCTGATAATCATTTTCAACTCGCACAGGAAAGAAACATCACTGAGGCTACCGTGAATTAAATTCGCGTATCAAGTAACAGGATAGATACGATTCATACGAAGCTTTGCGTCGTTATTCGAGGTAGGAAAAGCTTTAGCAGTGATATCGGGAATAGCGAAACTACGAAATCATCGCTGTCGTCGAGACAGAAATTGCTGCGAATATCGCGGAAAGCAGAGCGACGGTAAAGAGTATTACAGGAAAAAGTTGTTCGGAATATTAGCCTTGGCAAACATATTTCAAAGCCGTTGAATATGGCGAGATTGTCCGCTTTGTAAATATTTACCGAAAAACATGTCGTACGAAGCTGGGCAATAAACGCGTTTTTCCACAGTTACAAACAAGTATCGTACGTATGAAACAAGTAACGAAGAATTTTCCATTTCACAGCACGCGACAATTGACCGTATTATCAGCGTTTCGTCAGAGTTTCAAGAACTGCGTTTTCTTTTCTGTATTTATGGTTTCGCAACTGTAAAACGGAAGGTTTATTCTGGAGATGCGAGTTCGCGTGAACAACTAGCGCAACGAGTAAAAACACGCGGTTTTTGCAACTCGATCGAATTGTTAGCAACTGTGTGTACGAGATCGTATTACTCCCATCGTTGATCGATGTCAGGCTTCTATCCGACCACACGGACAACGTTCTCCAACGAACAATCAAACATACCAGATAATAATTATTCATTGTATCATTATTGTAGCTATTAACGACACGGGCTTGTTGTCGCATGATAAAAAGCATGCAACTGCGCTGACACGATAATACAGCGAACTTTTGCACGCTGCGATGGAAAACGCGTCGTCACCTGTTTCGTACGAACGATACTCGTTTGTAATTCTGTAAAGAAACGTCCGTTGACGAACATTATATAAAGTTCTTCCTTCTTCTTCTTCTTCTTGTCTGTAAATCAACTCCTTACAATTTGACGGTTTAAATTTGGCACACCCCGTATATACAGGATGCAACGGAACAACGTCTGAAAGCGAGAACAACGCGAATCCTTGTGGAAAAATGAAGAAAAAGTATAGGATAAAACGTTCTCATTTTCGATTTGGAGAATCGAGTCTGAAAATTTATCAAGTATACTCGAACTGTATCTGAATATCGGTTCGAATAATAAATTTATTTAATTATATAATTAATTTATTACAAAGGAAATACAATCTGGATGTGAATGTTAAATGGAAACAAATTTTGCTAAGTTGAAAATCGATCGTATCGTAATTACCACGACTCGTTGTTTACAGATTAAAAATCTGTTTTACGAATACGAGGAGCTATATATCTACTATTATTAATCAATTTTTATGAAAAATTTCGTACGATGCGCGGATAAATTCTAATTTGATAAATTGTTGGAAACGTGGAAAATTGAATGCAATAAAATTACGTGGCACGGTTTACACGGTTGCAACTTTATGACCCACTTAGGTCAAGTAGCAATGAAATTTATTGCATATATCGGAAATTCAAGGCACGTAATTGGCAGTTTATAAACAAATTATTTGTTCTCTTAATTAAATTTCCCGCGTCGAAAGCTGTGAAACGTTTTTGTATCGAAATCGAAGAATCCAACATCGCGATCCTATGAATCGAAGAATGCGACGTAAATGTTCGAAGTATGGTTGAGAAACGATAGAAAATTCCAAGTGTTACGCTGTATTTCTCGTTCGATTTAAATCGAAATTTTAATGAGGAACAGCGCCGATTGATATTTAAAAGTGAAACGGTTAAGAGCAACGATACAGGTTTTGTTAAAAGCAATTGGTCTACTTACCTCGCTGTTTAAACGGGTTTGTTTGACGTTACGTTGATCAATTTCCATTGACACTTTTATAGATAGCATTCTTTTTTACGGATGGAAAGCCGTCTGATGGAAATTTGTCTGAAATGTCCGTCGTAAAATTGCATTTTCGCGGGCAACAGAAAACAATGGAATTTTGTACAAAAGCGCAATACTTTAATTAGCGCAAAATTCCATTTTCCCCGCTGGGAAATTGAATTTTCTATTAAAGCGTGATACGTTTAATCAGCGGTGGCGTAATTTCAACAAACTAACAACTGGAATATTGACTTGTCACAATTTTGTGACACCGTATATGTCGTTGATACGTTCCAGTCTGGTCGTATTTACAATTTCAGAAATTTTGCAACTATTTTTTCATTTTATCCGTAACGAGAATAGCGAAGATAAGACAGGCAAACGTGGTAAAACGTTGATAATTCGGTTACAGGGAAATCGAATAAATTTGAAGTTGAAGAAAGTAAGAGAAAGTCGAAACGAAGCAAACGCGATTCCTTAAGCCACGATGTTCAGGGATTTTATAATCTTTCCGGTGACGTCTTCGACGTGGAATACCCAGAAGCTGAGAAATTGATTCTGTACGTGGAAAAAGACGATGTCTCCACAGAATACAACGATACAATAGTGGAAGAATTATCGATCGACGTAAATCCTGTTGAGAAATGCTCAGTTGGTATGACCGCTAGTTACTAAAAGGTTACTAGGGTTATGTTGGTACGACTCCTAACGACGCTCTTTTGCCATAGGAGTCGACCACGCCTTAATTGCTAAGACGCATTGGGAGAGTTTAGACGTTTGCTGTGTGATTTGGTGTTTTGTATAAGAGAGAAAATAAAAGGTGTGATAACCAATCCGAGTGGATCCGAGATTGATTATCAACCCCAACCTATATAAAATAACAAATCCCGAGGAAATTTATACTTCTTTGGTCCTAAATGGCAAAGGAACAGATTATCAAGTAAGTCAAATATTTTTCCAAATGCCATTCTTGTACAATCGTTGCTCTTCTACTTACCACGTACAATATAGCGGTTAATAAATTAACGAATCATCGAATATTACTGAAAGAAAGAAATTGTACTGATATTCCAATCTATCGTGTACAAAAGTAATAATAACAGCATGTAATATAAGAATAGCTTATCTTCAGCCTTAAAAGGAACTCGGTTTACAATTATTCTCCCTATTGCGTTCCACTCTCGCTTGATCTTCTACACGTTCATCTATATTTCGCTGTTTTTAATTTATTTTATTATTCCCTGTCTATTACACATATGTATATTGTCCATTGCACGAATCTTTATCTATCTTGCCTAATTTAATGTAAAAAAATAGAAAAATAGAAAAATTTGCTGGAGGAATACGTTTACCAAAATTTGTCAAGAATTTTAAAGAAATTTGCAGGATGAAATTCACGGTGATACCGAATTGATATTTTTGAAATTATACTTTTGAAATAATTATTTATATCATAATAATTATTCCACGAATACTTGCTCGTAGATATTAATTTATGCTTTTAATAATCATGCGTTTAAGCTATCAAGTCGAGTCGAGTAGACTTTCTAATTTCGTGGAAGATAAGTCGATTTCTAAGATAAGTCATTTCATAGAGAAAAGACCAGCTGCTAAGGATTCGCCGCCACGATGGCTAGAGCTTGGAATAGCTGCTGATTACTCCGTGGTAGATTTTCATGGAATTCGAGTACAGCAATATATCTTGGCTCTTTTAAACATCGTAAGTAATACCAAACGAAATTCTGTTATTATACTTAGATATAGAATACCTCCTCCTACATATGTACGCAAGCAACCGGGAAACATAGGGCAGAGTTATGCGTATCTCTGTATTTTCAAGGTACGCTACTTGCTTTCAAACATCTCGATCGTATATTCGGATGGAAGCTCTGTATTTTCTGTTTACACTGTTCAAAGCTTGCACGTATCTTTTAAAAAGTTCAGCGAATAATTTATCCGGAATGGAATTTTGTAATCGATTAATTTCAGCCATTCGGTAATTGGTTTTCCAATGCTGTTGAGATTAATAACGTACATTTCCTAAGATAAATATAACGAATAAAATTAATTTTTTAGGAAAATTATATAAGATACGATGTATTTACGAGAGTTTTGAATAATAATTTATTTGTAAGGCTGTAATACTGTTTTAACACCTGTTACATTTTCGTACGTATTTTAATCCTAGGTCAGTGCAATTTACATGGACCCATCGCTCGAATCCAACATGATTCTAGTGATCGTACGAATGATTTTATACGCGGAAAAACGAGACGTTATGGTAAGCGATTTCCATTAAATTAAATCATTTAACTAAAGTAGTAACTATCTGAGATACGCCTATGCGAGTGTCAATTATTTTATTTTCTACTTATCTGTACAGTGTATGGTATATAAATTATATAGGTCAAAATATCTGCGCATGACGTTTTAGATCGATAAAATGCAACGAGTTCCATTTTGTTAAATTGGACAACCGTGAACGATCCCTTGGAAACAAATTTCCAAACAAACAATTTTCACGGATCATTGGCAAACCTCGCATTTATCGTGTATCCGAAATATCTGTATAATCGACTATTAAACCTTTTTCATCTCTTAAGAATCTTAATTTAATGTTATAGACCTATGATAATATCATTGATATACGACACTTGCGATTCCTTTTACTTTTCTTTTTCTGCTATTCTTCTCTGCTGTTGAATCAACATTTCAACATTTTTCAGGAAGATTAAAATACTAATAGCGTTACAAGTTACATTTGATTACAATCAACAACAAGATTACTTGCACATATATTTATTATCATTGACGAATATTTATATATAGTATATAATGCATGATGTAATAATAAATATAATATATTCGTAATATTTGCTAGCTTTTATTAAGAAAATATTAAACGTTGTCGTAGGTCCGCCGTGGCGATGCCAGACGATCTCTCGAGAACGTGAACAAATGGAACAGAAAGATGCTGTCCTCGAAGGACGTAAATCACGATGTTGCTGTATGGTTGACGCGATTAGATATAGGAGGTCCTTCGAGATCGTGCGCGTTAAATCGAGACGAAGGCTTGACCAGCACCTTTATCATCGCTCACGAAGTAGCACACATGTGAGTGTCCCACATGTTGGGATATCGTTGGCAAACTGAAATATTTATAACTGGCCTAGGTATTTACGCAGAGACCGTGTGCTATTTATTTATGCAAATACGTACTTTTACGAGAATAATTTGAAAAATGAAATCTCCATAGGAGAACTTATTATCTTTACCGAATATCACAACGAGTACTGTACTTTGAATCTGCCATAGATTTTTGCGTATTATGTGCGTTCTTGCATTCCTCCTTTCACCTACGATGGCTCTTAAACAAGAAACGATATCGTAACGAGAAATACAACTTAGCTGAGCGTCCACTTTGGTTCCACTAGTGTTGTCCCATACGACTTTGTGTTTGACCTCGCTATTAGGGGACTTTTTACCCAACGTTTCCTTCATCGCCTTCACTACCTTCGATTTATCGAACTTGAGACTTAAACTGGCCGTTACTAAATCTTTCGGCTTCTTCGACATCGGTTGGTGTCTCTTCGTGAACCAATTCGACGATGCCATAAAGGTCGAAATAGCGGCTTTCGAGGATCCGCTAAGCTTACTTTTAGCTCCGTGCAATCTCGACACGTCGAAGCTATTGGAACGGAAGCTCTTCGATCGACTTCCTTTCTGTTCGGTCGTTTTTCCGGGCCAGTTTGATTTGCTATCGTCCCGGGAACTCGGCGCTTCCTCGCCGCATCCGTTGATTTCCATCGCGGAAGACGCTAACGAGCTTACGATCGATATCAGATCCGTATTAGAGCAGACAATGCCCGCAGCACCGGAAACGGATGCACTCGCGGCTCTTGGCAGTTCCGAGACGCGCTTTCGGAGAGAAGACGTCGGCGAAACCGACGGAGTAGGCATTTCAGAGAATCGTTGTTTCGGCTGTTGAGTGTAACGTTGAGCGGAACTGTTACCCTCCAGCGGCTGTATTTCGTACACTTGCTCCGTCGACGTCCTGTACATCCTTAAGCGCACCTGGCAAACGGATTGCTTTTATTCGAAAGACAGTTTCTTTTTTATCATAATTCGTGCGTTATGATACATGTTTCGATGATTGAGCCGTTAAGCGTGACAAAGCGATGGAATTGTTTTGTACAGAAATTCTGGTTCTAAAATTATGTTAGGGATTCTAGGGCGTAATAACATCTTGGAACGCAAAGTTATCGATGTGTCGATGAAAGTTAAGCGAGCTTTATCGAAGCACACGTTCGAGTCTTTGGACGATTGCTAGGAATACGCGTAATGTTCTTTTCTGTGAGCTGAAAAGTTGAACGACTATAAAAGGCGTTTGTAGAGGATTTGAAAGCGGAAGAAGAGGCAGATTATTTAATACATAATATCTTCCTTTATAATATATCTAATATCCTAATAATTAGATGAACGTAATACAAATGTTTAGAATCAGAAATTATCTGTTTATATAGAGATCTGTTTGATGCAAGATCTAAAATCAATCAAATCGGATTGTATGGATTGTGTATTTGTCTGTGTTAATCCTTTGACGTCGATACCAACGATGTATATAGCGAATGGCGGTTATCAGCCAAGATTATGAGCACGTACGCAAACAGACTATAATATTTTGCAAGAATGAAATGTCTTGGTATGGTACGCTTTAATCTATCTATCCAAGTCAAAATAAGTATAAAAATCGCGTGGCAATCAACATATTAAAAAAAAAAAAAAAAAAAAAAAAGGAGAAACAGATGCTTCTATTTATATTCATATTAAAATGATACATATTTGTAATTTTCTGGTAAACTATATCGGTACTCGCATGAAAGTAGATATAGTCATTGAGATTGTGGCACTTTAAATCTCAAATTTAATTCTTCAACACGTTGAGTGTTTAGGTGTTTAGGTGTTTAGGTGTTTAGGTACGCAAATAGACTAGAATATTTTGCAAGAATGAAATGTCTTGGTATGGTACGCTTTAATCTATCTATCCAAGTCAAAATAAGTATAAAAATCGCGTGGCAATCAACATGTTAAAAAAAAAAGAAAAAAAAAAAAGAAAAAGAAAAGGAGAAACAGATACTTCTGATTGTTTAGTGCATTTTCATAAAATCTTCTAAATGTTTAATTCTCATAGAATAAAAGGGAGAGCATACGTTTGAATCTCAGCAGATTTTATTAATTCTTTGAAACCATAAATATAATATGAGTATTACATCAACTTTAGTTCATACATGTAACAACATATTATTCTGCACGTAACAGTTACATTTAATGAAACATTTATTTATCCAGTAAATCCATATTCTCTATTAAACGTTCGTTTATTAATAAAACTGCCATAATCGTCCACGCATTGTTCGCTTCCTTAATTATTTTTCAAGGTATAACGATAATCAATGATGCAACAGAAATATCACGTAACATCCCAACAATCTTACATGAGATTTTAGCTGTTTTTACTATACAAATTAAGTCATTATTAAAATAAGTCATTATAATAATATATATATGTCGGAGATGACAGAACACCGGAACCTTCCCTTTGGAACTTTGGGAAGACCCCTAGTATTGAAATTTAGATTTCACCATAGCCGTATTAAGAAACTGTTGTCATTCGATCCGACTGTATTTATTTGAGATTTATGATAGTGAGCTCGGGCTCGAGACGACAATCAGTCGCCGAACGTAGCCGCGGTCAAAGGGATGAACGTTTTGTCTAACAAAGGCATGAATTAATTCTATAGCTCTTCTTAAAAGAAATACTTGGGACAGGGCACGACGGTAAACGTTTCAATGGTTTCTGCCCCGTGGCTCGCCACACGCAGACTTTGTCCTTCGGGTAAGATGATTGCCAGATGCCAACGCATCTTCACAGTATATGTTTAGCTGGGCGAGGATCCGCTACGAATATTAAGTTTCAATTATACAAAGTCTTTCAAATAGACAAATAGCCTGTGCTCCAACTACGGGAAGATAAGAGAAATCTATCCTTCCACGAACGACGCTTCCCGCTAGCAACTTTTCCCAAAGACAGCTAATATCTTTCTCTAACCACCAACATGGAAATTGACCAATTAACAGCAACGTCAATTTCCCTCACCCTTCGAACGAAGACTTTTCTCCGCGAATCCGATGATCTCTTGGTACTCTCATGATCGTGCCCTTAGGCACACCCATCATAGATTTCTTCGACAGCGTCACCGCGACGGAGAGCCACTCTCTCTAGTGCGATCTCATCGGCAATCGACCTGTCTTTCGTATACGTAATAATTGCCCCTTGCTCTAACATACAGTGTAACTTAGACGCTAACGAAGGGTAAAGTTCGTCATCCCGTTGACCGCGGATTCGTTATTGAGCCTAGGATCATTGTCATTTGCTTCTCGAGTATCTAATTATCGCGATTACTTGTCCAATTCCATCATAGTCATATTTGCACTAGTAAATATCTCCTCTATTGCATAACGATCACGTATAGCGCCAATAGGGATTCGTTTCACGCCCTTAAACCTAACTCTAATCTTAACGCCAACCCGACATATATATATGTCGGATTGAAGTCAGGATTATGGAGATGGGCGTTTAATGAATTTTCATTAGAATTAGCCATTGTCGTGATACAATGGAGAGTTTATTAGCACGGGCTTATTAACAAGATTAAGCACTCGTAGCACTAGTGATAATGACCTTAGGTTCGAAACGAATCCGCGGTCACGGGATGGTAAACGTATGTTCTCGCACAGTTCAAGTCTAACTCTTTGTTAACTAGATGTGAGGTATTCGCTGGTTGTAAGGTGGCACTGTCATTCGTCTATGAGATCGTACGAAAGACTGAATCTCCGTCTCGACGATGCCGTCGAGGAGAACTATAATGGGTGTGTCTAAGGACATGAGATCCTCGGATTCGTCAACGAAAGCTTTCGTTCCAAAGGCGAGGGAAATTAGCGCTGTTGCTAATTGGTCGATCTCCATATCGGCGTTTTGAAAGAGATGCTGGCCGCCCTTGAGGGGAGGTTGTTGACGGGGGGCAACGCTCGTGGAAGATAGGTTTCTCCTATCTTCCCGTAGTTGCAACAAAGTATATTTGACGGACTTCGCTTGACTAAATCTTAAGATCTATAGCGGGTCCTGACGTTAGGTAAACATACGCCACAAAGGCATGCCGACACCCGGCGATCATCTTACCCGGAGGACAAAATCTGCGTGTGGCGGGCCGCGGGATAGAAACTATTGAAGTATTTACTGCCACGTATCGCTACGACTATTTCTTTTAAGGAGAGGTATAGAGTTACTCTGTGCCTTTGTTAGATAAAACGTTCATCCCTTTGACCGCGGCTACGTTCGGCGACTGATTGTCGCCTCGAGCCCAAGCTCATGATCATAAATCTCGAATAATCGGAGCGGCATTTGTTTAATCTAAGTTACAGAGTTGCGGTATTCCCGCGAATCCAAGGAGGAGTTCCGGTGTTCTTTCATCTCCGACATATATATATATATATATATATATATATATAGAGGTTGCAAGGCATTTATTGCAAACATATGCTTAACGAAAAATTAGTATACAACATTAGTAGTAGTCTCAAACATACAATTAATCGCAGTAAATGTCCTGCGACTCTTACATACATTGTCATACTCGTTTGAAATTGTAATAATACGTTAATCTTGTCACAGTATCGATAGGATATCAAGATATTCTTAATAATATGTCCACAAGGAGTTTGCAGGGATATTCAAATATTTTCGCGAACCACTGTAATTTAGCACAAGAGCAGAAAATTCCAGATTTTTTAGTTCTCGATCAGAGTGAATGTTTATACAAGTAACATTCGCTATCTGTGTCCATATTTACCGAACATTTCTATTAAACCTGCGCCAAGCTCGTAGAATGCCTCAGGTCGTATATGAGATGTCAGTTTTATCAAACGAAACGGGACCAGCTAATGTTTAATCTCGTAAACTGAAGTTGCCAGCAGAAAAGTACGGCTCTATATAGTAATTGGTGAAGACCGTGAAACGCGAAAAATGAGAAAGAATCAAAAGGCGGGGGATATGACGAATCATGGCAATCCATTTTATTTTCCAGCCATCGATTAACAGCCAACGTTTAATTTCATTTTTTTCGCAAAACTCAATTAGAATCGTCGCGACAATCGCTAGAAACCGCAGGCAAATCTGCCAACGTATCGATCGTAGCGGACGCCAATCCCTCTGCGTTAAATGAAATAACGAAATTCAAGATGTAAATTTCACGAAACTTTTCCTCTCGGATTTGTTCGCCAGTTGATGCTTCAAATACTACAGAATATAGCTATTTGCTTTTTGCTGGAAAGCTGAGCGCTATTTCGCTTAAACGTGAAACAGCGAGAATTTAAGTATTTCAAAGACACTGTCTATGGAAATCGCTGAAAATTCCAGCCATTTAATTTCACACTGACCTACTCCTGTTTTTTTAAATACTTTAGGAGAGGGCGCTACTCGTTACCATTTTATATAGCCATGAAGCGTTTAATCTTCGAAGGAGGATAATCTTAACAAGATACATCTCGGGGTCGATATTATCGGAGATGAATAAAAGTTTTTCGATTCTTCATATTTGATTTTTTAAGTAGAACTTTCCGTTGATCCTGGCTTGAATCTTCTTCTTTTTCGTGCACCCAAATGCTTATTATTAGATGAGAGCGATAGGAAGGTTTTTCGTGTTTCGCAACATTAAAGACAACAGGAAACGAGCTAATAAAATTGAAGTCACTTAGCCCTTAATATATTTAATATGAGCAATTTTTTAAATATAGCCATCTATTAGCGTGCGTTTGAACTTTGCGTTTTTCTTTTTCGTGCACCTGAACGTGTTTTATTAGACTGAGTGGGACACGTACCTAGGAAGCTTTCCGTGCTTCGCAACTTCAAAGTAAACAAAGGACATTTGACAAAGTCATCAAGCGACGAGTTAATAAAATTGAAGTTAAGATAGACAGAAAGATAATACGTATGTAGTATCTCTGTGGAAGATAATATAAAATGGAAACGTATTTGACGCAACAGAAATATCTTTCTGCAAATATAGGAGACGAGGAATCAATTTAGCAAAATAATTAAATAAAGTTATTGAGTCGCGAATTACACGCATGTAATACCAGATAAAATAACTTTAACTTAATAATCTTTGTTTCTTATATTCTCGTGAATAATAATTCTTTAATCGATAGTTCCATGGATATTTAGAATAATATCTACAAATTATTTAGAAATGCATAAAAATCCACGGTTTGTTTAATCGTATAGATACATACATAGATAGGTTGAAGGTTTATTTTGAAAATTCATTAGAAACCTAAGAAGTGAATTTATGAACTGCACAGGCGGATAAGTTTGAACGCGAGGAAGAGTGTGGTTCTTGAGTTCGATGATTTTTCCAAGTAACAGTCTTAATTCACGTGCGAATGTTAAATTGGAAATCTTTTAAGCTTTACGCAAATTATACACACGGTTTACACAATAAATATTTATAGAGGTGAAAATGATCTTTAAAACAATCCTTCGTATTAAAACCAAATATTTGAGTAATTCTTAAGGCGAAGATCGCGTATACAAACATTGAATATATTACATAGAGGAAACGTTGCAGAGTAACGTAAAATAATGTTCGTGATACAATTAAAGGCCGCGCTTAAACTAACAGTTCGATCGGGAAAATTCATTACCTTTTAAAAATTCAAATCCAATTAAACAGAATCCAACGAAATTGAATTTCCGCTTAAAAATCTTGTACAAGCCTTTAAAAATCAACGTATGTACCTACTTGTCGCTCTACAAATCCTCGCCGCTATAAATTTCCCTGTCTTAAAAGAAGTAGAAGATACAAACTATATAAACCACATAATTTTTATCGCTTTATATCACGTTGCTATTGTTGAGGTTATTCGGTATATAAAGAGAGAAAAACGCGTGGATAAAGTGTAAGATACAAAGTATATATTTGACTTGATAATGAAATACAGGAATACAATTTGAGCTGGTCCAGATCCGCACGCTAGCAGTGTTACTTTATGACTGAAAAACCCCGAAGCCAACGTCGCCTGTCTACAGTTTATGGTCTGCCTCCCTGCTATTCTTTTGTCTATGTGCTGTCGATGGCTTCAGCGCTTGAGAAAGCTAAAAAGACCAGATGTGGAGTTTTCCTAGAAGTGGTGACCACTTCAACAGCTATAATACGTTTTATATCACGCGTAATATAGTTTCGTAATATAGTAATATAGTTTCTCAGCCACAGTGGCGTTACAAGGGCGAGACCATACGTGTCTTAATGGCGTTGTTTCGTTGATATTGTCACGTAAAATAAAAAGCAGGAGGCTCGAACGAAAAGAAAAAATTAAGATAACAAAAAAACAAGAGAATTTATTTCTGAATTTACACTGACTGCGATTTTGTTCTGAGCTCCAGCCGTGACTTTCCAAGACTGAAACTCTTACAATTTGACTTTCGGTAACATCTGTTTCTTCTTTGTTTGTCATCCCTCAATATCCCCACTACCCTGTAGGCGTACGTGACCGTTGTCACACTTCTAGGACATTCGGTGGAAGGACCGTTAGGATACAGATGACTCATTAGGCACTTCGGCGATATACATTGTCGCCAAGGCCGCCACATCTCTATCTCCATTATCGGTCCATCGGATTTGAAGTATGCCGGTCGTGACATACCCCCCAGTTTAGATTGATCTTGGTCCTCTAAGATCGTAGTAGAATTGGTTGGATTTGTTTATAAATCGTAATTCCTATCCTGTGAATTTAAGACAACTAACCAAGGGTATTGTTACTAGTGCTAGGGTCAGCATTATCCTGGAAAAAGTACGTTTTCAATCGGTTACCATGTATCTTTTTCTTAATATTGTCGATAGATATAATGTAGTAAGGAGTTTTCACATCATTGATTCTATAGGGTCCTAACCATTCAATGTCCAACTTATCTCTTTTATGGTCATTGTGAATTAAAACAAAGTCTCCTTTCCTAAACACGGTCTGAGTTTTAACAATCTTTCTTTCTTGGTCTCGCTTGTAGCGTTGCTTATTTTGAATAAGTGTTTTGTGAGCTGTTTCCCAATATTTATTTAACTGTTTTTGCCAAAGTGAGTACATATCGTCATAGGTAAATGTGGGGAATTTGGATATTGCGGAAGGTAAGTTCGCTTTTCGCCCAAAAGTCAATTCGAAGGGGGAGAATCCTGTTCCTTCATGTTTTGCAGTGTTGTATCCTAAACAAATGAAATTAAGTACTTCGCCCCATTCTTTGTCATTGTCGTGTAACGCAGTACGAATTAAATCTTTAACCGAGGCATGTGTTCTTTCGAGGAATCCGTTACTCTGTGGGTGAAATGAAGTTGTTTTGACGTGTTTAATTTTAAAGGCCTCTTCAAATTTCGTCATTAAATCGCTAACAAAATTTTGTCCTTGATCTGTCAGAATCGTCTTTTGTGCCGAAAATATGTAAATATAGTGCTCAATGAGCGCGTTAATTATAGATTCAGTTCGTTGCGTTTTAAGGGGAACAAGGATTAGATATTTCGTAAGTTCGTCGTGAATTGAAAGTATATATTGATTTCCGCGTTTGGTTTTCGTCATCGGTCCTATGATGTCCATAGCGATTTTGTCGTTAGGGTGAAGTGGTGTGTCTGAGATCTGTGAGGACTCTTTGGGTCTGATACGTGTTAGTTTCTCCTTTTGACATGTGTCGCATGTCTTCACGAAGTTTTCTACTCTTTCAAAAAGGCCGGGGATTTTGAACTTATCCTTAATCCGTTGATACGTTTTCTGTATCCCTAAATGTCCTACGGTGTCGTTATGGTTTTCCTTTATTGCTTGTAGTATTTCGCTTTCGTCTAGTTTTAAGATGGGGTTGGGCGCATAAGTAATTTCCTTGTATGTGTCGTTAAAATATATTAGCATGAGTTTAATCTGTGTTTTCTCTAATTCAGTGAAATCGTTATTTCCTATGCCAATTTTTGTTGTATTTTTAAGAATTTTGTAAAGTTTTCTGATCCAAAGTGTCTCGTCGTATTCTCCTAAATCGTTTCGAGTTAATTGGTAAAATGTTTGATCATTCGGTTTAATTTCTATGAGTTTCGGGTTTTCGTTGTTGTTTTTCCATTCGTTGAATGAATTAGTGTGGTCAATTAATAGGTCGAGATTAACTATTTCGTTGCGAGTTACCGCGTGAACCCTAGATAAGGCGTCTGCAGCTGTATTATCTTTACCCTTTGTGTATTCGATTTCATAGTTATATTCTTCGAGTCTAAGTCTCCAACGAATCAGTCGACTAGAGAGGTCTTTGCAATTGTGTAGCCACTTAAGGGCTTGGTGGTCGGTTCGAATAATGAAGCGTCGTCCTAACAAGTATTGCCTAAGTCTTTTCACGGCCCATACGATGGCCAAGAGTTCCTTTTCTGTCGTGGTATAGTTTCGTTCGGGTGGGTTTAGTGTCCTTGAAATGTAACAGCAAGGATGACCGTCTTGTGACAGTATTGCTCCTAGTCCTTCGTTACTTGCGTCGGTGGTTAGGGTAAAGGTTTTGTTAAAGTCCGGATAAGCTAGTATTGGGGAATTACAGAGTTTGTCCTTTAAAGTATCAAAGCTAGTCTGGTGTTTGTCAGTCCAATGGAATGGTGTGTCCTTTTTTGTTAAGTCTGTAAGGCTTTTCGCGATTTTAGAAAAATTCCGAATAAATTTGCGGTAATAACCTGCTAAACCTATGAATGATTTAACGTCCGTGGCATTGCGGGGTAATCGAAAGTTTTTTACAGCGTCTAATTTCTTTGAGTTTGGTTTAACTCCTTCGGCTGAAACTACGTGGGCTAAGTATTCTAGTTCCGGTTTTACGAATTCGCACTTATCCGGTTGCAATTTAAGTCCTAATTCTCTGAGTCTCTGAAATACTATCGCGAGGTTTTCATTATGTTCTTGAATCGTTTTTCCCAATATCACTATGTCGTCCAAATAAACAAGGCAATATTTTCCTACAAGTCCAGTTAAGGCTCTGTCCATTAATCTTTGAAAAGTAGCGGGTGCGTTTTTAAGACCGAATGGCATTCGATTGAACTGAAAGTGGCCTTGCGGTGTCGAAAAAGCGGTATATTTTTTGGATTTCTCGTTCATTGGAATTTGATGAAATCCCGAGGATAAATCAAGCGCCGAAAAGAATTTCGCGTTTCCTAGTTGTGTCAAAATGACGTCTATGTCAGGTAAAGGATAAGCGTCTTGTTCCGCGAGTTCATTTAGTTTCCTAAAATCAATGATTATCCTCCATTTCTGTTTTCCTGAGGCGTCTAATTT
Source organism: Bombus affinis (assembly GCF_024516045.1). Lineage (NCBI taxonomy): Eukaryota > Metazoa > Arthropoda > Insecta > Hymenoptera > Apidae > Bombus > Bombus affinis. The sequence continues at coordinate 15,700,400 of NC_066346.1, read as the reverse complement.
TTTCGGAACTACCCATATCGGAGAGTTATAAGGGGAATCGGATTCTTCTATGATATTTTTCTTTAACATGTCTTCTATTTGTCGCGAAATTTCGCCTCGATGACATTCCGGTGGTCTATACGATCGTGTGTTAATGATTTTATCTTTGGTTAATGAAATTGTGTGCTGGGTTAAATTAGTACAGGGCAAAAGGTCAGTTTCTAAATTAAAGATGTCAACGTAGTGGAGAATAATCTTTTCTATGGATTCGCGGATTGGCTTTTCAATGTGATCTGTTCTCACTAGGCTTTTTAGTTTTGATACGTTGGAAACATCATGGAAATTTTGAATATTACTAGAAATTTCAATGTTTTGCTCACCAGTGTTGATAAAACATACTTTAGTTGGTTTGCCTTCCAGATAGATTGTTTGAACTCTGTTTTCTCCAGGAGTTAATTGTATTGGTTTCTGAAATAAAATGGTTTTGTCATTTAGTCGGATTCTGTCATTGGATATTGGATAGTTATACTTCCCTAAACATGGTAGCCCACTGATTCCGTCTTCGATGATTGGGAAGTTGTCCGGTACTATGTGAAAAATGTGGTCTTGTCCAAAAATTCGTTTCGTTACGTATTCGTTCGTTTCGTATTTGTCACGTCCCATAGAAAATTTTTGTCTAGGCCCTATTTGTATCGCGTTGACAGTTTTGTTACGTTTCACTAGGTTTATCCCTGCTCCTGTGTCGACCAGAAATACTCGCTCTGTGGTTCGGGTTGACAAAGGTATTGTGAGTAATCTTCCCGTGGTGATGTTGACTCGCGTCGTTTCGCGCGGTTCGTCTATACTCTGGTTCGATGTTACTTCTCGTGTTTCGTCCCTTTCTTGGACTGCTTGAATTCTTGCGGGTGGTCGGTCGTACTGGCTCGGTTGTAGAAAATTTTGGCATTTGTTGGCCATGTGTCCCAGCTTTCCGCATTTGAAACACTTCATTTGTGCGCGTTCAGCGGGTGGCCTATTCTCTACTCGGTCAAATGTGGTAGGTTTCTGAGCTACTAGTGCGTTAGGCGATCTAGATAGTGTATTAGATCGTCTTACCTGCATTGATTGATTGTTGAGGCGATTACTAGCGATTACATATTCGAAACTTTCCATCTTTGCATTTCTTTTCTGTCTCCCCTTTCTCACGAATACTTGAATACATGATTTTTTCAAATGCAATAAAAAAAAAAAAAATAAAAAAAAATGCTAATTCGTATATTACAAAACTTCACAAAAATAATCGTAAGAATCTGTTCTATTTTTTCTCGTATATTTCCTTGTTTGGAAAAAGGAATAATTTATGACTTGTAATTTGTAAAATTACGCTAATAATATCAGTTTATTTGTACAAGATGGCCACCATACACATATTTGTCACATTAGAAAATATAGACCTAACCAAACAGGAATATTACACATTACAAGTTAACGTACATATATGTCGGAGATGAAAGAACACCGGAACCTTCCCTTTGGAACTTTGGGAAGACCCCTAGTATTGTAATTTAGATTTCACCATAGCCGTATTAAGAAACTGTTGTCATTCGATCCGACTGTATTTATTTGAGATTTATGATAGTGAGCTCGGGCTCGAGGCGACAATCAGTCGCCGAACGTAGCCGCGGTCAAAGGGATGAACGTTTTGTCTAACAAAGGCATGAAGTAACTCTATAGCTCTCCTTAAAAGAAACATTTCAACGATTTCTGTCCCGTGGCTCGCCACACGCAGACTTTGTCCTTCGGGTAAGACGATTGTCAGATGCCAACGCATCTTCACAGTATATGTTTAGCTGGGCGAGGACCCGCTACGAATATAAAATTTCAATTACACAAAGTCTCTCAAATAGACAAATGGCCTGTGCCCCAACTACGGGAAGATAAGAGAAATCTATCCTTCCACGAACGACGCTTCTCGCTAGCAACTTTCCCCAAGGACAGCTAATATCTTTCTCTAACCACCAACATGGAAATTGACCAATTAACAGCAACGTCAATTTCCCTCACCCTTCGAACGAAGATTTTTCTCCGCGAATCCGATGATCTCGTGCCCTTAGGCACACCCATCATAGTTTTCTTCGACAGCGTCACCGCGACGGAGAGTCACTCTCTAGTGCGATCTCATCGGCAATCGACCTGTCTTTCGTATACGTAATAATTGCCCCTTGCTCTAACATACAGTGTAACTTAGACGCTAACGAAGGGTAAAGTTCGTCATCCCGTTGACCGCGGATTCGTTATTGAGCCTAGGATCATTGTCATTAGCTTCTCGAGTATTTAATTATCGCGATTACTTGTCCAATTCCATCATAGTCATATTTGCACTAGTAAATATCTCCTCTATTGCACAATGATCACGTCTAGCGCCAATAGGGATTCGTTTCACGCCTTTAACCCTAACTCTAATCTTAACGCCGACGCGACATATATATGTAGTATCTATTTACAAGTATCGCAGATTACCTCTTGAAAAGTAAGAAAACATAAAGACTAAAGTAAAGTTGTAAATCTAAACTACAGTTCAAGTTATACAAGGCATGCAAAGCTTCTCTTGAAACGTTAGGTGCGTACTTCGATATACAATATAAAGTAACATAGCCCGCGAGAAAAGCTATATAGTACATACCATACAGATCCCTCGCCATAACTTTGTCAATATGCTCAACGAAATCGGTAATTTCGGCGCCACCACTCAAACGCCGTTTCTCTCGCTTTGGATAATTGAATTAAATCCAGATCGTCCATGTTTACAGCGAAGCAACACGTGATACCGCCAAAAGTGCTTTCCATCCCCTCACATAACTGACATCGGCCGTCCGTGGATCCAACGGAAGGATTTTGAACGTTGGAGAATGCGTAACGCTGATTGGCTATTGAGCTCGGGGGTCGATCGTAGAAGGGGACGCCGGGTCGCAACGAGCCTCACAGTACCACTTCGACTGTGAACGCGATAGGAATTGGATCGTCTATTTTACAAAGCTCCTTTATCTTTTGCAACAATTACATTCGAATGTCTTTTCAAGCGCTAACGACATAATCGACGTTTGGTAAGCGATTAGTAACTGCGAATTCGTAGAATTCGTGGATAATTCTCGAGCTGTTTCGTGCGTACGCGATATTAAGTGGCACGCAAACAGGTGCACCTATTCGCGTAGCGCAAGAAATGTATCACGGAGGTCGTTCGAATTCGGGTGCACGATCTATGCCTATGACTGTGCAGTAGGGCATACTCTTCTCGACCACTTGTCTGGCGCCAACCACCACTATTGTCTCGCGAAGGCCAAGCTGTAAATCTTCGTTGCTTATACCGTTTTCTTGGTGAGTGTTAATTTTTACTTATTCGATGGTATAATAATACCGTTATTACGAGGTAAAAGTTTTTGTATGTGTGATTTCTTGATTGAAGAGACGCTATCATTATTAAAAGTTTGAATATCCCGCCACTAGCGAGGGAAACATAATACAGAATGATTCTTTCATTTGCTTACATTCGATTTGTTAATTTTACTCCTATTCTCCTTTTTAATTCGTAATTTAATTGTGAGGACATATGCTATGGAGCAATTTTTGTTACTTTTAGCGTCGTTGCTTTATTTGTTAAGACTGTTGAGCAATACGATCGTTTACTTTATTTACTGCCTTGTTTGCTATTATTCTACTTTTAAAGACAGGTATTTTGGAAATATAAACTTCTACATATTGGTATAATATTGATATACTTGAGATAAGCTCGTTTATGCTGTTACTGTTTAGGATCGTTTATTCATTAAAGTTATTGTAATCATATGACAACGAGAACTAGTGTAAAATATATAAAATGTATAGTTCTATTTTAATAATCAATTTTTAGTGCCTTTAGCGAAACGAATTGATTCGTATTAAAAATGTCGTTTAGTGAATAGGAAAATAGGACACTGAAGGTTTAACTAATTTAAAAGGATTTAGTTATTGAAGATAGTACTTGCTGAGCAAATGGATCGCGAAGTTGTCATAATGCTACAAATGATACACGCTTGTTAAATGAAAATCCATCGACTTTTCATTTTTCCATTTGTTTAAGAAATATGTTGTCCTATTAGTTTATTCCATTAATATTTATAATGATATATGCAAACAAAAGTGTATAAATAATAATATGCAAATAATTTTTTAACTTAAATGTCACTTATTTAATGTTTTATAGAATGCTATAAGTATACTACTGATAAGATTAATTAATCGAGAACGGAATTAATGCTGTTTACTGTAATCAGAAAGAAAATGGATTAAGGAGCGAGAAGATTTCGAACGTAGCGAAATTATTTGTTGATTGAATATCTCCTCCAACCCGACAAGCAATGCGGGTTATTACAAGTAGTTTTTACTTAATTTCCAATTAGTTATCGTATCTATAAGGTGTGGTCAAAGTTTTGGTACATAAATTTAGCTTGCATCGTATTATACCGATTTATTTATATGTCCTTTTTTATATGATTTATGTTATTGAGTTAGGATTATATTAAATTATTAATAAAATGAAAGAAAAATGGAAATTAAAATTAAATAAAATAGAATTGCATTAAATAAGAAATAGAAATAAAGTTGAACTAAAGCAAATTCAATTAAATTATTTCTTTTTACTTGCCTATGGGATTCTGGGATTATTAAAGTTCCTATTACGTACTCGTATTCTCGCTAATTCTTAAAATGAATTGACTATGAAATGAATGAGACTATTTCTCCGATTATATTAAATAGGCAATATCAATTACGTGTAATTGAATACATTATTCGAACGTTTTCTACAGAACTCTTGTTATTAATACATTATGGAAAATTTGAAACCAATTCGATATATATATATAGAGGTTGCAATGCATTTATTGCAAACATATGCTTAACGAAAAATTAGTATACAACATTAGTAGTAGTCTCAAACATACAATTAATTGCAGTAAATGTCCTGCGACTCTTACATACATTGTCATACTCGTTTGAAATTGTAATAATACGTTAATCTTGTCACAGTATCGATAGGATATCAAGATATTCTTAATAATATGTCCACAAGGAGTTTGCAGGGATATTCAAATATTTTCGCGAACCACTGTAATTCAGCACAAGAGCAGAAAATTCCAGATTTTTTAGTTCTCGATCAGAGTGAATGTTTATACAAGTAACATTCGCTATCTGTGTCCATATTTACCGAACATTTCTATTAAACCTGCGCCAAGCTCGTAGAATGCCTCAGGTCGTATATGAGATGTCAGTTTTATCAAACGAAACGGGACCAGCTCCGTCTTACGTTTTCGATTAATTTTTTTCAAGATCTTGCTCTTGCATAATTAAATAATTTGAAAATTTATAATAATATGTATGTAGTATCTTAATGGGTCTTAGAGGAAAGGACAAGTAATGATGTTTTGATTTAATTAATAATATTCGAAGCAACGAAATAATTACAATGCTGTCGTACGTCTTATTTTCAGACGCGGCTTTCGACTTCCCGATTCACACTCTTCGGCTTCTACACTCGCTCGCTCTCGCTTCTCAATTCACACTCTGCACACCTTTCGCATCCGTTCTCTCCGGCTTCTCAACTAATACTGACTTTAACGTTTCTTTTGTCTTTTCCCGTCGTTCGAGACACGTGTCCCGAAACGCGCGTGGCCAGGGTCACGCGGGCCCTTACCACGAAACTTAAAAAGGACCGACGACACCTTGATGTACCCGACGATGCCGCGGCTCTCGCGACATTGTTTACGATTCGGCAGATATCTTAGGCCTTTTGTCCACGATACTACATTCGGCCATCCTGCAATAACATCTGCCCTCAGATGTGGTCTTCAATTTCGCTATCGTCGGATGCGTCGTCTTCGGCGTTGAGGACCCAAGGCTTCATGAAGTCGGCGGTCGTCGACGTGTGCGTAGGCCCCTCATGCTCCCCCACCTTCTCCACCATGTATCGGTCATTCCGCATCGTTCGCAATACCCGGTACGGACCTAAAAATTTTCCCCCGAGTTTTAAACCCGGGCCAAACTGAGTTCTCTTAATTGCTACCAAATCTCCCCTTAGGTACTGCTTCGCGCTCTTCCGTCTTTTGTTAAAATTCTTTCTGTTTTCCTCTTGCGTCGCAGCGATCTTCCTTTTGGCGTCCTCGCGTAACTCACGACGCTGTTCCTCGAATTTTGCAGCCCATTCTTCGTCGATTAATCTTCTGACCTGCGCATCTTCCTTGATTTGCATTTCAACCCCGACAAGTAGCTGGAAGGGAGTTTTTCCCGTGCTTCTGTTTATGGTGGAATTCAAGTACCTCTGGACTTGGTCGACGTGCTTGTACCAATCATCGAGCTTAGGAGCAGCCAATTTAGTTAATAATGGTATGAGTGTCCTGTTGACCCTCTCTACCTGTCCATTCCCCCTCGGTACCCCCGTCGTGATTAGCAAATGCTCGATGTTTTCTTCTTCGCAGTATTCTCGGAAGGCGTTGGATGTGAATGCTGTTCCCCGATCGGAGATGATTCGTCGTGGATTACCAAAAACAGCCGCCTGCCTCTTTAACCGGTCGATAACGTCCGCGGCATTAGTAGACTTGGTGGGATAAAGCCACGTAAACTTAGTGAACGCATCCACTACTACAAAGATGTGTGCATATCTTTTCCTTGTAGCTGTCATGGGTCCCACATGGTCGATATGGTACGTGTCTAGCGGGGTGTCTCCTTTGTCTAAGGGGTTTAAATATCCCTCCTGCTTGCCCGATTTTCGTTCGGCTAGGATACAGTCAAGACAGTTAGATATCACATGTTCGACCTTCTCACGTAGTCCCTTAAACCAAAAGTCTTTCTTGACTATCGCCTCTGTCTTGGTGACCCCGAAGTGCCCCCGTTCGTGTGCCCGCCTGACTATCTGAATTTGCATGGCCTTCGGCACTACTACTAGCAAATCGTCCTCACATTCTTTATACAAGATGTTGTTCCTTATAGCATATCCCTCGACCTGATTGCGCGTTACAGCATCCACAATCCCGCGGACCTCAACGTCCTTGCCCTGCGCACTTCTCAACCGCGCGATCAGCCCGTCTTCGCTTTCCGTTACGAACATAGTGCTTGGCAGTGGATTCCTACTCAGAGCATCCACATGCTGCATTCTTTTCCCCGGTCGATGACACACCTGATACTTAAACTCACTTAACAATATCGCCCATCTAGCTACGCGCACGCACAAATCTTTCTTTTTCATCGTCATGGTGAACGCTTGACAATCCGTGACAATAGTGAACGGCATACCTAACAGGTAAACCCTAAACTTATTTAACGCCTTTACTATCGCCAGTACCTCCAGTTCATAGCTGGTGTACTTTGCTTCCGCGGAAGTGGTCTTTCCACTGGCGAAGTAGACCGGGTGAAATTTTCTGTCGTTTAGATCCAGCTGCATTAGAATCGCCCCGTAACCCTCCGCGGACGCGTCTGTATGCAATTCAGTCTCGGCGCCTATCCTATATAGTTTTAACACAGGCCCGCTGGTAAGCGCTGCTTTTAAAGTTTCGAACGCTTCTAATTCTCGATCCCCGAACTGAAACTCTACCTCCTTTTTCAACAGGTCCGTTAGAGGCCTAGCAATCTTCGCATAACCCCTAATGAACTTTCGAAAATACCCCGTAAGTCCCAAAAAACTCTGAACTTTCCTGACAGACGTCGGCCTGGGAAAATTCGCAACGGCCCTAGTTTTATGGGTGGACGGCCTTATGGTGTTTTCCGAGACTATATGTCCCAAATACTCAATCTCCTTCTGCATAAAGCGACATTTCTTCCAGTTTATGACTAAACCATGCTGCTTAGTTAACTCTATGACCATTAGCAAACGTTCCCACGCCTCCTCTAAACTTCTGGCAAGAATAATAATGTCGTCCATGTACACAATGACAATACCCTTGTTCATCAGTTCCTTGAAAATCATCGAGATGTACTTCTGGAAAACAATAGGAGAAATTTTTAAACCGAACGGCAACTTCAAAAATTCGTATTGCCCTGTCGGCGTGACGAAAGAGGTGTACTTTTGGCTGTCTTTGTCTAAACTCACGTGGAAAAACCCATTCTTCAGATCTATCGTCGTGAAAAACTGAGCGCCCTGCAATGCATCTAACACGTCCTCAATCAAAGGCAACGGGAAATGAGGACACTCGATGAGCTCATTAAGCTCGCGGAAATCGACACAGACCCTGATGGAGTCGTCTTTCTTTCTAACTACAACTATGGGACTTGCGTACTCCGAGTCCGATGGTTTTATAATACCTTCGTCTGTCCACGCCTCCATCAAATCGTCCACTTCCTTTTTCTCAGACGGCGCCAGCCGGCGCGGTCTTCGTACCACGGGTTTGTCGCTTTTCAATACGATTTTCGCGGTTATCCCGACATCCCGCGTCTTCTCTGGCTTATACTCCCTAATGATATCGCGGATCGCTTCACGGTAGTGAGGTTCTTGTACGTGCGCTAGATCTATCTCGTCGGTCTGTTCAATCGCGTTGACCTTCAGTACCTCCGACGCGTTTTCGTGACCGTCATCCTGCCCGTCAAGCTGTAGGAAGCTCACCTCGCCCCGTTTGACACGCAACTCTATCTGATCCAAAAAATCAGTACCCAGCAGCAGGCTGTGGTTCCTCAATACCTTATTTGAGACGACGTGCAACGTGACCGTGAATGCACACCCGTCGACCATCATTATCTTTGTAAATTCGCCCCAGGTCTCATTGCCCGTGGAACCCAAACCATCAAACCTAAGCTTACCATTTCCTAGCGGTGGTGATCCTAACCTCTCATACTCGTCTGATCGTATGAACGTGAGATCACTACCCGTATCTACCAACGATGTAAACCTACATCCGTCTATCGTCACCTCCTTCATGTATCTCTTCTTCTCGGGTCTTGAAATGATGTAGGTCTTCTTCGGTTGTGCTGTACACCTTGACGCCATGTGCCCAAGTTCGTTACACCTGAAGCACCTCACACCTTTCTCTTTCTTCGGACACGTAGCACTTAAGTGACCGTCGCCGCCGCAACTGAAGCACTTCTTGGTATCACTGCTCGTTTGTCTCGTCTGACTCCGCATTGCTGACCGTTTTGCTTTATCGTCCTTGCGTTCCCCAGATTTTGTTTTCGCCCTCATGTCACTTTTCATCGCTTCATACTGCTTGAAGCGTTCCTTCAGCTGCTGCATATTCCTGGCCCCGTATAGTATGGCTTTATTCGCGACCTCATCGGGAATACCCTGGATAATATAGTCGATTACCGACTGTGTATCGACTCTTCCTTGTCTCGCAATCTCACGCATATTATACATATACTGAAGCAGACTCTCGTCTGTTCTTTTCGTTCTATGCGCTAATTCTTGATGTACCTCCCGGTCACTCACTATGTCTGGGAATTCATCTACCAACGCCTTTTTAAACTTCGCCCAGGACTTCGTGCATCGTTCTTGGCGTGCGAAGGCTTGAGCAGAGCCTGTGAGAAGCTTCCTGGCGAAAACCACCATGTGGATGTCCGACCAGCCACACACTTCCGCCATTTCCTCGAAATCCTTTATCCACTGGCTTACATTCGGTAGATCATCTCCGCTGAATCTTCCTAACGAGTCTTTTACGTCTTCGAACGTTAACGCCGTGCACTTAGGCTCGTCTTGTCTTCGTCGTCTTACCACTGGAGTCACCCGAACTCCGCCGTCTTGACTACTGAGATCGTGATTCCCTGGACCGTTGCCGTCTAAACGGTCCCCAATCACGCCCATCTCATCGTCGTCGTCGTCTTCTAAAACATCATCGTCGTCGTCGTCTTCCTCCCGTGCACCGTGTTCCCGGTCTAAACGTACCGCAGCCAGCAATCGCGCTACCAGCTCGCCCTTTCTACCCGTTAATCTCAGCCGTCGTTTTCTCAGCTCGTCTTTCAACTCAGGTATTTGCATCTGAGCCACCTGCTCGTCAGTCAAAACTGCTTCACCTGCATTGTAGTCACTCATCGTTCCGAAATATCACTTTCACTTGTCACTTAGCGCTCTAGATCCCGGCTGAGCCCCCAAAATTATGTAGTATCTTAATGGGTCTTAGAGGAAAGGACAAGTAATGATGTTTTGATTTAATTAATAATATTCGAAGCAACGAAATAATTACAATGCTGTCGTACGTCTTATTTTCAGACGCGGCTTTCGACTTCCCGATTCACACTCTTCGGCTTCTACACTCGCTCGCTCTCGCTTCTCAATTCACACTCTGCACACCTTTCGCATCCGTTCTCTCCGGCTTCTCAACTAATACTGACTTTAACGTTTCTTTTGTCTTTTCCCGTCGTTCGAGACACGTGTCCCGAAACGCGCGTGGCCAGGGTCACGCGGGCCCTTTCCACGAAACTTAAAAAGGACCGACGACACCTTGATGTACCCGACGATGCCGCGGCTCTCGCGACATTGTTTACGATTCGGCAGATATCTTAGGCCTTTTGTCCACGATACTACATGTATATATAGAAATTTAATAGAAACAAATAGCAGGTGGACTTGTTAGATCGTCAGAAAATTATAGATTGTTATGTTTATGTATCGTTCGTATGACACGCTGTAAAAGTAAGAAACGATAATTATAAATTTATCGAAATATATTTATTATAAAGAGAAAAGAGAAAATGGCAGGGAAATATAGAGGAAAATTTGTTCGTAGGACGCTTCGTATTCAAGAGATTCCAAGATTGAAAATTTGCCTACCAAGTATACTTGAACTTGGCTCATTACGTGATAAATTAAAAAAATGTATTTTTCCTGAAAACAATGCGTCTTGCGAATAAATTTTGTTCCACATTCTCAGTTTATTTTCACACGTAGAATAGCGTCCTGTCGATTGTTTACTCCTCTTCGGTCCAGAATTAGCCATGTTCTAGTACGCTTGGTAAATTTTCAAACGCGATCTTCTCGAAAATAAAGAATCCTGTATATTCGAATTTAAGTTGTCGAACGAAACTGATTTATACAAATCAAATGTATATCATCGAATATACAATTTGTTAAATAATACTCGTTTTAATCTACTTATGAAAGATTATGATACACGAAGAACTTATCGTTAGAATCAAATTATTTCTTTCGCTAAGCTTCGAATCTCAAAAATTTAACGTAGATATTTCCATCAGGTATTTTGGCATCGGAAGGAAAATTCCACGAACTTGAACCAATTTTTATTACTTTTCCGTCAAAACAATTCCCTGCTTCGTCTGACTTCGCGCTGAAATAACGCGTGATACACATAGCTTGCATTTCACTCTCAATATTATTTTGATCGATATCCGAGCCGAAAGTACTTGCCATTTCGATTTAATAACGCACTTACGTATTTATATCTCATTTATATGTGTCCTATGGTTTTAAAAATATTACGAGGCTGTACATGACGATAACAAGCGAAACGAGAAAGTAGAATATTGCTTGACTTTCGATGTTACATCGATGTTTTAGCTGTATATTCTACGATCGATGGAAATTCGTCAAGCACAATGAAATTTGAATTTTAATCAAACCTTCGAACTAAAAGTATTTTCCATTTCGATCTCATAATACAAATTCTATGCCATATATTCGTCATGTCTTTTGAAATATTATTCTCCGATAACGATCAAACAATAACAATAATGACAATGACGTAGAATACATTTAACTTTGCATATTATATCCGTTATTATATATTCTAATATTATATATTCTGCAACCGATTAAAATTTCCAAAGTACAAATCGAATTTCAACTAAAGTTGATTAAAATCAACTGTTCGAACCGAAGGTATTTTCCATTTTGACTTAATAACGCAAATAATAACAAGAATACTTATTCATATTTTTTCTTCTGTCTAAATATTATTAAAATCGTGCAAGGTGGTGTGCAACGAAAATAAAAAAATCGAGATGACAGAAATGGCCCTTAAACGCATAACTGCGCAACTATACGTTCAATTCCAAGCATTTCAATAACAGTCCCCGTAGTAGGAAACACTTCAAGTATGCGCTATCCTTGAATGAAGGAGTTAGACAAACTGACCGTCTACTCATTGTGGAAGCGCTCGATAATTACCAGTTCCTGGCGATTTTCTTCCTTACCGGTGTCTTCAATGAAAAGTTAGTCCATGTATATTACTTTAAAGATTCAACCGGGATAATTAAGTTTCGAAAGTCCTTTAGACGCAGTCGTTTTACGGAAGCCGGAAAAAGAAGAGAAATTAAATTTCGTGCTACAACGTTCGTATAAATATCAGATTTTAGATTCAAAGTTTCCAATATATATATTTTTCGATCTTTTTTTTTCTCCATTCGATATGATGATTACGGTGACTCGAAGTTGTTCCCATTCGTTAGAAGATGCGTATGTACTAACAATTAAATAATTTCCTTATAAAAGGAAAGAAACTTTTGGGACAAAGTAATATGTTCCTTCTTACGATAAAATACCCACTGTACGTAATATTTGCGCGCAACGATGGTAACAATAATATTAATTTCTTGATCCTTTTTTGTTTTTATTTGTACAAGATTTACGATAGTTTCATTAATATAATTGCGCGTAATTAACGACATTACAATGTGATCGATCGATACTCATTGAAGACTGGCTTGTTTAGATTGGAAATTTCCATAACATTCATCCCTAATCATCTATGCAGATTCCAGATATGTACCGTTATACCGTGTTGCGTGAACAACGAAATAAGCGTAACCCGTATCATCGGTTGACACAGCCAACATAGTTAAGGTAAACCAATTAAGGCAACGAGTTAGTAAAACGATTACCCTTCACGTTTTCTCCACGTTATAATCGTGTACGATCCGCCTACCATGAGAAAGGTTATTTGGCAATAGACAAAAAATAGTAAAAAGTCATGTAACAACTATAGCAAGAATCCGATATTAACCGGTTAACCGAGTCATTTTTTAAACTAGTTTTTTAAACGTAATTTATTTTTAACGGAAATTAAACGTCGCGTAGATAAAAGAACAGCAATTGGTAATTTGTATACTGTTCGTGGATTTCTAGCCATGGAACGTTAAAAACATAGACAGTTAAAATACTATAATAATACGAATCCGACAGACAAGCAACGATAATTTATTGAAAATCGGTAATGAAAAACGAACGGAATTTGCAAGAAAACAACATTATAAGTTGTTATTTTTAATATTAGACGCTTGCCTATTATTGGGTTGGCAACTTAGCGATTGTGGATTTTGTCATTAGGTGGTATTGACAAAATTCGCAATCACATAGATGCCAACCCAATATTTATCGTATGCAAGAAGAACCTTACGATATCTCGAGCGATTTTAATCGAGGTATAGTTGCAAACAACTTTTTTCATTAACTGCTGCAACTGCTATCTTAAAGTATATAAGCACGAGCGGAATATTTGGAAAAGAAGCGAAGAAAGAAACGTTTTGCGTTTGTAACAAAATTGAAGGACGAACATCCTTTAGACAAACTGTCAAGGCGGATATTCATAAATAAAATTGTTCGTTGTATGACTACGGATACGATGAAGAAAGCTTTCTCGCTTTAGTTAGAGTTTAGGCATTCCCACGTCGGATAAATAGATTCGCAAAGCGGAAATAATAGTCTTGCGAGTTCTTCTCGCGAAAAGTACGACGTTGGCTGATAACGAATTAACGAAACTTTACGAGATCTTGTACGTCGTGTAATTGGGAACTTTGTTCGGGTACGAATGAAACTTGTACAGGAGCGACGGGAAGCATAATATCGCCGACAGCCTCAAAATATTTATAACAGCCACAATGTGATCAAATCGCGAGTTTAAACGAATGATCCGTTAATAAATATCAGACGAAGCAGGGAATTGTTTTGACGGAAAAGTAATAAAAATTGGTTCAAGTTCGAGGAATTTTCCTTCCGATGCCAAAATACCTGATGGAAATATCTACGTTAAATTTTTGAGATTCGAAGCTTAGCGAAAGAAATAATTTGATTCTAACGACAAGTTCTTCGTGTATCATAATCTTTCATAAGTAGATTAAAACGAGTATTATTTAACAAATTGTATATTCGATGATATACATTTGATTTGTATAAATCGGTTTCGTTCGACAACTTAAATTCGAATATACAGGATTCTTTATTTTCGAGAAGATCGCGTTTGAAAATTTACCAAGCGTACTAGAACATGGCTAATTCTGGACCGAAGAGGAGTAAACAATCGACAGGACGCTATTCTACGTGTGAAAATAAAATGAGAATGTGGAACAAAATTTATTCGCAAGACGCATTGTTTTCAAGAAAAATACATTTTTTTAATTTATCACGTAATGAGCCAAGTTCAAGTATACTTGGTAGGCAAATTTTCAATCTTGGAATCTCTTGAATACGAAGCGTCCTACGAACAAATTTTCCTCTATATTTCCCTGCCATTTTCTCTTTTCTCTTTATAATAAATATATTTCGATAAATTTATAATTATCGTTTCTTACTTTTACAGCGTGTCATACGAACGATACATAAACATAACAATCTATAATTTTCTGACGATCTAACAAGTCCACCTGCTATTTGTTTCTATTAAATTTCTATATATACATGTAGTATCGTGGACAAAAGGCCTAAGATATCTGCCGAATCGTAAACAATGTCGCGAGAGCCGCGGCATCGTCGGGTACATCAAGGTGTCGTCGGTCCTTTTTAAGTTTCGTGGTAAGGGCCCGCGTGACCCTGGCCACGCGCGTTTCGGGACACGTGTCTCGAACGACGGGAAAAGACAAAAGAAACGTTAAAGTCAGTATTAGTTGAGAAGCCGGAGAGAACGGATGCGAAAGGTGTGCAGAGTGTGAATTGAGAAGCGAGAGCGAGCGAGTGTAGAAGCCGAAGAGTGTGAATCGGGAAGTCGAAAGCCGCGTCTGAAAATAAGACGTACGACAGCATTGTAATTATTTCGTTGCTTCGAATATTATTAATTAAATCAAAACATCATTACTTGTCCTTTCCTCTAAGACCCATTAAGATACTACATACATATTATTATAAATTTTCAAATTATTTAATTATGCAAGAGCAAGATCTTGAAAAAAATTAATCGAAAACGTAAGACGGAGCTGGTCCCGTTTCGTTTGATAAAACTGACATCTCATATACGACCTGAGGCATTCTACGAGCTTGGCGCAGGTTTAATAGAAATGTTCGGTAAATATGGACACAGATAGCGAATGTTACTTGTATAAACATTCACTCTGATCGAGAACTAAAAAATCTGGAATTTTCTGCTCTTGTGCTGAATTACAGTGGTTCGCGAAAATATTTGAATATCCCTGCAAACTCCTTGTGGACATATTATTAAGAATATCTTGATATCCTATCGATACTGTGACAAGATTAACGTATTATTACAATTTCAAACGAGTATGACAATGTATGTAAGAGTCGCAGGACATTTACTGCAATTAATTGTATGTTTGAGACTACTACTAATGTTGTATACTAATTTTTCGTTAAGCATATGTTTGCAATAAATGCATTGCAACCTCTATATATATATATCGAATTGGTTTCAAATTTTCCATAATGTATTAATAACAAGAGTTCTGTAGAAAACGTTCGAATAATGTATTCAATTACACGTAATTGATATTGCCTATTTAATATAATCGGAGAAATAGTCTCATTCATTTCATAGTCAATTCATTTTAAGAATTAGCGAGAATACGAGTACGTAATAGGAACTTTAATAATCCCAGAATCCCATAGGCAAGTAAAAAGAAATAATTTAATTGAATTTGCTTTAGTTCAACTTTATTTCTATTTCTTATTTAATGCAATTCTATTTTATTTAATTTTAATTTCCATTTTTCTTTCATTTTATTAATAATTTAATATAATCCTAACTCAATAACATAAGTCATATAAAAAAGGATATATAAATAAATCGGTACAATACGATGCAAGCTAAATTTATGTACCAAAACTTTGACCACACCTTATAGATACGATAACTAATTGGAAATTAAGTAAAAACTACTTGTAATAACCCGCATTGCTTGTCGGGTTGGAGGAGATATTCAATCAACAAATAATTTCGCTACGTTCGAAATCTTCTCGCTCCTTAATCCATTTTCTTTCTGATTACAGTAAACAGCATTAATTCCGTTCTCGATTAATTAATCTTATCAGTAGTATACTTATAGCATTCTATAAAACATTAAATAAGTGACATTTAAGTTAAAAAATTATTTGCATATTATTATTTATACACTTTTGTTTGCATATATCATTATAAATATTAATGGAATAAACTAATAGGACAACATATTTCTTAAACAAATGGAAAAATGAAAAGTCGATGGATTTTCATTTAACAAGCGTGTATCATTTGTAGCATTATGACAACTTCGCGATCCATTTGCTCAGCAAGTACTATCTTCAATAACTAAATCCTTTTAAATTAGTTAAACCTTCAGTGTCCTATTTTCCTATTCACTAAACGACATTTTTAATACGAATCAATTCGTTTTGCTAAAGGCACTAAAAATTGATTATTAAAATAGAACTATACATTTTATATATTTTACACTAGTTCTCGTTGTCATATGATTACAATAACTTTAATGAATAAACGATCCTAAACAGTAACAGCATAAACGAGCTTATCTCAAGTATATCAATATTATACCAATATGTAGAAGTTTATATTTCCAAAATACCTGTCTTTAAAAGTAGAATAATAGCAAACAAGGCAGTAAATAAAGTAAACGATCGTATTGCTCAACAGTCTTAACAAATAAAGCAACGATGCTAAAAGTAACAAAAATTGCTCCATAGCATATGTCCTCACAATTAAATTACGAATTAAAAAGGAGAATAGGAGTAAAATTAACAAATCGAATGTAAGCAAATGAAAGAATCATTCTGTATTATGTTTCCCTCGCTAGTGGCGGGATATTCAAACTTTTAATAATGATAGCGTCTCTTCAATCAAGAAATCACACATCCAAAAACTTTTACCTCGTAATAACGGTATTATTATACCATCGAATAAGTAAAAAATTAACACTCACCAAGAAAACGGTATAAGCAACGAAGATTTACAGCTTGGCCTTCGCGAGACAATAGTGGTGGTTGGCGCCAGACAAGTGGTCGAGAAGAGTATGCCCTACTGCACAGTCATAGACATGGATCGTGCACCCGAATTCGAACGACCTCCGTGATACATTTCTTGCGCTACGCGAATAGGTGCACCTGTTTGCGTGCCACTTAATATCGCGTACGCACGAAACAGCTCGAGAATTATCCACGAATTCTACGAATTCGCAGTTACTAATCGCTTACCAAACGTCGATTATGTCGTTAGCGCTTGAAAAGACATTCGAATGTAATTGTTGCAAAAGATAAAGGAGCTTTGTAAAATAGACGATCCAATTCCTATCGCGTTCACAGTCGAAGTGGTACTGTGAGGCTCGTTGCGACCCGGCGTCCCCTTCTACGATCGACCCCCGAGCTCAATAGCCAATCAGCGTTACGCATTCTCCAACGTTCAAAATCCTTCCGTTGGATCCACGGACGGCCGATGTCAGTTATGTGAGGGGGTGGAAAGCACTTTTGGCGGTATCACGTGTTGCTTCGCTGTAAACATGGACGATCTGGATTTAATTCAATTATCCAAAGCGAGAGAAACGGCGTTTGAGTGGTGGCGCGAAAATTACCGATTTCGTTGCGCATATTGACAAAGTTATGGCGAGGGATCTGTATGGCATGTACTATATAGCTTTTCTCGCGGGCTATGTTTCTTTATATTGTATATCGAAGTACGCACCTAACGTTTCAAGAGAAGCTTTGCATGCCTTGTATAACTTGAACTGTAGTTTAGATTTACAACTTTACTTTAGTCTTTATGTTTTCTTACTTTTCAAGAGGTAATCTGCGATACTTGTAAATAGATACTACATATATATGTACGTTAACTTGTAATGTGTAATATTCCTGTTTGGTTAGGTCTATATTTTCTAATGTGACAAATATGTGTATGGTGGCCATCTTGTACAAGTAAACTGATATTATTAGCGTAATTTTACAAATTACAAGTCATAAATTATTCCTTTTTCCAAACAAGGAAATATACGAGAAAAAATAGAACAGATTCTTACGATTATTTTTGTGAAGTTTTGAAAAAATCATGTATTTAAGTATTCACGAGAAAGGGGAGACAGAAAAGAAATGCAAAGATGGAAGGTTTCGAATATGTAAAACGTAGTGAAATCCGTAAATGATTTCATGACTGCTCTTGAACATTTCTTACAAACAAACGAGTCATCTCATACTTTCCTACAGGAGAAGTACATATTCATCAGAAAAAATTCCATTGATGTTGTCTATGAATGCTTATGCATCCAGCGAAGTCTGTGATTATTTTCTTTATCTGGAAACATACGTTATAGTTTTGAAGTTATAGTTTTACATTATTTGTTCACAATCGTTATAAAAAGACCGGAAATGTATTCAGGTCACGCACATGCTTTACTGCTTTATACGTACCATCGATGTTAAAAAACAACTCGCACCGAAAGGATTAATATAATTTTTATTTAAATTTTTTATTTCGTATTCATAAACGAAAACTGTGTTGTGTTGTTTGTCCGCAAATATGTAAAACGATTCCATTATATTATAAAGTTCTGAAAATCGATAATTTTCGTTATACATTTCGTTAGTTAAAATAGTTAAATGACTTTCCAGAAACAAATCATGCTTCATGGACATTTTGAGCTTAGTTAACGTAAAAGTTAAACCTTGTTCTGTAATTAGTTAAGTTACATGAAATTAAATGGATTTCAAGTAGCTGGTATGTAAATGATACTTAAACTAACATGTAATGCTTAAATCGTAAAATAAATATACATCTAAAATCAGTTAAATTTAGGGAATATCGATAAACGCGAAACTATAAATAACATCTTTAAGTCAAAGATTATTTGAGAGAATTTCAATTTCACTTCAAACTTGAAAGGATATTTCAGATCAAGTAAATAACAAATTTATACCGGTATAGTGATCGCATGTTTCTTGAATTCAAACAATTTGTGTAATCGGTACGAGAATGTATGCAATATGGGATATTAAAGAGAATCGCATTAGGCATTATTGCACCATGTACGTCATAAATCGTCGATGAAAGCTCTGAAGCGGGCAAAAAAGTTTATAGCTTCGATAAATAAACTGTTCTTTGTAAATGATAGGTTAAAAAGTAGGTAATCAGCATTAATATCAATAGGATATTCCATCGAATAATTTTAAGGATCTTTGTATTATAACATATCCTTTAGATAAAAGATAATTGTTAGTTTTATAACGAAGAATCCACAAGTGTTTCTACAGTAACAAAGTAATTAACGTTTCCTTAAGGGACTAATTCTTGTTACAGATTTCTTTCACCTTCATCTTTGAAACTATTCATAAATTATATTTATATCTTTCAAAAAATCACATCCTAATCCTTAATAATGCTCACAGTTTTGTAGTATTTAATATCTTTTGATTTATTCGAGATTTCTTCAAATCTAATACAGAATTCAAAATGTTTCACGTATTTATTATAGTCTATAGATTATGCTTACAGACTTGGTTCATGTATGTACGTATGTGTATTATACATTATTGTATTTAAGAATTTATATGATCGTCCCATGAAATACCTCTAGTCTGTAGGAAACAGTCTGTTGCTACTATGGTTTAGATGAAAGAATATTATGACATGTCGTTTAACTGTATGATACCATCTATTAATGTACCAACGATGACTTTAATGACAGTCTAATAGATATTGCGCTACAACTTTTATCGACGTGACTTATTTCTATGATGCACTTCGACAAGCTGATTTCAGCCAAATCAAGTCAAACGAAGTTTCTTATGTTTAATATTCATATAAACTTACTATGCATGTACGTAGTTTGTTTCAATAGCATCTACGTACTTTAAGAAACTAGTTGATGACGTTGTTTCAATAACACAATCATAGTGGTTTTTAGAATAATCATGATTCGAACGCAGACTATTAGGGGATGATATGTTTTAAGAACAAAAATTATAGTTTTCCCTTCTAAAACATGAGATTGAGATTGAAATAATTTTGAAAGAAGAGCGAAATAATTTTAATTCTTTAACCATTTAACTCTACCTTAATAACAAAATACAAGAACGTGTTAAGTATACATTATTACTAATTTAATTATTTATATCACTAATAAACAATATTCTTAATTCGCAATTCTTATATCATTGAACTATACTATTAATGAAATGATTTTATATAACTTGCAATTCAATGGAATAAAAACATGAATGAAATATTTAAACATACCTACGTACATAGATTTCCAATAATTTTACGTAACTTTATGAATTAAAACGTTATAATATATTTTGCATATATATACGGTATATATCTGTTACATTTATCAAAAATGATTCTTGTTCAATTACATTCGCCACTTATATCGCGGAAGCGTAAAATTATTTCAAACAATAGGAAAATAATTTATCGTGAAAAATATTTTACGTATTGTTTCTCGTTTTTATCGTAAATTAAGCACGTTCCCATTTCTTGCCATAAGAAATAATGGATAATCGATAACAATAGCGTAACGAAAGTAAAAATTATTGTTCATTCACGTTTTGAACGTAATTTTATCAGCTGTACTTTTTCAGCTACTTTGATTTTACTTAATTTCAAAGAACATATTTAAATAATAGCTGGCTTAACGTATGAAATATAACGTCGAAATATTACCGCGACTGTCTTGAACAGATTTCCGCCTGTAGATGACTTTAAACGTTTCCGTATCTCGTAATTTGCGAGAAACGAATCTCACATACATTTCTACGAGACCTTGCTCTGTCCACCTTGCAGTTCTTTCCTTGATTGACTTTCAAATTTCCCCCTGGATTCTAGGCTGTTTCTGTCATATAGAGTGAAGAGTTCGCTGGCCCTCGAAGCAAAGAGATAAGCACATAGAAAGTCTGCCTTTGGGGTTGGAAGTAAGCATAATTTACGATACGATGATCTAATCCCTTCATCACGCTTGGAATATACATGGTTGCCTGTAAAAGGACGCAGTTTTATATTCAGCAAGTTGCAAAGAAAAGATCTATGTCATTTTGTGATCTTATAGTACTCACTCGAGAGAAAAGGAAATTTTAATCAACGTTATATAATATTGATGAAATCCAATTGCTGGGTCAAGAAGAAGAGAAAAATATCCTCCGCCATTGATAAGAAATATTTCATTTGACTTTCTGTTTTAATATACTGCGGGCACGAGAAAATATTTGCGCGTGTCCATATTTTCCAATGAACCGTTTTCCTATCAGCTTTTATATTTCAAATCAAATCCTTATAATCGTATGAAAGTACCATTAAATAATACCAAGTTTAATACATGTATCATGTATTTATATTCATATTATTTAAATACCTTTCGTAGTCACTGTATAACTGCCATCTATGGATAACACATAATTCTCTATTTTTTCCTTCTGTAGCCGATATTGCACGACATGCTTTATTTATTGATTTGTACGTGTGTCCACAATAGGTAGATTTCTCTCTATGTGTATTCATAAAAAAAATTCGTTGAATTCAAATCAGATGATGGAGGAGATTATTTTATTGGACACGTTTATTCTATCTATTCTATCGAGGGTTCGATTTAAACGTTCGATTTAAATGTTAAATAAAAAGTACGGTATATCAAATAAATAGGATTAATTTTTGGATCTACGCTTATCAGATATTTTATACTTCTCTCATTAAACATGTACTACAAATTTACGAAGTTTTAGATTACTTCCTTGTAACATTCTCTCTCTCTCTCTCTCTCTATATATATATATATATATATATATATTTGTATATATATATATAAATATACAAATATGTACATATATATAAGATCGTAATCCGGGGATAATTCAGGGATCTATTCTGTAGTCTGAAAATCGAGTTTTTATTATGGAGTAAATGATAAAATACAAAAATAAACAACAATTAATATGCGTCTATAACAATAAATAATAATTATATAAACGGGAAATAAAAAGTCTTTAGTACAATGTTTACCTGAAAATCGAGAATCGATTTTCAACATCCTGAGCTACCGATCTTTCTTCTTCAGTCTTTAAAATTTTAAATAACTATTCTGTAACCTTGTCTGTCTCTAATGTAACTCTCTGTCCGTCCGTTCGCGAAAAATTTGCTTCTTAAAATGGTCGTCCATAAAACAAAAGAAGGTCTGTCCGTGAAACACAGCCTGTCGTGCTACCCGTAAAACAAAAAGAATCCCTATCCTACATGAACTCTAGGGAGTTTATACCGCCCCTCGAATGGGGAGTGGAACAGATTCCCTTCAGATCCCCGATTACCGTTATCCACTTCATATATGGAGTTTGAAATCCTTCTTAGAATTATGAAAGGTCCTTTCCTAATTTCTTCCAGCTTATTTCTATTCATTTTTTTTCCGTTATGGGTGTAGACCATATCACCGATTTTAAATTCGTGTTCTCTTCTTTTTTTATCGTATTTTTGTTTGTTAATTTCGAAATTTCTTGTTGAGTTTTTGAATGCTTCTTCTCTGTCTCTTTTTAGGTTTATCTTATTCTCCATTATTTCCTTAGGGACGATTTCAATCATTTTTCCATTCAGTAAATGATTTGGGGCAAACCCCGTTACACTGTGTCTGGTGTTATTGTTTTCTTCTACGCTTTCTTCTGTGATTTTTGTCCAGTTTCTCTTATTTTTGTCTGAATTACATCTGATCCTGTTTACTAATGTTTGATTTACCCTTTTGTTCAGTCCATTGGAGGATGGGCAGTCTGTCGAGGTGAAAATTAATTTAATGTTCCTTTTCCTCGTATACTCTTGAATTTCTTTGGATGTCATTACTGGGTATCGGTCTGCAAGGATAATTTTTATGCAATCAGTTTCTCCTGTCGAGTCTATAAGTTTTATGATATCTTCTGTGTGTTGTGTTTTCGATGTGGACATAAAAACAGCCCTTGAAAAATGATCGATGAGTATGTGCATGTATTTCTTTGGTGAGTTGTTATTGGGTGAAATCGACCTGGGAAATTCAGTGCTTCATAAATCATACAAGGTTGTTTCTTGGGCAGTGGCTCTGGCTTTCTGTCCAATCTTGCGTTACTCCCTTGTGTTTTTCTTCCCTTCGTCTGATATTGCCCCAAGAATCCGATTAAGCCATTTGTTGATTGTACTGTTTCTTTATCGATTTTATCTTGAATGTGTATGGGTAATCCAATAACAATTAGATTTATCCCTGTCTCTTCAGAAGTCTTCCTCCTTACTTCCAATATTAATCATTCCTTTTTTATGGCATATTCAGTGAATGAACCTGAAATGTATTTAAAGTTATAAGCGTATCGTACTGCAGACCAACCTTTATTGCCAGAAGCTTTTTGAACTGCCACCTTCCAATTTTCCCAGTTGTATTCTTCATCCTTTGGCAGATTTGTCTGGTACCATTCTGATGCTGTTTTTCCCAGATATTTCTTCAAATTCTTGATCCTTTTTTCATCAGTTTGGATTTCGTATTTTTCGTATTCGGTTTCATACTCATATTAGAGTATGGAAGGGATGCGTATGTGAAATATGAATATTTCATACTCCAATCTGTGGCTTTTTGCGTTCCATCAAATTGTTTTATGACAAAGTCTGTGCCTTCTCTCTCATGCATGTTTTGTTTCTGGAAGATTTCTAATAATGTTTCTGTTTGAAGATTGGGCTTTTCGATTTCGGTCTTTATTTTCCTTGTGGGGATGATCTCCGATTCTTCTAAGTAAATATCTCGAAACACGAAGTTTAAACTTGTACCGATGTATGACGCTGCCGTTGCGTCATCCATCGTGAGTGCAATGTTTCTGTAATGGCTTACCTTGGTTAAGTTGTTTGCGGCTTTCTTCACTATCGATAAACTGAATAACCGCGGACGATGATCTCTTGCTTGATATTCTGGAGGAAAGACATCACATACTTCATCTTCTGGTTTTCTTATGGATTCTTATGCATTCTATTTTCTCCCTCTTGCGTTCTCGTTCACGGCGATACGTAGCTTCACTTCTAACGGCATGGCGTAGTGAAAATCGATTTGTAAGATGGTAATTTGGTGATAATTCAGGGATCGATTCTGTAGTCTGAAAATCGAGTTTTTATTATGAAGTAAATAATAAAATACAAAAATAAACGACAATTAATATGCGTTTATAACAATAAATAACAATAATTATATAAACGGGAAATAACAAGTCTTTAGTACAATGTTTACCTGAAAATTGAGAATCGATTTTCAACGTCCTGAGCTACCGATCTTTCTTCTTCAGTCTTTAAAATCTTAAATAACTATTCCGTAACCTTGTTTGTCTCTAATGTAACTCTCTATCCGTCCGTTCGGGAAAAACGTGCTTCTTAAAATGGTCGTCCGTAAAACAAGGGAAGATCGGTCTGTCCGTGAAACACAGCCTGTCGTGCTACCCGCGAAACAAAAAGAATCCCTATCCTACATGAAATCTAGGGATCTTGCATATATATATGTATCCTTTTAAAATTCTAAAAAATTATACAGATTCATAAAAATATAGTTAAAGACTTTGTAATATAGCGGTTTTTAAATAAATATATATAGTTTTTAAATAAATGTTAAATTTCTTCCGACTATTCGTATCACATTACGATTATGCTCTTTTAGTTCTATAGCTTACGAAGTTAGTTTAGAAGTCGAGGCTTACCTCACAGGCTTACACAAAAGTATTGGTTGAAGTTTTCCTATCAAAAAAAAAAAAAGTAAAAAAAAAGGAAAAAGTTGTAATCGCTTTAATCCGCAGGTTGTAGTTAACACGTTTGTGTTTCGATTTAAAAGTTAATTCAATTAATCCATAATATCGAAATGTTGCTAACTGTTATTTTATATTTTTTTTATATTATTTGATATTTAATCGTTTGATGAATACCATAGATATCTGATATTTAATCATTTAGATGAATTTCATAGATATGTAATATTTCATCGTTAGATGCGTTCCATCAAAGTTTAATATTCATCCGCCCACGTTCTCTAAGGGAAGATTTCATATAAACTAATATTCATAACGTTTTAAGACATTTATAAAATAATTACGTAACACTTTATGTTAATTTGGAAATTTAAATAAATTAGAGAATTATCAACACCATTCGTTGTTATAACGATGCTTAATAACTCGGAATACAAACAGCTTTCAAGTAATCGGATAAAATTTATCATGCTGCTAAAGTAAAAGTATGATTTATACAAGGTAAAATCTCCTTTGTAAGTAGTGTGATGCTCGTAATGTCAGGCACACGAAGTATACGCGCATATTATATCACGTAATTTCAGCTTTATTCCATCTCTTAATCGCTTGGTTTGAAGAAGCCGTAAGTAACAAGCGAAGCCATAGCGTAAAATAGTTTTATTAAACTTGTAAACAAATATAAGAAATATAGTCGTAGTATCCAACTGCAAGTTCAAATGCGAAAAATAACGTTCGGGAAAATTTGTGACATGGTGAGAAATTTTATACTCATATCCTAAATTGATAACATATATATTATTTGTAGAAAATTATATTTATTTGTATATATGTAAACATAATATCTATTAATGAAAAAGTTAATTAAGAAATATTCTATTATTATTACTATTCGTATCAATTATTTTTCATTTAATAAAAAACTAGTGTACACCAACTCATGTTCATTCTACTGATCTTATTTTTACGGTTCGAAATATATATATCGAATTTCGATTTTCCATCGTGTTTCGCTCATGATTCATAAATATTAATTAGCATGCGATTAATTGGTGTTATAATTCAGAATGTTCGATATTCATTTACATTTATATTACTTTCACGTTATAGTTAAATATTTAACGTTGGTTAAATATTTTATTATTTGAAAGACTTGTGTCTATACTTCATATGCGACAAAAATTGAGAATTATTCACGTTTTTTAATTTAACGATCCTACTTTTATTTCAATTAAATCTCGATTCTTAAACTTTCATTTATTCGCGTCAAAATTAAATCCTAAGCTTCAATCCTACGCTTCCCTATGTAAAAACCTTTTAATCCTTATTTTTCGAATAGTTTGCGAGAATTGATCTTCGCGCAAGAATTAACGCCACTCAAGTACTAATTGATTCCATCTCCAGAGCGCTTAAGTGACATTCGATTGTCGCTTGAGTAGTTCTTATCCTCGCTGTAAAATACGACAGAATTTCGATTCCTCGATCATTAATTACATTATGAGACTACTTTCTCACGCTTTTCCATTCCACGCCGTGATTCCGCTCGCCTAACTACTCTTTCGTTATAGCGCCGATCAGACTTTCAACAAGGTCACGATTAATCTCGATAATGAAATTTCCATCACTATCGCAATAAAAAAGATTATTCTACGTTAAGCTATATCTTCTTTTATTAATTGACAGAATGCATCGATACGTTGATCGCCACGTGAATTTTATAGATTTTGGCCAATAGATCGAATAGAAACACAGAGTGTGATTCTACGTGAAAAATAAGAAAGATAGGAAAAACACCTGGTATGATTTATTACAATTAATTTTTTTTCATCCGAGGATCGAAATTGAGGATTTAACCGGTGTACTGAAATTTTTACAAATTTTATTCCACATTTTCCACTCGGTTTTTCACGTAGAATCAGTAATTGCTCGCTTCTGCCGCAATATTTTTCAGCCCATTTACATTATTAAAAGAAACGTTTTACTTTTCCAAGGTATTGTATTACATTCGCGCACTCTTCTCCGACAACGTTACCTAATTCCTTCATATCGTCGGAAATTCCTTGGCCCGTGAGATTTAGCCTATTTTAGCGATCCTGGGAAATTCAATGAATAACAGTCGATTCGATCGATACGAGGAATTTTAAAGTTCGTTCCTCGGTATTCGTGTAATTTCATTATTCGCGTTTCATTCGTTGGGAACTTGCGTTAATTTGTTCGCCAACTGGAGGTTGCATAAGTCCGTCGATTTTTATTTCCACGAACTGTTAAAATAGGATAAAATTTTGTTGCCATAAATTGTATTTAACGTCTTTAGCGGAGTTATCAACCACGAGCTATTGTATAAAGCTTATTACTTATTGTATAGAACTTTTACTATATCGTAGATCAATAACGTACTAAGATTATGAAAAATAATTTCACGTGGCTGAGATACGACGGAGATTCGGAAGATTTTGGAGATTTATGCTCGTAATATTAAGACTTATGTACGCGACTCGAATATTTATGTATTCTCCTTCAATATCCTTAATCCCTTCGATATGACGTATAAAATTTACAAATTGCCATTTTAACACAATTCAAATATAGTTCACGTGGACTACACGCGAACGATGTGGTTTCGAATTTATTAACTAAGCGTTATACGTTCCTCAATGTGGACATTACTTATGTACATGGAATGTACGATTATAGTTAGAAACGTGGCTGAAAATACAGATTTGTTAATGGTATAAGTTACAGTTGCACAATGATGAGTCATAGCAGATGAGATTACCATAACTTCGAATATAACTTTTATCGTTACAATTCTATGTTAACGTTGTATTTGCATCTGACAGTTTGTTGAATTGCGTGATATCACGAAGATGGCGAACTAAGTTTAACTTGGTTTAAGAATATAAGTTTAACGATAAGTGAAATCTACCAGTTTCTTCTCTTTTTTCTTCTTTTTTTCTTTTTATTTTGCTTATTTCCTTATTTCGAGAGTTTCGTATAATTCTCATCTATCCAGGAATAATTTAAATGTAGAAAACAATTCAACGAAATGAGAAATATACGTTTGTTTCATGTGCGATTAAAAAATTGCATCCGACGAATTTAATATATCAATTAATAAGTATTATATTTGTTTGGAATGTTATTTCTGCAAAATTGTTTAGAATTGTTCTTTGGATATTTAATAATACGTATCTTGTAAGTTAACGAAGATAATCGCGATTTGTTGTTTTTTTTTTTTTTTTTATTAATGTAACTTTTACATACTGCTGTGTCCGCTAAAATAAATTCAGATATTATGGAGGTTTCAAATACGTAACGACAAGAAGATATTGTGCCTGGAAAATAGTAGTAAATGTTGAATATGTCGATGTTAAAACGTCTTTAATATATTCGGTATAAATATATCGAATTTAATTTATTTTCAAATTACATTATTATTTAATGCTCGCGATTAACAACCATTTCCAATTACATATTTAATGATGCATCTATTATCAGAACTTATTAAAACATCGCATCTCATCGAAGATCACGTTATTCTGTGATTGTTTCGTACTCGCTACGTTTTATGTACGTACACGCAATGAGAATTAAAATTTATCGAAGGAGGAGCTGCGGTCTGCGAATAATTTGTTAACAAAAGCGAAAAAAAAGAATCGTGTTAAATCTAACTAAGTATCTCTGTCTGTTGTTACAAATATTACGTTAAAATTGTGTACGAGACGAAAAAATCGTAGAGAAATAGGGAATCGAAGAGGCAATTATGGCATAGAAATTAACAGGAAAAAATAATCTTATCTGTTAATTTTTATAGGATAGTTTGCTTTTTAATTTTTATCTATAGGGATAAGAGTAACCATTAGAAATGTAGTATCGTGGGCAAAAGGCCCAAGATATCGGCCGAACCGTATACAAA
Source organism: Bombus affinis (assembly GCF_024516045.1). NCBI lineage: Eukaryota > Metazoa > Arthropoda > Insecta > Hymenoptera > Apidae > Bombus > Bombus affinis. The sequence goes on along the minus strand of NC_066346.1, from coordinate 15,671,640 downwards.
GTGGCGAGAGCCGTGGCGCCGTCGAGTACATCAATGTGTCGTCGGTCCTTTCAAGTGGACAGTTTTGTGGAAAGAGCCTGCGTGACTCTGGCCACGGGGTTTCGGGACACGTGTTCGATGGGACGAGAAAAGACAAAGAGACGCTAAGGGTAGTGTTAGTTGAGACGCCAGCGAGAACGAATTCAAAAGGCGTGCAGTATGAGTTGAGAAGCGAGAGCGTGCGAGTGCAGATGCCGAAGACGAGAGTTGTAGAGTTGCTAGCGTTGTAGAGAGATCGAGTTGTTAGTTATAGAGTTGCGAGAGTGATTTGAACGGAATAAGACTTTTGTGTTTTAGTTCAATTTGAACATTTATCGTTCTCTGTCCATTTAATCTCTGTTATTTGTATTTATCTTAATAAATAGTATTAGGAGAATTTTACAAATCTAAATCATCCTAATCCTATCCTTTTTCCGATACTACAGAAACACTTATAGAAATTTAATGGAATTTTCTGTTAAAATTACATCTACCTTGATTGAAGGAAATTTTAATTAATTTCATTCTTAAAACTCAACGAATCAAAGTAAATGCTTAACATTCGTCATACATTAATTGAATTCGCTAAAATTGATGTACCAAATACATTTCACCATGATGAAAATGTTTTAACGTTTGCATCAGTTCCGCCTGGGCAGGCGACCTAAACGGACGTGCGAAACAGTGCTCCAGTGAAAGTGCGGCAAGAGAGAAGAGATAGGGACAAAGTTAAAGCCAAAAATAGACAAAACGTGGAATCATGCAGATTCCACCAATAAAAATAATTAACTCCGGTGAAACATTTTTCATAAATAAAGCTACAGACTCTACATATGTAGAGAAAAATGATGATATTATGGAAACAACACAATCCGACGAAGAGCAAAACATACCAATACACCAGGAAGAAAGCTGGACGGTGGCAACCTCCAGCAAAAAACGGAAGGTAACCCCGCTCGCAAGCGCTAGGAAAATTGATACATATGAAAAAAAACAATGGCTACAAGATATCAAACTGCACAATCCATTCAGCGCACTGCCAGAAGAGGCAGCAACGGACCCAACTGAAAGTCCGACAAACCGTACACCCAAACCACCACCAATATACGTAGACGCAAAAATAATTGACCCCCTCATCGAACTGCTAAACAACATCGCAGGGAAAGACAACTACATCATCAAACAGATAAAAATAGACCAGGTTAAAGTACAAACCAACACCCCAGAAACATTCAGAAAAATTACAAGATCACTAAAGGAAAAAAATGCAGCATATCACACTTTTCAGCTCAAAACAGACAAAAGCTACAAAGCAGTAATCAGGGGACTACACCCAAAAACAAACACTGGAAAAATAAGTGAAGAACTGGCAAAAATCGGACACCAAGTAAGGTCAATAAATAACATAAACAAATACGATACCAAACAACCACTACCGCTATTCCTAGTTGAACTAGAACCTAAAAACAACAATAAGGAAATATACGATATAGAAAAATTACTAAACACAATAGTAAAAGTGAAGCCACCCAGGCATAAAAAAGAAATCCCACAATGCATAAGATGCCAACAATACGGACACACCAAAAATTATTGTAATAGAACCCCGGCATGCGTTAAATGCGCAAAAAATCATCTCACGACACACTGCCCATCCACGGGAAAAATTGAGGAGGTTAAATGCTACAACTGTAACGGAAACCACCCAGCCAGCTATAAAGGATGTGAAGTAAGAAAACAATTACAACGTAAACTGTTCCCGCCCCTACGAAGCAGAACAATCACTAACACACAAGCCCAACAGGACAGCACAAATCCTGAAATAATTCCAAGTACAGAGCAAGCAACAAACACCAAACCTATCAGCACCAACACCATTGGTGGTCTAAGCTATGCTCAAATAACCAGCCAATCAACACATACACAAAACCAATACCACAGCAATAGTAACAATGACACTGCAGAAATCAAAGAACTACTCAAACAATCCATAAAGAACACCGAAATGCTAACCAGAATGATAAGCGAACAAAATGCAGTATTAAAACAGCAAACTCAACAAATCACAGTCATGCTACAACTAATTACAAACGTGCTAAGCAAAAAATAAAAACGGACACTCTAAAAATAGCAGCCTGGAACTCAAATGGCCTGCAACAACGAGCCCTCGAAATTAAAACATTCATATACAATAACGATATAGACATACTACTTGTCTCAGAAACACACTTCACTACAAAAAGCTACTTGAAAATACCATACTACACCATATATGATACCAAACACCCCTCAGGAAAAGCTCACGGAGGGACAGCAGTGATAGTCAGAAACGATATCAAACATTATCTACACAGCCAAGTTAACAAAGAATATTTACAAGCAACCACTGTTACAGTCCAAACTAGCAGCAACTACTTCCAGTTGTCAGCAGTATATGTGCCTCCGCGACACAAAATAACAACACAAATGTGGGAAGAATACTTCCAGGACCTAGGGGACAAGTACATCGCAGCGGGAGACTACAACTCAAAGCACACGCTTTGGGGGTCAAGAAACATTACACCTCGAGGTAGAACACTGGAAAAATACATAAGAAATAATAACCTCAATATATTATCCACAGGAACACCGACACATTGGCCGACTGACCTGAACAAAAAACCAGATCTTCTGGACTTTGCAGTTACAAGGGGACTAAACACAAATAAACTAAAAATAACACCCAACCTCGAGCTCAGCTCCGATCATACACCCATAATAATTGAATACAGAAACAAACCAATTCACTATAGCAAACCAGAAACACTATGCAACAAAACCACCAAATGGCAAACTTTCAAAGAAATAATAGAAAGCAAAATAAACTGCAACATCCCGTTAAAAACTCCTGAACACATAGAACAGGCAGTAGCAACATTGACAGCAACTATTCAGGAAGCAGCAAGGACAACCACTACTCCCGAACCAACCAGCAGACAAACAATAACAATCCCGCAAGAAATACTCGACAAAATCAAAGAAAAAAGAAAAGCAAAAGCAAAATGGCAAAAATACAGAACCCGAGAAAACAAAAAACACTTAAACAAACTTGCAAAGGAAATAAAAAACAAAATAAAGGAGCACAACGATAACGAATTCGCAAAGTTCATAGGGACACTCTCCACACACGAGAACACCAACTACTCACTATGGAAAGCCACGAAAAAAATAAGGAAGCCAATAATACCCGTCCCGGCAATCAGAAAAGCAGATAACACATGGGCAAGAAGCAACGAAGAACAAGCTGAAGAATTCTCCATCCACCTCTGCAACACATTCACACCACACATTATCAACAACAGCAACCTCAAAAGTCATACGGAGGAGGATCCACAAACCACTACTACCACAGCCGACAAGGAATACACCATACCTAAAACATCGGCACAAGAAATTAGAAACATAATTGATAAAACAAAAAACAACAAAGCGCCAGGAATCGACCTAATCAATGGTAAAATCTTGAAAAACCTTCCGCCAAAAGCAATAAGACTAATTACAATAATATTCAATGCAATTCTAAGAATTCAATACTTCCCCAAACCATGGAAATTAGCACAAATCAAAATGTTACATAAACCAGGCAAAGACCCGCACCAAACTGCATCCTACAGACCAATATCACTGCTTCCAGTATTTTCCAAAATACTGGAAAAAATAATATATTGCCGGATAAAAACAATAATAGAGACAAAAAAACTAATACCGGATCACCAATTTGGTTTCAGAAACAAACACTCCACGATAGAGCAAATGCACAGGCTTATAAACGAAATAATAGTAGCACTAGAAAACAAGGAATACTGCACAGCCCTCTTTATAGACATAGAGAAAGCATTCGATAAAATTAACCATGAAAGTCTACTACAAACAATTAGGAAACAATTCCCGGAGCAAATACACCACTTAATAAAATCCTACCTAAGCAGCAGAACCTTCGTAATAAAAATCAAGGACACACATTCTCAAGTTAAAGACATCAAGGCCGGGGTACCATAAGGAAGCGTCCTAGGCCCAATACTATACACATTATACACGGCGAACATACCAACAACTACCAACAGCACAGTATTGACATTCGCGGACGACACAGCTATACTAGTCAGACATACTAACCCAGAAACGGCAGTCAAAATACTACAAGAACATATCGTAAAAATAGAAAATTGGCTACAAGAAAAACAATTAAAAGCAAACCCCAATAAATGCAACCATATTACATTCACGCTACGGAAAAAGATACCACCAAACATCCTATTGAACGGTACGCATATAACGCAAACAAAGCATGTCAAATACCTAGGACTCCACTTAGATCAAAAACTCACCTGGAAACTACACATCAAATCAATAGTAGAAAAAATACAGAAAACAAGGAGACAAATGTATTGGCTAACAAACCGAAAATCCAAACTAAGCACAGAAAATAAAGTAAAAATATATAAAACGATCATAAAACCAATCTGGACGTACGGAATACCACTATGGGGGACGGCAGCAATGAGCCATATAAACAAAATAGAGGTAATACAGGCTAAAATCCTCAGGACAATAGTAAACGGACCTTGGTACGTCAGAAACGAAGATATACGAAGGGACCTGGGAATGCCAACGGTCAAGGAAGAAATCAGCAGATACTCCGAGAAATACAAATCAAGAATAGCAACACACATAAACCGGCTAGCTGCGGAAACATACAAAATCACAAATATGGACAGAAGACTAAAAAGGAAGCACCCAGCAGACCTTATAAAGGACATAACCTAACAAACACGATGATGGTACCCCGCTGGGGGTAGCCACCAACATGCTAATTTAACCGCTAAAAAATTCCACCAAATGTCCAAATTGGACAAATAGTGAATTTAAATAAATAAATAAATAAAAAAAAAAAAAAAAAAAACCGTCTAATGAGAAAGACGAAACGGACGTATTCTCGGTGAACGCTTCCCTTTCGCGTCTCTGCCGTTCTTCGAATCGCTCTGCTTCAACGCAGTACAACCAGCCAGCTCTCTCGTTCGACAGCTGACAAATTGCCTGCGTAACTTGTTTGCCGCGACCGCGAGAACTATGTTTTAAGTCGAATGATCGTCAGATGTTACGAACAATTGGAAATTATCTTCATTTCCCATATCGCTGGCCGATGCTCACGATCTGTTCAGTTTGGAAAACATGGAACAGCTCGCTGGACGATTAGTTTGAATTTTACGGAATCGCGTTTGAGGTGGAATATGCCGAGATCGTAGAATCGTTGATGTTCGACTGCTCCCACGAATACTCTGGTGTCTGTACGTTTTATCAGTCGAACCTAACATTTCTCAGTGACGGATAAGTTTCTGTTCTGTCGCGCAACACATCTGCACGCCATCCCGCGCGGCTTGCCAACCAACGGTCTATCTGCCGTCCTTCTAACACTCCAGAGGCCCAAGGACCCACTATAAAGTTGCAATTCTAGCTGCATTGTTCGCACACATGGTCTAAGCACATCTGTTTGCCAGAAAAGACTTTCTAATTCCAGAAGAGTTTTCGGCCGGTTTTTAGAAAGGTCCTTGGGTTTATTACGTGCTCTTCAGAATTACGAAGAAAGCGGAGATATACCTAACGAAAAATCTGAGTTTCCCTGTAAACAATGTCGCCTAGGACCCAAGTTGGTAGGAGGTTTCTTCCTCCTCTCTTCCTTCCTAACATTGGTCCCAACCAATCGACATCGCGGATTGTTGCCCTCACTTTACTAACTAAAAATGTAAGCAACGAATCCGCGTTCTTCGTTCAAAGGGCACACCCATACCAAGCTTTCCTCCGTATTTACATTAGAATAAGCTTCAGAGTTTTCCATCGTCTCTCACGGTGACTAGAGTTCCTGCATTCCTTATAACTCTCACCGTTTCTATATCTCTCAGAATTTCCTACCACAGTCAAAGATCTAACTTCTAACATTAAGTCTCATACCGTGTTACTTTCATATCTATATTATTGCAGCGTGATAAGTTATTAAGTGTTTATATCTATTCAATCGTGTATACTAAGTGTTGGAAATATATATTTTAACTCTGTGAGCCACAGTGTTATCATACCTGAATCACCCCTATTATCTTAATCGAAATACGGGGATCGAACTATTCGTGGTGTCGATCATTCTAATCGTAACGGGAATTTACGACTCCCGTTGACGCGTATTCTAACGACCGCGTCTCCCCGCGATAGCTCGAAAAAACAGTTTCTTTTTAAAAAATCTACACATTCTTTTCTCTGTTCGAATAGAATAGAATAGAATTCCGATAAATAAGAATTTGGTATGAAACTAACAACGTTCCAGTCGTACAGAAAGAAAATACAATTTAATTAAAAACGTGGGAGGTGGTGTAAGAATCGGCGATAGAATTCATCAAGAGTACGTGACGTTGGAAAAGCTACAGTCACAGATGTTAGAAAATGGAAACGTGATATTGAGAATTATGTAAAGCACGTGGATTGCTCGAATGATGGGGTAACTGTGGGGAAACCTTAAATACACTGATGTAATGGGATGGTTTCGTTGTGATAAAGACGATAATAACGACGATTTTATACAAATGGAAACAGCCAGCTAAAACGATAATGGAGAGGCACTTTCCCATGCCGAAGCACCCACGCCACTCGAAAAAGGGACTTCGATCGTATAAAATTCACCGCGCAAAAGCTCCCAGGTACAGAGAAAATGTAATTTTACGCAGTTATTTCTACCGAAAGAATCATGTGACGTGGTGCTTAAAAAGATATGGAATGTATAAATATTCAAAAAATCAATTTTATAAAATTAAATCTATCGATCCATTAATAGGATTAAAAGAAAGGAATACATCCGAAATGTACACAAAATTGAAGGAAAGGAAGATTTGTATAAAAATTGTAATAATACGATGCAGCAATTTCACGATACCATTTAATTAAAGTGGGTGTATATATTTTTGAGAGCATCCTCTGTATATCAGAAATATATTACGAAATAGAAATATGTTATTACTGGTTTTCTGATGAGAATCCGAAGTGTATCAAAAATTTAATCGGCGTAGATATTTATCGACGCAACAGTTGCAATTTCACAGATACAAATATCTTGCGAGTTCTCTCATCGTCGTAATTTGTATCTCCTTTATATACATCGTCTGTCTGAATATTCTTTCTAATATTCTAATTAGACTGTAGATTTTGATGCAAATTCATATTTTTGAGGATATGATTGAAAAGAAAAAAAAAAGAGAAGTAAAGAGTATTTTGTATATTTTATATTTTCTTTCATATCACGTGCATTTTGTACAATTTTATTGAAATTGGATTACAAGAGCCAAGCAAATCGAACATCAAACGGACTACGCGTCGTGTGTTACTTTATAGGAAAATCACGACAATGTCTGTAACGTTCGTAGTATTTTACGATCCTATCTACGATAGCAATTAAAAGTTCATCAAACAGATGATTACATCACGTACGAGCCATTTGAAAGTCAAATTGTTCCATTTTCCGAAAATTTATTCTTTCTAACTCTTTAAGAGTATTACATCGTGGCTTATTAACATACTAAATAATAATTGACTGTTCGAATAGTTTGATGATTTTTGGAAAGTACGTGTCCCTGATAAATATAACTTCTACGCACACTTCCAAATCCGTTTGAAATTTCATCGATACGATCAAGTTAGGCGTGTCTCGCTACAGTGCTGCAATGATCATTTCGAAATGCTTCGTATATCATATACGCAAAAAGTTTCCAGCAACGTTGAAACAGATTCGCGAGCCACGTGTAATTTATTTATAAAAGATTTTTGCAACTGTCGAGACATCTTGGTATCTGTTAATAATCGTTGAGATATCATTGCAATCAAGTAAGTGCACTGTATCATACTTTTATAGATAGCATTCTTTTTTACGGATGGAAAGCCGTCTGATGGAAATTTGTCTGAAATGTCCGTCGTAAAATTGCATTTTCACGGGCAACAGAAAACAATGGAATTTTGTACAAAAGCGCAATACTTTAATTAGCGCAAAATTCCATTTTCCCCGCTGGGAAATTGAATTTTCTATTAAAGCGTGATACGTTTAATCAGCGGTGGCGTAAATTCAACAAACTAACAACTGGAATATTGACTTGTCACAATTTTGTGACACCGTATATGTCGTTGATACGTTCCAGTCTGGTCGTATTTACAATTTCAGAAATTTTGCAACTATTTTTTCATTTTATCCGTAACGAGAATAGCGAAGATAAGACAGGCAAACGTGGTAAAACGTTGAAAATTCGGTTACAGGGAAATCGAATAAATTTGAAGTTGAAGAAATTAAGAAAAAGTCGAAACGAAGCAAACGCGATTCCTTAAGCCACGATGTTCAGGGATTTTATAATCTTTCCGGTGACGTCTTCGACGTGGAATACCCAGAAGCTGAGAAATTGATTCTGTACGATGAAAAAGACGATGTCTCCACAGAATACAACGATACAATAGTGGAAGAATTATCGATCGACGTAAATCCTGTTGAGAAATGCTCAGTTGGTATGACCGCTAGTTACTAAAAGGTTACTAGGGTTATGTTGGTACGACTCCTAACGACGCTCTTTTGTCATAGGAGTCGACCACGCCTTAATTGCTAAGACGCATTGGGAGAGTTTAGACGTTTGCTGTGTGATTTGGTGTTTTGTATAAGAGATAAAATAAAAGGTGTGATAACCAATCCGAGTGGATCCGAGATTGATTATCAACCCCAACCTATATAAAATAACAAATCCCGAGGAAATTGGATACTTCTCTGGTCCTAAATGGCAAAGGAACAGATTATCAAGTAAGTCAAATATTTTTCCAAATGCCATTCTTGTACAATCGTTGCTTTTCTACTTACCACGTACAATATAGCGGTTAATAAATTAACGAATCATCGAATATTACTGAAAGAAAGAAATTGTACTGATATTCCAATCTATCGTGTACAAAAGTAATAATAACAGCATGTAATATAAGAATAGCTTATCTTCAGCCTTAAAAGGAACTCGGTTTACAATTATTCTCCCTATTGCGTTCCACTCTCGCTTGATCTTCTACACGTTCATCTATATTTCGCTGTTTTTAATTTATTTTATTATTCCCTGTCTATTACACATATGTATATTGTCCATTGCACGAATCTTTATCTATCTTGCCTAATTTAATGTAAAAAAATAGAAAAATAGAAAAATTTGCTGGAGGAATACGTTTACCAAAATTTGTCAAGAATTTTAAAGAAATTTGCAGGATGAAATTCACGGTGATACCGAATTGATATTTTTGAAATTATACTTTTGAAATAATTATTTATATCATAATAATTATTCCACGAATACTTGCTCGTAGATATTAATTTATGCTTTTAATAATCATGCGTTTAAGCTATCAAGTCGAGTCGAGTAGACTTTCTAATTTCGTGGAAGATAAGTCGATTTCTAAGATAAGTCATTTCATAGAGAAAAGACCAGCTGCTAAGGATTCGCCGCCACGATGGCTAGAGCTTGGAATAGCTGCTGATTACTCCGTGGTAGATTTTCATGGAATTCGAGTACAGCAATATATCTTGGCTCTTTTAAACATCGTAAGTAATACCAAACGAAATTCTGTTATTATACTTAGATATAGAATACCTTCTCCTACATATGTACGCAAGCAACCGGGAAACATAGGGCAGAGTTATGCGTATCTCTGTATTTTCAAGGTACGCTACTTGCTTTCAAACATCTCGATCGTATATTCGGATGGAAGCTCTGTATTTTCTGTTTACACTGTTCAAAGCTTGCACGTATCTTTTAAAAAGTTCAGCGAATAATTTATCCGTAATGGAATTTTGTAATCGATTAATTTCAGCCATTCGGTAATTGGTTTTCCAATGCTGTTGAGATTAATAACGTACATTTCCTAAGATAAATATAACGAATAAAATTAATTTTTTAGGAAAATTATATAAGATACGATGTATTTACGAGAGTTTTGAATAATAATTTATTTGTAAGGCTGTAATACTGTTTTAACGCCTGTTACATTTTCGTACGTATTTTAATCCTAGGTCAGTGCAATTTACATGGACCCATCGCTCGAATCCAACATGATTCTAGTGATCGTACGAATGATTTTATACGCGGAAAAACGAGACGTTATAGTAAGCGATTTCCATTAAATTAAATCATTTAACTAAAGTAGTAACTATCTGAGATACGCATATGCGAGTGTCAATTATTTTATTTTCTACTTATCTGTACAGTGTATGGTATATAAATTATATAGGTCAAAATATCTGCGCATGACGTTCTAGATCGATAAAATGCAACGAGTTCCATTTTGTTAAATTGGACAACCGTGAACGATCCCTTGAAAACAAATTTCCAAACAAACAATTTTCACGGATCATTGACAAACCTCGCATTTATCGTGTATCCGAAATATCTGTATAATCGACTATTAAACCTTTTTCATCTCTTAAGAATCTTAATTTAATGTTATAGACCTATGATAATATCATTGATATACGACACTTGCGATTCCTTTTACTTTTCTTTTTCTGCTATTCTTCTCTGCTGTTGAATCAACATTTCAACATTTTTCAGGAAGATTAAAATACTAATAGCGTTACAAGTTACATTTGATTACAATCAACAACACGATTACTTGCACATATATTTATTATCATTGACGAATATTTATATATAGTATATAATGCATGATGTAATAATAAATATAATATATTCGTAATATTTGCTAGCTTTTATTAAGAAAATATTAATAAATTGTCGTAGGTCCGCCGTGGCGATGCCAGACGATCTCTCGAGAACGTGAACAAATGGAACAGAAAGATGCTGTCCTCGGAGGACGTAAATCACGATGTTGCTGTATGGTTGACGCGATTAGATATAGGAGGTCCTTCGAGATCGTGCGCGTTAAATCGAGACGAAGGCTTGACCAGCGCCTTTATCATCGCTCACGAAGTAGCACGCATGTGAGTGTCCCACATGTTGAGATATCGTTGGCAAACTGAAATATTTATAACTGGCCTGGGTATTTACGCAGAGACCGTGTGATATTTATTTATGCAAATACGTACTTGTACGAGAATAATTTGAAAAATGAAATCTCCATAGAAGAACTTATTATCTTTACCGAATATCACAACGAGTACTGTACTTTGAATCTGCCATAGATTTTTGCGTATTATGTGCGTTCTTGCATTCCTCCTTTCACCTACGATGGCTCTTAAACAAGAAACGATATCGTAACGAGAAATACAACTTAGCTGAGCGTCCACTTTGGTTCCACTAGTGTTGTCCAATACGACTTTGTGTTTGACCTCGCTATTAGGGGACTTTTTACCCAACGTTTCCTTCACCGCCTTCACTACCTTCGATTTATCGAACTTGAGACTTAAACTGGCCGTTACCAACTCTTCCGGCTTTTTCGACATCGGTTGGTGTCTCTTCGTGAACCAATTCGACGGAGCCATAAAGGTCGAAATAGCGGCTTTCGAGGATCCGCTAAGCTTACTTTTAGCTCCGTGCAATGTCGACACGTCGAAGCTGTTGGAACGGAAGCTCTTCGATCGACTTCCTTTCTGTTCGGTCGTTTTTCCGGGCCAGTTTGATTTGCTATCGTCCCGCGAACTCGGCGCTTCCTCGCCGCATCGGTTGATTTCCGTCGCGGAAGACGCTAACGAGCTTAGGATCGATATCAGATCCGTATTAGAGCAGACAATGCCCGCAGCACCGGAAACGGATGCACTCGCGGCTCTTGGCAGTTCCGAGACGCGCTTTCGGAGAGAAGACGTCGGCGAAACCGACGGAGTAGGCATTTCAGAGAATCGTTGTTTCGGCTGTTGAGTGTAACGTTGAGCGGAACTGTTACCCTCCAGCGGCTGTATTTCGTACACTTGCTCCGTCGACGTCCTGTACATCCTTAAGCGCACCTGGCAAACGGATTGCTTTTATTCGAAAGACAGTTTCTTTTTTATCATAATTCGTGCGTTATGATACATGTTTCGATGATTGAGCCGTTAAGCGTGACAAAGCGATGGAATTGTTTTGCACAGAAATTCTTCAACACGTTGAGTGTTTAGGTGTTTAGGTACGCAAATAGACTAGAATATTTTGCAAGAATAAAATGTCTTGGTATGGTACGCTTTAATCTATCTATCCAAGTCAAAATAAGTATAAAAATCGCGTGGCAATCAACATGTTAAAAAAAAAAAAAAAAAAAAAAAAAAGAAAAAGAAAAGGAGAAACAGATGCTTCTGATTGTTTAGTGCATTTTCATAAAATCTTCCAAATGTTTAATTCTCATAGAATAAAAGGGAGAGCATACGTTTTAATCTCAGCAGATTTTATTAATTCTTTGAAACCATAAATATAATATGAGTATTACATCAACTTTAGTTCATACATGTAACAACATATTATTCTGCACGTAACAGTTACATTTAATGAAACATTTATTTATCCAGTAAATCCATATTCTCTATTAAACGTTCGTTTATTAATAAAACTGCCATAATCGTCCACGCATTGTTCGCTTCCTTAATTATTTTTCAAAGTATAACGATAATCAATGATGCAACAGAAATATCACGTAACATCCCAACAATCTTACATGAGATTTTAGCTGTTTTTACTATACAAATTAAGTCATTATTAAAATAAGTCATTATAATAATATATATATGTCGGAGATGAAAGAACACCGGAACCTTCCCTTTGGAACTTTGGGAAGACCCCTAGTATTGAAATTTAGATTTCACCATAGCCGTATTAAGAAACTGTTGTCATTCGATCCGACTGTATTTATTTGAGATTTATGATAGTGAGCTCGGGCTCGAGGCGACAATCAGTCGCCGAACGTAGCCGCGGTCAAAGGGATGAACGTTTTGTCTAACAAAGGCATGAAGTAATTCTATAGCTCTTCTTAAAAGAAATACTTGGGACAGGGCACGACGGTAAACGTTTCAATGGTTTCTGCCCCGTGGCTCGCCACACGCAGACTTTGTCCTTCGGGTAAGGTGATTGCCAGATGCCAACGCATCTTCACAGTATATGTTTAGCTGGGCGAGGACCGGCTACGAATATTAAGTTTCAATTATACAAAGTCTTTCAAGTAGACAAATAGCCTGTGCCCCCACTACGGGAAGATAAGAGAAATCTATCCTTCCACGAACGACGCTTCCCGCTAGCAACTTTTCCCAAGGACAGCTAATATCTTTCTCTAACCACCAACATGGAAATTGACCAATTAACAGCAACTTCAATTTCCCTCACCCTTCGAACGAAGACTTTTCTCCGCGAATCCGATGATCTCTTGGCACTCTCATGATCGTGCCCTTAGGCACACCCATCATAGATTTCTTCGACAGCGTCACCGCGACGGAGAGCCACTCTCTCTAGTGCGATCTCATCGGCAATCGACCTGTCTTTCGTATATGTAATAATTGCCCCTTGCTCTAACATACAGTGTAACTTAGACGCTAACAAAGGGTAAAGTTCGTCATCCCGTTGACCGCGGATTCGTTATTGAGCCTAGGATCATTGTCATTTGCTTCTCGAGTATCTAATTATCGCGATTACTTGTCCAATTCCATCATAGTCATATTTGCACTAGTAAATATCTCCTCTATTGCATAACGATCACGTCTAGCGCCAATAGGGATTCGTTTCACACCCTTAAACCTAACTCTAATCTTAACGCCAACCCGACATATATATATATATATATATATATATATATATATATATATATATATATATACATACATATATATATTTTATACATACATACATATATCAATTTTTATACACATAATTATACATATTCATTTTCATTTAATATTTTCATTTAATAATTTAATAAACCTTCGTCCCGCAAAGGCAAATAAATTCACGTATAACATTTCTCTTCAGCGGCATTGTTCTAGGATTGTATTTGTTGAAAGAAGGATAGCATTAAGCGCTGGAATAAAGAATGACGAATCGTTATTCTTTAACCATCGTACTTAGACACATATTTATTGAGCTACTTGTATTTTAATCGAAGTCTAATATCCTCCATCTGTAGGTGTAAATATTACTGCCGTTGTTAATGTTATTTAAGTTTTACTACTGGAAAGGACATTTAAGTTTGAAGACAGGCAAGTCTACTGTTCTTAAAGCTGACATTTAGACATCTAAGATTTTTTGTGTCTTTATTGACAAAAATATATTTGACTTTGCATATCTAAAATAAAGGATTTGCGTTATATAAAATAAATAGATCATCTTTCTTTAGAAAATTCAATGTGGTGAAATTAGAATATGAGATAAAAGAAATACTATGCATATGATTTGATTGAAATTTTGAAAGTGTATAGACCCTGTTTTAGAAATATGAGTATTAATTCGGTAGACTATAAATTTATATTACAAAATTAACTGTTTTCTACTTTTGTTGTACTTTTCTTCTACTTTCTGGACATTTTACTGAAAATGCTGGAGATTTTAAATCAGTAATTAATAAAGTGAATTCATAAAATAACTTTTAAACGCATTGCTATCTAAAGTACAAATTCTTACGTTTTTAAAAATATATTCTTATAGTTATTGTATGTAACGTACTTGAATCTTTACGTGTATGGTTAAAATATTTTGTCCGCATTTTATTCAGTCATTTAAAATATCAAAGCAAACTTATTTCAAGTGAAAAATAATCCTTATTCCTATAAGCAGTATTCATTACAAGAACTAATTTTACATATATAATCGTAACAAAAAAGAAACATTAAACAGGCATTTATAGTTATTGACATTTATCTTTTGTATGTTCATTTACGAGGAAATGGTACTTAATGTAAAAGCGACTGGATTTCATATTTTTAACTATTGTGTACATGTATTGAATCTTATTGTTCTTCTTAAAAATTAAATGAATACTCATAATCCTAAAACATCCTTTCTATGTTGTACTAGATATATATACAATTAAAATGTGTAATAATGTGAATGATAAACTAGTTCGAATAATTATTTTGCTTAAACGTAAGTTAATTGAAATCAGATGAATGTTATACACGCATTATACCGTGCATTATGAACTATTGATTGATTGATGCTCATATTTAATTATTAACGAGAAAATTAGAAAAATCAAATTGAATTTAATCTGTCCTTCTTATATTTATTAAGATGAGTTCTGGGGCTTGAAACACTCGAGATTAGAAATTTTGATTAATGTTTCACATTATGACTGGACGCTTGTTGTAATATCTTTTGTACGAGATACACTATACATACACAAGATCAAAATGGAATTTCGAAACGGTCGTATCGTTCAACAAAAATCTCTTTTATCTTTGATCCTCTTCATAAAAATGCAATTCTCCTTTACAGAACATCATATAACATTTATTGTACGATATATTGTTCAATTATATTTCGAAATTTTCAGCTTCGAATCTTTGTTTAATTATACTGTAGAATTAAATATCATGCGTTATTTAAATATAGAGATAGACTAAACTTTTGTCCACATTTATTAAAGCTGTACAAACTGAGATGTTTAAATTTGCGAAATTTCATGGACTTTTATATTTAATTTTTCATCATGAATCCCGCTTTGCGATACAATACATATTAGATTTATAATATCTTAAATTTACAGTACCAATGCTGATTTTATCTGAAACTATTTGTTTGCAAATGATATCTTTCTTCGTTGGAATTACCCTTCACTTATAAATTAATAATTATTAATATTGAACAGTATTGTTAAACTTCAATAAAAATAGGATCGATAACTAAATGTTAGTTAAAGAAACTTCCTATTACAGGTATAACAAATCATATTGAATTTTGTTTAGAAAACAATAATAAAAATGGGTGTCTTTTTGTGAAAATAATTTACAGCATATCACTCGACTTATTCATATAAGAGATATTAGTTTGTTTAAATACCCTGTTGCACCCTTTTATTCATTTTCAACCCAATTTTTTCACAACATTAAAAAATATTTTAAGCCTGAAGAAAAACATGAAAAACTTCTTATTAGCATGATTTCATGCTAAACATCCTCTTAAGATATTATAAATCTTTCTTGTTTACTAAAACCAGAGCCTAACTGAAATATAGTATCGCAACAGGATTAATCGTAATACATGATTAAATACAAGCAATATGTAAGCTATATTTTTACTTTTTACTTCAGAAATAAATATTTCACCAGCATCGTCTTTAGCTTAAGGAAAATAAACTTGTGAAATTTAATTTAAAGCTTCGTAAAACATGGAAATGTTGCAGGATAACAAATCAGAAAAGATATATTAAATAAATCACAGTTCAGGTATCTATAACATGTGATTCTCTTAACAAATCTGTTTCATTCATCAAGCAACTGCAAAATTTCCGTAAAATCAGAAGCGGTTTCACAAATTATAGGCATTCGTAAACATGATAGATAAGAGATAGTATCGCGGCGTTTTAGAGTATCTATGAGCGTAATATGGAAAGTAAAAAGATGTATAATAAAAATAGTTCACTTTCCAAGCTATCACTAACATTGTAACGAATTATTATACATATAACGGCTCACGAAAGTACTCGGACGCTTACAGAAACTTTCCATGAATATTTTGAAGTTTTTCATGAATTTCAAGATGCATTAGGCTGTCTCAAAAGTTTCTTTCGTTTTGTTCTATTACTACAAAATAGATCATACATAAATCGATAAAATAATATAAAACAAAAAGTGTCGTGCATCTATTATTTCCTTATGAAACGAAAGAAACTTTTGAAATAAATGTAAATAGGAATTATAAGATGCTTATTGATTACCATCGGTATTTGGACAGTTAATTATGTATTGTATAAATAAGTCACAATATTTTTAGTAGCAGCATTTTTACCCCTAATCAATCATATGTTTAAAAATACTCTTTACATTGTACATTAGTTTTTTGCTATGTGTACGTCTGCAATAAGCATCTTCTAGCTTCCATATATATATTTCCAAATTAGTCTCAATTTTTACCGGTGTAATCATGATAGACACGTCTCGTTACATTGAAGTGAAGTGAAGAAAAACACTTTTCATTCAAATACGTAAACACATAATATTCATAAATTTATAAGAACAATTTTGTCCGTGGGTATTTGGTAGCGCAATTGAGAAGATGTTTTTTTTTTATTTATTAGAATATTTACAATCAATTCTCGTTGAGAATTTTCAGTAACTTAGTTTGGCGTGATACAATGACATGGATTATAATAGTTTTATATTGTTGGTTCTAGTAGAAACTAAGGATTTAATCTAGAGGGTATTTTCTTTTTAGTCTGCGGATCTGGTCCGTCGTGTCCAGTAGTTGGGTCACTAATGGGATGTGGTGGTTGTTGACTCTTGTGTTATATCTGCTTCTGGACTTGTGTATTTTATCTTTGACTGTAGGTATCTTGAGGTCACGGTGGATTGTTTCGTTGGTAACATACCAGGGTGCATTTAATAGGGATCTTAGCGTTTTCGATTGGAAGCGTTGGAGTATTTCAATGTTGGAGTTACTTGCTGTTCCCCATAGTTGGATTCCGTAGGTCCAGACAGGTTTTATTACGGCCTTGTAGAGGGTTATTTTGTTCTGTATGTTTAGTTTGGAGCGTCGGCCCGTGAGCCAATAGAATTTTCTTAGTTTTTCCTTTAGTTGCTTTGTTTTTTCTGAGATATGTTTTTTCCAAGTTAGCCTCCTGTCCAGGGTCATGCCCAGGTATCTTACGGAGTCCTTGCTTGGGATTATTGCGTTGTTAATGGTGACCTGGGGGCAGGTTTGTTTTCGGAGCGTGAATGTTACACGGGAGGATCTTATTTTCGTTTATTTTAAAACCCCATTTTTGGAACCACTTTTCCATGGAGTCGAGACTTCGCTGGAGAGTGGATGAGGCAATTGCCGGGTCTGCGTGGGTAGCTAATAGTGCTGTGTCGTCGGCAAATGTTGCTATTGTTACCTCGTTTGATATAGGTAAGTCGGCAGTGTAGATGGAGAACAGTAGGGGTCCGAGGACACTACCTTGGTGTATGCCGGATTCTATTGGGAATGTTGCGGAAGAGGCGCCTAGGCATTTAACTATGAATTGTCTGTTGGTTAGGTAGGATTTTAAGATGGAGTAGTATGGATGGGGTAGGATCTTTTTGATCTTGTAGAGTAGCCCTTCATGCCATACTTTGTCGAATGCCTGTTGGATGTCTAGGAATACCGCTGAACAGTATTTTTTCTTTTCAAGGGTTTGGCTGATCATGTGGGTTATGCGGTGGATTTGCTCTACTGTTGAGTGTTGTTTTCGGAAGCCGAATTGGTGGTCTGGGAGTGTTTTCAATTCTTCTAGGAGTGGGAGGAGACGATTCGTGAGCATTCTCTCGAATAGTTTAGACAGGGTAGGTAAAAGACTGATTGGGCGATAGGAGGTGGTTTCATATATTGGTTTACCGGGTTTAGGGATGAGGGTGATTAGTGAGATTTTCCAAGCCTTGGGAAAGTGTTGAAGGCGGAGGATAGCGTTAAAGATTGATGCGACGAGTGCAATCCCTTTTATGGGAAGTTCCTTGATTGCTTTATTTCCTATTAGGTCGTGACCTGCTGCTTTCTTGGGGTTTAGGCGACTGATTGCTTGTATAATCTCTGCAGAAGTGAAGGGCTCAATAGGAGGGGACATTTGGAAGGGAGTGTGCAGGTATTCGGTGACGTCCGCTGCAGCTATGGAGGAATGGGATTGAAATACTTCAGTCAAGTGTTTGGCAAATAGGTTGGCTTTTTCTATAGGGCTACGCGCCCATCCACCCTGCGGACGGCGGATTGGAGGTATTATTTGTGGGGGACGCGTGAGTTTCCTGGAGGCTTTCCATAGTGAGTAGTTAGAGTCGGCTGTGGGGGACAGGCTGGCGAGATATTTGTGAAAACGGTCATTATTGTAGTTTTTTATGGTTTTGGATAGTTTTCTAGTTGCGTTGTTTAGTTTGCGTTTGTCCTCCGGTGTTCTATGGGTCTGCCATATCCTTCTTAGTCTACGTTTTTCTGCTATTTTTTTTAATATGTACTGGGGGTATTCGTGATTGCTGATGGACGTTATTGCCGGTGTGGAGAAGCGGATAGCGTTTATTATGCTCGTGTTTAGGTATTCCGTGACTGCTTCGATTTCTTCATTGGTTTTTAGTGAGGTTGAGGCTGAAGTTGTGTGGGTAAAGACTTCTCTAAAGAGCTGCCAGTTGGTGTGTTGGTTATGAATGGAGCCATTAGGTGTATTCTCGATGATTGTTGAAATGACTGTTACTATCACGGGGGAATGGTTGGAGGAGAGATCAGCCGAGGAATTGATTTGGACGTTTCTTGACGAGATATTTATAGTTATGAGGAAATCAAGGAGATCGGGTATTTTGTTTGTGTCGGTGGGCCAGTGTGTGGGTTCGTATGTGGTAAGGTAGTTGAGGTTGTTGGTTATTATGCTGTTGAGGAGGTTTTTGCCTCTTACTGTAACCAGTCTGCTGCCCCATTGGGTGTGTTTGGCGTTGTAGTCTCCTCCGGCTATGAATCTATTGCCCAGGGTGTCCAGGAAGTTGTCGAAGTCTTCTTTGGCGATGGAGTGTCTGGGAGGGCAGTATACAGCTGAAGTGATGATTGTACCATGACAGTCTTCTATTGCTACGTTTGTTGCTTGGAGGTAGTCTTTCTGGAATGGTGGAAGTTCGTAGTGCTTGATGTTTGATTTGATTATGATTCCGGTGCCGCCGTGGGCCTTTCCGCTGGGGTGTTGTGTGTGGTAGAAGTTGTAGCCATGTACTTTGACGTAGTTTTTGTCGGTGAAGTGGGTTTCGGATATGAGCATCACATCGATTTGCTGTTGTTTTAAGAATAGTTCTAGTTCAAATTTGTGCTGAGCTAGACCGTTGGCGTTCCACAGAGCTATTCGCATTGGTTTTATTTTGCTTCTGTGCATATGAATTTGTCCATGAAGAGTGTGAGTAGTGACAGCAAGTTGTTAATTTGCTCAGTTTGCTTCTCGATAAGTTTTTCGAGTCTGGTAAAGTTGTCTGTGTTTTGTGGGGTGGGAATTCTATTTTCTGTGTGTACACTGTGTGTTTTCGAGTTGTTTACGTTTCCTTGCGTTGTCTGCGCATAGGATACTGTTGGTGTGGTGAGTTTTTGGTGTTTAGGTTCTTGTATGGTTATGTCCTTGGGTCTCAGTTTTGGATACTTTATATTATGTAGTGTTTTGTAGGCTGAGCATCCTTTGTAGTTCGCAGGATGCTCTCCTTGACAGTGGATACACTTGGCGGGGGTTTCCGGGGATTTAGTGCATTGGTCAGTGGGGTCATTACCTGCACATTTTACGCACCGGAAGTTATGATTGCAGTATTTCTGCGTGTGGCCGTACCTTTGGCACCTTTTGCATTGTATTATTTCTTTCTTTACAAGAGGTGGCTCGAACTTAACTATGGAGTTCATCAGCCGATTGATGTTGTAGATTTCTTTGTTGTTTGTTTTTTGTTTTAAGTCTATAAAAAATAAGGATAGTGTAAATTAAAAATAAGGATAGGAAAATAATAAACATGACTAATCTGAATAGTTTAATTGTCATCTTTATCCAAGACTCGCATAGTCAATCGAGCCATTCGGAAACCACATTGACCAACTCCAAAATTGACAGTTCTCGCGTATCGAAACTATCTTGATGTTTGTGTCGACAGGTGAGACGAATGAGCGATCGTGGCGGAGAAGGATCAGGACCATCGCCGAGGGAAGCTACTTTCCTGTCCACCCTCTCTCAAACATCGGCTCCTCAGCTAGGTGGCCGAAGACATTCGGTCGTTACGATTGAAAGAGTGTCACCGACTTTGTTTGGCCGTAATCGTCGCGAATCAATCGCCGGTTTTCCTCTTGGAGGCGTGACCAGAATATTGCCGAGTCGTCGAGATCCAGAGTCTCTAGAATGTCCGCACCACCGAGCGGTAGAGGAAGCACGCACCTAAAAGCGAGGAAGGTAAGGATCTTTCGCTTATTTTAGCCGTTCTATCTCCGCTAGTTTGCAGACTAAGAAAAACCGAGTTTAAAGTTGACGAACTTCTATACGATCGTGCGATGTTAAGATTTGAAAGAACCAAATATTCGTTGCTTTACAAATATACGTCCGTACAATCCGATTTGATTGATTTTAGACCTTGCATCAAATAGATCTCTATATAAACAGATAATTTCTGATTCTAAACATTTGTATCGCTTCTTCTTCCGCTTTGAAATCCTCTACAAACGCCTTTTATAGTCGTTCAACTTTTCAGCTTACAGAAAAGAACATTACGCGTATTCCTAGCAATCGCCCAAAGACTCGAACGTGTGCTTCGATAAAGCTCGCTTAACTTTCATCGACACATCGATAACTTTGCGTTCCAAGATGTTATTACGCCCTAGAATCCCTAACATAATTTTAGAACCAGAATTTCTGTGCAAAACAATTCCATCGCTTTGTCACGCTTAACGGCTCAATCATCGAAACGTGTATCATAACGCACGAATTATGATAAAAAAGAAACTGTCTTTCGAATAAAAGCAATCCGTTTGCCAGGTGCGCTTAAGGATGTACAGGACGTCGACGGAGCAAGTGTACGAAATACAGCCGCTGGAGGGTAACAGTTCCGCTCAACGTTACACTCAACAGCCGAAACAACGATTCTCTGAAATGCCTACTCCGTCGGTTTCGCCGACGTCTTCTCTCCGAAAGCGCGTCTCGGAACTGCCAAGAGCCGCGAGTGCATCCGTTTCCGGTGCTGCGGGCATTGTCTGCTCTAATGCGGATCTGATATCGATCCTAAGCTCGTTAGCGTCTTCCGCGACGGAAATCAACCGATGCGGCGAGGAAGCGCCGAGTTCGCGGGACGATAGCAAATCAAACTGGCCCGGAAAAACGACCGAACAGAAAGGAAGTCGATCGAAGAGCTTCCGTTCCAATAGCTTCGACGTGTCGACATTGCACGGAGCTAAAAGTAAGCTTAGCGGATCCTCGAAAGCCGCTATTTCGACCTTTATGGTACCGTCGAATTGGTTCACGAAGAGACACCAACCGATGTCGAAGAAGCCGGAAGATTTAGTAACGGCGAGTTTAAGTCTCAAGTTCGATAAATCGAAGGTAGTGAGGGCGGTGAAGGAAACGTTGGGTAAAAAGTCCCCTAATAGCGAGGTCAAACACAAAGTCGTATGGGACAACACTAGTGGAACCAAAGTGGACGCTCAGGTAAGTTGTATTTCTCGTTACGATATCGTTTCTTGTTTAAGAGCCATCGTAGGTGAAAGGAGGAATGAAAAAGAAAATCGTAAATCGTAAAATTTCTTCCAGAGAATGCACTTTATCGTAAAAATTAATAAAGTCAACAACAACGTGAAATTAAATAATTGTTGTTTGATATTCTGTATTATCGATATAGGTGAAACGCGGAGAAGATAATTTGCAATCATTGCGGACAATATCGCAGTGACATTATTATCAATCGGTAATATTAAAGATAAAATTCATATGGGATGAAAACAGAGCGTCAAAAGTGGTTATTTTTCGATCTTCTTGCGAAGGGAAAATTCCTGCAAAATGTTTAAGAACGGCTCTCAACAAGGAATAAAAAATGTTATTACAGTTCCATTTTCGTGTTCGTTTTTTTTTCTACATGATCCATGTGAAATAATTCTTCAGATGCTCTGCTGGTAAATGAATCGACGTTTGTAATAGAGGAAATATGAAGTACAGCGAGATCGTTGTTGGCTATTGTTCTACACCGATATCGACAAAATAATTCTTCGACAACTCTATTGATAAATCAATTGTAGTTTGAAATCAAACGAATCTGAAGTATCATCAGTTTGTTGCTACGAGAACAATAGCCACCAACGATCTCGCAGTAATTCGGATTCGTTCGATTTTAAACTTCAATTGTTTTATCGACAGAATCTCTGAATAATTATTTTGCTGGTAAATTCTGCTGGTATATCGATTAGAGTTTGGAATCGAGCAAATACGAAGTACAAGATGGCTATTGTTCTCACGTAGCAACAGTCTGATAGTATTTCAGATTCGCTTGATTTCAAACTTAGTTCCCTTGGTTTAATTACTGATTTATCAGCTGGATCAAAATTTAAAGAAAATGAAGATCAAGTGTAGCGCGTAAGTTTGATCTCTGCTTAATTTTTTCATCTCTACACTCATCTTATCTTCCTCGCTTTTAGGTCTGCGATGTCGTCCATAATGTCCAACCGAAGATTGTGCGTACTTCCTCTACCGCTCGGTGGTGCGGACATTCTAGACTCTGGGTCTCGACGATTCGGCAATATTCTGGTCACGCCTCCAAGAGGAAAACCGGCGATTGATTCGCGACGATTACGGCCAAACAAAGTCGGTGACACTCTTTCAATCGTAACGACCGAATGTCTTCGGCCACCTAGCTGAGGAGCCGATGTTTGAGAGAGGGTGGACAGGAAAGTAGCTTCCCTCGGCGATGGTCCTTGTATTTTCGAGCTATCGCGGGGAGAAGCGGTCGTTAGAATACGCGTCAACGGGAGTCGTAAATTCCCGTTTAGGCGCTCTAGGCCCTTGAGAGTTATAGGAACTGTCGGAGTTCTGGATAATGTGAGAGCCTTAGGAGACTCTAGGCCGTGTAGGCACCTTGAGAAATGATGAAGGAACTCTGAAAGATATAGGAACGGTGAGAGCTATAGGGATTATGGGAACTCTAGACACCGTGAGAGACGATCAAACACTTAGAGAGGTAGGAACGGTGAGAGTTGTAGGAAATGCAGGAACTCTAGGCACCGTGAGAGACGATCAAACTCTAAAGTTTTATTCTAATGTGAATGCGGAGGAAAGCTCGGTATGGGTGTGCCCTTTGACCAAAGAATGCGGATTCGTTGCTTACATTTTCAGTTAGGCAAGTGAGGGCAATGATCCGCGATGCTGATTGGTTATGACCAATGTTGGGAAGGAAGATAGGAGGAAAAAGCCTCCTACTAACTTGGGTCCTAGGCGACATTGTTTATGGGGAGACTCGGATTTTCCGTTAGGGAGATCTCCGCCTTTTTCGTTAGGCCACTACCTGCTTTCTCCGCAATTCTTAAGAGCACGTAATAAACACAAGGACCCTTCTAAAGAACCAGCTGAAAACACTTCTGGAATTAGAAAGTCTTTTCTGGCAGACAGATTGACTCAAACCATGTGTGCGAACAATGCAGTTAGGATTTCACTTTATGGTGGGTCCTTAGGCCTATGGAAGGTTCGAAGGACGGCACGTAGACCGTTGGCTGTCACGCCGCGCGGGATGGACTGCGGATGTGTTACGCGGCGTAACAGTCCTGATTCTTCTCCGCCACGATCGCTCATTCGTCTCACCTGTCCACACAAACATCAAGATAGTTTCGATACGCGAGAACTGTCGTAGTGACGATCGAGCCTGGCGAAAGTCAAATTGACCAACTTCATCTTTGGACAATCTCATAATTTCGCAATTTCATCGTCCAAGTACACGATTGATTCTCACAAAACCTCTAGTTCCTTAGAGCTTGACGCCACGCTTATCTTTTCACTTTTATCGCATATTGTCTCACCACTTGCGATACTTGTAATTACTTTTCTCTACTTTTCAATTTTGGAGTTGGTCAATGTGATTTCCTAATGGCTCGATTGACGACTATGCGAGTCTTGGATAAAGATGAAAACGATTTGAATTCAAGTAATTCGAAACCATTTTGTCAATGTGAACCTATTATTTTACCAATGTGAATCTGTAATTTTGCTTGAAATATCCTTCCAAGTTTTTATGATGATTCAGACTGGTCAAGTTACCTGAATCAAACAACTATTTTCACGTTACTTGAAACTATTTTGTTAACGTGTACAGTTGCTTAAATCAAGCAACTATTTTCAAGTAAGTTAAAATCATTTTGCCAATGTGAACCTGTAATTTTGTCTGAAATATCCTTCCAAGTTTTTATGATGATTCAGATTGGTCAAGTTACCTCAATCAAGCAACTATTTACAAGTAACTTGAAACTATTTTATTAATGTGTGCAGTTGAGTGAAGCAAGTATTTTCAAATAACTCGAAGCTATTTTGTTAACGCGTACAGTTGCTTGAATCAAGCAACTATTTTCAAGTAAGTTGGAACTATTTTGTTAACGCGTACAGTTGCTTGAATCAAGCAACTATTTTCAAGTAACTCGAAACTATTTTGTCAGTGTGAAACTATATAGACACTAGTTAATTCCCATACATATGTATAATGTACAATGTATAATAAACAGAGCTATTTTTTCAGATCAGAAGGTACGATCAATCTTTTTCTTTAAATATATTATGCTAAAAAGATATAAAATGGATTCGGAAATACAAATAATTCCCTTTATTTAGCACACAACTGTTATACATATATCTTATACTCTTAAGACCTCAAAAACCTACTCGCACGCACGCTTGCTGTCAACCGACTCTTCCAGATACTTCTAACGACTGGCTCTTGTCTTTTGTCTCAACCAAGACCCGGACGTCCTCTGATGCTTACACACACATTCACATGTACAGTGTAAATGTATCATATTCCCAACAATTGTATTGGAAAAATTTGAAATGGATCGGAAAATGTATATGGAAGTTACAGGACCTTTCTCGAAAATTATCGACAGTTCAAATATCAGGTTGTACAACAAAAGAGTCTTTCGTTTTATAAGAAAATAATAGACGCACGACGTTTCTTGTTTCCTTTATTTTATCGAACTACGTACGTTCCATTTTGTTCTATTAAGGTAAAGACCACGACATTTGACAGATTAGCTGTCGTGTTTGTATAAAGATGCATTGTCGTAAAAGACATATTCGTAGAGGAAAGACACTTTTGGGGCAACCTAATATTTGGCTGAACCTGACAAAACTGTACGCTTGTAATAAATAAAAAAAAAGCCTGCTACGCCCTTTCGATCATTTTAGCTCGAGTTATGTATGGGTCGACCCAATTACGTTCTTACAACGTTAGAGGATACCTTCGTTTTGAAGAAAATGAAAAAAGATCGCACATTTTCGTTTCAATTTTCTTGATTAAAAATCTTCTCCCAACGTTACAAATATGTTTTATTATCGTTAAAATAGGGACAGACTCGAAAGTACAAAAATTGCAGAGTCGCAACTGATGTAACGAACATAATCATGATAGTCGTGTCTCGTTACAGCGTTAACGGGATTTCAAAATGTTTGGCATAATACGCGATCCTACGCAAAATTTCCGCCAGCTCGGTGAAGTTTCGGCTATCCGAGTCTCGTATTATACGATGTGTTTCCAGCTTTCTCCTAACTGCGCGTTTTTTTTTTTCGAAATTTTAACGCCGGCACCGCGCGAACAAAGTAAATAGATTAATTGAACTTTTAATCGATCAAATAGTCAACTAAACTGAAACGCAAGTACGATGTTAAGTTATCGAAATCAATTTTACGATTTTACCGTACGAACGCCGGTATCATCCGACCTTTCGGTATTTTCCGAGTTTTCTATTGTTCGTGTGATACGCGTCACCTCGGAACGATCAAGATTATTCGAACACTTTCGCAAGCCATAATAAGATTACAGAAAAAAGTACTTTGCTGTGAATACACGTTTCATCGGAGGAATCGAACTTTGTACAGGACGAAGTAACGTCGTTCGAACGAAGCTGCGATAGACTTAAAGTTGGGCTGTACAATTTCTAGATTTATATTAATCTTATAGAACGAAAAGACCCAGAGCTCTATGAACGTTCTAAGAGAACGGATCTCCTTCGGCGTAAATGGCGCTCCTTATCGGCGAACGGCTACAATATCCTGAATCTTTCTTTTCGACGGTTTCCACGTCGATCGAGAGAAACTATTCGTCGAAATGGACTATCCGTGGCTGATCTATTACGGCAGAAAGTGAAAAAGAACGTAAACGAAGGAAATGGCCGACATAAAGGACGATAACTGTTAATTTAAACGTAATAGAACGAAAGAATACGACGTATTCGTTAAAGGATATTTAAGACAATTTAAATTAAAATCGATTTTCACACGACGTTCTTCGATTTTTTCCAGAACCAGATTATATCTATGATAACGTTTCGATTATATCGTTTTATGCAAAAGAAAGCCAATTATATGATTGAAAGTAGAAATTTGGATCAACGTATGGATATCCTCCTATTTCGTTGCACGAGTTGCGAATAACCTGTCGAATAATGATAAAGATAGAAACGAATATGACAAAGGCATAACGAAGGAACTAATATTCAGAATTTCGTGCGTTTAATTCCTCGAAAATTGCACTTTTAAACGCATCGGTCTCGCAGTTCAACCTGCCGGGAACAAAGAATTTTATCGGAAACATCGTTCTAACATTTCAATTTTACAAACGTTTCGCTCTGCTTCGTTAAAAGCTGCGCGTATTTGGTAGATAGAAAATTATGCACATACGTTAAAACGTATAACGCGCAACAGGCAAGGATATACGCGTACGCGCTGCAAACGCGTTAAAAGCGAAAAATATCGCTGAAATTATTTTCCCATAATAAAGAAATCGTCGGGCCTCTTACGAATACAAAAGATAATTCGTTAAGATTATAGTGTCTATTAATTTTACCATAACGAGTTTAACAGAGCTTTCGAAACTAAAAGCTTTATCACAGACGATAAACCCTTTGAGTGCTGAATACTCACGGCCTATGTCGTCCGTAAAGACGGCGCGTGTCTAGCGCTGACGATCGCTGTGGATGGAATACTTTTTCGTTAGACTGAACTCTGTTGATTAACTATTCAAAGCGCAAATCGTAATAAGTTATAGTAGTTTAAATGATTAAAATGAAAGAGATTAAATGATTCAAGAGCGTTATATTTTAGTTATTTTTAATTATTTATTATAAACATTGAAATTTACAGTTAACTAGAATTTGGGTAATAAACTAGAAAACTAAATTTAGTAAATATGTAAAATCCCTAGAGTTCGTGTAGGATAGGGATTCTTTTTGTTTTACGGGTAGCACGACAGGCTGTGCTTAACGGAGAGATCGATACGGACGAGCAGTTGAAGAAGTACATGTTCCCCAGACGGACGGACAGAGAGTTACATTAGAGAGACAGACCAGGCTATAGAATAGTTGTTTAAGATTGTAAAGACTGAAGATTTAAGATTTAAAGACTGAAGAAGAAAGATCGGTAGCTCAGGACGTTCAGGTAAACATTGCACCAAAGACTTATAATTTCCCGTTTAGATAATCGTCGTTATTGATTGTTATAGACGCATATTAATTGTTGTTCATTTTTTCATTTTATCAAATCATTTCATAATAAAAAAAACTCGATTTTCAGACTTCAGAATCGATCCCTGAATTATCCCATTATTGAACCTTATAAATCGATTTTCGCCACGTCATGCCGCTGAGAGTTAACCTACGTGTCGTCATGACCGAGAACGCGAAAGGGGAGAAGATAGAGAGTATAAAATATACAGACAACAAATGACCTAATAGGAATATATTTAAATATATTATGCAAACGTTGGACAACGTTATGTTTTGTTAAGCTAACAGGATACACTAAAAATACATTATCAAGAAAGGGGATGTGGCCCATAAGCAAGTATGTTCTTCTACATATGACCATCAGACAGTACCTGTGATGCGGTTATCCCGGAAGTACATTGCGGAGTCGGTAGAGAGCGTTTCCTGACCTCTCGCCAGGGAGACAATAGATGAGGATTTAAGGGTGTCGAATCGGGATCCATGCAACGTGGAGGCGACTCGTTCCTTCGCCCTTCCTCTTCGCCCGATGTGCTTTCGTCTATGACGATTTGAGGCTCGCCATAGTTTGCCACATTCACATTCGGGCTGTACCATTGTCTTCTCATCTTGATTTAGAAAACTCTCACTTGAACATAAATAAAACGTTTCTTCGTTGAAACCGTATCATAGTGGAGAACGATCGAACAGTACAAAAGAATGAATAAAAATAAGTCACATTTTTATTAATTTTCTTTTGTATGTAAAAACAAATCTGATAGATTCAAAGATACAAGATCTTCCGATCTTCCTTTATTGCATGGACGAGCAGTTGAAGAAGCACGTGTTCCCCAGACGGGTGGACAGAGAGTTACATTAGAGAGACAGACAAGGTTATAGAATAGTTGTTTGAGATTGTGAAGACTGAAGATTTAAGATTTAAAGACTGAAGAAGAAAGATCGGTAGCTCAGGACGTTCAGGTAAACATTGCACCAAAGACTTATAATTTCCCGTTTAGATAATCATCGTTATTGATTGTTATAGACGCATATTAATTGTTGTTCATTTTTATATTTTATCAAATCATTTCATAATAAAAAAAACTCGATTTTCAGACTTCAGAATCGATCCCTGAATTATCGCATTATTGAACCTTATAAATATAACACGAGTTAATAATTTAGTTGTGTGTGAAAAATTCAGTGCTTGGGAAAACTAAAAAAACCAGATGTAGAGTTTTCTTACAAGTGGTGACCACTTCAACAATAACGAGGTACTATTGGCATTTGTTTACTGCCGTAAGGAATGCATTTATATTTATTTCACGCAAACGTAATAGTATTACTTCTGCATAGGTGTTCGGAAAAATTGAAAAACCCATACATGCGTCCTTAGTCCATGCCGAGCACTTACAGAAAACGCATATATATGTCCTTAGTCCACACCGATAGCTTTCGCCAGACACCTATATGCGCCCACAGCACTCAAAGGTTTAAAACACTGTTCTTTGTATCATTTCCCTATTTATAGTTGCGATATCGGGAATAACTTTAAACCGTTTTAAACGTCGTTTACTCGATTAACTCGCGCGTAACGATATTTGTCGTGGAATCTCGCAAAGAACGTAAAGCACACGTAACGATTCATCGATAAATCGGTTAACGACGTTGTTACGATTACCACGAACACACCCGTTAACGATATTTTTTCCATTTTTAGGTTGTTCGCGAACGAAAGGGAATCGTCTCGAGAAAGAAAAATCGCTTATAAGTATTTGAGCACATCGAACTTTCAACGCTCGGTAAGTATTCGTAAAATCCTACAAAAGTATTACAGCCATCTCGATCGTTTAATTCGATTAAAAACATTTTCGTTTTTAGAGAATTTATTCAACGGTAGTCGTTCGATGTACTAGGTTGTCCGAGAAGTTTCTTTCGTTTCATAAAATGATAATAGATGAGCAACAATTTCTGTTTTATATCATTTTATCGAATTAGGTGCGATCCATTTCCTTATATCTCTATTATTATGTTCGTGCATAATTCGATAAACTAATATAAAAGAAAGGACATCGCGCGTCTATTATTTCTTTATAAAACGAACACAACGTATTAAGTTGCCCGAAAAGTGTCTTTCTTTCGCAAAAAGAATTTTTTACAACAGTGCACCTTCGTACAAACGTGAAAGTAAGTCTGTGAAATATCGCGGTGTTTATCTCAACAGAACAAAACGGATCGTACGTAATTCGACAAAATAATATAAAAGAAAGAACGTGCGTCTATTGTTTCCTCATAAAACGAGAGAAACTTTTCGGACAACCTAATAGTAGCGGTACAGCAAGAATAACCTTTCAGAGGCGAATCGTATAGAACGGATAAAAAGAAAAAATAGGAAACTAGGAAAGTAGAAAAAAGTCGGAGATTTCATGCGAAAACGGAGAAGCGCACTAGCGCGCGACGAGTTTTCCAAGCGTTTTATCTACGACAAATGCAAACACCATTTGGCTGAACATCTGACAGCACAGGCGGTATGATCCATGTTGAACCATGTTGATCGAAACGAAGGTCACGCGTTAGCCTGCGTTGACAAAACGGTGCCACTTGAGTGGAATCATGCGATTTCTCTTACCGTATCGTCGTTTGATCCTTCCGTCGATTCTAATGGAAAATTGAAATTTCATTTCTGTTGCTTCTTAACAACACGACATAACGAGAAATCGAACGACTCGTTGTTATTTCATTTCGCTCTATCTCCTCGTTTTATTTATACATCTTTCGAAAAGCTATCGTCGATAGCGTTTTTAAACAGTTAACCGCGTTTCATGAATTAAACAGGTCGAGAAAAATGTTAATCTCGGTGTGTTTCATCTGTCGTATAATATAAAACATTACCATTTACCATAAAAATTCCAAATTTTAGTAAGAAGCGCTAAGAATGTTATTTAGTGATACGTTCGCTTTGTCAGTAAAACTGAAAAATTTGATTTGTTCCTTTGTTATATCGGTTATTCCCTGTACAACGTATTCCTTTTTATAAACTCAGTTGATTATTTTCACCGATATATCGGCTATGCCCGAATTGTTTGCGCAATTTTGTATGCTTGCAAATTGAGTGGATGTTTTACTGCGTGTGTCCGGTATTCCCCGATAACGATCGAAATATAATACAGAAAATATAATGCGATTCAGTTTTTTGGTCGAATGTGTGTTGAATAAATTATCGAATATGCAATTCCACGAACACGAGCTTCGAAAGTTGCTCCACCATCTACGAGTTCAACCGTAAAACCTACGCTTCCTATCAAAAAACATTTCCCCAATTTTATACCAGTTATATCATTGATCGAATCCACTTCACGTTGCTGGTGTTAGATTTGCCAAGTGCCACTTTGTGCGATATTCTGTTTCGAGAAATACCACACTGGGAGGATCCACTGAATTTCTTCTATCTTTTCACATTTTTCTTGTTTACGAATTTTGTTATTTTGTTACAATTTTAACATTTTATGTGGGAAATAATTCATTTTTTCGAAGAAAAATGTAAGCCATCGTCATTTTGGTTTAACGTCGTCGTAAAACTTATAACAGGAACACGTAACACATTTTCTTTGTGTTCGACGTGTATACTCGTCGTCGTTTATTTTTATTTGCATTTTATTCACGTTGATTTCTAAAACTAAATTCCACGGTTAACTGGTTAACAGTACATCGCGCTTCGTGAATATTTCAATTCACTCTTCTATGCTAAGGAATCGCACGAGTCATCTGATGCGTCATTCGTCTATCATCTGACACGGACGAAGAAAGGAAGAATTTCTCGAGATTTTACGCAGAACGAAAATTTGTTTTCCATATACGCTACAATTTTGTTTTTCTCATCGAGATTATACGAGAAAGTAAAATGTACTATTGTTCGTTTTATTCCGCGCGATTCTCAACTTTTATAATCTCGCGTAACGTAACAAAGCATTGCAAAAAGAAATAAAAAGGTGGAAAAGTAAAAACTGAAAAATATGTTGCACGTAGAAATTTCTTACGATTTCTCTTCAAACTTTGAAAATTTGGATTCAAATTAACGCGATATAGTATCATTTACATGTACAGTTTAGTTGATAACAAACTAACAGCAAACAAAGCAATGTTTATCGATGTTTTACGAAATTTATTTATTACACGACTTATATTTGTGTGACTTTTTCTTCGTAATTTCGTAATTGATTGTTATTCTGGGTGTTTAGATATTTTTCATTCTGTCCACAGTTTCCACTCGGTCGTATCTTCCTTTCGTTAACAAACTTTCTCGAGTTTGAGGAAAATATGAGAGAACCGTTACTTTATATGCAAGTTTCTTTCTTCGAACGTTAAAAGTTCGAAATTTTCTTCAAGCATCAGGAGTATTTTCATTTGTCGAAACGAGGACGAAATTGGGGTATAAAACTTGGCGAGCGCTGCAGCATCGAGAATTAATGATATTGTGCTTCAACTTAATTTATCGCCATGAAAATGCTGGTCTGCACTTAGTCGACCACGAACTTTTACTATTTCGGACTTTTTCCTCCTAATATTTTATATTGGGTTGGCAACTAAGTGGTTGCGGATTTTATCATTAGGTGGCACTGACAAAATCCGCAATCACTTAGTTGCCAACCCAATATTATCGTTCCATCTGAAACTTCTATTATTTAAAGCATCGTATTAAACCTTGTGTCCGAGTACAATGTTTCCAGTAATATTATACAGGTTGGTTGGTAACTGGTGGTACAAACGGAAAGGGGGTGATTCTACGCGAAAAAGAAGTCGAAAATATAGAATAAAAATTTTTCGTTTGAGGCTTCGTTTTCGAGAAAATCGACTTTGAATTTTCGCTCGGTACGCGTGCACTTTATCACGTCTCGTTATAACGGACCTCACTGTACATCGTTGTCTCGATGGATATTATCGCAGTTTAAGTTTGTTTTTGCCGTAACGGAAAATTAGGAATACATAATGAAATAACATGAAGTAATCATAAAGTTTATTATTACAAAAATTGCCGAAAGTGTTGCCCATTCTGTCCAACACATACTTCTGCTCTTCTAATTAAATTTCTATGAACACTTTCTAACGCATTCGTTTGTTTTAAAGTATGAAAGGCTACAATAATCTTTTCTTTCAATTGCTCGAAAATAAAACCTCGAACGAAAAATTTTTATTCTATATTTTCGACTTCTTTTTTCGCGTAGAATCACCCCCTTCCCGCTTGTACCACCAGTTACCAACCACCCTGTATGTTGGGTTGTCCGGAAAGTGTCTTTCTTTCAAAGAGACGTCTTTTTCAACGACGCATCTTTATACAAACATAAAACCTAATCTGTCGAACATTGTGATCTTTAGTTTGATAAAACAAAACGGATCATAGGTAATTCGATAAAATAATATAAAACGGAAAATGTGCATCCATTATTTCCTTATAGAACGAAAGAAACTTTTCGGACGACCTAATAGTTTCGTATTGCCATAAACGGAGAAAATTCGAACTTTCTAAGTAACGTAAATTAAAACTCGAAATTCGTTAAAGTAAAATTGAGGAAAAATCAAATATTGTGCATAGTAACTTTCTAAATTTTTATGTACAATGTTCGTCGTAATAATATCAACGATAGAATATAATCAGAAGAGTACGCGTGCGATAAATTCGATCGTGCGTTTAAAAAGAAATAAATGAAAATTTCAATAAGAACGTAGTTGGCGATTTAATAGAATTTCAATAGAATTTCAATAATGGACAAGAATTTCGTTATTTGTCCGGTAACGTCGTTGTGTCCATTTTCGTAAAAGCCAGATTACGATTGCACGTTTTTCTCGATTCGAAGCTTCGTCGAGTTTAATCCGGCGACCGGTTTAGGCTACAGTATGTTTCAAATTTTCCGGCCCTTTGTATGCAGAAAAATCATTCGACCCGATGAACCGCGTGAAATGTAGAAGTTCACTGATTCAGCGAACGAAAATAAATCGCATGTAATATTAAATCGATATCGTCGACCTGAGGGCGAACTTTCTCTTTGGAATCTCGTATCTTGGACTCGAATCAAACTTTCGAAATTCGATATTTCCACCGATTCAATGCTACTCGTATGACTTTTTTTTTTGCGTGGGGAGGGGAAAATGCTATTACGCATGCCCAGTGACCCGCATCACTGGGTTATGTGGGAGTCGGTCGGATGTCGTTGCCATACCCACTAAAAACCCCTCCTCCTTCTTCCTCCGCTTAGAGGGCAGACAACCCCGGTAAAAACTGTCGGCAGTCATCAGGGTTGTCCTTTCGTGCCCCGTTGTATCTACTTCTTCGGGCAGTTACTGCTCATGTCGTCCTCTCAGCCAGTTCAGAATACTGGGCTGGTCTCCTTCTGCGGTTTTTCGTTGTTTCGTGTTCTTGCCCTCATTGCTCCGCGTAGTTGTTGTTTCGCTCGTTCTCCTCCTTGCCTCTTCCCAGGCCCTCGCTGTCACCCTCCTGTGGCACATGACGGTCTTGCAGAATTGCCTGAATTTATTCCAGCTCTCGTTCTTGGCGGTCAACGTGGCGATCAGATTGCCCACGTCTATCTTCCCGCCCAGAGCGTTCTCCAGCTCGATCCTTCTGTCCGTCCACTTCGGGCACGC
Organism: Bombus affinis; assembly: GCF_024516045.1. Lineage (NCBI taxonomy): Eukaryota > Metazoa > Arthropoda > Insecta > Hymenoptera > Apidae > Bombus > Bombus affinis. The sequence continues at coordinate 15,636,664 of NC_066346.1, read as the reverse complement.
GAAGAGGGCGTGCTCTGCACCGTCGTTCGGGTCTCCACAGTCGAGACAGTTGCTGTCGCTGTCCCTGCCAATCCTTTTCCTATAGACACCGAAGCTCCCATGCCCGGTTAGCAGCTGCATGATGTGGTGATCGATGTCCATCTTCTTTTTGGTAAATAGCAACGCACTCGGTATTGGCTTCTTTGTGATATTTTGTGCCGCGTGGGAGACGGTACGGTATGCCGTCGTTGTTATGCACAGGGCCGTTCGTTGTGCTCGTTTCAACTTTTTCCTGTTCTTATCGGTATTCGCTGCTCTAGCCCACACCGGTGCTCCGTAAGTTACGATGGACTCCCACACATTGTAGTAGAGCCTACGAGCCAAGCTGGTCGGCCCGTTGATGTTGGGTAGAATTCCCCTAAAGGCTCCTATTAACTTGTCGGCTCTATTACACACCATCTCGATATGCGCACCGAACCTCCGACTGGAGTCGATGACGACTCCGAGATACCTGATGCGATCGACCGTTTCGATGTCCGAGGAGCCCAACCTGAGTTTCACCACTCTCGGCACTCGCAAGCTTGTGATGAGCATGACCTCCGTCTTTTCTCTCGCCAGGGTGAGCCCGACACTCGTGCACCAATCGTTGGCGATCCTTAGCATCGTGTTGACCTTGGCGGTGGCCTCTTCGTTCCTCCCGACGGAACATGTGATGGCCAGCTCATCCGCGAAGGAGGTTGCTCTGACCATTGGCATGTTGTCGAGTCTCTCGAGCAACCGGTCGTATACCAAGATCCACAGGAATGGTCCGAGGATGGATCCCTGCGGAACTCCTGCCGCCACCTCGTGCTCCACCGTGCCGTGCTGGTTGCTCACGATGATCCTCTTTCCGGATAGGTAACTGCCGATTAGCCTTTTGACCTTCCATGGCAGCTTCCTCTTGTCAAATTCCTCGTATATGCTCTTCCAGCTGAGCGAATTGAAGGCATTGCTAATATCCAGGGTGATCATCACGCAAATTACCTTCTTCTGTTTGCAGATGTTGGCAAACTTTTATCACCTGCGTGATGGCATCTACCGTACTCCTCTTCTTTCTGAAGCCATATTGCCTCCGATGGAACGGGTCCATTCCGATGCATCTCTCGATGATCTTCTTAAAGCATTTTCCCCAGATCTTGCTCATGGTTGGGAGTATGCTTATCGGCCGGTACGCGTTAGGGAGACTGGGATCCTTTCCCGGTTTCCTTAGCAGTATTACTCTGGCCGTCTTCCAGCAGTCTGGGATCCTTCCTGATTCGGTGATGCCGTTGAACGGCCTTGTCACGAGCTCGCTCCTGCGACTCGCTATCAGCTTCGCGATCTCGCCCGGCACGCCATCGACTCCTGCAGCCTTCTTGGTGTTCATTCTTCCGGCGGCATCGACGACATCGCCTTCGCCGATGGCGACGCTGAGGCTAATATCTCCTTCTTCTTCGGTCTCTGCCTCTTCGCGGCCCTCATAATGGGGGGGGGGGGTCCGTGTCCCAAGGTGAATAGCCTCTGTAGGACTGCCTTCACCATGTCGATCGGCATGTCGTTGGTTGGTCCCTTGCTTTTACATTTCTTCATGACCGTGCGATAGGGTTTGCCCCAAGGGTCGCTCTTCAGTATCTTGCAGTATTCTGCCCAAGCTGTTTTTTTGCTGCGGGCGATCTCCTTTTTTAACTGCCTTCGGATCTCCTTGTAGGCGTTGACGAGGGGCTCGGTGTTGCCGGCATTCTTCTTCCTTTCTCTCGTCACCTTCCTGAGCGCTTTGTGCGCCTGCGTTCTCAGTTCCGCGATCATCGGGTTCCACCAGTAGTTCGCGTACTTGCGGCTCGCCGCACAGTTCGACTTCCTTAGCATCCCTTCGCACGTACCTTCGATGCTCTTTTGCAAGGGCTCGGCCCCATCATCTCCGATAGCCGCGTTGAGGTCCTCCTTCTTCAGTGTGTCGTCGAATCTGCTCAGGAACTCCTCCGGCGACATGTCCTTGGTCACGTACCTTTAGAACTTCGATACGGTTCGGGCCTTCCTCGCCTTAAACCTCGCCCTAAGCACGAAAGAATATATTCTTGTTCGATTTATCACGAAAAATAAAATCTTGCACGTGTGTACAAGCTGTTGGTTTCATCCAAAAACTACGACGCATGGGATAGAGAAACAGATATATATGCAAATGCACGTAATATATAAGAGAGAAACGTATGTACGAGCCCATAAATCGAAGTACGAACTGAAAAGGGAAATTTAAATTTTATCGAAAATTCTACTTCTAATCGACGTCTGCGTAAGATACGAGGACTAGCTGTTGGCGAGATACGGAAGCAATTTGTAGGTTCGAAGGGGAATATCGAGAAACTGGTGGAATACGCGAAGCTGTCGCCAAATTTTAACGTCTAATAACTTCCAATGGCTGTTTGATATCCGCACGGTAACATTTCCAACGAAATAACGAGAGCGATTCGCAAAAGAAAATATCGACTCGCAACATTCGTTCTGGGCACGTGCTGCGTGAGCGCGTCTGCGTAATCCGTTTTTAACGGGCGAAAAAGTCAGTGTTATTGCTAAAGCGAACGTACTAGGAAAAAAGTAGCGAAGCGTAGAACTTTAAAAATAAAACAACATTTTTCCACGCTATATTCCTTCTGATATTTACGAAGCCTTCGTGTGCCAAAAGAATCTGACATTCTAATGTGACAATAAACAGGAAATCTTTTAAGCAAAAAGAAAAGAAAAATACACATATCTCGAGTTCTCATTGGGATTAGGGGCGTGTAACGAATCTTCATTTGGATTAACCATTGTTGTTATACGATATGGATAGTATTTACTGGTACCGACATGATTACAGTACCGATATGGTACAGAGTTGGCAAGTAACTGTGGCAATTAGATACTCGAGATGCCAATGACAATGATCTTAGGTTCAATAACGAATCCATGGTCAAAGGGATAACAAATACGTCTTCTTCCAAAGTCTAAGTCGTACTGAGCTTACTTGTCCACAATTCAAGTGTAACTCAACTTACTTGTCTACGATATAAGTAGAACTCAACTTACTTGTCTACAGTATAAGTAGAACTCCCTCAGTCCAAATGGAACTGCACTTATATACTCGTCTCTGTACCCCTCGGGTCAACTATATTTTTAAGGAGATCTATACAATTACTCCATAGCTTTGTTAGGTAAAAACGTCCATGCCATGACCGTGGCTACGTTTAGCGACCAGTTGTGTCACTTCGAGCCCAAGCCTACTGTCATAAATCTCGGGTAAACATAGTCGGATTAAATCATAAACAACTACTTCTGAGTTTTATTATTTAAGTGCAGCTATAATAAAAAGTCTAGACTAAAGTATTGGGGGTCTTCCGAAAAATTCCAAAAGAAAGGCCCCGATGTCCTTTTATCTCCAACATGTATATAGGAGAAATAAAATAGTATAGTAATTTTTTAATTGCACACTAAATTAGTATTAAATTCCATACGATATTTTCAAAGATCTTGTATCTTTGAATCTATCAGATTTGTTTTTAGATACAAAAGAAAATTAATAAAAATGTGACTTAATTTTATTCATTCTTTTGTACTGTTCGATCGTTCTCCACTATGATACGGTTTCAACGAAGAAACGTTTTATTTATGTTCAAGTGAGAGTTTTCTAAATCAAGATGAGAAGACAATTGTGCAGCCCGAATGTGAATGTGGCAAACTATGGCGAGCCTCAAATCGTCATAAAGGAAAGCACATCGGGCGAAGAGGAAGAGGAAGGGCGAAGAGGAAGAGGAAGGGCGAAGGAACGAGTCGCCTCCGCGTTGCATGGATCCCGATTCGACACCCTTAAATCCTCATCTATTGTCTCCCTGGCGAGAGGTCAGGAAACGCTCTCTACCGACTCCGCAATGTACTTCCGGGATAACCGCATCACAGGTACTGTCTGATGGTCATATGTAGAAGAACATACTTGCTTATGGGCCACATCCCCTTTCTTGATAATGTATTTTTAGTGTATCCTGTTAGCTTAACAAAACATAACGTTGTCCAACGTTTGCATAATATATTTAAATATATTCCTATTAGGTCATTTGTTGTCTGTATATTTTCCCTTTCGATTTTGTCTTGGACTTCGATAGGTAATCCAATGACAATCAGGTGTATCCTCACCTCTTCATCCATTTCCCTTTTTACTTCCAATATTAGTCGTTCTTTCTCTATTGCATATTCTACGAACGAACCTGAAAGGTATTTACAGTTGTAAGCATGCACAGTTGCCGGCCAACCTTTATTCTTAAAGGCTTTGATAAATGTTTCTTTCCAATCTTCCCAGTTGTGTCCTCCAGCTTTCAGTAGATTTGTTTGGTACCGCCTTTTTGCTGTTTTTCCTAGGTACTTTCTCAAACCTTTGACTTTTCCTCATCGCTTTTTATTTTGTATTTTTTGCATTCCTCTTCATACTCTGATATCCAGTTTGTGGCTTTCTGAGTTCCTTCTAATCGTTCTATATTGTTGTTTGTTTCAACTATTTCCCTCTTATCTCGTCTTTAAAGGGTCTCTAGAAGTTTTTCCATGTCCACGTTGAGTTTCTCCATTTCCGTCTTTGTTTTTCTTGTGGATGTTATTTATGCTTCCTCTAAGACAATGTCTCGGAATACGAAGTTTGAATCCGTATCGGTATCAGTGCTGCTGTCTCATCGTCTATTGGGAGTTTAATATTTCGATTCTGAAGTCTGAAAATCGAGTTTTTTTTATTATGAAATGATTTGATAAAATACAAAAATGAACAACAATTAATATGCGTCTATAACAATCAATAACGATGATTATCTAAACGGGAAATTATAAGTCTTTGGTGCAATGTTTACCTGAACGTCCTGAGCTACCGATCTTTCTTCTTCAATCTTTAAATCTTAAATCTTCAGTCTTTACAATCTTAAACAACTATTCTATAACCTTGTCTGTCTCTCTAATGTAACTCTCTGTCTGTCCGTCTGGGGAACACGTACTTCTTCAACTGCTCGTCCGTATCGATCTCTCCGTTAAACACAGCCTGTCGTGCTACCCGTGTTACGTCGCCTAAACATCTGCATGCCAGCCCTCGCGACCGGACAGCCAGCGGCCTGCGTAACGTCACTCCGACCCTCAATAAACCTAAGGACCCAATATATTCTTTCGCTGTCACTGTATTGTATCAACAGGCGTCTTCATTCAACCCCTTTGTCCTGAAGAATTTCTTAAGCCAAACATATTTTCGAACCACATCTGGTTTTTAGAGAGGTCCTTGGATTTATTAGGCGCGCTGAAAAAATACGGAGAAAGCGAACACGCACCCATCGGGAAGAATCGAATAGCTAGCTAATAAAACAATCAGGTTTTTCCATGAACAAGGTCACCTATCAACCACGATGGTAGGAGGCCTTCTACCCATCCCTTCAAGCATCAGCGTAGGGCATAACCAATCGACATCGCGGATCGTTACCCTCACTTTTCTTAACGAAAAGTGTGAACAACGAATCCGCGTTCGTCATGCAAAAGGGCACACCCACACTGAACTTTCTTCCATCTCAACGCAAGAGCGACCAGCTAGTCAAAATTCTAACGCCTAACGTCTAACTCTGAACAGAACGCCAATTCAAGTCGATCCGCGACATTGCCAAACATTCGCTTATTCTATTAAGTATCATATCGTGCTACGTCCACCAAGAGACTAAGTTCAATTGTAAGAGCATTGCTCTATATTGTATACATCTATATTATCTGCGTGCGATAAAGTTGTTAATTGTTTATATCTTTTCAACGGCGTTACTACTTTGTGTGATTGTATAAAGTGTTGGAAATATACATTATTATAACTCTGACTCCCAGTGTTATACCGCATTAACCACCCCGATTATCCTAACCGAAATACGGGGATCGAACTATTCGTGGTGTCGATTATTCTAATCGTAACGGGAATTTACGACTCCCGTTGACGCGTATTCTAACGACCGCGTCTCCCCGCGATAGCTCGAATTTACAACCCGTAAAACAAAAAGAATCCCTATCCTACATGAACTCTAGGGATTTCACATATTTACTAAATTTAGTTTTCTAGTTTATTACGCAAATTCTAGTTAACTGTAAATTTCAATGTTTATAATAAATAATTAAAAATAACTAAAATATAACGCTCTTGAATCATTTAATCTCTTTCATTTTAATCATTTAAACTACTATAACTTATTACGATTTGCGCTTTGAATAGTTAATCAACAGAGTTCAGTCTAACGAAAAAGTATTCCATCCACAGCGATCGTCAGCGCTAGACACGCGCCGTCTTTACGGACGACATAGGCCGTGAGTATTCAGCACTCAAAGGGTTTATCGTCTGTGATAAAGCTTTTAGTTTCGAAAGCTCTGTTAAACTCGTTATGGTAAAATTAATATACACTATAATCTTAACGAATTATCTTTTGTATTCGTAAGAGGCCCGACGATTTCTTTATTATGGGAAAATAATTTCAGCGATATTTTTCGCTTTTAACGCGTTTGCAGCGCGTACGCGTATATCCTTGCCTGTTGCGCGTTATACGTTTTAACGTATGTGCATAATTTTCTATCTACCAAATACGCGCAGCTTTTAACGAAGCAGAGCGAAACGTTTGTAAAATTGAAATGTTAGAACGATGTTTCCGATAAAATTCTTTGTTCCCGGCAGGTTGAACTGCGAGACCGATGCGTTTAAAAGTGCAATTTTCGAGGAATTAAACGCACGAAATTCTGAATATTAGTTCCTTCGTTATGCCTTTGTCATATTCGTTTCTATCTTTATCATTATTCGACAGGTTATTCGCAACTCGTGCAACGAAATAGGAGGATATCCATACGTTGATCCAAATTTCTACTTTCAATCATATAATTGGCTTTCTTTTGCATAAAACGATATAATCGAAACGTTATCATAGATATAATCTGGTTCTGGAAAAAATCGAAGAACGTCGTGTGAAAATCGATTTTAATTTAAATTGTCTTAAATATCCTTTAACGAATACGTCGTATTCTTTCGTTCTATTACGTTTAAATTAACAGTTATCGTCCTTTATGTCGGCCATTTCCTTCGTTTACGTTCTTTTTCACTTTCTGCCGTAATAGATCAGCCACGGATAGTCCAGTTCGACGAATAGTTTCTCTCGATCGACGTGGAAACCGTCGAAAAGAAAGATTCAGGATATTGTAGCCGTTCGCCGATAAGGAGCGCCATTTACGCCGAAGGAGATCCGTTCTCTTAGAACGTTCATAGAGCTCTGGGTCTTTTCGTTCTATAAGATTAATATAAATCTAGAAATTGTACAGCCCAACTTTAAGTCTATCGCAGCTTCGTTCGAACGACGTTACTTCGTCCTGTACAAATTTCGATTCCTCCGATGAAACGTGTATTCACAGCAAAGTACTTTTTTCTGTAATCTTATTATGGCTTGCGAAAGTGTTCGAATAATCTTGATCGTTCCGAGGTGACGCGTATCACACGAACAATAGAAAACTCGGAAAATACCGAAAGGTCGGATGATACCGGCGTTCGTACGGTAAAATCGTAAAATTGATTTCGATAACTTAACATCGTACTTGCGTTTCAGTTTAGTTGACTATTTGATCGATTAAAAGTTCAATTAATCTATTTACTTTGTTCGCGCGGTGCCGGCGTTAAAATTTCGAAAAAAAAACGCGCAGTTAGGAGAAAGCTGGAAACACATCGTATAATACGAGACTCGGATAGCCGAAACTTCACCGAGCTGGCGGAAATTTTGCGTAGGATCGCGTACTATGCCAAACATTTTGAAATCCCGTTAACGCTGTAACGAGACGACTATCATGATTATGTTCGTTACATCAGTTGCGACTCTGCAATTTTTGTACTTTCGAGTCTGTCCCTATTTTAACGATAATAAAACATATTTGTAACGTTGGGAGAAGATTTTTAATCAAGAAAATTGAAACGAAAATGTGCGATCTTTTTTCATTTTCTTCAAAACGAAGGTATCCTCTAACGTTGTAAGAACGTAATTGGGTCGACCCATACATAACTCGAGCTAAAATGATCGAAAGGGCGTAGCAGGCTTTTTTTTTATTTATTACAAGCGTACAGTTTTGTCAGGTTCAGCCAAATATTAGGTTGCCCCAAAAGTGTCTTTCCTCTACGAATATGTCTTTTACGACAATGCATCTTTATACAAACACGACAGCTAATCTGTCAAATGTCGTGGTCTTTACCTTAATAGAACAAAATGGAACGTACGTAGTTCGATAAAATAAAGGAAACAAGAAACGTCGTGCGTCTATTATTTTCTTATAAAACGAAAGACTCTTTTGTTGTACAACCTGATATTTGAACTGTCGATAATTTTCGAGAAAGGTCCTGTAACTTCCATATACATTTTCCGATCCATTTCAAATTTTTCCAATACAATTGTTGGGAATATGATACATTTACACTGTACATGTGAATGTGTGTGTAAGCATCAGAGGACGTCCGGGTCTTGGTTGAGACAAAAGACAAAAGCCAGTCGTTAGAAGTATCTGGAAGAGTCGGTTGACAGCAAGCGTGCGTGCGAGTAGGTTTTTGAGGTCTTAAGAGTATAAGATATATGTATAACAGTTGTGTGCTAAATAAAGGGAATTATTTGTATTTCCGAATCCATTTTATATCTTTTTAGCATAATATATTTAAAGAAAAAGATTGATCGTACCTTCTGATCTGAAAAAATAGCTCTGTTTATTATACATTGTACATTATACATGTGTATGGGAATTAACTAGTGTCTATATAGTTTCACACTGACAAAATAGTTTCGAGTTACTTGAAAATAGTTGCTTGATTCAAGCAACTGTACGCGTTAACAAAATAGTTCCAACTTACTTGAAAATAGTTGCTTGATTCAAGCAACTGTACGCGTTAACAAAATAGCTTCGAGTTATTTGAAAATACTTGCTTCACTCAACTGCACACATTAATAAAATAGTTTCAAGTTACTTGTAAATAGTTGCTTGATTGAGGTAACTTGACCAATCTGAATCATCATAAAAACTTGGAAGGATATTTCAGACAAAATTACAGGTTCACATTGGCAAAATGATTTTAACTTACTTGAAAATAGTTGCTTGATTTAAGCAACTGTACACGTTAACAAAATAGTTTCAAGTAACGTGAAAATAGTTGTTTGATTCAGGTAACTTGACCAGTCTGAATCATCATAAAAACTTGGAAGGATATTTCAAGCAAAATTACAGATTCACATTGGTAAAATAATAGGTTCACATTGACAAAATGGTTTCGAATTACTTGAATTCAAATCGTTTTCATCTTTATCCAAGACTCGCATAGTCGTCAATCGAGCCATTAGGAAATCACATTGACCAACTCCAAAATTGAAAAGTAGAGAAAAGTAATTACAAGTATCGCAAGTGGTGAGACAATATGCGATAAAAGTGAAAAGATAAGCGTGGCGTCAAGCTCTAAGGAACTAGAGGTTTTGTGAGAATCAATCGTGTACTTGGACGATGAAATTGCGAAATTATGAGATTGTCCAAAGATGAAGTTGGTCAATTTGACTTTCGCCAGGCTCGATCGTCACTACGACAGTTCTCGCGTATCGAAACTATCTTGATGTTTGTGTGGACAGGTGAGACGAATGAGCGATCGTGGCGGAGAAGAATCAGGACTGTTACGCCGCGTAACACATCCGCAGTCCATCCCGCGCGGCGTGACAGCCAACGGTCTACGTGCCGTCCTTCGAACCTTCCATAGGCCTAAGGACCCACCATAAAGTGAAATCCTAACTGCATTGTTCGCACACATGGTTTGAGTCAATCTGTCTGCCAGAAAAGACTTTCTAATTCCAGAAGTGTTTTCAGCTGGTTCTTTAGAAGGGTCCTTGTGTTTATTACGTGCTCTTAAGAATTGCGGAGAAAGCAGGTAGTGGCCTAACGAAAAAGGCGGAGATCTCCCTAACGGAAAATCCGAGTCTCCCCATAAACAATGTCGCCTAGGACCCAAGTTAGTAGGAGGCTTTTTCCTCCTATCTTCCTTCCCAACATTGGTCATAACCAATCAGCATCGCGGATCATTGCCCTCACTTGCCTAACTGAAAATGTAAGCAACGAATCCGCATTCTTTGGTCAAAGGGCACACCCATACCGAGCTTTCCTCCGCATTCACATTAGAATAAAACTTTAGAGTTTGATCGTCTCTCACGGTGCCTAGAGTTCCTGCATTTCCTACAACTCTCACCGTTCCTACCTCTCTAAGTGTTTGATCGTCTCTCACGGTGTCTAGAGTTCCCATAATCCCTATAGCTCTCACCGTTCCTATATCTTTCAGAGTTCCTTCATCATTTCTCAAGGTGCCTACACGGCCTAGAGTCTCCTAAGGCTCTCACATTATCCAGAACTCCGACAGTTCCTATAACTCTCAAGGGCCTAGAGCGCCTAAACGGGAATTTACGACTCCCGTTGACGCGTATTCTAACGACCGCTTCTCCCCGCGATAGCTCGAAAATACAAGGACCATCGCCGAGGGAAGCTACTTTCCTGTCCACCCTCTCTCAAACATCGGCTCCTCAGCTAGGTGGCCGAAGACATTCGGTCGTTACGATTGAAAGAGTGTCACCGACTTTGTTTGGCCGTAATCGTCGCGAATCAATCGCCGGTTTTCCTCTTGGAGGCGTGACCAGAATATTGCCGAATCGTCGAGACCCAGAGTCTAGAATGTCCGCACCACCGAGCGGTAGAGGAAGTACGCACAATCTTCGGTTGGACATTATGGACGACATCGCAGACCTAAAAGCGAGGAAGATAAGATGAGTGTAGAGATGAAAAAATTAAGCAGAGATCAAACTTACGCGCTACACTTGATCTTCATTTTCTTTAAATTTTGATCCAGCTGATAAATCAGTAATTAAACCAAGGGAACTAAGTTTGAAATCAAGCGAATCTGAAATACTATCAGACTGTTGCTACGTGAGAACAATAGCCATCTTGTACTTCGTATTTGCTCGATTCCAAACTCTAATCGATATACCAGCAGAATTTACCAGCAAAATAATTATTCAGAGATTCTGTCGATAAAACAATTGAAGTTTAAAATCGAACGAATCCGAATTACTGCGAGATCGTTGGTGGCTATTGTTCTCGTAGCAACAAACTGATGATACTTCAGATTCGTTTGATTTCAAACTACAATTGATTTATCAATAGAGTTGTCGAAGAATTATTTTGTCGATATCGGTGTAGAACAATAGCCAACAACGACCTCGCTGTACTTCATATTTCCTCTATTACAAACGTCGATTCATTTACCAGCAGAGCATCTGAAGAATTATTTCACATGGATCATGTAGAAAAAAAACGAACACGAAAATGGAACTGTAATAACATTTTTTATTCCTTGTTGAGAGCCGTTCTTAAACATTTTGCAGGAATTTTCCCTTCGCAAGAAGATCGAAAAATAACCACTTTTGACGCTCTGTTTTCATCCCATATGAATTTTATCTTTAATATTACCGATTGATAATAATGTTACTGCGATATTGTCCGCAATGATTGCAAATTATCTTCTCCGCGTTTCACCTATATCGATAATACAGAATATCAAACAACAATTATTTAATTTCACGTTGTTGTTGACTTTATTAATTTTTACGATAAAGTGCATTCTCTGGAAGAAATTTTACGATTTACGATTTTCTTTTTCATTCCTCCTTTCACCTACGATGGCTCTTAAACAAGAAACGATATCGTAACGAGAAATACAACTTACCTGAGCGTCCACTTTGGTTCCACTAGTGTTGTCCCATACGACTTTGTGTTTGACCTCGCTATTAGGGGACTTTTTACCCAACGTTTCCTTCACCGCCCTCACTACCTTCGATTTATCGAACTTGAGACTTAAACTGGCCGTTACTAAATCTTCCGGCTTCTTCGACATCGGTTGGTGTCTCTTCGTGAACTAATTCGACGGTACCATAAAGGTCGAAATAGCGGCTTTCGAGGATCCGCTAAGCTTACTTTTAGCTCCGTGCAATGTCGACACGTCGAAGCTATTGGAACGGAAGCTCTTCGATCGACTTCCTTTCTGTTCGGTCGTTTTTCCGGGCCAGTTTGATTTGCTATCATCCCGCGAACTCGGCGCTTCCTCGCCGCATCGGTTGATTTCCGTCGCGGAAGACGCTAACGAGCTTAGGATCGATATCAGATCCGCATTAGAGCAGACAATGCCCGCAGCACCGGAAACGGATGCACTCGCGGCTCTTGGCAGTTCCGAGACGCGCCTTCGGAGAGAAGACGTCGGCGAAACCGACGGAGTAGGCATTTCAGAGAATCGTTGTTTCGGCTGTTGAGTGTAACGTTGAGCGGAACTGTTACCCTCCAGCGGCTGTATTTCGTACACTTGCTCCGTCGACGTCCTGTACATCCTTAAGCGCACCTGGCAAACGGATTGCTTTTATTCGAAAGACAGTTTCTTTTTTATCATAATTCGTGCGTTATGATACACGTTTCGATGATTGAGCCGTTAAGCGTGACAAAGCGATGGAATTGTTTTGCACAGAAATTCTGGTTCTAAAATTATGTTAGGGATTCTAGAGCGTAATAACATCTTGGAACGCAAAGTTATCGATGTGTCGATGAAAGTTAAGCGAGCTTTATCGAAGCACACGTTCGAGTCTTTGGGCGATTGCTAGGAATACGCGTAATGTTCTTTTCTGTGAGCTGAAAAGTTGAACGACTATAAAAGGCGTTTGTAGAGGATTTCAAAGCGGAAGAAGAAGCGATACAAATGTTTAGAATCAGAAATTATCTGTTTATATAGAGATCTATTTGATGCAAGGTCTAAAATCAATCAAATCGGATTGTACGGACGTATATTTGTAAAGCAACGAATATTTGGTTCTTTCAAATCTTAACTTCGCACGATCGTATAGAAGTTCGTCAACTTTAAACTCGGTTTTTCTTAGTCTGCAAACTAGCGGAGATAGAACGGCTAAAATAAACGAAAGATCCTTACCTTCCTCGCTTTTACGTGCGTGCTTCCTCTACCGCTCGGTGGTGCGGACATTCTAGAGACTCTGGATCTCGACGACTCGGCAATATTCTGGTCACGCCTCCAAGAGGAAAACCGGCGATTGATTCGCGACGATTACGGCCAAACAAAGTCGGTGACACTCTTTCAATCGTAACGACCGAATGTCTTCGGCCACCTATCTGAGGAGCCGATGTTTGAGAGAGAGTGGACAGGAAAGTAGCTTCCCTCGGCGATGGTCCTGATCCTTCTCCGCCACGATCGCTCATTCGTCTCACCTGTCGACACAAACATCAAGATAGTTTCGATACGCGAGAACTGTCGTAGTGACGATCGAGCCTGGCGAAAGTCAAATTGACCAACTTCATCTTTAGACAATCCCATAATTTCGCAATTTCATCGTTCAAGTACACGATTGATTCTCACAAAACCTCTAGTTCCTTAGAGCTTGACGCCAAGCTCATCTTTTCACTTTTATCGCATATTGTCTCACCACTTGCGATACTTGTAATTACTTTTCTCTACTTTTCAATTTTGGAGTTGGTCAATGTGGTTTCCGAATGGCTCGATTGACTATGCGAGTCTTGGATAAAGATGACAATTAAACTATTCAGATTAGTCATGTTTATTATTTTCCTATCCTTATTTTTAATTTACACTATCCTTATTTTTTATAGACTTAAAACAAAAAACAAACAACAAAGAAATCTACAACATCAATCGGCTGATGAACTCCATAGTTAAGTTCGAGCCACCTCTTGTAAAGAAAGAAATAATACAATGCAAAAGGTGCCAAAGGTACGGCCACACGCAGAAATACTGCAATCATAACTTCCGGTGCGTAAAATGTGCAGGTAATGACCCCACTGACCAATGCACTAAATCCCCGGAAACCCCCGCCAAGTGTATCCACTGTCAAGGAGAGCATCCTGCGAACTACAAAGGATGCTCAGCCTACAAAACACTACATAATATAAAGTATCCAAAACTGAGACCCAAGGACATAACCATACAAGAACCTAAACACCAAAAACTCACCACACCAACAGTATCCTATGCGCAGGCAACGCAAGGAAACGTAAACAACTCGAAAACACACAGTGTACACACAGAAAATAGAATTCCCACCCCACAAAACACAGACAACTTTACCAGACTCGAAAAACTTATCGAGAAGCAAACTGAGCAAATTAACAACTTGCTGTCACTACTCACACTCTTCATGGACAAATTCATATGCACAGAAGCAAAATAAAACCAATGCGAATAGCTCTGTGGAACGCCAACGGTCTAGCTCAGCACAAATTTGAACTAGAACTATTCTTAAAACAACAGCAAATCGATGTGATGCTCATATCCGAAACCCACTTCACCGACAAAAACTACGTCAAAGTACATGGCTACAACTTCTACCACACACAACACCCCAGCGGAAAGGCCCACGGCGGCACCGGAATCATAATCAAATCAAACATCAAGCACTACGAACTTCCACCATTCCAGAAAGACTACCTCCAAGCAACAAACGTAGCAATAGAAGACTGTCATGGTACAATCATCACTTCAGCTGTATACTGCCCTCCCAGACACTCCATCGCCAAAGAAGACTTCGACAACTTCCTGGACACCCTGGGCAATAGATTCATAGCCGGAGGAGACTACAACGCCAAACACACCCAATGGGGCAGCAGACTGGTTACAGTAAGAGGCAAAAACCTCCTCAACAGCATAATAACCAACAACCTCAACTACCTTACCACATACGAACCCACACACTGGCCCACCGACACAAACAAAATACCCGATCTCCTTGATTTCCTCATAACTATAAATATCTCGTCAAGAAACGTCCAAATCAATTCCTCGGCTGATCTCTCCTCCGACCATTCCCCCGTGATAGTAACAGTCATTTCAACAATCATCGAGAATACACCTAATGGCTCCATTCATAACCAACACACCAACTGGCAGCTCTTTAGAGAAGTCTTTACCCACACAACTTCAGCCTCAACCTCACTAAAAACCAATGAAGAAATCGAAGCAGTCACGGAATACCTAAACACGAGCATAATAAACGCTATCCGCTTCTCCACACCGGCAATAACGTCCATCAGCAATCACGAATACCCCCAGTACATATTAAAAAAAATAGCAGAAAAACGTAGACTAAGAAGGATATGGCAGACCCATAGAACACCGGAGGACAAACGCAAACTAAACAACGCAACTAGAAAACTATCCAAAACCATAAAAAACTACAATAATGACCGTTTTCACAAATATCTCGCCAGCCTGTCCCCCACAGCCGACTCTAACTACTCACTATGGAAAGCCTCCAGGAAACTCACGCGTCCCCCACAAATAATACCTCCAATCCGCCGTCCGCAGGGTGGATGGGCGCGTAGCCCTATAGAAAAAGCCAACCTATTTGCCAAACACTTGACTGAAGTATTTCAACCCCATTCCTCCATAGCTGCAGCGGACGTCACCGAATACCTGCACACTCCCTTCCAAATGTCCCCTCCTATTGAGCCCTTCACTTCTGCAGAGATTATACAAGCAATCAGTCGCCTAAACCCCAAGAAAGCAGCAGGTCACGACCTAATAGGAAATAAAGCAATCAAGGAACTTCCCATAAAATGGATTGCACTCGTCGCATCAATCTTTAACGCTATCCTCCGCCTTCAACACTTTCCCAAGGCTTGGAAAATCTCACTAATCACCCTCATCCCTAAACCCGGTAAACCAATATATGAAACCACCTCCTATCGCCCAATCAGTCTTTTACCTACCCTGTCTAAACTATTCGAGAGAATGCTCACGAATCGTCTCCTCCCACTCCTAGAAGAATTGAAAACACTCCCAGACCACCAATTCGGCTTCCGAAAACAACACTCAACAGTAGAGCAAATCCACCGCATAACCCACATGATCAGCCAAACCCTTGAAAAGAAAAAATACTGTTCAGCGGTATTCCTAGACATCCAACAGGCATTCGATAAAGTATGGCATGAAGGGCTACTCTACAAGATCAAAAAGATCCTACCCCATCCATACTACTCCATCTTAAAATCCTACCTAACCAACAGACAATTCATAGTTAAAAGCCTAGGCGCCTCTTCCGCAACATTCCCAATAGAATCCGGCATACACCAAGGTAGTGTCCTCGGACCCCTACTGTTCTCCATCTACACTGCCGACTTACCTATATCAAACGAGGTAACAATAGCAACATTTGCCGACGACACAGCACTATTAGCTACCCACGCAGACCCGGCAATTGCCTCATCCACTCTCCAGCGAAGTCTCGACTCCATGGAAAAGTGGTTCCAAAATTGGGGTTTTAAAATAAACGAAAAAAGATCCTCCCGTGTAACATTCACGCTCCGAAAACAAACCTGCCCCCAGGTCACCATTAACAACGCAATAATCCCAAGCAAGGACTCCGTAAGATACCTGGGCATGACCCTGGACAGGAGGCTAACTTGGAAAAAACATATCTCAGAAAAAACAAAGCAACTAAAGGAAAAACTAAGAAAATTCTATTGGCTCACGGGCCGACGCTCCAAACTAAACATACAGAACAAAATAACCCTCTACAAGGCCGTAATAAAACCTGTCTGGACCTACGGAATCCAACTATGGGGAACAGCAAGTAACTCCAACATTGAAATACTCCAACGCTTCCAATCGAAAACGCTAAGATCCCTATTAAATGCACCCTGGTATGTTACCAACGAAACAATCCACCGTGACCTCAAGATACCTACAGTCAAAGATAAAATACACAAGTCCAGAAGCAGATATAACACAAGAGTCAACAACCACCACATCCCATTAGTGACCCAACTACTGGACACGACGGACCAGATCCGCAGACTAAAAAGAAAATACCCTCTAGATTAAATCCTTAGTTTCTACTAGAACCAACAATATAAAACTATTATAATCCATGTCATTGTATCACGCCAAACTAAGTTACTGAAAATTCTCAACGAGAATTGATTGTAAATATTCTAATAAATAAAAAAAAAACATCTTCTCAATTGCGCTACCAAATACCTACGGACAAAATTGTTCTTATAAATTTATGAATATTATGTGTTTACGTATTTGAATGAAAAGTGTTTTTCTTCACTTCACTTCAATGTAACGAGACGTGTCTATCATGATTACACCGGTAAAAATTGAGACTAATTTGGAAATATATATATGGAAGCTAGAAGATGCTTATTGCAGACGTACACATAGCAAAAAACTAATGTACAATGTAAAGAGTATTTTTAAACATATGATTGATTAGGGGTAAAAATGCTGCTACTAAAAATATTGTGACTTATTTATACAATACATAATTAACTGTCCAAATACCGATGGTAATCAATAAGCATCTTATAATTCCTATTTACATTTATTTCAAAAGTTTCTTTCGTTTCATAAGGAAATAATAGATGCACGACACTTTTTGTTTTATATTATTTTATCGATTTATGTATGATCTATTTTGTAGTAATAGAACAAAACGAAAGAAACTTTTGAGACAGCCTAATGCATCTTGAAATTCATGAAAAACTTCAACAAAATATTCATGGAAAGTTTCTGTAAGCGTCCGAGTACTTTCGTGAGCCGTTATATGTATAATAATTCGTTACAATGTTAGTGATAGCTTGGAAAGTGAACTATTTTTATTATACATCTTTTTACTTTCCATATTACGCTCATAGATACTCTAAAACGCCGCGATACTAACTCTTATCTATCATGTTTACGAATGCCTATAATTTGTGAAACCGCTTCTGATTTTACGGAAATTTTGCAGTTGCTCGATGAATGAAACAGATTTGTTAAGAGAATCACATGTTATAGATACCTGAACTGTGATTTATTTAATATATCTTTTCTGATTTGTTATCCTGCAACATTTCCATGTTTTACGAAGAGGATGTTTAGCATGAAATCATGCTAATAAGAAGTTTTTCATGTTTTTCTTCAGGCTTAAAATATTTTTTAATGTTGTGAAAAAATTGGGTTGAAAATGAATAAAAGGGTGCAACAGGGTATTTAAACAAACTAATATCTCTTATATGAATAAGTCGAGTGATATGCTGTAAATTATTTTCACAAAAAGACACCCATTTTTATTATTGTTTTCTAAACAAAATTCAATATGATTTGTTATACCTGTAATAGGAAGTTTCTTTAACTAACATTTAGTTATCGATCCTATTTTTATTGAAGTTTAACAATACTGTTCAATATTAATAATTATTAATTTATAAGTGAAGGGTAATTCCAACGAAGAAAGATATCATTTGCAAACAAATAGTTTCAGATAAAATCAGCATTGGTACTGTAAATTTAAGATATTATAAATCTAATATGTATTGTATCGCAAAGCGGGATTCATGATGAAAAATTAAATATAAAAGTCCATGAAATTTCGCAAATTTAAACATCTCAGTTTGTACAGCTTTAATAAATGTGGACAAAAGTTTAGTCTATCTCTATATTTAAATAACGCATGATATTTAATTCTACAGTATAATTAAACAAAGATTCGAAGCTGAAAATTTCGAAATATAATTGAACAATATATCGTACAATAAATGTTATATGATGTTCTGTAAAGGAGAATTGCATTTTTATGAAGAGGATCAAAGATAAAAGAGATTTTTGTTGAACGATACGACCGTTTCGAAATTCCATTTTGATCTTGTGTATGTATAGTGTATCTCGTACAAAAGATATTACAACAAGCGTCCAGTCATAATGTGAAACATTAATCAAAATTTCTAATCTCGAGTGTTTCAAGCCCCAGAACTCATCTTAATAAATATAAGAAGGACAGATTAAATTCAATTTGATTTTTCTAATTTTCTCGTTAATAATTAAATATGAGCATCAATCAATCAATAGTTCATAATGCACGGTATAATGCGTGTATAACATTCATCTGATTTCAATTAACTTACGTTTAAGCAAAATAATTATTCGAACTAGTTTATCATTCACATTATTACACATTTTAATTGTATATATATCTAGTACAACATAGAAAGGATGTTTTAGGATTATGAGTATTCATTTAATTTTTAAGAAGAACAATAAGATTCAATACATGTACACAATAGTTAAAAATATGAAATCCAGTCGCTTTTACATTAAGTACCATTTCCTCGTAAATGAACATACAAAAGATAAATGTCAATAACTATAAATGCCTGTTTAATGTTTCTTTTTTGTTACGATTATATATGTAAAATTAGTTCTTGTAATGAATACTGCTTATAGGAATAAGGATTATTTTTCACTTGAAATAAGTTTGCTTTGATATTTTAAATGACTGAATAAAATGCGGACAAAATATTTTAACCATACACGTAAAGATTCAAGTACGTTACATACAATAACTATAAGAATATATTTTTAAAAACGTAAGAATTTGTACTTTAGATAGCAATGCGTTTAAAAGTTATTTTATGAATTCACTTTATTAATTACTGATTTAAAATCTCCAGCATTTTCAGTAAAATGTCCAGAAAGTAGAAGAAAAGTACAACAAAAGTAGAAAACAGTTAATTTTGTAATATAAATTTATAGTCTACCGAATTAATACTCATATTTCTAAAACAGGGTCTATACACTTTCAAAATTTCAATCAAATCATATGCATAGTATTTCTTTTATCTCATATTCTAATTTCACCACATTGAATTTTCTAAAGAAAGATGATCTATTTATTTTATATAACGCAAATCCTTTATTTTAGATATGCAAAGTCAAATATATTTTTGTCAATAAAGACACAAAAAATCTTAGATGTCTAAATGTCAGCTTTAAGAACAGTAGACTTGCCTGCCTTCAAACTTAAATGTCCTTTCCAGTAGTAAAACTTAAATAACATTAACAACGGCAGTAATATTTACACCTACAGATGGAGGATATTAGACTTCGATTAAAATACAAGTAGCTCAATAAATATGTGTCTAAGTACGATGGTTAAAGAATAACGATTCGTCATTCTTTATTCCAGCGCTTAATGCTATCCTTCTTTCAACAAATACAATCCTAGAACAATGCCGCTGAAGAGAAATGTTATACGTGAATTTATTTGCCTTTGCGGGACGAAGGTTTATTAAATTATTAAATGAAAATATTAAATGAAAATGAATATGTATAATTATGTGTATAAAAATTGATATATGTATGTATGTATAAAATATATATATGTATGTATATATATATATATATATATATATATGTCGGGTTGGCGTTAAGATTAGAGTTAGGTTTAAGGGTGTGAAACGAATCCCTATTGGCGCTAGACGTGATCGTTATGCAATAGAGGAGATATTTACTAGTGCAAATATGACTATGATGGAATTGGACAAGTAATCGCGATAATTAGATACTCGAGAAGCAAATGACAATGATCCTAGGCTCAATAACGAATCCGCGGTCAACGGGATGACGAACTTTACCCTTTGTTAGCGTCTAAGTTACACTGTATGTTAGAGCAAGGGGCAATTATTACGTATACGAAAGACAGGTCGATTGCCGATGAGATCGCACTAGAGAGAGTGGCTCTCCGTCGCGGTGACGCTGTCGAAGAAATCTATGATGGGTGTGCCTAAGGGCACGATCATGAGAGTGCCAAGAGATCATCGGATTCGCGGAGAAAAGTCTTCGTTCGAAGGGTGAGGGAAATTGAAGTTGCTGTTAATTGGTCAATTTCCATGTTGGTGGTTAGAGAAAGATATTAGCTGTCCTTGGGAAAAGTTGCTAGCGGGAAGCGTCGTTCGTGGAAGGATAGATTTCTCTTATCTTCCCGTAGTGGGGGCACAGGCTATTTGTCTACTTGAAAGACTTTGTATAATTGAAACTTAATATTCGTAGCCGGTCCTCGCCCAGCTAAACATATACTGTGAAGATGCGTTGGCATCTGGCAATCACCTTACCCGAAGGACAAAGTCTGCGTGTGGCGAGCCACGGGGCAGAAACCATTGAAACGTTTACCGTCGTGCCCTGTCCCAAGTATTTCTTTTAAGAAGATCTATAGAATTACTTCATGCCTTTGTTAGACAAAACGTTCATCCCTTTGACCGCGGCTACGTTCGGCGACTGATTGTCGCCTCGAGCCCGAGCTCACTATCATAAATCTCAAATAAATACAGTCGGATCGAATGACAACAGTTTCTTAATACGGCTATGGTGAAATCTAAATTTCAATACTAGGGGTCTTCCCAAAGTTCCAAAGGGAAGGTTCCGGTGTTCTTTCATCTCCGACATATATATATTATTATAATGACTTATTTTAATAATGACTTAATTTGTATAGTAAAAACAGCTAAAATCTCATGTAAGATTGTTGGGATGTTACGTGATATTTCTGTTGCATCATTGATTATCGTTATACTTTGAAAAATAATTAAGGAAGCGAACAATGCGTGGACGATTATGGCAGTTTTATTAATAAACGAACGTTTAATAGAGAATATGGATTTACTGGATAAATAAATGTTTCATTAAATGTAACTGTTACGTGCAGAATAATATGTTGTTACATGTATGAACTAAAGTTGATGTAATACTCATATTATATTTATGGTTTCAAAGAATTAATAAAATCTGCTGAGATTAAAACGTATGCTCTCCCTTTTATTCTATGAGAATTAAACATTTGGAAGATTTTATGAAAATGCACTAAACAATCAGAAGCATCTGTTTCTCCTTTTCTTTTTCTTTTTTTTTTTTTTTTTTTTTTTTTTTTAACATGTTGATTGCCACGCGATTTTTATACTTATTTTGACTTGGATAGATAGATTAAAGCGTACCATACCAAGACATTTTATTCTTGCAAAATATTCTAGTCTATTTGCGTACCTAAACACCTAAACACTCAACGTGTTGAAGAATTTCTGTGCAAAACAATTCCATCGCTTTGTCACGCTTAACGGCTCAATCATCGAAACATGTATCATAACGCACGAATTATGATAAAAAAGAAACTGTCTTTCGAATAAAAGCAATCCGTTTGCCAGGTGCGCTTAAGGATGTACAGGACGTCGACGGAGCAAGTGTACGAAATACAGCCGCTGGAGGGTAACAGTTCCGCTCAACGTTACACTCAACAGCCGAAACAACGATTCTCTGAAATGCCTACTCCGTCGGTTTCGCCGACGTCTTCTCTCCGAAAGCGCGTCTCGGAACTGCCAAGAGCCGCGAGTGCATCCGTTTCCGGTGCTGCGGGCATTGTCTGCTCTAATACGGATCTGATATCGATCCTAAGCTCGTTAGCGTCTTCCGCGACGGAAATCAACCGATGCGGCGAGGAAGCGCCGAGTTCGCGGGACGATAGCAAATCAAACTGGCCCGGAAAA
The DNA here is from genome assembly GCF_024516045.1 of Bombus affinis. Lineage (NCBI taxonomy): Eukaryota > Metazoa > Arthropoda > Insecta > Hymenoptera > Apidae > Bombus > Bombus affinis. Next base: position 15,614,239 of record NC_066346.1, on the reverse strand, counting down.
ACGACCGAACAGAAAGGAAGTCGATCGAAGAGCTTCCGTTCCAACAGCTTCGACGTGTCGACATTGCACGGAGCTAAAAGTAAGCTTAGCGGATCCTCGAAAGCCGCTATTTCGACCTTTATGGCTCCGTCGAATTGGTTCACGAAGAGACACCAACCGATGTCGAAAAAGCCGGAAGAGTTGGTAACGGCCAGTTTAAGTCTCAAGTTCGATAAATCGAAGGTAGTGAAGGCGGTGAAGGAAACGTTGGGTAAAAAGTCCCCTAATAGCGAGGTCAAACACAAAGTCGTATTGGACAACACTAGTGGAACCAAAGTGGACGCTCAGCTAAGTTGTATTTCTCGTTACGATATCGTTTCTTGTTTAAGAGCCATCGTAGGTGAAAGGAGGAATGCAAGAACGCACATAATACGCAAAAATCTATGGCAGATTCAAAGTACAGTACTCGTTGTGATATTCGGTAAAGATAATAAGTTCTTCTATGGAGATTTCATTTTTCAAATTATTCTCGTACAAGTACGTATTTGCATAAATAAATATCACACGGTCTCTGCGTAAATACCCAGGCCAGTTATAAATATTTCAGTTTGCCAACGATATCTCAACATGTGGGACACTCACATGCGTGCTACTTCGTGAGCGATGATAAAGGCGCTGGTCAAGCCTTCGTCTCGATTTAACGCGCACGATCTCGAAGGACCTCCTATATCTAATCGCGTCAACCATACAGCAACATCGTGATTTACGTCCTCCGAGGACAGCATCTTTCTGTTCCATTTGTTCACGTTCTCGAGAGATCGTCTGGCATCGCCACGGCGGACCTACGACAATTTATTAATATTTTCTTAATAAAAGCTAGCAAATATTACGAATATATTATATTTATTATTACATCATGCATTATATACTATATATAAATATTCGTCAATGATAATAAATATATGTGCAAGTAATCGTGTTGTTGATTGTAATCAAATGTAACTTGTAACGCTATTAGTATTTTAATCTTCCTGAAAAATGTTGAAATGTTGATTCAACAGCAGAGAAGAATAGCAGAAAAAGAAAAGTAAAAGGAATCGCAAGTGTCGTATATCAATGATATTATCATAGGTCTATAACATTAAATTAAGATTCTTAAGAGATGAAAAAGGTTTAATAGTCGATTATACAGATATTTCGGATACACGATAAATGCGAGGTTTGTCAATGATCCGTGAAAATTGTTTGTTTGGAAATTTGTTTTCAAGGGATCGTTCACGGTTGTCCAATTTAACAAAATGGAACTCGTTGCATTTTATCGATCTAGAACGTCATGCGCAGATATTTTGACCTATATAATTTATATACCATACACTGTACAGATAAGTAGAAAATAAAATAATTGACACTCGCATATGCGTATCTCAGATAGTTACTACTTTAGTTAAATGATTTAATTTAATGGAAATCGCTTACTATAACGTCTCGTTTTTCCGCGTATAAAATCATTCGTACGATCACTAGAATCATGTTGGATTCGAGCGATGGGTCCATGTAAATTGCACTGACCTAGGATTAAAATACGTACGAAAATGTAACAGGCGTTAAAACAGTATTACAGCCTTACAAATAAATTATTATTCAAAACTCTCGTAAATACATCGTATCTTATATAATTTTCCTAAAAAATTAATTTTATTCGTTATATTTATCTTAGGAAATGTACGTTATTAATCTCAACAGCATTGGAAAACCAATTACCGAATGGCTGAAATTAATCGATTACAAAATTCCATTACGGATAAATTATTCGCTGAACTTTTTAAAAGATACGTGCAAGCTTTGAACAGTGTAAACAGAAAATACAGAGCTTCCATCCGAATATACGATCGAGATGTTTGAAAGCAAGTAGCGTACCTTGAAAATACAGAGATACGCATAACTCTGCCCTATGTTTCCCGGTTGCTTGCGTACATATGTAGGAGAAGGTATTCTATATCTAAGTATAATAACAGAATTTCGTTTGGTATTACTTACGATGTTTAAAAGAGCCAAGATATATTGCTGTACTCGAATTCCATGAAAATCTACCACGGAGTAATCAGCAGCTATTCCAAGCTCTAGCCATCGTGGCGGCGAATCCTTAGCAGCTGGTCTTTTCTCTATGAAATGACTTATCTTAGAAATCGACTTATCTTCCACGAAATTAGAAAGTCTACTCGACTCGACTTGATAGCTTAAACGCATGATTATTAAAAGCATAAATTAATATCTACGAGCAAGTATTCGTGGAATAATTATTATGATATAAATAATTATTTCAAAAGTATAATTTCAAAAATATCAATTCGGTATCACCGTGAATTTCATCCTGCAAATTTCTTTAAAATTCTTGACAAATTTTGGTAAACGTATTCCTCCAGCAAATTTTTCTATTTTTCTATTTTTTTACATTAAATTAGGCAAGATAGATAAAGATTCGTGCAATGGACAATATACATATGTGTAATAGACAGGGAACAATAAAATAAATTAAAAACAGCGAAATATAGATGAACGTGTAGAAGATCAAGCGAGAGTGGAACGCAATAGGGAGAATAATTGTAAACCGAGTTCCTTTTAAGGCTGAAGATAAGCTATTCTTATATTACATGCTGTTATTATTACTTTTGTACACGATAGATTGGAATATCAGTACAATTTCTTTCTTTCAGTAATATTCGATGATTCGTTAATTTATTAACCGCTATATTGTACGTGGTAAGTAGAAAAGCAACGATTGTACAAGAATGGCATTTGGAAAAATATTTGACTTACTTGATAATCTGTTCCTTTGCCATTTAGGACCAGAGAAGTATCCAATTTCCTCGGGATTTGTTATTTTATATAGGTTGGGGTTGATAATCAATCTCGGATCCACTCGGATTGGTTATCACACCTTTTATTTTCTCTCTTATACAAAACACCAAATCACACAGCAAACGTCTAAACTCTCCCAATGCGTCTTAGCAATTAAGGCGTGGTCGACTCCTGTGGCAAAAGAGCGTCGTTAGGAGTCGTACCAACATAACCCTAGTAACCTTTTAGTAACTAGCGGTCATACCAACTGAGCATTTCTCAACAGGATTTACGTCGATCGATAATTCTTCCACTATTGTATCGTTGTATTCTGTGGAGACATCGTCTTTTTCATCGTACAGAATCAATTTCTCAGCTTCTGGGTATTCCACGTCGAAGACGTCACCGGAAAGATTATAAAATCCCTGAACATCGTGGCTTAAGGAATCGCGTTTGCTTCGTTTCGACTTTTTCTTAATTTCTTCAACTTCAAATTTATTCGATTTCCCTGTAACCGAATTTTCAACGTTTTATCACGTTTGCCTGTCTTATCTTCGCTATTCTCGTTACGGATAAAATGAAAAAATAGTTGCAAAATTTCTGAAATTGTAAATACGACCAGACTGGAACGTATCAACGACATATACGGTGTCACAAAATTGTGACAAGTCAATATTCCAGTTGTTAGTTTGTTGAATTTACGCCACCGCTGATTAAACGTATCACGCTTTAATAGAAAATTCAATTTCCCAGCGGGGAAAATGGAATTTTGCGCTAATTAAAGTATTGCGCATTTGTACAAAATTCCATTGTTTTCTGTTGCCCGCGAAAATGCAATTTTACGACGGACATTTCAGACAAATTTCCATCAGACGGCTTTCCATCCGTAAAAAAGAATGCTATCTATAAAAGTATGATACAGTGCACTTACTTGATTGCAATGATATCTCAACGATTATTAACAGATACCAAGATGTCTCGACAGTTGCAAAAATCTTTTATAAATAAATTACACGTGGCTCGCGAATCTGTTTCAACGTTGCTGGAAACTTTTTGCGTATATGATATACGAAGCATTTCGAAATGATCATTGCAGCACTGTAGCGAGACACGCCTAACTTGATCGTATCGATGAAATTTCAAACGGATTTGGAAGTGTGCGTAGAAGTTATATTTATCAGGGACACGTACTTTCCAAAAATCATCAAACTATTCGAACAGTCAATTATTACTTAGTATGTTAATAAGCCACGATGTAATACTCTTAAAGAGTTAGAAAGAATAAATTTTCGGAAAATGGAACAATTTGACTTTCAAATGGCTCGTACGTGATGTAATCATCTGTTTGATGAACTTTTAATTGCTATCGTAGATAGGATCGTAAAATACTACGAATGTTACAGACATCGTCGTGATTTTCCTATAAAGTAACACACGACGCGTAGTCCGTTTGATGTTCGATTTGCTTGGCTCTTGTAATCCAATTTCAATAAAATTGTACAAAATGCACGTGATACGAAAGAAAATATAAAATATACAAAATACTCTTTACTTCTCTTTTTTTTTTCTTTTCAATCATATCCTCAAAAATATGAATTTGCATCAAAATCTACAGTCTATTTAGAATATTAGAAAGAATATTCAGACAGACGATGTATATAAAGGAGATACAAATTACGACGATGAGAGAACTCGCAAGATATTTGTATCTGTGAAATTGCAACTGTTGCGTCGATAAATATCTACGCCGATTAAATTTTTGATACACTTCGGATTCTCATCGGAAAACCAGTAATAACATATTTCTATTTCGTAATATATTTCTGATATACAGAGGATGCTCTCAAAAAAATATACACCCACTTTAATTAAATGGTATCGTGAAATTGCTGCATCGTATTATTACAATTTTTATACAAATCTTCCTTTCCTTCAATTTTGTGTACATTTCGGATGTATTCCTTTCTTTTAATCCTATTAATGGATCGATAGATTTAATTTTATAAAATTGATTTTTTGAATATTTATACATTCCATATCTTTTTAAGCACCACGTCACATGATTCTTTCGGTAGAAATAACTGCGTAAAATTACATTTTCTCTGTACCTGGGAGCTTTTGCGCGGTGAATTTTATACGATCGAAGCCCCTTTTTCGAGTGGCGTGGGTGCTTCGGCATGGGAAAGTGCCTCTCCATTATCGTTTTAGCTGGCTGTTTCCATTTGTATAAAATCGTCGTTATTATCGTCTTTATCACAACGAAACCATCCCATTACATCAGTGTATTTAAGGTTTCCCCACAGTTACCCCATCATTCGAGCAATCCACGTGCTTTACATAATTCTCAATATCACGTTTCCATTTTCTAACATCTGTGACTGTAGCTTTTCCAACGTCACGTACTCTTGATGAATTCTATCGCCGATTCTTACACCACCTCCCACGTTTTTAATTAAATTGTATTTTCTTTCTGTACGACTGGAGCGTTGTTAGTTTCATACCAAATTCTTATTTATCGGAATTCTATTCTATTCTATTCGAACAGAGAAAAGAATGTGTAGATTTTTTAAAAAGAAACTGTTTTTTCGAGCTATCGCGGGGAGACGCGGTCGTTAGAATACGCGTCAACGGGAGTCGTAAATTCCCGTTACGATTAGAATGATCGACACCACGAATAGTTCGATCCCCGTATTTCGATTAAGATAATAGGGGTGATTCAGGTATGATAACACTGTGGCTCACAGAGTTAAAATATATATTTCCAACACTTAGTATACACGATTGAATAGATATAAACACTTAATAACTTATCACGCTGCAATAATATAGATATGAAAGTAACACGGTATGAGACTTAATGTTAGAAGTTAGATCTTTGACTGTGGTAGGAAATTCTGAGAGATATAGAAACGGTGAGAGTTATAGGGAATGCAGGAACTCTAGTCACCGTGAGAGACGATGGAAAACTCTGAAGCTTATTCTAATGTAAATACGGAGGAAAGCTTGGTATGGGTGTGCCCTTTGAACGAAGAACGCGGATTCGTTGCTTACATTTTTAGTTAGTAAAGTGAGGGCAACAATCCGCGATGTCGATTGGTTGGGACCAATGTTAGGAAGGAAGAGAGGAGGAAGAAACCTCCTACCAACTTGGGTCCTAGGCGACATTGTTTACAGGGAAACTCAGATTTTTCGTTAGGTATATCTCCGCTTTCTTCGTAATTCTGAAGAGCACGTAATAAACCCAAGGACCTTTCTAAAAACCGGCCGAAAACTCTTCTGGAATTAGAAAGTCTTTTCTGGCAAACAGATGTGCTTAGACCATGTGTGCGAACAATGCAGCTAGAATTGCAACTTTATAGTGGGTCCTTGGGCCTCTGGAGTGTTAGAAGGACGGCAGATAGACCGTTGGTTGGCAAGCCGCGCGGGATGGCGTGCAGATGTGTTGCGCGACAGAACAGAAACTTATCCGTCACTGAGAAATGTTAGGTTCGACTGATAAAACGTACAGACACCAGAGTATTCGTGGGAGCAGTCGAACATCAACGATTCTACGATCTCGGCATATTCCACCTCAAACGCGATTCCGTAAAATTCAAACTAATCGTCCAGCGAGCTGTTCCATGTTTTCCAAACTGAACAGATCGTGAGCATCGGCCAGCGATATGGGAAATGAAGATAATTTCCAATTGTTCGTAACATCTGACGATCATTCGACTTAAAACATAGTTCTCGCGGTCGCGGCAAACAAGTTACGCAGGCAATTTGTCAGCTGTCGAACGAGAGAGCTGGCTGGTTGTACTGCGTTGAAGCAGAGCGATTCGAAGAACGGCAGAGACGCGAAAGGGAAGCGTTCACCGAGAATACGTCCGTTTCGTCTTTCTCGTTAGACGGTGGAAATGAATTGGCGATTTCACCATGAATACTACAAAGGAAGTTAACGCTGTAACTGGCGCGAGTTTCGCGTGAAACGTAGCCTTTGACGAGGTGAAAGCCGGTTTGTTTGCGCGTCTCGCCGAACAAATCCGATAACTAAAATTGTCTGACGAAATTGTTTTACACGAGCCGTGTTCTCGGTAACGCTAGCGGCTATTTAATCAAAATTGTCGGCCGCGTTTCTCGTTGGCCGTTCGATCAACCAACGTGTAATTAAAATGATAATCTTAATAGATCCTCATGGACATAGATAGCGAGGCTGGCAGTTGGCGAAGCGAGCTAAGCAAATAGCGAATTATATCGCGTGTTATAACTGGATCGTGGAAGTTTGCGCATATTTTTACACTGATAAATTAACCCTGCTGCTGATCCTCTAATATTTCTCGTTCGATCTCATCTATTACAAATAACAGATACGTAAGACAACATAGGAAAATATATAAGTAAATAGTATCGCGAATAATTACGAATAATTGCATTCATTTTCGTTAAAGGTAAATTATATTGTATTTACGTGCCAAGGATAGAACTGAAATTGCCGCTGATATTGATTTATTCTTGTTAAATTTCAATGTCAGAATAAAAAAGTTTAGCAGTTAGCGGTTGCGACCTCTTTGAAAAGCGTGTACCTAAAAGTGTGTCGCGAACAGTAAGCGATGGCGAGTATACTCGTCGAACACGGAATACGGGTGGCTGTTATAATATAGAATTAAGTTGTTACGAAACGACTGTTTTATTTTTCAATTTAGTACTGACGGGGCTCGTCGTAACGTAAAATACTGCCATCTCTTCGTGACGAGTATACTCGTGGAAAACAGCCAATTGGTTAAACCAGGACCAGATCACGATACCGTTTAAAGATGAAATTTGTAGAATGGTTAGAGTTAGAGAATATCGGAACTTTGTATTATTATAACGTTTACCATCGCTGCGCTCTCGATATTAACCCTTAACTGCTGCTCTGGGACTCCCAGACGATATAAACATCCGCGTAACTTCGCTCTCGAGTGTCACGACCGGCATACTTCAAATCCGATGGACCGATGATGGAGATAGAGATGTGGCGGCCTTGGCGACAATGTATATCGCCGAAGTGCCTAATGAGTCATCTGTATCCTAACGGTCCTTCCACCGAATGTCCTAGAAGTGTGACAACGGTCACGTACGCCTACAGGGTAGTGGGGATATTGAGGGATGACAAACAAAGAAGAAACAGATGTTACCGAAAGTCAAATTGTAAGAGTTTCAGTCTTGGAAAGTCACGGCTGGAGCTCAGAACAAAATCGCAGTCAGTGTAAATTCAGAAATAAATTCTCTCGTTTTTTTTGTTATCTTAATTTTTTCTTTTCGTTCGAGCCTCCTGCTTTTTATTTTACGTGACACGAGCAACGCGTGATGTCAAGTGTCTTGGTAATTTTCAATTAAGTCGCCCCTTATGACTATAACTTATAACTTCTGATCTTTGTTCCGTATAGGAGTAATTGAGAACGTACAACTTTCCTTTCGCTTTGTTTCGTCTTGTCCATTATGGATGAAAATGCGATTATAGTTACGAAACGAATCATTCTTCGTTGATCGCGATACAATGGAAATGTTTACAGCGAACGTTCCCGAGTGCTTCGAATAAAGAAAGAACGATGCAATACGATACTCTTTGACTTATAAATAACTTTCCTTTGAGACCAATCGGTGGATCAATTTTCTGGCTCCGCAGACGCAATGTTACACGTAATCCTAGGAATCGTGAAGTTTTCAGTCTTTTCTAATATTATTTTTCAACTTGAAATTCAATCTATTGGACGTAGGAATATTTTTACTGTAAACTATTAGAAAAATGTCCATCGTATAATCGACGAGCATCGCGAGAGTAATATCCAGGCTTTAAATTCTAAAGGCTCGTTACCGTACAACTGTAGTAGGCAACGTCGTTGCTCTAAACACGTACGTAATTTTGTTCACATTGTATAACCGATAACTATTTTCTTTTTATTATTTCTTTTTATTCGAATGTCCCTCAGCTTTCGCTTTACCACCGTACATCATCCCTACGTCATGCACCGATACTATTTTTCTTTTACACTGTGACACTTACTTGTCTGCTTGACCATGCGATCCTGATCATCATGCAAATGGTCCAAGACTGTTGTCGTAATACTCTACGGAATAACTAAAATTGTTGTATCGTTCTAACACGTTATAGATTTTATTAAAGAGGAACGTTTACTCGATAGAAGACTCAGATTCATGAAATAAGACACCGGTTTTCCCTGACGCCACTTTACGATATAAATAATTAAACTTTTTCTCCCTCGTATATGGAAAGCTTAAAATACTTTTCCTGTATTATCTATGCCAAATCTCCTGTCAATTTCGTTACTAAAATAAATGTTACAGTTATCAGCAATAATCGCTTGCACTCGACTATACGTTTCTTTAATTAAAAATTTATCAAAGCGAAGTCTTCGATTCTTTAAATTCTGCAAAATTTGATAAAAACGCGCAATGACTCGAAACTTCCGACGAGTAATGTACGCGAAAGACTCTGTATACTCGTTAGGTCGTTCCTCAAACGAGAAACAGATCGAACTGTTCGCGTTCGAGTCAAACGTAAAGGGAAAAGATTAAATTTCCTAACTTTCCGTCGATAGGATCTTCATCGACGTTTATGACGGTTGACTTCTCTTAATTAGCGAAGCTTCAAGCTTTCGATATTTCCAAGTTTCAATAATTCTCATTCTCCGTTCGCCTTTCAATGACCGTTATTAGCGTGAGCGTGTGTCAATAATCAAAGCGAACGATGCTCTTTTGAACCTTCCTTTCCTCTTCCATTCGTCTTCCTTTTCAGAACGGAATAATGGCTAGATCTACTTTACTCGTTGCGCTGATTTAACGAGTGCGTGTTTATTCTCTCTTTATTCTTCGTCTGCTTCTGCCCTCGCGTCTGTTGAACATCGATTCGATTGCTGAACTCGACTGTGTGATTCTCCTATCAGGAACGACATTTGCGTCGGAATATACATGTTACGGTCGTTCTTTAAAATTCTTCTAAATTAAAAGTTCCTTAAAACTCTCCTAGCTGCAAAGTTCTTCTCCTGAAAGAGTCGCGGTAAACGTGGATATCTGACGTTACGCGTTCGTTAACGAGCATCTCTTATGTCAAATATTACAAAGCAACGATTTACCCAAAATATAGAAATATCTTCCGAAATAGCGGACTCATCGTTAGATTATTAGATCGCGGATGTTCGTGCATTTGTGGGAATTTTAAAAATGCAAAAGTCCATGAAACGTTTAGGAAACGTAGAGGATGAAATAAATCTCTATCCGTTTCGGTTTATTCAGTCGTATTCGTGAAAGTAGCAAACTGCACGAACATACGTATATTATTATTATTATATCTTGTTTTTGCGAAAAGCATTTCTCTTGCAAGCATTTGCCTTTTATATTTCTTACTTTTGGCGTTCCGCGTACTTATAGGAAATTGCAGCTTAATCGTTGCAATAAAACTTATCGCTTTCTATTTTCCGTTTCTGCACATCTTCGTAAATTTATCGTATTAGCGACGTGAAGTATAACGGACGATTGATCGTAAATTGAAATCACAAATTCCCCATCGACCATTTCACAACAGACTGCCGCAGTTGCATGTTTTATAGGGGTGAATAGCCGCAGAGAAATCGATTCCAGTTCTACAAGGGACAAGTGTTATTGCTTTCATTTGAGCGCTCTGCCTAAGTATATTGTTCGTGGATTTACTGCAACAATGTTTGGGATTCTAAATTGCAACCTCCCAAGAGAAAACTTCGAAATGCTCTAAATATCGTATCGGCTACTTTCACGTAATGATATATTTGTTTTTTGACAAATAAATAAAGAAAAGAAAAGAAGAGTAAAATACACATCGAGAGTATTTTACCTGGAATACGTATTCAAGGATTATTTGCAGATTTTTCAGACCAAAGATACTTTTGTAAAGTGTATAATCATTTATCTGGAAAGTATTAAAAGTACTTCGTTTCTAGTAGGATTATATAATATCAATATCGTATTTAGGAAGTTGTGAAATTGCGAACTTATTAATAGGAAACACCATATAGATACAGAGAATGAAATTACTGATCGATACGGAGGATATTAATTCATTTAATATCTTGGCGATAGCAGATGATCGCTTTGCAATTAATCAGTACTCTGCAATTTATAATTGGATATAATGCAGTTAATTATTTAAATCAATTGTTACGTGTGTAAAGATTGATAGCAGGTATTTATAACTTTTCTGCGATTTTCACATTAAGCATGATGAAGCAGTTGAATGATTAATTGATTCTCTTTAACATAGCCATGAGGGAGACGAATTTTTTTAAAAAGAAATATTCTCTTACCAACTACCGTCGGCAAAATACCGAGCGTAGGATTAAACTGTTAGTTGTGAAAACTATTAATATTAAATTAACGTTCGTTGGGACGATATTCGTTGGAATTATATTTTCAAAGTCTCATCTTTATGTATACTACCTGAAGTATAATATATCTGCAAATAGTGAAATATAAAATAGTGAAATGACGATGTTACAGTAAAAATTGTTTTATCGTACAAAATTGAATATCTTTGTGTATTTGCTACGATATAATTATTAAAAAGAAGAAGAAACTTTCGATCATGAGAAAGATGGAATATAATGAAATATATTCAGACATTGAATAAAAATTTTTATTTTCATTTCGGAGGATGGAACGAACACGAAATATGCAGCAAATTTTGCGAATATTTCAAAATGAAGGAACTGCGCAAATATAAATATTTGCAAGTTAATTGCACTTAATATGGAACACCTGACTTTAAAAGCTTCCCAAAAACAGAAACATGCTTTTCTTTTCAATTGCTTTCGAGAAATTAATAAGTCCTTTCTGTGTCGCTTTATAAATTCTTTTAACATCGATATTACGTTTTTTCCTAATATTAAATTCTAACAATTTCTTACAATTTTTCAGCTGAAAGTTGTATTAAAATAATTTTGGCAACTGCTGAAAATTGTTGAAATTGTTGCACCAAGAGCGTAATTTCTGGGAAGAAAGGGTCGATGAGAACTCAAATCCTTCCGGGACTGCTTTGCTCGCTCTATTAAACAAACATGTTTAATGATAAATCATGCAAAAAGTAATATTTTTTACGTTCATTATTTAACACAACTCTCAGAAAAATTTTATAGGCTGTCAAACGTAACAATCAACTGCATTCGATCAACGCATGCTTTCATTTTTAAGGAAATATTTCATTTATTATTTGCGTTATTACTTTAATAAACGTTTGCTATACCGTTAACGTTCATATCTATAAACCAACGTTTACTTACAGCTTTACCCTTACATAACGTCAATCTTCGAAAGAATTACGGATTTTTATTATACAATATATTAATCTTAGTTATTATAACGTTAAGTTATTAGCAAAATTACAAGATTGAAGTTACCAGAAGAAAAAAAGCGAGGTGTTCGTTTCCTCTTTTACAAATATAGAAGAGGAAGGTTGCTTAAGAATGATTAAAACGTAAAATGAAATTCTAATTAAATAAACGCCGTATTACCATTTTTCTACTATAGTTTCGAGTAAATTCCGCGCACTAATCGTATTTCTCTACGGCACAATAATAACATTCTGTTAATCAGTCTTTGAAATGTCACCGCAAATGTTCCATGTGCAACGTGACGTGTATTCCGTGATAATTTTCTTAAACTATATGAAGTTAATGTAAATTCGAGCTATCGCGGGGAGACGCGGTCGTTAGAATACGCGTCAACGAGAGTCGTAAATTCCCGTTACGATTAGAATAATCGACACCACGAATAGTTCGATCCCCGTATTTCGGTTAGGATAATCGGGGTGGTTGATGCGGTATAACACTGAGAGTCACAGAATTATAATAATATATATTTCCAACAATTAGTCTACACGATTGAAAAGATATAAACAATTAACAACTTTATCGCACGCAGATAATATAGATGTATACAATATAGAGCAAGGCTCTTACAATTGAGCTTAGTCTCTTGGTGGACGTAGCACGATATTATACTTAATAAAATAAGCGAATGTTTGGCTATGTCGCGGATCGACTTGAATTGGCGTTCAGAATTTGACTCAAAGTGTAACGTTCGACGCGTCACAAGGAACTGATCGACTTTTGATGATTTCTTTGTCTCATCTTTAAGACGACCCCCACTATACTTAGGTCACGCCACCGTTCGCGCCTATGATCACGTATGTCTGTTCTTGCGTGGAAAACGTAACGGACCAAATTCGACGTTTCGAGAACTCGCTGCTTGGCGACAGCTATGCGCTCGTCGATACATTGTATATGATCCGGCGGTCAGATAAGACGATCTGACTGAGACATTGTAGGGCCGCGAGTGACGGTTAGAAAATACAGCCTGTGTTAAGCCTCGTGGCGTAACATTAACGTTTATAACATTCTATAAAGTAATAAGCAAACTAAATGAATAGCCTTCATCACGCTGTATATCCTGTTTGCATATTTAATATTAATATCAAAGCTTCCATGCAAAAAGATGTTGTATTTTGCAAGCGTATTTTATTACCGAGTGCATAATAATTCATTAACAATCCCCACGATTTATCGTCACAGTACGAAAGTACGTTCAATAATTTACATTCTGTTTTTAAACAGCCTGTTGTAGCTATACTTTGTTTTCACGTATTTCAAGTAAACATATCATCGATAAATACACCAGTACAAACGCTATTATATCGATGCAAACGTTGAAACATTTTCATCATAGTGAAATGTATTTGGTACATCAATTTTAGCGAATTCAATTAATGTATGACGAATGTTAAGCATTTACTTTGATTCGTTGAGTTTTAAGAATGAAATTAATTAAAATTTCCTTCAATCAAGGTAGATGTAATTTTAACAGAAAATTCCATTAAATTTCTATAAGTATTTCTGTAGTATCGGAAAAAGGATAGGATTAGGATGATTTAGATTTGTAAAATTCTCCTAATACTATTTATTAAGATAAATAAAAATAACAGAGATTAAATGGACAGAGAACGATAAATGTTCAAATTGAACTAAAACACAAAAGTCTTATTCCGTTCAAATCATTCTCGCAACTCTATAACTAACAACTCGATCTCTCTACAACGCTAGCAACTCTACAACTCTCGTCTTCGGCATCTGCACTCGCACGCTCTCGCTTCTCAACTCATACTGCACGCCTTTTGAATTCGTTCTCGCTGGCGTCTCAACTAACACTACCCTTAGCGTCTCTTTGTTTTTTCTCGTCCCATCGAACACGTGTCCCGAAACCCCGTGGCCAGAGTCACGCAGGCTCTTTCCACAAAACTGTCCACTTGAAAGGACCGACGACACATTGATGTACTCGACGGCGCCACGGCTCTCGCCACTTTGTATACGGTTCGGCCGATATCTTGGGCCTTTTGCCCACGATACTACATTTCTAATGGTTACTCTTATCCCTATAGATAAAAATTAAAAAGCAAACTATCCTATAAAAATTAACAGATAAGATTATTTTTTCCTGTTAATTTCTATGCCATAATTGCCTCTTCGATTCCCTATTTCTCTACGATTTATTCGTCTCGTACACAATTTTAACGTAATATTTGTAACAACAGACAGAGATACTTAGTTAGATTTAACACGATTCTTTTTTTTCGCTTTTGTTAACAAATTATTCGCAGACCGCAGCTCCTCCTTCGATAAATTTTAATTCTCATTACGTGTACGTACATAAAACGTAGCGAGTACGAAACAATCACAGAATAACGTGATCTTCGATGAGATGCGATGTTTTAATAAGTTCTGATAATAGATGCATCATTAAATATGTAATTGGAAATGGTTGTTAATCGCGAGCATTAAATAATAATGTAATTTGAAAATAAATTAAATTCGATATATTTATACCGAATATATTAAAGACGTTTTAACATCGACATATTCAACATTTACTACTATTTTCCAGGCACAATATCTTCTTGTCGTTACGTATTTGAAACCTCCATAATATCTGAATTTATTTTAGCGGACACAGCAGTATGTAAAAGTTTTATTTATTACATTAATGAATAAAAAAAAAAAACAACAACAAATCACGAGTATCTTCGTTAACTTACAAGATACGTATTATTAAATATCCAAAGAACAATTCTAAACAATTTTGCAGAAATAACATTCCAAACAAATATAATACTTATTAATTGATATATTAAATTCGTCGGATGCAATTTTTTAATCGCACATGAAACAAACGTATATTTCTCATTTCGTTGAATTGTTTTCTACATTTAAATTATTCCTGGATAGATGAGAATTATACGAAACTCACGAAATAAGGAAATAAGCAAAATAAAAAGAAAAAAAGAAGAAAAAAGAGAAGAAACTGGTAGATTTCACTTATCGTTAAACTTATATTCTTAAACCAAGTTAAACTTAGTTCGCCATCTTCGTGATATCACGCAATTCAACAAACTGTCAGATGCAAATACAACGTTAACATAGAATTGTAACGATAAAAGTTATATTCGAAGTTATGGTAATCTCATCTGCTATGACTCATCATTGTGCAACTGTAACTTATACCATTAACAAATCTGTATTTTCAGCCACGTTTCTAACTATAATCGTACATTCCATGTACATAAGTAATGTCCACATTGAGGAACGTATAACGCTTAGTTAATAAATTCGAAACCACATCGTTCGCGTGTAGTCCACGTGAACTATATTTGAATTGTGTTAAAATGGCAATTTGTAAATTTTATACGTCATATCGAAGGGATTAAGGATATTGAAGGAGAATACATAAATATTCGAGTCGCGTACATAAGTCTTAATATTACGAGCATAAATCTCCAAAATCTTCCGAATCTCCGTCGTATCTCAGCCACGTGAAATTATTTTTCATAATCTTAGTACGTTATTGATCTACGATATAGTAAAAGTTCTATACAATAAGTAATAAGCTTTATACAATAGCTCGTGGTTGATAACTCCGCTAAAGACGTTAAATACAATTTATGGCAACAAAATTTTATCCTATTTTAACAGTTCGTGGAAATAAAAATCGACGGACTTATGCAACCTCCAGTTGGCGAACAAATTAACGCAAGTTCCCAACGAATGAAACGCGAATAATGAAATTACACGAATACCGAGGAACGAACTTTAAAATTCCTCGTATCGATCGAATCGACTGTTATTCATTGAATTTCCCAGGATCGCTAAAATAGGCTAAATCTCACGGGCCAAGGAATTTCCGACGATATGAAGGAATTAGGTAACGTTGTCGGAGAAGAGTGCGCGAATGTAATACAATACCTTGGAAAAGTAAAACGTTTCTTTTAATAATGTAAATGGGCTGAAAAATATTGCGGCAGAAGCGAGCAATTACTGATTCTACGTGAAAAACCGAGTGGAAAATGTGGAATAAAATTTGTAAAAATTTCAGTACACCGGTTAAATCCTCAATTTCGATCCTCGGATGAAAAAAAATTAATTGTAATAAATCATACCAGGTGTTTTTCCTATCTTTCTTATCTTTCACGTAGAATCACACTCTGTGTTTCTATTCGATCTATTGGCCAAAATCTATAAAATTCACGTGGCGATCAACGTATCGATGCATTCTGTCAATTAAAAAAAGAAGATATAGCTTAACGTAGAATAATCTTTTTTATTGCGATAGTGATGGAAATTTCATTATCGAGATTAATCGTGACCTTGTTGAAAGTCTGATCGGCGCTATAACGAAAGAGTAGTTAGGCGAGCGGAATCACGGCGTGGAATGGAAAAGCGTGAGAAAGTAGTCTCATAATGTAATTAATGATCGAGGAATCGAAATTCTGTCGTATTTTACAGCGAGGATAAGAACTACTCAAGCGACAATCGAATGTCACTTAAGCGGTCTGGAGATGGAATCAATTAGTACTTGAGTGGCGTTAATTCTTGCGCGAAGATAAATTCTCGCAAACTATTCGAAAAATAAGGATTAAAAGGTTTTTACATAGGGAAGCGTAGGATTGAAGCTTAGGATTTAATTTTGACGCGAATAAATGAAAGTTTAAGAATCGAGATTTAATTGAAATAAAAGTAGGATCGTTAAATTAAAAAACGTGAATAATTCTCAATTTTTGTCGCATATGAAGTATAGACACAAGTCTTTCAAATAATAAAATATTTAACCAACGTTAAATATTTAACTATAACGTGAAAGTAATATAAATGTAAATGAATATCGAACATTCTGAATTATAACACCAATTAATCGCATGCTAATTAATATTTACGAATCATAAGCGAAACACGATGGAAAATCGAAATTCGATATATATATTTCGAACCGTAAAAATAAGATCAGTAGAATGAACATGAGTTGGTGTACACTAGTTTTTTATTAAATGAAAAATAATTGATACGAATAGTAATAATAATAGAATATTTCTTAATTAACTTTTTCATTAATAGATATTATGTTTACATATATACAAATAAATATAATTTTCTACAAATAATATATATGTTATCAATTTAGGATATGAGTATAAAATTTCTCACCATGTCACAAATTTTCCCGAACGTTATTTTTCGCATTTGAACTTGCAGTTGGATACTACGACTATATTTCTTATATTTGTTTACAAGTTTAATAAAACTATTTTACGCTATGGCTTCGCTTGTTACTTACGGCTTCTTCAAACCAAGCGATTAAGAGATGGAATAAAGCTGAAATTACGTGATATAATATGCGCGTATACTTCGTGTGCCTGACATTACGAGCATCACACTACTTACAAAGGAGATTTTACCTTGTATAAATCATACTTTTACTTTAGCAGCATGATAAATTTTATCCGATTACTTGAAAGCTGTTTGTATTCCGAGTTATTAAGCATCGTTATAACAACGAATGGTGTTGATAATTCTCTAATTTATTTAAATTTCCAAATTAACATAAAGTGTTACGTAATTATTTTATAAATGTCTTAAAACGTTATGAATATTAGTTTATATGAAATCTTCCCTTAGAGAACGTGGGCGGATGAATATTAAACTTTGATGGAACGCATCTAACGATGAAATATTACATATCTATGAAATTCATCTAAATGATTAAATATCAGATATCTATGGTATTCATCAAACGATTAAATATCAAATAATATAAAAAAAATATAAAATAACAGTTAGCAACATTTCGATATTATGGATTAATTGAATTAACTTTTAAATCGAAACACAAACGTGTTAACTACAACCTGCGGATTAAAGCGATTACAACTTTTTCCTTTTTTTTTACTTTTTTTTTTTTTTGATAGGAAAACTTCAACCAATACTTTTGTGTAAGCCTGTGAGGTAAGCCTCGACTTCTAAACTAACTTCGTAAGCTATAGAACTAAAAGAGCATAATCGTAATGTGATACGAATAGTCGGAAGAAATTTAACATTTATTTAAAAACTATATATATTTATTTAAAAACCGCTATATTACAAAGTCTTTAACTATATTTTTATGAATCTGTATAATTTTTTAGAATTTTAAAAGGATACATATATATATGCAAGATCCCTAGATTTCATGTAGGATAGGGATTCTTTTTGTTTCGCGGGTAGCACGACAGGCTGTGTTTCACGGACAGACCGATCTTCCCTTGTTTTACGGACGACCATTTTAAGAAGCACGTTTTTCCCGAACGGACGGATAGAGAGTTACATTAGAGACAAACAAGGTTACGGAATAGTTATTTAAGATTTTAAAGACTGAAGAAGAAAGATCGGTAGCTCAGGACGTTGAAAATCGATTCTCAATTTTCAGGTAAACATTGTACTAAAGACTTGTTATTTCCCGTTTATATAATTATTGTTATTTATTGTTATAAACGCATATTAATTGTCGTTTATTTTTGTATTTTATTATTTACTTCATAATAAAAACTCGATTTTCAGACTACAGAATCGATCCCTGAATTATCACCAAATTACCATCTTACAAATCGATTTTCACTACGCCATGCCGTTAGAAGTGAAGCTACGTATCGCCGTGAACGAGAACGCAAGAGGGAGAAAATAGAATGCATAAGAATCCATAAGAAAACCAGAAGATGAAGTATGTGATGTCTTTCCTCCAGAATATCAAGCAAGAGATCATCGTCCGCGGTTATTCAGTTTATCGATAGTGAAGAAAGCCGCAAACAACTTAACCAAGGTAAGCCATTACAGAAACATTGCACTCACGATGGATGACGCAACGGCAGCGTCATACATCGGTACAAGTTTAAACTTCGTGTTTCGAGATATTTACTTAGAAGAATCGGAGATCATCCCCACAAGGAAAATAAAGACCGAAATCGAAAAGCCCAATCTTCAAACAGAAACATTATTAGAAATCTTCCAGAAACAAAACATGCATGAGAGAGAAGGAACAGACTTTGTCATAAAACAATTTGATGGAACGCAAAAAGCCACAGATTGGAGTATGAAATATTCATATTTCACATACGCATCCCTTCCATACTCTAATATGAGTATGAAACCGAATACGAAAAATACGAAATCCAAACTGATGAAAAAAGGATCAAGAATTTGAAGAAATATCTGGGAAAAACAGCATCAGAATGGTACCAGACAAATCTGCCGAAGGATGAAGAATACAACTGGGAAAATTGGAAGGTGGCAGTTCAAAAAGCTTCTGGCAATAAAGGTTGGTCTGCAGTACGATACGCTTATAACTTTAAATACATTTCAGGTTCATTCACTGAATATGCCATAAAAAAGGAATGATTAATATTGGAAGTAAGGAGGAAGACTTCTGAAGAGACAGGGATAAATCTAATTGTTATTGGATTACCCATACACATTCAAGATAAAATCGATAAAGAAACAGTACAATCAACAAATGGCTTAATCGGATTCTTGGGGCAATATCAGACGAAGGGAAGAAAAACACAAGGGAGTAACGCAAGATTGGACAGAAAGCCAGAACCACTGCCCAAGAAACAACCTTGTATGATTTATGAAGCACTGAATTTCCCAGGTCGATTTCACCCAATAACAACTCACCAAAGAAATACATGCACATACTCATCGATCATTTTTCAAGGGCTGTTTTTATGTCCACATCGAAAACACAACACACAGAAGATATCATAAAACTTATAGACTCGACAGGAGAAACTGATTGCATAAAAATTATCCTTGCAGACCGATACCCAGTAATGACATCCAAAGAAATTCAAGAGTATACGAGGAAAAGGAACATTAAATTAATTTTCACCTCGACAGACTGCCCATCCTCCAATGGACTGAACAAAAGGGTAAATCAAACATTAGTAAACAGGATCAGATGTAATTCAGACAAAAATAAGAGAAACTGGACAAAAATCACAGAAGAAAGCGTAGAAGAAAACAATAACACCAGACACAGTGTAACGGGGTTTGCCCCAAATCATTTACTGAATGGAAAAATGATTGAAATCGTCCCTAAGGAAATAATGGAGAATAAGATAAACCTAAAAAGAGACAGAGAAGAAGCATTCAAAAACTCAACAAGAAATTTCGAAATTAACAAACAAAAATACGATAAAAAAAGAAGAGAACACGAATTTAAAATCGGTGATATGGTCTTCACCCATAACGGAAAAAAAATGAATAGAAATAAGCTGGAAGAAATTAGGAAAGGACCTTTCATAATTCTAAGAAGGATTTCAAACTCCATATATGAAGTGGATAACGGTAATCGGGGATCTGAAGGGAATCTGTTCCACTCCCCATTCGAGGGGCGGTATAAACTCCCTAGAGTTCATGTAGGATAGGGATTCTTTTTGTTTTACGGGTAGCACGACAGGCTGTGTTTCACGGACAGACCTTCTTTTGTTTTATGGACGACCATTTTAAGAAGCAAATTTTTCGCGAACGGACGGACAGAGAGTTACATTAGAGACAGACAAGGTTACAGAATAGTTATTTAAAATTTTAAAGACTGAAGAAGAAAGATCGGTAGCTCAGGACGTTGAAAATCGATTCTCGATTTTCAGGTAAACATTGTACTAAAGACTTTTTATTTCCCGTTTATATAATTATTATTTATTGTTATAGACGCATATTAATTGTTGTTTATTTTTGTATTTTATCATTTACTCCATAATAAAAACTCGATTTTCAGACTACAGAATAGATCCCTGAATTATCCCCGGATTACGATCTTATATATATGTACATATTTGTATATTTATATATATATATACAAATATATATATATATATATATATATATATAGAGAGAGAGAGAGAGAGAATGTTACAAGGAAGTAATCTAAAACTTCGTAAATTTGTAGTACATGTTTAATGAGAGAAGTATAAAATATCTGATAAGCGTAGATCCAAAAATTAATCCTATTTATTTGATATACCGTACTTTTTATTTAACATTTAAATCGAACGTTTAAATCGAACCCTCGATAGAATAGATAGAATAAACGTGTCCAATAAAATAATCTCCTCCATCATCTGATTTGAATTCAACGAATTTTTTTTATGAATACACATAGAGAGAAATCTACCTATTGTGGACACACGTACAAATCAATAAATAATGCATGTCGTGCAATATCGGCTACAGAAGGAAAAAATAGAGAATTATGTGTTATCCATAGATGGCAGTTATACAGTGACTACGAAAGGTATTTAAATAATATGAATATAAATACATGATACATGTATTAAACTTGGTATTATTTAATGGTACTTTCATACGATTATAAGGATTTGATTTGAAATATAAAAGCTGATAGGAAAACGGTTCATTGGAAAATATGGACACGCGCAAATATTTTCTCGTGCCCGCAGTATATTAAAACAGAAAGTCAAATGAAATATTTCTTATCAATGGCGGAGGATATTTTTCTCTTCTTCTTGACCCAGCAATTGGATTTCATCAATATTATATAACGTTGATTAAAATTTCCTTTTCTCTCGAGTGAGTACTATAAGATCACAAAATGACATAGATCTTTTCTTTGCAACTTGCTGAATATAAAACTGCGTCCTTTTACAGGCAACCATGTATATTCCAAGCGTGATGAAGGGATTAGATCATCGTATCGTAAATTATGCTTACTTCCAACCCCAAAGGCAGACTTTCTATGTGCTTGTCTCTTTGCTTCGAGGGCCAGCGAACTCTTCACTCTATATGACAGAAACAGCCTAGAATCCAGGGGGAAATTTGAAAGTCAATCAAGGAAAGAACTGCAAGGTGGACAGAGCAAGGTCTCGTAGAAATGTATGTGAGATTCGTTTCTCGCAAATTACGAGATACGGAAACGTTTAAAGTCATCTACAGGCGGAAATCTGTTCAAGACAGTCGCGGTAATATTTCGACGTTATATTTCATACGTTAAGCCAGCTATTATTTAAATATGTTCTTTGAAATTAAGTAAAATCAAAGTAGCTGAAAAAGTACAGCTGATAAAATTACGTTCAAAACGTGAATGAACAATAATTTTTACTTTCGTTACGCTATTGTTATCGATTATCCATTATTTCTTATGGCAAGAAATGGGAACGTGCTTAATTTACGATAAAAACGAGAAACAATACGTAAAATATTTTTCACGATAAATTATTTTCATATTGTTTGAAATAATTTTACGCTTCCGCGATATAAGTGGCGAATGTAATTGAACAAGAATCATTTTTGATAAATGTAACAGATATATACCGTATATATATGCAAAATATATTATAACGTTTTAATTCATAAAGTTACGTAAAATTATTGGAAATCTATGTACGTAGGTATGTTTAAATATTTCATTCATGTTTTTATTCCATTGAATTGCAAGTTATATAAAATCATTTCATTAATAGTATAGTTCAATGATATAAGAATTGCGAATTAAGAATATTGTTTATTAGTGATATAAATAATTAAATTAGTAATAATGTATACTTAACACGTTCTTGTATTTTGTTATTAAGGTAGAGTTAAATGGTTAAAGAATTAAAATTATTTCGCTCTTCTTTCAAAATTATTTCAATCTCAATCTCATGTTTTAGAAGGGAAAACTATAATTTTTGTTCTTAAAACATATCATCCCCTAATAGTCTGCGTTCGAATCATGATTATTCTAAAAACCACTATGATTGTGTTATTGAAACAACGTCATCAACTAGTTTCTTAAAGTACGTAGATGCTATTGAAACAAACTACGTACATGCATAGTAAGTTTATATGAATATTAAACATAAGAAACTTCGTTTGACTTGATTTGGCTGAAATCAGCTTGTCGAAGTGCATCATAGAAATAAGTCACGTCGATAAAAGTTGTAGCGCAATATCTATTAGACTGTCATTAAAGTCATCGTTGGTACATTAATAGATGGTATCATACAGTTAAACGACATGTCATAATATTCTTTCATCTAAACCATAGTAGCAACAGACTGTTTCCTACAGACTAGAGGTATTTCATGGGACGATCATATAAATTCTTAAATACAATAATGTATAATACACATACGTACATACATGAACCAAGTCTGTAAGCATAATCTATAGACTATAATAAATACGTGAAACATTTTGAATTCTGTATTAGATTTGAAGAAATCTCGAATAAATCAAAAGATATTAAATACTACAAAACTGTGAGCATTATTAAGGATTAGGATGTGATTTTTTGAAAGATATAAATATAATTTATGAATAGTTTCAAAGATGAAGGTGAAAGAAATCTGTAACAAGAATTAGTCCCTTAAGGAAACGTTAATTACTTTGTTACTGTAGAAACACTTGTGGATTCTTCGTTATAAAACTAACAATTATCTTTTATCTAAAGGATATGTTATAATACAAAGATCCTTAAAATTATTCGATGGAATATCCTATTGATATTAATGCTGATTACCTACTTTTTAACCTATCATTTACAAAGAACAGTTTATTTATCGAAGCTATAAACTTTTTTGCCCGCTTCAGAGCTTTCATCGACGATTTATGACGTACATGGTGCAATAATGCCTAATGCGATTCTCTTTAATATCCCATATTGCATACATTCTCGTACCGATTACACAAATTGTTTGAATTCAAGAAACATGCGATCACTATACCGGTATAAATTTGTTATTTACTTGATCTGAAATATCCTTTCAAGTTTGAAGTGAAATTGAAATTCTTTCAAATAATCTTTGACTTAAAGATGTTATTTATAGTTTCGCGTTTATCGATATTGATTCCCTAAATTTAACTGATTTTAGATGTATATTTATTTTACGATTTAAGCATTACATGTTAGTTTAAGTATCATTTACATACCAGCTACTTGAATTCCATTTAATTTCATGTAACTTAACTAATTACAGAACAAGGTTTAACTTTTACGTTAACTAAGCTCAAAATGTCCATGAAGCATGATTTGTTTCTGGAAAGTCATTTAACTATTTTAACTAACGAAATGTATAACGAAAATTATCGATTTTCAGAACTTTATAATATAATGGAATCGTTTTACATATTTGCGGACAAACAACACAACACAGTTTTCGTTTATGAATACGAAATAAAAAATTTAAATAAAAATTATATTAATCCTTTCGATGCGAGTTGTTTTTTAACATCGATGGTACGTATAAAGCAGTAAAGCATGTGCGTGACCTGAATACATTTCCGGTCTTTTTATAACGATTGTGAACAAATAATGTAAAACTATAACTTCAAAACTATAACGTATGTTTCCCGATAAAGAAAATAATCACAGACTTCGCTGGATGCATAAGCATTCATAGACAACATCAATGGAATTTTTTCTGATGAATATGTACTTCTCCTGTAGGAAAGTATGAGATGACTCGTTTGTTTGTAAGAAATGTTCAAGAGCAGTCATGAAATCATTTACGGATTTCACTACGTTTTACATATTCGAAACCTTCCATCTTTGCATTTCTTTTCTGTCTCCCCTTTCTCGTGAATACTTAAATACATGATTTTTTCAAAACTTCACAAAAATAATCGTAAGAATCTGTTCTATTTTTTCTCGTATATTTCCTTGTTTGGAAAAAGGAATAATTTATGACTTGTAATTTGTAAAATTACGCTAATAATATCAGTTTACTTGTACAAGATGGCCACCATACACATATTTGTCACATTAGAAAATATAGACCTAACCAAACAGGAATATTACACATTACAAGTTAACGTACATATATATGTAGTATCTATTTACAAGTATCGCAGATTACCTCTTGAAAAGTAAGAAAACATAAAGACTAAAGTAAAGTTGTAAATCTAAACTACAGTTCAAGTTATACAAGGCATGCAAAGCTTCTCTTGAAACGCTAGGTGCGTACTTCGATATACAATATAAAGAAACATAGCCCGCGAGAAAAGCTATATAGTACATACCATACAGATCCCTCGCCATAACTTTGTCAATATGCGCAACGAAATCGGTAATTTTCGCGCTACCACTCAAACGCCGTTTCTCTCGCTTTGGATAATTGAATTAAATCCAGATCGTCCATGTTTACAGCGAAGCAACACGTGATACCGCCAAAAGTGCTTTCCACCCCCTCACATAACTGACATCGGCCGTCCGTGGATCCAACGGAAGGATTTTGAACGTTGGAGAATGCGTAACGCTGATTGGCTATTGAGCTCGGGGGTCGATCGTAGAAGCGGACGCCGGGTCGCAACGAGCCTCACAGTACCACTTCGACTGTGAACGCGATAGGAATTGGATCGTCTATTTTACAAAGCTCCTTTATCTTTTGCAACAATTACATTCGAATGTCTTTTCAAGCGCTAACGACATAATCGACGTTTGGTAAGCGATTAGTAACTGCGAATTCGTAGAATTCGTGGATAATTCTCGAGCTGTTTCGTGCGTACGCGATATTAAGTGGCACGCAAACAGGTGCACCTATTCGCGTAGCGCAAGAAATGTATCACGGAGGTCGTTCGAATTCGGGTGCACGATCTATGCCTATGACTGTGCAGTAGGGCATACTCTTCTCGACCACTTGTCTGGCGCCAACCACCACTATTGTCTCGCGAAGGCCAAGCTGTAAATCTTCGTTGCTTATACCGTTTTCTTGGTGAGTGTTAATTTTTTACTTATTCGATGGTATAATAATACCGTTATTACGAGGTAAAAGTTTTTGGATGTGTGATTTCTTGATTGAAGAGACGCTATCATTATTAAAAGTTTGAATATCCCGCCACTAGCGAGGGAAACATAATACAGAATGATTCTTTCATTTGCTTACATTCGATTTGTTAATTTTACTCCTATTCTCCTTTTTAATTCGTAATTTAATTGTGAGGACATATGCTATGGAGCAATTTTTGTTACTTTTAGCATCGTTGCTTTATTTGTTAAGACTGTTGAGCAATACGATCGTTTACTTTATTTACTGCCTTGTTTGCTATTATTCTACTTTTAAAGACAGGTATTTTGGAAATATAAACTTCTACATATTGGTATAATATTGATATACTTGAGATAAGCTCGTTTATGCTGTTACTGTTTAGGATCGTTTATTCATTAAAGTTATTGTAATCATATGACAACGAGAACTAGTGTAAAATATATAAAATGTATAGTTCTATTTTAATAATCAATTTTTAGTGCCTTTAGCGAAACGAATTGATTCGTATTAAAAATGTCGTTTAGTGAATAGGAAAATAGGACACTGAAGGTTTAACTAATTTAAAAGGATTTAGTTATTGAAGATAGTACTTGCTGAGCAAATGGATCGCGAAGTTGTCATAATGCTACAAATGATACACGCTTGTTAAATGAAAATCCATCGACTTTTCATTTTTCCATTTGTTTAAGAAATATGTTGTCCTATTAGTTTATTCCATTAATATTTATAATGATATATGCAAACAAAAGTGTATAAATAATAATATGCAAATAATTTTTTAACTTAAATGTCACTTATTTAATGTTTTATAGAATGCTATAAGTATACTACTGATAAGATTAATTAATCGAGAACGGAATTAATGCTGTTTACTGTAATCAGAAAGAAAATGGATTAAGGAGCGAGAAGATTTCGAACGTAGCGAAATTATTTGTTGATTGAATATCTCCTCCAACCCGACAAGCAATGCGGGTTATTACAAGTAGTTTTTACTTAATTTCCAATTAGTTATCGTATCTATAAGGTGTGGTCAAAGTTTTGGTACATAAATTTAGCTTGCATCGTATTGTACCGATTTATTTATATATCCTTTTTTATATGATTTATGTTATTGAGTTAGGATTATATTAAATTATTAATAAAATGAAAGAAAAATGGAAATTAAAATTAAATAAAATAGAATTGCATTAAATAAGAAATAGAAATAAAGTTGAACTAAAGCAAATTCAATTAAATTATTTCTTTTTACTTGCCTATGGGATTCTGGGATTATTAAAGTTCCTATTACGTACTCGTATTCTCGCTAATTCTTAAAATGAATTGACTATGAAATGAATGAGACTATTTCTCCGATTATATTAAATAGGCAATATCAATTACGTGTAATTGAATACATTATTCGAACGTTTTCTACAGAACTCTTGTTATTAATACATTATGGAAAATTTGAAACCAATTCGATATATATATATAGAGGTTGCAATGCATTTATTGCAAACATATGCTTAACGAAAAATTAGTATACAACATTAGTAGTAGTCTCAAACATACAATTAATTGCAGTAAATGTCCTGCGACTCTTACATACATTGTCATACTCGTTTGAAATTGTAATAATACGTTAATCTTGTCACAGTATCGATAGGATATCAAGATATTCTTAATAATATGTCCACAAGGAGTTTGCAGGGATATTCAAATATTTTCGCGAACCACTGTAATTCAGCACAAGAGCAGAAAATTCCAGATTTTTTAGTTCTCGATCAGAGTGAATGTTTATACAAGTAACATTCGCTATCTGTGTCCATATTTACCGAACATTTCTATTAAACCTGCGCCAAGCTCGTAGAATGCCTCAGGTCGTATATGAGATGTCAGTTTTATCAAACGAAACGGGACCAGCTCCGTCTTACGTTTTCGATTAATTTTTTTCAAGATCTTGCTCTTGCATAATTAAATAATTTGAAAATTTATAATAATATGTATGTAGTATCTTAATGGGTCTTAGAGGAAAGGACAAGTAATGATGTTTTGATTTAATTAATAATATTCGAAGCAACGAAATAATTACAATGCTGTCGTACGTCTTATTTTCAGACGCGGCTTTCGACTTCCCGATTCACACTCTTCGGCTTCTACACTCGCTCGCTCTCGCTTCTCAATTCACACTCTGCACACCTTTCGCATCCGTTCTCTCCGGCTTCTCAACTAATACTGACTTTAACGTTTCTTTTGTCTTTTCCCGTCGTTCGAGACACGTGTCCCGAAACGCGCGTGGCCAGGGTCACGCGGGCCCTTACCACGAAACTTAAAAAGGACCGACGACACCTTGATGTACCCGACGATGCCGCGGCTCTCGCGACATTGTTTACGATTCGGCAGATATCTTAGGCCTTTTGTCCACGATACTACATGTATATATAGAAATTTAATAGAAACAAATAGCAGGTGGACTTGTTAGATCGTCAGAAAATTATAGATTGTTATGTTTATGTATCGTTCGTATGACACGCTGTAAAAGTAAGAAACGATAATTATAAATTTATCGAAATATATTTATTATAAAGAGAAAAGAGAAAATGGCAGGGAAATATAGAGGAAAATTTGTTCGTAGGACGCTTCGTATTCAAGAGATTCCAAGATTGAAAATTTGCCTACCAAGTATACTTGAACTTGGCTCATTACGTGATAAATTAAAAAAATGTATTTTTCTTGAAAACAATGCGTCTTGCGAATAAATTTTGTTCCACATTCTCATTTTATTTTCACACGTAGAATAGCGTCCTGTCGATTGTTTACTCCTCTTCGGTCCAGAATTAGCCATGTTCTAGTACGCTTGGTAAATTTTCAAACGCGATCTTCTCGAAAATAAAGAATCCTGTATATTCGAATTTAAGTTGTCGAACGAAACCGATTTATACAAATCAAATGTATATCATCGAATATACAATTTGTTAAATAATACTCGTTTTAATCTACTTATGAAAGATTATGATACACGAAGAACTTGTCGTTAGAATCAAATTATTTCTTTCGCTAAGCTTCGAATCTCAAAAATTTAACGTAGATATTTCCATCAGGTATTTTGGCATCGGAAGGAAAATTCCTCGAACTTGAACCAATTTTTATTACTTTTCCGTCAAAACAATTCCCTGCTTCGTCTGATATTTATTAACGGATCATTCGTTTAAACTCGCGATTTGATCACATTGTGGCTGTTATAAATATTTTGAGGCTGTCGGCGATATTATGCTTCCCGTCGCTCCTGTACAAGTTTCATTCGTACCCGAACAAAGTTCCCAATTACACGACGTACAAGATCTCGTAAAGTTTCGTTAATTCGTTATCAGCCAACGTCGTACTTTTCGCGAGAAGAACTCGCAAGACTATTATTTCCGCTTTGCGAATCTATTTATCCGACGTGGGAATGCCTAAACTCTAACTAAAGCGAGAAAGCTTTCTTCATCGTATCCGTAGTCATACAACGAACAATTTTATTTATGAATATCCGCCTTGACAGTTTGTCTAAAGGATGTTCGTCCTTCAATTTTGTTACAAACGCAAAACGTTTCTTTCTTCGCTTCTTTTCCAAATATTCCGCTCGTGCTTATATACTTTAAGATAGCAGTTGCAGCAGTTAATGAAAAAAGTTGTTTGCAACTATACCTCGATTAAAATCGCTCGAGATATCGTAAGGTTCTTCTTGCATACGATAAATATTGGGTTGGCATCTATGTGATTGCGAATTTTGTCAATACCACCTAATGACAAAATCCACAATCGCTAAGTTGCCAACCCAATAATAGGCAAGCGTCTAATATTAAAAATAACAACTTATAATGTTGTTTTCTTGCAAATTCCGTTCGTTTTTCATTACCGATTTTCAATAAATTATCGTTGCTTGTCTGTCGGATTCGTATTATTATAGTATTTTAACTGTCTATGTTTTTAACGTTCCATGGCTAGAAATCCACGAACAGTATACAAATTACCAATTGCTGTTCTTTTATCTACGCGACGTTTAATTTCCGTTAAAAATAAATTACGTTTAAAAAACTAGTTTAAAAAATGACTCGGTTAACCGGTTAATATCGGATTCTTGCTATAGTTGTTACATGACTTTTTACTATTTTTTGTCTATTGCCAAATAACCTTTCTCATGGTAGGCGGATCGTACACGATTATAACGTGGAGAAAACGTGAAGGGTAATCGTTTTACTAACTCGTTGCCTTAATTGGTTTACCTTAACTATGTTGGCTGTGTCAACCGATGATACGGGTTACGCTTATTTCGTTGTTCACGCAACACGGTATAACGGTACATATCTGGAATCTGCATAGATGATTAGGGATGAATGTTATGGAAATTTCCAATCTAAACAAGCCAGTCTTCAATGAGTATCGATCGATCACATTGTAATGTCGTTAATTACGCGCAATTATATTAATGAAACTATCGTAAATCTTGTACAAATAAAAACAAAAAAGGATCAAGAAATTAATATTATTGTTACCATCGTTGCGCGCAAATATTACGTACAGTGGGTATTTTATCGTAAGAAGGAACATATTACTTTGTCCCAAAAGTTTCTTTCCTTTTATAAGGAAATTATTTAATTGTTAGTACATACGCATCTTCTAACGAATGGGAACAACTTCGAGTCACCGTAATCATCATATCGAATGGAGAAAAAAAAAAGATCGAAAAATATATATATTGGAAACTTTGAATCTAAAATCTGATATTTATACGAACGTTGTAGCACGAAATTTAATTTCTCTTCTTTTTCCGGCTTCCGTAAAACGACTGCGTCTAAAGGACTTTCGAAACTTAATTATCCCGGTTGAATCTTTAAAGTAATATACATGGACTAACTTTTCATTGAAGACACCGGTAAGGAAGAAAATCGCCAGGAACTGGTAATTATCGAGCGCTTCCACAATGAGTAGACGGTCAGTTTGTCTAACTCCTTCATTCAAGGATAGCGCATACTTGAAGTGTTTCCTACTACGGGGACTGTTATTGAAATGCTTGGAATTGAACGTATAGTTGCGCAGTTATGCGTTTAAGGGCCATTTCTGTCATCTCGATTTTTTTATTTTCGTTGCACACCACCTTGCACGATTTTAATAATATTTAGACAGAAGAAAAAATATGAATAAGTATTCTTGTTATTATTTGCGTTATTAAGTCAAAATGGAAAATACCTTCGGTTCGAACAGTTGATTTTAATCAACTTTAGTTGAAATTCGATTTGTACTTTGGAAATTTTAATCGGTTGCAGAATATATAATATTAGAATATATAATAACGGATATAATATGCAAAGTTAAATGTATTCTACGTCATTGTCATTATTGTTATTGTTTGATCGTGATCGGAGAATAATATTTCAAAAGACATGATGAATATATGGCATAGAATTTGTATTATGAGATCGAAATGGAAAATACTTTTAGTTCGAAGGTTTGATTAAAATTCAAATTTCATTGTGCTTGACGAATTTCCATCGATCGTAGAATATACAGCTAAAACATCGATGTAACATCGAAAGTCAAGCAATATTCTACTTTCTCGTTTCGCTTGTTATCGTCATGTACAGCCTCGTAATATTTTTAAAACCATAGGACACATATAAATGAGATATAAATACGTAAGTGCGTTATTAAATCGAAATGGCAAGTACTTTCGGCTCGGATATCGATCAAAATAATATTGAGAGTGAAATGCAAGCTATGTGTATCACGCGTTATTTCAGCGCGAAGTCAGACGAAGCAGGGAATTGTTTTGACGGAAAAGTAATAAAAATTGGTTCAAGTTCGTGGAATTTTCCTTCCGATGCCAAAATACCTGATGGAAATATCTACGTTAAATTTTTGAGATTCGAAGCTTAGCGAAAGAAATAATTTGATTCTAACGATAAGTTCTTCGTGTATCATAATCTTTCATAAGTAGATTAAAACGAGTATTATTTAACAAATTGTATATTCGATGATATACATTTGATTTGTATAAATCAGTTTCGTTCGACAACTTAAATTCGAATATACAGGATTCTTTATTTTCGAGAAGATCGCGTTTGAAAATTTACCAAGCGTACTAGAACATGGCTAATTCTGGACCGAAGAGGAGTAAACAATCGACAGGACGCTATTCTACGTGTGAAAATAAACTGAGAATGTGGAACAAAATTTATTCGCAAGACGCATTGTTTTCAGGAAAAATACATTTTTTTAATTTATCACGTAATGAGCCAAGTTCGAGTATACTTGGTAGGCAAATTTTCAATCTTGGAATCTCTTGAATACGAAGCGTCCTACGAACAAATTTTCCTCTATATTTCCCTGCCATTTTCTCTTTTCTCTTTATAATAAATATATTTCGATAAATTTATAATTATCGTTTCTTACTTTTACAGCGTGTCATACGAACGATACATAAACATAACAATCTATAATTTTCTGACGATCTAACAAGTCCACCTGCTATTTGTTTCTATTAAATTTCTATATATACATGTAGTATCGTGGACAAAAGGCCTAAGATATCTGCCGAATCGTAAACAATGTCGCGAGAGCCGCGGCATCGTCGGGTACATCAAGGTGTCGTCGGTCCTTTTTAAGTTTCGTGGAAAGGGCCCGCGTGACCCTGGCCACGCGCGTTTCGGGACACGTGTCTCGAACGACGGGAAAAGACAAAAGAAACGTTAAAGTCAGTATTAGTTGAGAAGCCGGAGAGAACGGATGCGAAAGGTGTGCAGAGTGTGAATTGAGAAGCGAGAGCGAGCGAGTGTAGAAGCCGAAGAGTGTGAATCGGGAAGTCGAAAGCCGCGTCTGAAAATAAGACGTACGACAGCATTGTAATTATTTCGTTGCTTCGAATATTATTAATCAAATCAAAACATCATTACTTGTCCTTTCCTCTAAGACCCATTAAGATACTACATAATTTTGGGGGCTCAGCCGGGATCTAGAGCGCTAAGTGACAAGTGAAAGTGATATTTCGGAACGATGAGTGACTACAATGCAGGTGAAGCAGTTTTGACTAACGAGCAGGTGGCTCAGATGCAAATACCTGAGTTGAAAGACGAGCTGAGAAAACGACGGCTGAGATTAACGGGTAGAAAGGGCGAGCTGGTAGCGCGATTGCTGGCTGCGGTACGTTTAGACCGGGAACACGGTGCACGGGAGGAAGACGACGACGACGATGATGTTTTAGAAGACGACGACGACGATGAGATGGGCGTGATTGGGGACCGTTTAGACGGCAACGGTCCAGGGAATCACGATCTCAGTAGTCAAGACGGCGGAGTTCGGGTGACTCCAGTGGTAAGACGACGAGGACAAGACGAGCCTAAGTGCACGGCGTTAACGTTCGAAGACGTAAAAGACTCGTTAGGAAGATTTAGCGGAGATGATCTACCGAATGTAAGCCAGTGGATAAAGGATTTCGAGGAAATGGCGGAAGTGTGTGGCTGGTCGGACATCCACATGGTGGTTTTCGCCAGGAAGCTTCTCACAGGCTCTGCTCAAGCCTTCGCACGCCAAGAACGATGCACGAAGTCCTGGGCGAAGTTTAAAAAGGCGTTGGTAGATGAATTCCCAGACATAGTGAGTGACCGGGAGGTACATCAAGAATTAGCGCATAGAACGAAAAGAACAGACGAGAGTCTGCTTCAGTATATGTATAATATGCGTGAGATTGCGAGACAAGGAAGAGTCGATACACAGTCGGTAATCGACTATATTATCCAGGGTATTCCCGATGAGGTTGCGAATAAAGCCATACTATACGGGGCCAGGAATATGCAGCAGCTGAAGGAACGCTTCAAGCAGTATGAAGCGATGAAAAGTGACATGAGGGCGAAAACAAAATCTGGGGAACGCAAGGACGATAAAGCAAAACGGTCAGCAATGCGGAGTCAGACGAGACAAACGAGCAGTGATACCAAGAAGTGCTTCAGTTGCGGCGGCGACGGTCACTTAAGTGCTACGTGTCCGAAGAAAGAGAAAGGTGTGAGGTGCTTCAGGTGTAACGAACTTGGGCACATGGCGTCAAGGTGTACAGCACAACCGAAGAAGACCTACATCATTTCAAGACCCGAGAAGAAGAGATACATGAAGGAGGTGACGATAGACGGATGTAGGTTTACATCGTTGGTAGATACGGGTAGTGATCTCACGTTCATACGATCAGACGAGTATGAGAGGTTAGGATCACCACCGCTAGGAAATGGTAAGCTTAGGTTTGATGGTTTGGGTTCCACGGGCAATGAGACCTGGGGCGAATTTACAAAGATAATGATGGTCGACGGGTGTGCATTCACGGTCACGTTGCACGTCGTCTCAAATAAGGTATTGAGGAACCACAGCCTGCTGCTGGGTACTGATTTTTTGGATCAGATAGAGTTGCGTGTCAAACGGGGCGAGGTGAGCTTCCTACAGCTTGACGGGCAGGATGACGGTCACGAAAACGCGTCGGAGGTACTGAAGGTCAACGCGATTGAACAGACCGACGAGATAGATCTAGCGCACGTACAAGAACCTCACTACCGTGAAGCGATCCGCGATATCATTAGGGAGTATAAGCCAGAGAAGACGCGGGATGTCGGGATAACCGCGAAAATCGTATTGAAAAGCGACAAACCCGTGGTACGAAGACCGCGCCGGCTGGCGCCGTCTGAGAAAAAGGAAGTGGACGATTTGATGGAGGCGTGGACAGACGAAGGTATTATAAAACCATCGGACTCGGAGTACGCAAGTCCCATAGTTGTAGTTAGAAAGAAAGACGACTCCATCAGGGTCTGTGTCGATTTCCGCGAGCTTAATGAGCTCATCGAGTGTCCTCATTTCCCGTTGCCTTTGATTGAGGACGTGTTAGATGCATTGCAGGGCGCTCAGTTTTTCACGACGATAGATCTGAAGAATGGGTTTTTCCACGTGAGTTTAGACAAAGACAGCCAAAAGTACACCTCTTTCGTCACGCCGACAGGGCAATACGAATTTTTGAAGTTGCCGTTCGGTTTAAAAATTTCTCCTATTGTTTTCCAGAAGTACATCTCGATGATTTTCAAGGAACTGATGAACAAGGGTATTGTCATTGTGTACATGGACGACATTATTATTCTTGCCAGAAGTTTAGAGGAGGCGTGGGAACGTTTGCTAATGGTCATAGAGTTAACTAAGCAGCATGGTTTAGTCATAAACTGGAAGAAATGTCGCTTTATGCAGAAGGAGATTGAGTATTTGGGACATATAGTCTCGGAAAACACCATAAGGCCGTCCACCCATAAAACTAGGGCCGTTGCGAATTTTCCCAGGCCGACGTCTGTCAGGAAAGTTCAGAGTTTTTTGGGACTTACGGGGTATTTTCGAAAGTTCATTAGGGGTTATGCGAAGATTGCTAGGCCTCTAACGGACCTGTTGAAAAAGGAGGTAGAGTTTCAGTTCGGGGATCGAGAATTAGAAGCGTTCGAAACTTTAAAAGCAGCGCTTACCAGCGGGCCTGTGTTAAAACTATATAGGATAGGCGCCGAGACTGAATTGCATACAGACGCGTCCGCGGAGGGTTACGGGGCGATTCTAATGCAGCTGGATCTAAACGACAGAAAATTTCACCCGGTCTACTTCGCCAGTGGAAAGACCACTTCCGCGGAAGCAAAGTACACCAGCTATGAACTGGAGGTACTGGCGATAGTAAAGGCGTTAAATAAGTTTAGGGTTTACCTGTTAGGTATGCCGTTCACTATTGTCACGGATTGTCAAGCGTTCACCATGACGATGAAAAAGAAAGATTTGTGCGTGCGCGTAGCTAGATGGGCGATATTGTTAAGTGAGTTTAAGTATCAGGTGTGTCATCGACCGGGGAAAAGAATGCAGCATGTGGATGCTCTGAGTAGGAATCCACTGCCAAGCACTATGTTCGTAACGGAAAGCGAAGACGGGCTGATCGCGCGGTTGAGAAGTGCGCAGGGCAAGGACGTTGAGGTCCGCGGGATTGTGGATGCTGTAACGCGCAATCAGGTCGAGGGATATGCTATAAGGAACAACATCTTGTATAAAGAATGTGAGGACGATTTGCTAGTAGTAGTGCCGAAGGCCATGCAAATTCAGATAGTCAGGCGGGCACACGAACGGGGGCACTTCGGGGTCACCAAGACAGAGGCGATAGTCAAGAAAGACTTTTGGTTTAAGGGACTACGTGAGAAGGTCGAACATGTGATATCTAACTGTCTTGACTGTATCCTAGCCGAACGAAAATCGGGCAAACAGGAGGGATATTTAAACCCCTTAGACAAAGGAGACACCCCGCTAGACACGTACCATATCGACCATGTGGGACCCATGACAGCTACAAGGAAAAGATATGCACACATCTTTGTAGTAGTGGATGCGTTCACTAAGTTTACGTGGCTTTATCCCACCAAGTCTACTAATGCCGCGGACGTTATCGACCGGTTAAAGAGGCAGGCGGCTGTTTTTGGTAATCCACGACGAATCATCTCCGATCGGGGAACAGCATTCACATCCAACGCCTTCCGAGAATACTGCGAAGAAGAAAACATCGAGCATTTGCTAATCACGACGGGGGTACCGAGGGGGAATGGACAGGTAGAGAGGGTCAACAGGACACTCATACCATTATTAACTAAATTGGCTGCTCCTAAGCTCGATGATTGGTACAAGCACGTCGACCAAGTCCAGAGGTACTTGAATTCCACCATAAACAGAAGCACGGGAAAAACTCCCTTCCAGCTACTTGTCGGGGTTGAAATGCAAATCAAGGAAGATGCGCAGGTCAGAAGATTAATCGACGAAGAATGGGCTGCAAAATTCGAGGAACAGCGTCGTGAGTTACGCGAGGACGCCAAAAGGAAGATCGCTGCGACGCAAGAGGAAAACAGAAAGAATTTTAACAAAAGACGGAAGAGCGCGAAGCAGTACCTAAGGGGAGATTTGGTAGCAATTAAGAGAACTCAGTTTGGCCCGGGTTTAAAACTCGGGGGAAAATTTTTAGGTCCGTACCGGGTATTGCGAACGATGCGGAATGACCGATACATGGTGGAGAAGGTGGGGGAGCATGAGGGGCCTACGCACACGTCGACGACCGCCGACTTCATGAAGCCTTGGGTCCTCAACGCCGAAGACGACGCATCCGACGATAGCGAAATTGAAGACCACATCTGAGGGCAGATGTTATTGCAGGATGGCCGAATGTAGTATCGTGGACAAAAGGCCTAAGATATCTGCCGAATCGTAAACAATGTCGCGAGAGCCGCGGCATCGTCGGGTACATCAAGGTGTCGTCGGTCCTTTTTAAGTTTCGTGGTAAGGGCCCGCGTGACCCTGGCCACGCGCGTTTCGGGACACGTGTCTCGAACGACGGGAAAAGACAAAAGAAACGTTAAAGTCAGTATTAGTTGAGAAGCCGGAGAGAACGGATGCGAAAGGTGTGCAGAGTGTGAATTGAGAAGCGAGAGCGAGCGAGTGTAGAAGCCGAAGAGTGTGAATCGGGAAGTCGAAAGCCGCGTCTGAAAATAAGACGTACGACAGCATTGTAATTATTTCGTTGCTTCGAATATTATTAATTAAATCAAAACATCATTACTTGTCCTTTCCTCTAAGACCCATTAAGATACTACATACATATTATTATAAATTTTCAAATTATTTAATTATGCAAGAGCAAGATCTTGAAAAAAATTAATCGAAAACGTAAGACGGAGCTGGTCCCGTTTCGTTTGATAAAACTGACATCTCATATACGACCTGAGGCATTCTACGAGCTTGGCGCAGGTTTAATAGAAATGTTCGGTAAATATGGACACAGATAGCGAATGTTACTTGTATAAACATTCACTCTGATCGAGAACTAAAAAATCTGGAATTTTCTGCTCTTGTGCTGAATTACAGTGGTTCGCGAAAATATTTGAATATCCCTGCAAACTCCTTGTGGACATATTATTAAGAATATCTTGATATCCTATCGATACTGTGACAAGATTAACGTATTATTACAATTTCAAACGAGTATGACAATGTATGTAAGAGTCGCAGGACATTTACTGCAATTAATTGTATGTTTGAGACTACTACTAATGTTGTATACTAATTTTTCGTTAAGCATATGTTTGCAATAAATGCATTGCAACCTCTATATATATATATCGAATTGGTTTCAAATTTTCCATAATGTATTAATAACAAGAGTTCTGTAGAAAACGTTCGAATAATGTATTCAATTACACGTAATTGATATTGCCTATTTAATATAATCGGAGAAATAGTCTCATTCATTTCATAGTCAATTCATTTTAAGAATTAGCGAGAATACGAGTACGTAATAGGAACTTTAATAATCCCAGAATCCCATAGGCAAGTAAAAAGAAATAATTTAATTGAATTTGCTTTAGTTCAACTTTATTTCTATTTCTTATTTAATGCAATTCTATTTTATTTAATTTTAATTTCCATTTTTCTTTCATTTTATTAATAATTTAATATAATCCTAACTCAATAACATAAATCATATAAAAAAGGACATATAAATAAATCGGTATAATACGATGCAAGCTAAATTTATGTACCAAAACTTTGACCACACCTTATAGATACGATAACTAATTGGAAATTAAGTAAAAACTACTTGTAATAACCCGCATTGCTTGTCGGGTTGGAGGAGATATTCAATCAACAAATAATTTCGCTACGTTCGAAATCTTCTCGCTCCTTAATCCATTTTCTTTCTGATTACAGTAAACAGCATTAATTCCGTTCTCGATTAATTAATCTTATCAGTAGTATACTTATAGCATTCTATAAAACATTAAATAAGTGACATTTAAGTTAAAAAATTATTTGCATATTATTATTTATACACTTTTGTTTGCATATATCATTATAAATATTAATGGAATAAACTAATAGGACAACATATTTCTTAAACAAATGGAAAAATGAAAAGTCGATGGATTTTCATTTAACAAGCGTGTATCATTTGTAGCATTATGACAACTTCGCGATCCATTTGCTCAGCAAGTACTATCTTCAATAACTAAATCCTTTTAAATTAGTTAAACCTTCAGTGTCCTATTTTCCTATTCACTAAACGACATTTTTAATACGAATCAATTCGTTTCGCTAAAGGCACTAAAAATTGATTATTAAAATAGAACTATACATTTTATATATTTTACACTAGTTCTCGTTGTCATATGATTACAATAACTTTAATGAATAAACGATCCTAAACAGTAACAGCATAAACGAGCTTATCTCAAGTATATCAATATTATACCAATATGTAGAAGTTTATATTTCTAAAATACCTGTCTTTAAAAGTAGAATAATAGCAAACAAGGCAGTAAATAAAGTAAACGATCGTATTGCTCAACAGTCTTAACAAATAAAGCAACGACGCTAAAAGTAACAAAAATTGCTCCATAGCATATGTCCTCACAATTAAATTACGAATTAAAAAGGAGAATAGGAGTAAAATTAACAAATCGAATGTAAGCAAATGAAAGAATCATTCTGTATTATGTTTCCCTCGCTAGTGGCGGGATATTCAAACTTTTAATAATGATAGCGTCTCTTCAATCAAGAAATCACACATCCAAAAACTTTTACCTCGTAATAACGGTATTATTATACCATCGAATAAGTAAAAAATTAACACTCACCAAGAAAACGGTATAAGCAACGAAGATTTACAGCTTGGCCTTCGCGAGACAATAGTGGTGGTTGGCGCCAGACAAGTGGTCGAGAAGAGTATGCCCTACTGCACAGTCATAGGCATAGATCGTGCACCCGAATTCGAACGACCTCCGTGATACATTTCTTGCGCTACGCGAATAGGTGCACCTGTTTGCGTGCCACTTAATATCGCGTACGCACGAAACAGCTCGAGAATTATCCACGAATTCTACGAATTCGCAGTTACTAATCGCTTACCAAACGTCGATTATGTCGTTAGCGCTTGAAAAGACATTCGAATGTAATTGTTGCAAAAGATAAAGGAGCTTTGTAAAATAGACGATCCAATTCCTATCGCGTTCACAGTCGAAGTGGTACTGTGAGGCTCGTTGCGACCCGGCGTCCCCTTCTACGATCGACCCCCGAGCTCAATAGCCAATCAGCGTTACGCATTCTCCAACGTTCAAAATCCTTCCGTTGGATCCACGGACGGCCGATGTCAGTTATGTGAGGGGATGGAAAGCACTTTTGGCGGTATCACGTGTTGCTTCGCTGTAAACATGGACGATCTGGATTTAATTCAATTATCCAAAGCGAGAGAAACGGCGTTTGAGTGGTGGCGCCGAAATTACCGATTTCGTTGAGCATATTGACAAAGTTATGGCGAGGGATCTGTATGGTATGTACTATATAGCTTTTCTCGCGGGCTATGTTACTTTATATTGTATATCGAAGTACGCACCTAACGTTTCAAGAGAAGCTTTGCATGCCTTGTATAACTTGAACTGTAGTTTAGATTTACAACTTTACTTTAGTCTTTATGTTTTCTTACTTTTCAAGAGGTAATCTGCGATACTTGTAAATAGATACTACATATATATGTCGCGTCGGCGTTAAGATTAGAGTTAGGGTTAAAGGCGTGAAACGAATCCCTATTGGCGCTAGACGTGATCATTGTGCAATAGAGGAGATATTTACTAGTGCAAATATGACTATGATGGAATTGGACAAGTAATCGCGATAATTAAATACTCGAGAAGCTAATGACAATGATCCTAGGCTCAATAACGAATCCGCGGTCAACGGGATGACGAACTTTACCCTTCGTTAGCGTCTAAGTTACACTGTACGTTAGAGAAAGGGGCAATTATTACGTATACGAAAGACAGTTTGATTACTGATGAGATCGCACTAGAGAGTGACTCTCCGTCGCGGTGACGCTGTCGAAGAATACTATGATGGGTGTGCCTAAGGGCACGAGATCATCGGATTCGCGGAGAAAAGTCTTCGTTCGAAGGGTGAGCGAAATTGACGTTGCTGTTAATTGGTCAATTTCCATGTTGGTGGTTAGAGAAAGATATTAGCTGTCCTTGGGGAAAGTTGCTAGCGAGAAGCGTCGTTCGTGGAAGGATAGATTTCTCTTATCTTCCCGTAGTTGGGGCACAGGCCATTTGTCTATTTGAGAGACTTTGTGTAATTGAAATTTAATATTCGTAGCGGGTCCTCGCCCAGCTAAACATATACTGTGAAGATGCGTTGGCATCTGGCAATCGTCTTACCCGAAGGACAAAGTCTGCGTGTGGCGAGCCACGGGACAGAAATCGTTGAAATGTTTACCGTCTTGCCCTGTCCCAAGTATTTCTTTTAAGGAGAGCTATAGAATTACTTCATGCCTTTGTTAGACAAAACGTTCATCCCTTTGACCGCGGCTACGTTCGGCGACTGATTGTCGCCTCGAGCCCGAGCTCACTATCATAAATCTCAAATAAATACAGTCGGATCGAATGACAACAGTTTCTTAATACGGCTATGGTGAAATCTAAATTACAATACTAGGGGTCTTCCCAAAGTTCCAAAGGGAATGTTCCGGTGTTCTTTCATCTCCGACACGGCCATTCTGACTATCACACGTCCTCGGGTGGATCTAAAATATTGGGTTCTCCCAACATTAGACTTGATATGACTAATATTTTACTCCTTTATACTTTAGCTAAATTATATTACACTAGTTTATTTATGGTTTAACTAACTGTCCAAATAGGTCAAGGGCCCAGGTTAACAACAAAAATTTCGATCGGACGTTCAATGATAAAGTAGGGAAGAAAAAAAAACACAAAAGTCAGTAGCATTATGATTGGTATTCAAAGCGCCAGTTGCATTTTGTGAGTTACCAGTCAGACCGTAATGACATGACAGATCATTTTCGATTTCGTACACGGACGAGTCTCAGTTTGTTGGATCATATTACCGCACTCGGCGTGTGTGGAGACACTGAACACGGGTGCATTGATGTAATAGGCGTGTATGGAGACACTGAATGCGAGTGCAGTGTATGGGGACACTGGACACGGGTGCATTGATGTAATAGGCGTGTATGGAGACACTGAATGCGAGTGCAGTGTATGGAGACACTG
Organism: Bombus affinis; assembly: GCF_024516045.1. Lineage (NCBI taxonomy): Eukaryota > Metazoa > Arthropoda > Insecta > Hymenoptera > Apidae > Bombus > Bombus affinis. The sequence continues at coordinate 15,572,185 of NC_066346.1, read as the reverse complement.
AACACGAGTGCATTGATGTAATAGGCGTGTATGGAGACACTGAATGCGAGTGCAGTGTATGGAGACACTGAACACGAGTGCATTGATGTAATAGGCGTGTATGGAGACACTGAATGCGAGTGCAGTGTATGGAGACACTGAACACGAGTGCATTGATGTAATAGGTGTGTATGGAGACACTGAATGCGAGTGCAGTGTATGGAGACACTGAACACGAGTGCATTGATGTAATAGGCGTGTATGGAGACACTGAATGCTAGTGTGTGGTCACACTAGGCTTATGTGGGAATATCGAATGCTAGTGTGTGGTCGCACTAGGCTTGTGTGGAAATATCGAATGCTAGTGTGTGGTCGCACTAGGCTTGTGTGGAAATATCGAATGCTAGTGTGTGGTCGCACTAGGCTTGTGTGGAAATATCGAATGCTAGTGTGTGGTCGCACTAGGCTTGTGTGCTAGTGTATGGTAACACTAGGCTTGTGTGTGGAAACACTGTGTTACATGTCATGGTCATAGTGTTAATGATCCTCTGAGATCGGTGTAGTCATATCGTCACTGTCACTGCCATTGTCATCACTACAGACGTCCAACTCAGCAGGAACGCAACTATTCGGCATTTTTCTTAATCTGTCATGACTGTATTTATACGATCGTTTGCCGTCTAATATCTTTAAAGTATATCTATCCCCTTCCAAAATCTCTGCTATTACGAATGGGCCCCTAAATTTTGGATCTAACTTGATTTGGTTTCTTTCCTCGATTTTGCGCAATACGAAATCACCGACATTAAACCTAACCACTTTAGCTTTGGTGTTATCGAATCTTTCTTTGTCGTGTTTGGTGCTACTTGCTATATTTTTTTGTCGCCTGTTGTCTTACATCGGAGATGTCTATTCCTCTTTCTTCAACGCTATCAGGTAGCAACAAGTCGTACGGTCTTGCTGTCCTACCGATTAGTAGTTCCAGTGGGCTCGCCTTAGTCACGCGGTTGGTGGTGCAATTCAGGGCCAATTGTATCTCCCCAATCGCGTCTTGCCATGACCGCCCGGTCGTCTCTACTACCGTGAACATATTTTCAATGTACGCATAACACGTTCTACCTGTCTATTGGCTCTACTAGCACCGGTCGCTATCAAGCGAACTTTAATTCGTTTGCTTTCGCAGAATTCTCGAAATTCTTTACCCTTAGAACATCTTTCCTGATCTGCTATTATCGGCAGGGACTTCCGAATAAAAATATAGCGGATTTAAGCGCTTTAATGGTGTTACGGGAATCTATCTTACGATTATGATGCAGGTATACGAATTTAGTGAGCACGTTGATCAAAACAATGACGTACTCCTTTGAATCGCTTTTACCACTCAACTTGCCTGTTATGTCCATGTGGACCGTATGCCAGGGTATGCTGGTCTTAGGTATAGGATGTAGTTCGGCTTGTATCTTACCTGAACTAGCTTTCGAAACTTGACAAGCATGACAGTTCTCAATGAATCGGCGAACGTACTTCGCCATCCCTTCGAACCAGTAATACTCGTATAGTTTCTCGAGCGTTTTCTCCCAACCTAAGTGCATAATTGACTGGTGCACATGGTTAATAACAGACTATCTAAAACCTCTTAGGACTATAGGTAAACAGAGAGTCCTGTCTTTTCTTTGTATCCTACGGTAAAGAGTACCGGACCGTAATTCGTATATATTCGCGGTGTCTTCCGCGAGCTCATCGTTTTGCAATTCCTTGACGACTTCCAAGGTTTGAGAATCACGACGTTGTTCGGCTAGTAGCCAGTCTTCCGATATTTCGGCCAGATTGATTTCTTTCTCCCCAATTTTATCAATTTTACGGTGGTCTAAGTCTACGGGGTTTCGCAAGAAGAAATCTACGTAGGCCGTCCGTTTACTTTCCAGGTACAAAATGTCATAAAAACAAAAGTCTGCAAGTAGGCCCATCACCTATGGTCCCTGTCATTTAAATGTACTCTATTACTCGACGCTTTCGACGAGTTGCAATCCGCGACGACAAGAAATTCCCCTCCATGTAGATAGTGACGGAAATGCTCGACTGCGTTTACGACTGCTATCGTCTCTAGTTCGTAGGAATTATACCTAGATTCCGCGAGGGTAGTTCTTTTGCTGTAATACCCTATTACTTTGCCTTTACCTTCAACTTGATGCGTCGAAATCGCCCCGTAACTCTCCGAGCTAGGGTCAGTATGTAGTTCTATCGGATAATTGGGGTCGAATATCATTAACACCGGCGCGTCGATCAGGGCGGAAACTCCCTGTTTTATTTTCTCGTGCCTATCTGTCCAAGTTATATTTCTGTTATCTGAGATGAGCGCATACAGGGGTTTCATCACCTGTGAGAATTTAGGGATGAACTTTCGGAAGTACGAAGCTAACCCTATGAACTGCCTGAACTGTGTGACGGCCGTTGGCACAGGTAAAGAACTTAAGGTGTGTATTTTACCCGGGTTGGGACGAACTTCTTCGTTATGAATTACATATCTCAAATAGAGCACCGATGTTTTTAGAAAAGAACATTTCGCAAAGTTAACAGAGAATCCTGCTTTTACGAGGATATCTAATACTGTGTTCAATCTTCCTAAAGCTTGATCTATCGAGTCGGCAATAATTAGAACGTTATCGAAATAAATAACAACGTACGAATGAGCGAGGTCGCCTAGGGCCTTGCGAATGGCCCTCCGAAAAACGGACGGTGCAATTTTTTTCAGTTCAAACGGCATCGTCATCTACTCATATTGTCTGTCGTAACGAACGCTGTATACTCCGCTGAATTAGGATAAATAGGAATTTGGTGAAACCCGCTGGCCATATCCAGGCTAATAAAATATCTCGCCTCTTGCAATCTCGCGACTTGATCCGCAATAAGGAGTAAAGGGTACCGATCCGTGACGATACTTTGATTTAGATCTCGGGGATCCATTCGTAATCTATCTGAGCCGTTTTTTTTTTCTTCACGAGTTACGGCTCGCTAATGGCGAATTACTAGGCCTTATAATCTTTGCTTTAATTAGAACGCTTATTTTCTCACGTACCGCTCTCCGCTCCTCCTCGCTAAGTCTATAAGGACTTCCTCCTACGGTGGTGTTAGGATCAGTTAATCGTATTTCTAACCGGCCTGCATTTACGCGAATACGTAGGAAACCCGTAACGAATGAATCTTTGAATTTGTCGAGAAGCGAAATTGATCGACTTTTATTATTACCATGTACATCAGCGTCAACTTCATTAACGACGATCTCGTTTGCAGTGGTTTCATTACAGACATTAATTATTTTCGTTTTACACATAGCGAGGCTATTTTGTGTAAATGTTACGTCAAAACCCAGACTTAGAGTTCCGCAACTAATCGCGATATCATATTTTAGATAACTATCAGCAAGGACATGAGAAATTATCTTCGATGTAAAAATCATTAATACACACGATGAACAAATGGGAGGCGTATGTTTAATACAGGTATTTCCTACTCCTCGCATTACCAATATGTCAGTCATTCTTTTGCCAGAAATCTCGAGGCCACGGACTCTTTAATTAGTGAACGCTCGGCTCCCGAATCGGAGTAAAATGGAAACGACTCACCCAGATGACTTGATCTACCCAATGATGCTTCCAGTACGTAGAAGTCGACTCGCCACTCGTTATTGAAATTATGGTTTCCTTTCATAATCAGGTTGACAGCTGCGCCCCATGCAGCGGGGTCGGAACATGCGATTTTAAGGGTTAAAACGTGGTAGCGAAAACTTGTTAGGTTTCACACTCGATTTTGCACTAGCGACTGAATTACTCGCGCACGATGGTCGTAAGTTCTAACACTGTTATAATCGGCACTGATCCCACTTCTGATGTCGGGTCGGCGTTAAGATTAGAGTTAGGGTTAAAGGCGTGAAACGAATCCCTATTGGCACTAGACGTGATCATTGTGCAATAGAGGAGATATTTACTAGTGCAAATATGACTATGATGGAATTGGACAAGTAATCGCGATAATTAAATATTCGAGAAGCTGATGACAATGATCCTAGGCTCAATAACGAATCCGCGGTCAACGGGATGACGAACTTTACCCTTCGTTAGCGTCTAAGTTACACTGTACGTTAGAGAAAGGGGCAATTATTACGTATACGAAAGACAGGTCGATTACTGATGAGATCGCACTAGAGAGTGACTCTCCGTCGCGGTGACGCTGTCGAAGAAAACTATGATGGGTGTGCCTAAGGGCACGAGATCATCGGATTCGCGGAGAAAAATCTTCGTTCGAAGGGTGAGGGAAATTGACGTTGCTGTTAATTGGTCAATTTCCATGTTGGTGGTTAGAGAAAGATATTAGCTGTCTTTGGGAAAAGTTGCTAGCGGGAAGCGTCGTTCGTGGAAGGATAGATTTCTCTTATCTTCCCGTAGTTGGAGCACAGGCTATTTGTCTATTTGAAAGACTTTGTATAATTGAAACTTAATATTCGTAGCGGGTCCTCGCCCAGCTAAACATATACTGTGAAGATGCGTTGGCATCTGGCAATCATCTTACCCGAAGGACAAAGTCTGCGTGTGGCGAGCCACGGGGCAGAAACCATTGAAACGTTTACCGTCGTGCCCTGTCCCAAGTATTTCTTTTAAGAAGAGCTATAGAATTAATTCATGCCTTTGTTAGACAAAACGTTCATCCCTTTGACCGCGGGTACGTTCGGCGACTGATTGTCGTCTCGAGCCCGAGCTCACTATCATAAATCTCAAATAAATACAGTCGGATCGAATGACAACAGTTTCTTAATACGGCTATGGTGAAATCTAAATTTCAATACTAGGGGTCTTCCCAAAGTTCCAAAGGGAAGGTTCCGGTGTTCTGTCATCTCCGACATATATATATTATTATAATGACTTATTTTAATAATGACTTAATTTGTATAGTAAAAACAGCTAAAATCTCATGTAAGATTGTTGGGATGTTACGTGATATTTCTGTTGCATCATTGATTATCGTTATACTTTGAAAAATAATTAAGGAAGCGAACAATGCGTGGACGATTATGGCAGTTTTATTAATAAACGAACGTTTAATAGAGAATATGGATTTACTGGATAAATAAATGTTTCATTAAATGTAACTGTTACGTGCAGAATAATATGTTGTTACACGTGTGAACTAAAGTTGATGTAATACTCATATTATATTTATGGTTTCAAAGAATTAATAAAATCTGCTGAGATTCAAACGTATGCTCTCCCTTTTATTCTATGAGAATTAAACATTTAGAAGATTTTATGAAAATGCACTAAACAATCAGAAGCATCTGTTTCTCCTTTTCTTTTTCTTTTTTTTTTTCTTTTTTTTTAACATGTTGATTGCCACGCGATTTTTATACTTATTTTGACTTGGATAGATAAATTAAAGCGTACCATACCAAGACATTTCATTCTTGCAAAATATTCTAGTCTATTTGCGTACCTAAACACCTAAACACCTAAACACCTAAACACCTAAACACTCAACGTGTTGAAGAATTAAATTTGAGATTTATAGAGCCACAATCTCAATGACTATATCTACTTTTATGCGAGTACCGATATAGTTTACCAGAAAATTACAAATATGTATCATTTTAATATGAATATAAATAGAAGCATCTGTTTCTCCTTTTTTTTTTTTTTTTTTTTTTTTTTTTTTTTTTTTTTTTTTAATATGTTGATTGCCACGCGATTTTTATACTTATTTTGACTTGGATAGATAGATTAAAGCGTACCATACCAAGACATTTCATTCTTGCAAAATATTATAGTCTGTTTGCGTACGTGCTCATAATCTTGGCTGATAACCGCCATTCGCTATATACATCGTTGGTATCGACGTCAAAGGATTAACACAGACAAATACACAATCCATACAATCCGATTTGATTGATTTTAGATCTTGCATCAAACAGATCTCTATATAAACAGATAATTTCTGATTCTAAACATTTGTATTACGTTCATCTAATTATTAGGATATTAGATATATTATAAAGGAAGATATTATGTATTAAATAATCTGCCTCTTCTTCCGCTTTCAAATCCTCTACAAACGCCTTTTATAGTCGTTCAACTTTTCAGCTCACAGAAAAGAACATTACGCGTATTCCTAGCAATCGTCCAAAGACTCGAACGTGTGCTTCGATAAAGCTCGCTTAACTTTCATCGACACATCGATAACTTTGCGTTCCAAGATGTTATTACGCCCTAGAATCCCTAACATAATTTTAGAACCAGAATTTCTGTGCAAAACAATTCCATCGCTTTGTCACGCTTAACGGCTCAATCATCGAAACGTGTATCATAACGCACGAATTATGATAAAAAAGAAACTGTCTTTCGAATAAAAGCAATCCGTTTGCCAGGTGCGCTTAAGGATGTACAGGACGTCGACGGAGCAAGTGTACGAAATACAGCCGCTGGAGGGTAACAGTTCCGCTCAACGTTACACTCAACAGCCGAAACAACGATTCTCTGAAATGCCTACTCCGTCGGTTTCGCCGACGTCTTCTCTCCGAAAGCGCGTCTCGGAACTGCCAAGAGCCGCGAGTGCATCCGTTTCCGGTGCTGCGGGCATTGTCTGCTCTAATACGGATCTGATATCGATCGTAAGCTCGTTAGCGTCTTCCGCGATGGAAATCAACCGATGCGGCGAGGAAGCGCCGAGTTCCCGGGACGATAGCAAATCAAACTGGCCCGGAAAAACGACCGAACAGAAAGGAAGTCGATCGAAGAGCTTCCGTTCCAATAGCTTCGACGTGTCGACATTGTACGGAGCTAAAAGTAAGCTTAGCGGATCCTCGAAAGCCGCTATTTCGACCTTTATGGCACCGTCGAATTGGTTCACGAAGAGACACCAACCGATGTCGAAGAAGCCGAAAGATTTAGTAACGGCCAGTTTAAGTCTCAAGTTTGATAAATCGAAGGTAGTGAAGGCGATGAAGGAAACGTTGGGTAAAAAGTCCCCTAATAGCGAGGTCAAACACAAAGTCGTATGGGACAACACTAGTGGAACCAAAGTGGACGCTCAGCTAAGTTGTATTTCTCGTTACGATATCGTTTCTTGTTTAAGAGCCATCGTAGGTGAAAGGAGGAATGCAAGAACGCACATAATACGCAAAAATCTATGGCAGATTCAAAGTACAGTACTCGTTGTGATATTCGGTAAAGATAATAAGTTCTCCTATGGAGATTTCATTTTTCAAATTATTCTCGTAAAAGTACGTATTTGCATAAATAAATAGCACACGGTCTCTGCGTAAATACCTAGGCCAGTTATAAATATTTCAGTTTGCCAACGATATCCCAACATGTGGGACACTCACATGTGTGCTACTTCGTGAGCGATGATAAAGGTGCTGGTCAAGCCTTCGTCTCGATTTAACGCGCACGATCTCGCGGGATAGCATACTCCTGACACAGGTGCGTAACCAGAAGGACCTCCTATATCTAATCGCGTCAACCATACAGCAACATCGTGATTTACGTCCTTCGAGGACAGCATCTTTCTGTTCCATTTGTTCACGTTCTCGAGAGATCGTCTGGCATCGCCACGGCGGACCTACGACAATTTATTAATATTTTCTTAATAAAAGCTAGCAAATATTACGAATATATTATATTTATTATTACATCATGCATTATATACTATATATAAATATTCGTCAATGATAATAAATATATGTGCAAGTAATCGTGTTGTTGATTGTAATCAAATGTAACTTGTAACGCTATTAGTATTTTAATCTTCCTGAAAAATGTTGAAATGTTGATTCAACAGCAGAGAAGAATAGCAGAAAAAGAAAAGTAAAAGGAATCGCAAGTGTCGTATATCAATGATATTATCATAGGTCTATAACATTAAATTAAGATTCTTAAGAGATGAAAAAGGTTTAATAGTCGATTATACAGATATTTCGGATACACGATAAATGCGAGGTTTGTCAATGATCCGTGAAAATTGTTTGTTTGGAAATTTGTTTTCAAGGGATCGTTCACGGTTGTCCAATTTAACAAAATGGAACTCGTTGCATTTTATCGATCTAGAACGTCATGCGCAGATATTTTGACCTATATAATTTATATACCATACACTGTACAGATAAGTAGAAAATAAAATAATTGACACTCGCATATGCGTATCTCAGATAGTTACTACTTTAGTTAAATGATTTAATTTAATGGAAATCGCTTACTATAACGTCTCGTTTTTCCGCGTATAAAATCATTCGTACGATCACTAGAATCATGTTGGATTCGAGCGATGGGTCCATGTAAATTGCACTGACCTAGGATTAAAATACGTACGAAAATGTAACAGGCGTTAAAACAGTATTACAGCCTTACAAATAAATTATTATTCAAAACTCTCGTAAATACATCGTATCTTATATAATTTTCCTAAAAAATTAATTTTATTCGTTATATTTATCTTAGGAAATGTACGTTATTAATCTCAACAGCATTGGAAAACCAATTACCGAATGGCTGAAATTAATCGATTACAAAATTCCATTACGGATAAATTATTCGCTGAACTTTTTAAAAGATACGTGCAAGCTTTGAACAGTGTAAACAGAAAATACAGAGCTTCCATCCGAATATACGATCGAGATGTTTGAAAGCAAGTAGCGTACCTTGAAAATACAGAGATACGCATAACTCTGCCCTATGTTTCCCGGTTGCTTGCGTACATATGTAGGAGAAGGTATTCTATATCTAAGTATAATAACAGAATTTCGTTTGGTATTACTTACGATGTTTAAAAGAGCCAAGATATATTGCTGTACTCGAATTCCATGAAAATCTACCACGGAGTAATCAGCAGCTATTCCAAGCTCTAGCCATCGTGGCGGCGAATCCTTAGCAGCTGGTCTTTTCTCTATGAAATGACTTATCTTAGAAATCGACTTATCTTCCACGAAATTAGAAAGTCTACTCGACTCGACTTGATAGCTTAAACGCATGATTATTAAAAGCATAAATTAATATCTACGAGCAAGTATTCGTGGAATAATTATTATGATATAAATAATTATTTCAAAAGTATAATTTCAAAAATATCAATTCGGTATCACCGTGAATTTCATCCTGCAAATTTCTTTAAAATTCTTGACAAATTTTGGTAAACGTATTCCTCCAGCAAATTTTTCTATTTTTCTATTTTTTTACATTAAATTAGGCAAGATAGATAAAGATTCGTGCAATGGACAATATACATATGTGTAATAGACAGGGAATAATAAAATAAATTAAAAACAGCGAAATATAGATGAACGTGTAGAAGATCAAGCGAGAGTGGAACGCAATAGGGAGAATAATTGTAAACCGAGTTCCTTTTAAGGCTGAAGATAAGCTATTCTTATATTACATGCTGTTATTATTACTTTTGTACACGATAGATTGGAATATCAGTACAATTTCTTTCTTTCAGTAATATTCGATGATTCGTTAATTTATTAACCGCTATATTGTACGTGGTAAGTAGAAAAGCAACGATTGTACAAGAATGGCATTTGGAAAAATATTTGACTTACTTGATAATCTGTTCCTTTGCCATTTAGGACCAGAGAAATATCCAATTTCCTCGGGATTTGTTATTTTATATAGGTTGGGGTTGATAATCAATCTCGGATCCACTCGGATTGGTTATCACACCTTTTATTTTCTCTCTTATACAAAACACCAAATCACACAGCAAACGTCTAAACTCTCCCAATGCGTCTTAGCAATTAAGGCGTGGTCGACTCCTATGGCAAAAGAGCGTCGTTAGGAGTCGTACCAACATAACCCTAGTAACCTTTTAGTAACTAGCGGTCATACCAACTGAGCATTTCTCAACAGGATTTACGTCGATCGATAATTCTTCCACTATTGTATCGTTGTATTCTGTGGAGACATCGTCTTTTTCATCGTACAGAATCAATTTCTCAGCTTCTGGGTATTCCACGTCGAAGACGTCACCGGAAAGATTATAAAATCCCTGAACATCGTGGCTTAAGGAATCGCGTTTGCTTCGTTTCGACTTTCTCTTACTTTCTTCAACTTCAAATTTATTCGATTTCCCTGTAACCGAATTATCAACGTTTTACCACGTTTGCCTGTCTTATCTTCGCTATTCTCGTTACGGATAAAATGAAAAAATAGTTGCAAAATTTCTGAAATTGTAAATACGACCAGACTGGAACGTATCAACGACATATACGGTGTCACAAAATTGTGACAAGTCAATATTCCAGTTGTTAGTTTGTTGAATTTACGCCACCGCTGATTAAACGTATCACGCTTTAATAGAAAATTCAATTTCCCAGCGGGGAAGATGGAATTTTGCGCTAATTAAAGTATTGCGCTTTTGTACAAAATTCCATTGTTTTCTGTTGCCCGCGAAAATGCAATTTTACGACGGACATTTCAGACAAATTTCCATCAGACGGCTTTCCATCCGTAAAAAAGAATGCTATCTATAAAAGTGTCAATGGAAATTGACCAAAGTAACGTCAAACAAACCTGTTTAAACAGCGAGGTAAATAGACCAATTGCTTTTAACAAAACCTGTATCGTTGCTCTTAACCGTTTCACTTTTAAATATCAATCGGCGCTGTTCCTCATTAAAATTTCGATTTAAATCGAACGAGAAATACAGCGTAACACTTGGAATTTTCTATCGTTTCTCAACCATACTTCGAACATTTACGTCGCATTCTTCGATTCATAGGATCGCGATGTTGGATTCTTCGATTTCGATACAAAAACGTTTCACAGCTTTCGACGCGGGAAATTTAATTAAGAGAACAAATAATTTGTTTATAAACTGCCAATTACGTGCCTTGAATTTCCGATATATGCAATAAATTTCATTGCTACTTGACCTAAGTGGGTCATAAAGTTGCAACCGTGTAAACCGTGCCACGTAATTTTATTGCATTCAATTTTCCACGTTTCCAACAATTTATCAAATTAGAATTTATCCGCGCATCGTACGAAATTTTTCATAAAAATTGATTAATAATAGTAGATATATAGCTCCTCGTATTCGTAAAACAGATTTTTAATCTGTAAACAACGAGTCGTGGTAATTACGATACGATCGATTTTCAACTTAGCAAAATTTGTTTCCATTTAACATTCACATCCAGATTGTATTTCCTTTGTAATAAATTAATTATATAATTAAATAAATTTATTATTCGAACCGATATTCAGATACAGTTCGAGTATACTTGATAAATTTTCAGACTCGATTCTCCAAATCGAAAATGAGAACGTTTTATCCTATACTTTTTCTTCATTTTTCCACAAGGATTCGCGTTGTTCTCGCTTTCAGACGTTGTTCCGTTGCATCCTGTATATACGGGGTGTGCCAAATTTAAACCGTCAAATTGTAAGGAGTTGATTTACAGACAAGAAGAAGAAGAAGAAGGAAGAACTTTATATAATGTTCGTCAACGGACGTTTCTTTACAGAATTACAAACGAGTATCGTTCGTACGAAACAGGTAACGACGCGTTTTCCATCGCAGCGTGCAAAAGTTCGCTGTATTATCGTGTCAGCGCAGTTGCATGCTTTTTATCATGCGACAACAAGCCCGTGTCGTTAATAGCTACAATAATGATACAATGAATAATTATTATCTGGTATGTTTGATTGGTCGTTGGAGAACGTTGTCCGTGTGCTCGGATAGAAGCCTGACATCGATCAACGATGGGAGTAATACGATCTCGTACACACAGTTGCTAACAATTCGATCGAGTTGCAAAAACCGCGTGTTTTTACTCGTTGCGCTAGTTGTTCACGCGAACTCGCATCTCCAGAATAAACCTTCCGTTTTACAGTTGCGAAACCATAAATACAGAAAAGAAAACGCAGTTCTTGAAACTCTGACGAAACGCTGATAATACGGTCAATTGTCGCGTGCTGTGAAATGGAAAATTCGTCGTTACTTATTTCATACGTACGATACTTGTTTGTAACTGTGGAAAAACGCGTTTATTGCCCAGCTTCGTACGACATGTTTTTCGGTAAATATTTACAAAGCGGACAATCTCGCCATATTCAACGGCTTTGAAATATGTTTGCCAATGCTAATATTCCGAACAACTTTTTCCTGTAATACTCTTTACCGTCGCTCTGCTTTCCGCGATATTCGCAGCAATTTCTGTCTCGACGACAGCGATGATTTCGTAGTTTCGCTTTTCTCGATATCACTGCTAAAGCTTTTCCTACCTCGAATAACGACGCAAAGCTTCGTATGAATCGTATCTATCCTGTTACTTGATACGCGAATTTAATTCACGGTAGCCTCAGTGATGTTTCTTTCCTGTGCGAGTTGAAAATGATTATCAGAAATGCATATATATGTCGGGTTGGCGTTAAGATTAGAGTTAGGGTTAAAGGCGTGAAACGAATCCCTATTGGCGCTAGACGTGATCATTATGCAATAGAGGAGATATTTACTAGTGCAAATATGACTATGATGGAATTGGACAAGTAATCGCGATAATTAGATACTCGAGAAGCAAATGACAATGATCCTAGGCTCAATAACGAATCCGCGGTCAACGGGATGACGAACTTTACCCTTCGTTAGCGTCTAAGTTACACTGTACGTTAGAGAAAGGGGCAATTATTACGTATACGAAAGACAGGTCGATTACTGATGAGATCGCACTAGAGAGTGATTCTCCGTCGCGGTGACGCTGTCGAAGAAAACTATGATGGGTGTGCCTAAGGGCACGAGATCATCGGATTCGCGGAGAAAAGTCTTCGTTCGAAGGGTGAGGGAAATTGAAGTTGCTGTTAATTGGTCAATTTCCATGTTGGTGGTTAGAGAAAGATATTAGCTGTCCTTGGGAAAAGTTGCTAGCGGGAAGCGTCGTTCGTGGAAGGATAGATTTCTCTTATCTTCCCGTAGTTGGAGCACAGGCTATTTGTCTATTTGAGAGACTTTGTATAATTGAAACTTAATATTCGTAGCGGGTCCTCGCCCAGCTAAACATATACTGTGAAGATGCGTTGGCATCTGGCAATCATCTTACCCGAAGGACAAAGTCTGCGTGTGGCGAGCCACGGGACAGAAATCGTTGAAATGTTTACCCTCGTGCCCTGTCCCAAGTATTTCTTTTAAGGAGAGCTATAGAATTACTTCATGCCTTTGTTAGACAAAACGTTCATCCCTTTGACCGCGGCTACGTTCGGCGACTGATTGTCGCCTCGAGTCCGAGCTCACTATGATAAATCTCAAATAAATACAGTCGGATCGAATGACAACAGTTTCTTAATACGGCTATGGTGAAATCTAAATTACAATACTAGGGGTCTTCCCAAAGTTCCAAAGGGAAGGTTCCGGTGTTCTTTCATCTCCGACATATATATATGTCGGCTGGACGATAGGATTGGGGGTGGAGGTGTTCGATGAATCTTCGTTGATATTGGCCATCGATGCGGTGTAACAATGGTAGAGTTTATTGGCACAAGTGAGTGGTATTACAGCGTTGGTAACTAATCACAATGTTAGATACTGGCGGCGCTATGACAATGGCCTCGGGTCCGGTAACGAATCCGCGGTCAACGGGATGTCGAACGTGTATATTTCGTGGAAGTCTAAGTTATATTCAGGTCGCCACAGAACAAGCACTACGTACCGGAGAATTACTTGTATCGTCGTTCAAATCGTACGAAAGTGTGTCTCTCCATCACGGTGACGCTGTCGAGGAAAACTATGATGGGTGTGTCTAAGGGCACGAGATCATCGGATTCGTGAAGAAAAGTCTTCATTCGGAAAGTGAAGGAAATTGGAGTTACTGTTAATTGGTCAATTTCCATGTTGGTGGTTAGAGAAAGATATTAGCTGTCCTTGGGAAAAGTTGCTAGCGGGAAGCGTCGTTCGTGGAAGGATAGATTTCTCCAATTTTCCCGTAGTCGGAACAAAGGCTGTTTGTCGGTTTGAAGGACTTTCGTTAAATAGATCTTAAGATTTATAGCGGGTCCTCGGGCTAGCCGAACATGTACTGTGGAGACGCATCAACATCTGGTAATCGTCTTACTCGAAGCATAGTCTGCGTGTGGCGAGCCACGGGACAGAAACCATTGAGACATTTACCATCGCACCCTGTCCCAAGCATTTCTTTTAAGGAGAGTCATAGAGTTACTTCCTGCCTTGGTTAAACAAAACGTTCATCCCCTTGACCGCGACTACGTTCGGCGACTGGTTGTCGCTTCGAGCCCGAGCTCACTATCATAAATCTCGAATAAGTACAGTCGGATCGAATGACAACGGTTTTCTTAATACGGCTATGGTGAAATCTAAATTACAGTACTAGGTGTCTTCCCAAAGTTCCGAGGAGAAGGCTCCGGTGCTCTTTCATCTCCGACATATATATATGTCCGACATCTCCGACATATATATATATGGCTCCGACACCGGAGCCTTCCGTTGAAACCGGGGAAAAACCCCTAATATTGTAGTTTGGATTTCACCATAGCCGTAGTTAAACAATCACCGTCCTTCAGCCCGATTGTAATTGCCTGCAATCTATGAGAATGAGTTTGGGTTCGAGGTGACAACCAGTCACCGAACGTAGCCGCGGTCAAGGGACGAACGTTTTTCTAACAAAGTCATGAAAAAGTCTATAGCCCTCCATAAAAAGAAATAGTTGTAACGGCACTTGACAGTAAGCATACTAACGGTTTCTGTCTCATGGCTCGTCATAAGCAGACCCTATTCTATGGGTAGGTCGATTGCCGGTTGTCGAGACATATTCGCAAAACATCGACCCGTCATAAACCTTAAACCTTGATTAACGAAAATAGGCAAACAGTCTTTTCCGTGAAGGACACTTCCAAAGACTGACTAATTAACAACAACGGCAATTTCCCTCACTCTCTGAACGAAGACTTGTCTCCACGAATATAAAAGACCTGGTGTCGCTAGAGAGTGGGGCAATTTTTCCTAGACAGTGTCATCGTGAGAGCTTCGAGTACGATTTCATCGACTAAGATATCATTTCGATAGAGTGCTTACTTCGCGGGCTAACTGAGAGTACCACCTAGGCGTTGCCTACGAGTAAAGAATAAAAGAGTCCCGTGGACTGCGGATTCGTTTCGAACCTAAGGTCATTATCACTAGTGCTACGAGTGCCTAATCTTGTTAATAAGTCTGTGCTAATAAACTCTCCATCGTATCACGGCAATGGCCAACCCTAATGAAAATTCATTAAACGCCCATCTCCTTAATCCTGACTTCTATCCGACATATATATAAATGTACGGACATCAACGTCCGAGACGTTCGTCCATGCCAAACGGTAACGCGTACAGGAAACATTTGTTCAAAATGACTTTGACTTTAGCTATATTTTCAAATTGGAATTAGCTAATGGTCGTTCGCTTTGTAAATGATTATTTCTTTTTCTTCTTTTTGCCTGCAGATTAAGCCCTTCCTGTTTGACGGTTTAAATTTATTAAATTAAATTTATTAAACCGAATATATATATATTCGTTTGTACTACGATTACTCTCATACTCTATGTATGGTATTATCATATCGACGCTATCAGTTCTTACAGTATCACGATCAGAGTCAATTTTAGAATAGAAGAAGCAATTAACGGCGGATCGCAAAGTAAGAAGCTTATAACATAATTGGCAAGGAAGTCGGTAAATCGATCAACCAATCACCTACATCCAACCGTCTAACGAAAGATGAAAAGCCATCGCGATAACGATCCTTCTCACCTGCAGGATTTTCCGGATTCACAGACACGAAGCTCGAATTATTCCTGATCGACCACCACTTTTCGTTTTTCGGCTGAAACATCACATGCTGGCCATTCGTCAGCGGCTGAACGAAGAACGATCTCTGCCCGATCAACATCAAGGCGTACACTTCTTCTTCGCATATCGTCACGACGACGAAGGAACTCGCGTCTCCTTCCAAGCTGCCTTGTGGAAGATCGCAGTTCGCCTTGGCGTTACGTCGCTCGGACTTGGTTTTACCCTGGCGCACCCAATTCACGGTGAAATTCGACGACAGTATCAATGGATCGTTGGCCATGGTCCTTAAGGTCCAGTTGCTGATCTCGAGGAACACCGGCTCTTGGTGAAGATACTCGCGCCAAGTTTCTCGGTATTCGTGGGTCGATCTTCTGTTCCGCGCGCTCTCATTCGGGATCACTCGAGGGTAAACGATCTCGTATTCCTGCAAGCTTTGCAGAAAGTCGCTCATTCGCGACTTAGTAGCGATCGTGCCGAGCAGCCACGTGGCGAGGAGAAAACTGGGAAGTTTCGATCGCGTCATGTCTCGCGCGCTTTGATCGAAATTTCAATAGGATTTTCTGGCTACCCAAAACTCGCCAGGCATGCTCGTTCACTCGCAGACGTAGTTATCGCAATGAAAGCAGCTAATTCGCAGACCCGATATTCTCATTTCATTTCGCCGGTTCGTAACGCGTTCGAAACGCCGTGTCATATAGACGCGGATGCGACGATACTCTCGCGTTCTAACATTTTCAATGTCTCGCGCTTCATCACGTAGCTCGCGCGGAAGTAATACGAAGGTGAATCGTTGGTTTTAATACACAGGGTGTTGTTTAATCGATCGAAATAATGAAAAAGGGAACGATTCTACGGTACACCAGAGATGAAATGAAATCATAGAATGCAGTGGTTTTGTAGGTAGTGTTTTATCGAAAAGATTAACCGTGAATATTTGCTCGACCTATTTATACCAAATTGATACAGAATCTTAAATTACAGACGAATCTTTCTCAATTTCCTTCGATCGTCCTCTCTAGGCGTACGAAACTGCCTCGTTGAATTCGAACGTTTCTCGATTTCCTTCGACGTCTTTCAATTTCTTCTTTTTTCAATCGCCGTTCGCCTTCTCAAAGCTGTCTTCGAACAGAATTCTTAGAACGACTTCCAATTCCTTTCGATTCGTCCAATCGTTTAGCTTTACGAAACTGTTTCGCTAAACTCATTTTTCCACTGTACTTGCGTATCGTAACAAACTCGTCGGCGGTAACTCGCGTCGATTAACGATTCACCACCAGTAAAGTAACCGGGAATGCAGCAAACTAGTAGTCGGTAGAACGAAGCGGAACGTAAGTGGAGCGAGCGATAAGAGCGATCGCGACAATCGCACGCCTCGCCGTGCGATTCCCACGCGAACGAATCGTCAAATTCGAGCCAAAGATTCTCACTAACTCGAAGATTCGCGCCAGTATTTTCCACGCGCGCGTCACAGAAATTCGAACGACTTTCGCGAAAAGGACAGAAGGATAAGACGATCGATCGGATCTCGGGTCGATCGCGATACCCCCGGACAGAAGGTTTCGACGAAAAAGTGGAGTAAACGCGATGACCGAGCTTCGTGCTACGACTGGCAGCCACATGGACGGATGAACGCGGCTGCAAACGCACGCGAGTGCAGCGGCGAACTGTGCGTAAGAGTAAGCGCGAACGCGAGACTGGAAAAAGCACCAGCGCTTACCGCCCACTGAAGTTCTAGTAATTGCAGCTTTATGTGCAATCACCGAGAAACGAGGATGCTGGCGAACGCATTGTTCGACCCCGACCGAGACGATTTAACAAGGGCCGAGGATTTCATCTTGAACGACCTTGCTCTTGTCACGACCGGCATACTTCAAATCCGATGGACCGATGATGGAGATAGAGATGTGGCGGCCTTGGCGACAATGTATATCGCCGAAGTGCCTAATGAGTCATCTGTATCCTAACGGTCCTTCCACCGAATGTCCTAGAAGTGTGACAACGGTCACGTACGCCTACAGGGTAGTGGGGATATTGAGGGATGACAAACAAAGAAGAAACAGATGTTACCGAAAGTCAAATTGTAAGAGCTTCAGTCTTGGAAAGTCACGGCTGGAGCTCAGAACAAAATCGCAGTCAGTGTAAATTCAGAAATAAATTCTCTTGTTTTTTTGTTATCTTAATTTTTTCTTTTCGTTCGAGCCTCCTGCTTTTTATTTTACGTGACATTTTTGGCGATTACTGCCAGGATAGTGAAAAGTGTTTGTTCGGAAACCAAAAGACATTCATCATCTACGGAAGATAGAATTATTTGGGACTACGGTCATCCGCAACAACGAAGTAACTATCACGAACCGAGTGAAGTGACAAAGGAAGGTAAACTGGATTCCTTCGTACGTTACCGTGAAAGAAAATCTAGCTTCAGTAGCCAAGACTCATCTTCGCCCGAAAGCAGGAAGATGTCTAAGACAAACGAATCTCAAACTTCTACCTCAACGGATCCAACGTTGCGAACAATATTGGATAGCATTCAAAAACAGCAAGAGAGTATTGCCCGTTTACAAGAGGATATGTTACGTTTGTCTATGCAAAGTGACGAAACAAATAGATGCTGGGTAGCAGAAATCGAAAATATTAGGAGAACCGTCGCAGAGCTACGGACTGGGTTCGGATCCCTTGCGACCGATGATTCTGGTTCCATCATTACTGAAAGCAACGAAAGTGAATCGACAGCGATTAATCGCACCTGGAGTACGGTTAGGGCACGCGAACCGACCGGGTTAACGATTCCAGTCATTCCACCTGCGCACATCGACACCGAACAACCCGAGGTTGAAGAAAGAGGCTATTTTCCACCCGCTCTTTCCACTCTGTGAGTTAAGGATGCAATACGTTGTATTCCAATGCTCAACGGAGACGATGATGTAGGTATGGAAGAATTTATCAAAGAAGTGAGCAGTATGAAGGACCGTTGCATGGAGCAAGATTTATTGCTAAAAGCAATAAAGGCAGAAAAAATCGTAGGAAAAGCAGCTCAAAGTATCCGCAACATCCCCATTGAGTGCTACAGTGATCTGTACAACGCACTGAGGAGCAATGTGGCAACTCAAGTGACTTCGGAAGAATATCGGGAACAATTAAAAGAGTTGAGACAGGGACGGGAAGAATCAGTTCAGAGTTTTAATATTCGGTTCAGAAGAATACTCAACCGTTTACTGTACGCAGTAACCAACGAGTACCCACAACCACTTCTACGCAAGCTAATGATCGAAGAAACTACAAAGAAGATTGTCCGTGTGTACCTAAAGGGATTCAGGCGCGAAATAGGCCGAACATTATTAATCATTGAACCCTTGAATCTTGAAGAAGCTGAAAAGAAAGCAGCCGACTTAGAACGCTACTCACGAAAAGAACGGCAAGCCAATTGGTCAATTAGTCGCTTGCCTTCCGCTAGTAATCGCCTCAACCATCAATCAATGCAGGTTTTTTTTTCTTTTTTTTTTTTTATTTATTAGAATATTTACAATCAATTCTCGTTGAGAATTTTCAGTAACATAATTTGGCGTGGTACAATGACATGGATTATAATAGCTTTATATTGTTGATTCTAGTAGAACTAAGGATTTAATCTAGTGGGTATTTTCTTTTTAGTCTGCGGATCTGGTCCGTCGTGTCCAGTAGTTGGGTGACTAGTGGGTTGTGGTGGTTGTTGACTCTTGTGTTATATCTGCTTCTGGACTTGTGTATTTCATCTTTGACTGTAGGTATCTTGAGGTCACGGTGGATTGTTTCGTTGGTAACTTACCAGGGTGCATTTAATAGGGATCTTAGCGTTTTCGATTGGAAGCGTTGGAGTATTTCAATGTTGGAGTTACTTGCTGTTCCCCATAGTTGGATTCCGTAGGTCCAGACAGGTTTTATTACGGCCTTGTAGAGGGTTATTTTGTTTTGTATGTTTAGTTTGGAGCGTCAGCCCGTGAGCCAACAGAATTTTCTTAGTTTTTCCTTTAGTTGCTTTGTTTTTTCTGAGATATGTTTTTTCCAAGTTAGCCTCCTGTCCAGGGTCATGCCCAGGTATCTTACGGAGTCCTTGCTTGGGATTATTGCGTTGTTAATGGTGACCTGGGGGCAGGTTTGTTTTCGGAGCATGAAGGTTACACGGGAGGATTTTTTTTCGTTTATTTTAAAACCCTATTCTTGGAACCACTTTTCCATGGAGTCGAGACTTCGCTGGAGAGTGGATGAGGCAATTGCCGGGTCTGCGTGGGTAGCTAATAGTGCTGTGTCGTCGGCAAATGTTGCTATTGTTACCTCGATTGATATGGGTAAGTCGGCAGTGTAGATGGATAACAGTAGGGGTCCGAGGAAACTACCTTGTGGTATGCCAGATTCTATTGGGAATGTTGCGGAAGTGGCGTCTAGACATTTAACTATGAATTGTCTGTTGGTTAGGTAGGATTTTAAGATGGAGTAGTATGGGTGGGGTAGGATTTTTTTAAGCTTGTAGAGTAGCCCTTCATGCCATACTTTATCGAATGCCTGTTGGATGTCTAGGAATGCGGCTGAGCAGTATTTTTTCTTTTCAAGGGTTTGGCTGATCATGTGGCTCATGCGGTGGATTTGCTCTACTGTTGAGTGTTGTTTTCGGAAGCCGAATTGGTGGTCTGGGAGTGTTTTCAATTCTTCTAGGAGTGGAAGGAGACGATTCGTGAGCATTCTATCGAATAATTTAGACAGGGTAGGTAAAAGACTGATTGGGCGATAGGAGCTGGTTTCATATATTGGTTTACCGGGTTTGGGGATGAGGGTGATTAGTGAGATTTTCCACGCCTTAGGAAAGTGTTCAAGGCGGAGGATGGCGTTAAAGATTGATGCGATGAGTGCAATCCCTTTTATGGGAAGTTCCTTGATTGCTTTATTTCCTATTAGGTCGTGAGTTTGGGGTTTAGGCTACTGATTGCTTCTATGATCTCTGCAGAAGTGAAGGGTTCAATAGGAGGGGACATTTGGAAGGGAGTGTGCAGGTATTCGGTGACGTCCGCTGCAGCTATGGAGGAATGGGGTTGGAATACTTCAGTCAAGTGTTTGGCAAATAGGTTGGCTTTTTCTATAGGGCTACGCGCCCATCCACCCTGCGGACGGCGGATTGGAGGTATTATTTGTGGGGGGCGCGTGAGTTTCCTGGAGGCTTTCCATAGTGAGTAGTTTGAGTCGGCTGTTGGGGGGGATCAAATGATGGCGGCAAGCAGAACGGACACGTGCACGTCGCTCCGTAGGAATAACCGAAATATCTGGGTAAATTAAAGAATTCGGGCCGAAACGTGCACGAAAGTGAAGTTTCTAGTGCTCCGGAATGAGTGGGAATACAAGAAATAGGGGAGCTCGCTGGTATAGAGGCGAGAGAAACGATTGAAAGTGCTGTGTGTGAAAAGTGAGGTTAGCGGCAGAGCGGAGGCCATCTTGGGCCGCGCGACCGAAGCGCCACCGTGCGGGCTACCTGGGTAACCAAGGAGTGGTGGAGAGCGCCCCCGTGGAGGGCCAGTCAAAACTCCCCGCGTCGCACAGTGATAGTGACATTGCTAGTTTTAGAAATATCCGGTCATCAGTCATACGACTGGCGACTTTACGACGATATCGGCAAGTTTATTTAGGACACGAATCGCATACACGCGGAAGGATACAGTGGGATTATACGACGACCGGCTACGTCGAAGGACATCCATTTTAAACATACATACATATATATATATGTATATTAAAGATACAAATACAATATGGACAAGTACTATAAGGTAAGTAAACTTACGGCTCAGGGGGTTTCGGAGCTTCCAGGCCCCGTCGGGGATTCGAGTAGCGTCCCAGGCTCGACCTGACGGTCACCCAGCGACTGGACGAACGGCGAGGGGAAGGTCGATCCCAGGGCCTCCCCTCGTTCGGTAAACACGACCGGGGACCAAGAAACACCTGCAGTTGTCATAGAGGAAAAGATGTGCAAGAAAAGCACAAGAAGATACCTCGAATTTGATGAAGACATCGCGGGAATCATCGAGGATGTCGAGATGCCAATGGAGGCACTCAAGGAAAAGACACCAGCCACCGAAAAGGCGACCCGAATCGCCAAGGAAAAAATCTTGAAAGGTGACAAGATCACCAGATATATGAGAAAGTCCCCAGTGGAGGGGAGCGCGTGCAAGACAACGAGAAGCCTGGCCAGGAGCCAGCCGATGGCAACGAGGGACGAAGCGGCCAGCACCTCGGAGCTAGACACACCGGCGGAAATGTCGGACAGCGGCAGCGAAGTGGCGGCACCAAGGGAATGTCTCAGGAGGAAGGCCATGGCGAACAGAGCAACGGCCGAGACCAAATGCAATGACGAGGACAGTATCGTCATCAAAATGAGAGAATGCAAGGCGATGACGGAAATCATCACAGAAGTCCTCCGCGAAATCCAATGCATAGGTAGCAGACTCCACCTCATGAGCAAAAAGGATACCGACATCAAGAAAAGGAGGGACGCTATCAGTAAAAAAGCGATCAAGCTCCACTCGATGTTGGACGGGATGAGGCTCAAGAGGAACGCTAGACAGTCACGGCCACCAGGATGACCACCCCTCCGGGGAGGAGTGAGGAGAAGGAAGGAAAAAGGAAGGAGATATCGCCCGTCGAGGGGAAGGGCGACACCAAGAGAAAGAGACCAACGACCGTGGAGGCCTCCTACGCAGGAGCCTGTGCCGGCAACAGCTCGGCAAAAGCGACTACGGACTGCACGGACAGCGATGTAAAGGAAGACTGGATCCCTGTCCGCGGAAGGAGAGGAAAAAGAACGGACACCCCGACGGTGGTCAGGAAGGCGAACGAAGGAAGGGCGGCATTGGACAAGCCAAAGAGGCCGGAGGGACCGATGAGGATACGTAACAGACCCGAAGCCATCCTCGTCAAAGTAGGGCAAGACAAGGAGTGAATCCAGGTCTACAAAGACTTGATGGGGGTAAGGGAGACTCTAAAAGAGAGCTGTGGAATTAGGAGGACCAGAACAGGTGACATTCTGATCGAGCTGAAAGCAGGTAGCAACGCCAAAAAGACCGCGGCGGATATGAACACGGCGCTAAGAGGCAAGGTGAGAGCGCTACCAATGCGCGACAAGACATCCGTAGAGATCAGGGATATAGACCCGCTCGTAGGCAAGGAAGAACTAGCCAGGGAGATAGTAATGCAACTGGGCATAAGCGACATCACCGAGGTTGAAGTAAAGACCCTAAAAATGGCGCCGTGGGGCACCCAATCGGCAATAGTGACGATGCCGAAAGCCTATCTGGCCAAAGAGGGGGCGAGCCGGAAGATCAGAACCGGCTTGACGATAGCCTCGATAAAGGCACTACCCAATGTGGTAAAGTGCTTCAGATGTCACATGTTCGGGCATATCGCGAACAAATGCACGGCGATAAGCCCTGGAAAGGAGATTTGCAGGAAGTGCGGAGCCAAAGACCACACGATAGCTGCCTGCGTCAACGCACCCTGCTGCTCCATCTACAGCAAGGGGAAAGGAGTGAAATTTGACCACGTAACCGGATCCCTGGCTTGTCCAGATTATAGAACGCGGTTGAAAGCGTATAAATGAGGATACTGCAGATAAACCTCAACAGATGCAAGCTGGCGCAGGATATGATGCACCAATGCGCGATCGAACTTAGGCCGGATATAATAATAATTTCCTAGCCGAACAGGCAGCTACCGCACTGGTTTAATGACACCAAAGGAGACGCCTCGATATGGGTCACACTCCTCAATGGCAAACTGCCTGATGAAACAACAGAGGTCAAGAGCGACGGGATAGTGGGCGCCCGCGTCGGCGGCGACTTCTGCTTCAGCGGATACTGTTCGCCTAACACAAATAAGCTAGCATACTCCAAATACATAGACACGCTGTCGACTATGACGAAGAGCGTTGCTAGAAGACACGACAAGGTCTTCGTGGCCGGAGACTTCAACGCAAAGTCAACCTGTTGGGGAGGATCGACCACAGACATGAGAGGGAGAGTCTTAATGGAGGCACTAAGCGGCCACCGGGTGTTTCCAGTGAGGCTCAAGGAAAAGTACACCTTCTTCATGAACGGGAAGACGAGCTTCCCCGACATATTAAGCGTATCCAACAAGGTCAGCGAGATACACGCCGGAAGCGCGGTCTTGGACAAATACTCGGCCTCGGACCATCTGTACGTGCTCCACAGGTTTAAGGCTAGGAAGACCCGGACCGTATCGAAGTTCTACAGGTACGTGACCAAGGACATGTCGCCGGAGGAGTTCCTGAGCAGATTCGACGACACACTAAAGAAGGAGGACCTCAACGCGGCTATCGGAGCGGATGGGGCCGAGTCCTTGCAAAAGAGCATCGAAGGTACGTGCGAAGGGATGCTAAGGAAATCGAACTGTGCGGCGAGCCGCAAGTACGCGAACTACTGGTGGAACCCGATGATCGCGGAACTGAGAGCGCTGGCGCACAAAGCGCTCAGGAAGGTGACGAGAGAAAGGAAGAAGAATGCCGGCAACACCGAGCCCCTCGTCAACGCCTACAAGGAGATCCGAAGGCAGTTAAAAAAGGAGATCGCCCGCAGAAAAAAAAACAGCTTGGGCAGAATACTGCAAGATACTGGAGAGCGACCCTTGGGGCAAACCCTATCGCACGGTCATGAAGAAATGTAAAAGCAAGGGACCAACCAACGACATGCCGATCGTCATGGTGAAGGCAGTCCTACAGAGGCTATTCACCTTGGGACACGGACCACCCCATTATGAGGGCCGCGAAGAGGCAGAGACCGAAGAAGAAGGAGATATTAGCCTCAGCGTCGCCATCGGCGAAGGCGATGTCGTCGATGCCGCCGGAAGAATGAACACCAAGAAGGCTGCAGGAGTCGATGGCGTGCCGGGCGAGATCGCGAAGCTGATAGCGAGTCGCAGGAGCGAGATCGTGACAAGGGCGTTCAACGGCATCACCGAATCAGGAAGGATCACACACTGCTGGAAGACGGCCAGAGTAATACTGCTAAGGAAACCGGGAAAGGATCCTAGTCTCCCTAACGCGTACCGGCCGATAAGCATACTCTCAACCATGAGCAGGATCTGGGAAAAATGTTTTAAGAAGATCATCGAGAGATTCATCGGAATGGACCCGTTCCATCGGAGGCAATATGGCTTCAGAAAGAAGAAGAGTACGGTAGATGCCATCACGCAGGTGATGAAGTTTGCCAACATCTGCAAACAGAAGAAGGTAATTTGCGTGATAATCACCCTGGATATTAGCAATGCCTTCATTTCGCTCAGCTGGAAGAGCATATACGAGGAATTTGACAAGAGGAAGCTGCCATGGAAGGTCAAAAGGCTAATCGGCAGTTACCTATCCGGAAGGAGGATCATCGTGAGCAACCAGCACGGCACGGTGGAGCACGAGGTGGCGGCGGGAGTTCCGCAGGGATCCATCCTCGGACCATTCCTGTGGATCTTGGTATACGACCGGTTGCTCGAGAGACTCGACAACATGCCAATGGTCAGAGCAACCTCCTTCGCGGATGAGCTGGCCATCACATGTTCCGTCGGGAGGAACGAAGAGGCCACCGCCAAGGTCAACACGATGCTAAGGATCGCCAACGATTGGTGCACGAGTGTCGGGCTCACCCTGGCGAGAGAAAAGACGGAGGTCATGCTCATCACAAGCTTGCGAGTGCCGAGACTGGTGAAACTCAGGTTGGGCTCCTCGGACATCGAAACGGTCGATCGCATCAGGTATCTCGGAGTCGTCATCGACTCCAGTCGGAGGTTCGGTGCGCATATCGAGATGGTGTGTAATAGAGCCGACAAGTTAATAGGAGCCTTTAGGGGAATTCTACCCAACATCAACGGGCCGACCAGCTTGGCTCGTAGGCTCTACTACATTGTGTGGGAGTCCATCGTAACTTACGGGGCACCGGTGTGGGCTAGAGCAGCGAATACCGATAAGAACAGGAAAAAGCTGAAACGAGCACAACGAACGGCCCTGTGCATAACAACGACGGCATACCGTACCGTCTCCCACGCGGCACTTTGCATATTGACCGGGAATCTCCCGATTTACATAAAGATAAAGTTGCTCGGAGAGACCTACGAGAGGAACAAGATCCATGGGTCCAGGATTGGCACGGATGACGGCAGCAAGCTGAAGGAGGAACTGGAGGCGATTCGCAAGAAGGCCCAAGAGGACTGTCAGAAGGAGTGGAACAACTACAAAAAGGAAAATATCACAAAGAAATTAATACCGAGTGCGCTGCTATTTACCAAAAAGAAGATGGACATCGATCACCACACCATGCAGCTGCTAACCGGGCATGGGAGCTTCGGTGTCTATAGGAAAAGGATTGGCAGGGACAGCGACAGCAACTGTCTCGACTGTGGAGATTCGAACGACGATGCAGAGCACGCCCTCTTCGCGTGCCCGAAGTGGACGGACAGAAGGATCGAGCTGGAGAACGCTCTGGGCGGGAAGATAGATGTGGGCATTCTGATCGCCACGGTGACCGCCAAGGACGAGAGCTGGAATAAATTCAGGCAATTCTGCAAGACCGTCATGTGCCACAGGAGGGTGACAGCGAGGGCCTTGGAAGAGGCAAGGAGGAGAACGAGCGAAACAACAACTACGCGGAGCAATGAGGGCAAGAACATGAAACAACGAAAAACCGCAGAAGGAGACCAGCCCAGTATTCTGAACTGGCTGAGAGGACGACATGAGCAGTAACTGCCCGAAGAAGTAGATACAACGGGGCACGAAAGGACAACCCTGATGACTGCCGACAGGTTTTACCGGGGTTGTCTGCCCTCTAAGCGGAGGAAGAAGGAGGAGGGGTTTTTAGTGGGTATGGCAACGACATGACCGACTCCCACATAACCCAGTGATGCGGGTCACTGGGCATGCGTAATAGCATTTTGCCCTCCCCACGCAAAAAAAAAAGAGTCGACTGTGGGGGACTGGCTGGCGAGATATTTGTGAAAACGGTCATTATTGTAGTTCTTTATGGTTTTGGATAGTTTTCTAGTTGCGTTGTTTAGTTTGCGTTTGTCCTCCGGTGTTCTATGGGTCTGCCATATCCTTCTTAGTCTATGTTTTTCTGCTATTTTTTTTAGTATGTACTGGGGGTATTCGTGGTTGCTGGTGGACGTTTTTGCCGGTGTGGAGACGCGGATAGCGTTTATTATGCTCGCATTTAGGTATTCCGTGGCTGCTTCGATTTCATCATTGGTTTTTAGTGAGGTTGAGGCTGAAGTTGAGTGGGTAAAGACTTCTCTAAAGAGCTGCCAGTTGGTGTGTTGGTTATGAATGGAGCCATTAGGTGTATTCTCGATGATAGTTGAACTGACTGTTACTATCACGGGGGAATGATCAGAGGAGAGATCAGCCGAGGAATTGATTTGGACGTGTCTTGACGAGATATTTTTAGTTATGAGGAAATCAAGGAGATCGGGTATTTTGTTTGTGTCGGTGGGCCGGTGTGTGGGTTCGTATGTGGTAAGGTAGTTGAGGTTGTTGGTTATTATGCTGTTGAGGAGGTTTTTGCCTCTTACTGTAACCAGTCTGCTACCCCATTGGGTGTGTTTAGCGTTGTAGTCTCCTCCGGCTATGAATCTGTTGCCCAGGGTGTCCAGGAAGTAGTCGAAGTCTTCTTTGGCGATGGAGTGTCTGGGAGGGCAGTATACAGCTGAAGTGGTGATTGTACCATGACAGTCTTCTATTGCTACGTTTGTTGCTTGGAGGTAGTCTTTCTGGAATGGTGGAAGTTCGTAGTGCTTAATGTTTGATTTGATTATGATTCCGGTGCCGCCGTGGGCCTTTCCGCTGGGGTGTTGGCTATGGTAGAACTTGTATCCGTTTATGTTCAGGTAGTTTTTGTCGGTGAAGTGGGTTTCAGATATGAGCATTATGTCGATTAGCTGGTGTTTTAGGAAGAGTTATAGCTCAAGTTTGCGTTGCGCTAGACCGTTGGCATTCCACAGAGCTATGCGTCTTGGTTTTATTTTGTGTCGGGGCGTATTAATTTATCCATGATGAGTGTTAATAGCGATAGCAAATTGTTTATTTGCTCGGATTGTTTCTCTATTAGCTTTTTAAGTCTAGAGACGTTGTCTGTATTAGGTGGGGTGGGGGCACTATTTTGGGGAGGATCCCTGTGGCTATTTGGTGTATTTCGAGTGCCTTGTACCGCTTGGGCATAGGAGTTTGAGGGAGTGGTGAGTTTGATAGGGCTGGGTGTTTGATTGGTTGGGGGGATTGGGGTAAGGATGATTTTCGGCGAGCTGGGTGTTTGGTGATTTACCTCTTTTGGTCTAAGTTTGGGGTATTTGTTTGAGTACAGAGTTTTGTAGGCTGCGCAGCCTTTGTGGTTGGCAGGATGGTGACCTTGACAGTGGATGCACTTCGCTGGGGTTTCCGGTGATTTCCTGCACTGGTCGGTGGGGTGTGTACCTGCACATTTGACGCAGCGGAAGGTATGGTTGCAGTATTTCTGCGTGTGCCCGTATCTTTGGCACCTTTTGCATTGCACTATCTCCTTTTTGATTTGCGGTGGTTCGAATTTTACGATGGCGTTCATTAGGCGACTGATGTTGTAGATTTCCTTGTTGTTGGGTTTCTGTTTTAAATCGATGAAAAATAGGGATAGCGGGTCTTTCGTGACTCTATGCCTTATGTTGCTGACATTTATGACTTCATGGCCGAGTTTAGATAATTCGGATATTAGTTCGTCGATGTCTGCGGAGTGGTGGATGTTTCGTAGCACCACCCGAAAAGGTCTTTCTTCTTTGAGTTGGTAGGTGTGGAAATTGGCGTTCAGGGCCCTAAGTGTCTTGGTGAGCTTCCTGTAGGCTTCTGGATTCGTCGGCAGGATTTTTACCTAGTTGTTGGTTATCTTCAGGTTGTAGTCCTCCTTGGAGATATCTCTCTCTAAGGACTTGGTCATTGTCTGGATGTTGATGACATCATTAATAAATATTGGTGGGGGAGGGGGGCTTCTCTGTGCGTGGTGGTTAGGTGGCGAGCCTGCGGTTTCCATGGCGTCGTTTGTGGATTCCAAAATTGCGAACCTGTTGTGGGTGTTAATTTGCGTTGATGGCTGTTCGTTCGAGTTTGTGTCTGATGGTTCGGTTTTGCGTTTTTTCGCCTTATTGGCGTCGTTGGCACGGGGGGATCTGCTGAACTTCTGCCACGGGGGGATCTGCTGAACTTCTGCCACGGGGGGAGTAGCGCGGGGTAGTGATGGGTTTGCACAGGCGAGCCTGGTCGTGATTGTTGGGCCATCATCGAGCTAGCTATTTCAATATGAATAACTAGTCGTGAGGCTATGCGGCAGGGATCGGGTTGGGGTTAGGTGCGTAGGCTTTTCTTCTCTCTGGCGGATAGGAAACACTTGGGAAGATAGGAGCACGTTGTGTTCACTTTCGACGGTTGGGTGACACGTGTTACTTTCGAACTTCACTGGGCACTAGAGACACGTCTGCACGCTTCGGCACTCGACAGCGAACTGAATCAATGCAGGTAAGACGATCTAATACACTATCTAGATCGCCTAACGCACCAGTAGCTCAGAAACCTACCACATTCGACCGAGTAGAGAATGGGCCACCCGCTAAACGCGCGCAACTGAAGTGTTTCAAATGCGGAAAGCTGGGACACATGGCTAGCAAATGCCAAAATTTTCTACAACCGAGCCAGTACGACCGACCACCCGCAAGAATTCAAGCAGTCCAGGAAAGGGACGAAACACGAGAAGTAACATCGAACCAGAGTATAGACGAACCGCGCGAAACATACGAGTCAACATCACCACAGGAAGATTACTCACAATACCTTTGTCAACCCGAACCACAGAGCGAGTATTTCTGGTCGACACAGGAGCAGGGATAAACCTAGTGAAACGTAACAAAACTGTCAACGCGATACAAATAGGGCCTAGACAAAAATTTTCTATGGGACGAGACAAATACGAAACGAACGAATACGTAACGAAACGAATTTTTGGACAAGACCACATCTTTCACATAGTACCGGACATCTTCCCAATCATCGAAGACGGAATCATTGGGCTACCATGTTTAGAGAAGTATAACTATTCAATATCCAATGACAGAATCCGACTAAATGACAAAACCATTTTATTTCAGAAACCAATACAATTAACTCCTGGAGAAAACAGAGTTCAAACAATCTATCTGGAAGGCAAACCAACTAAAGTATGTTTTATCAACACTGGTGAGCAAAACATTGAAATTTCTAGTAATATTCAAAATTTCCATGACGTTTCCAACGTATCAAAACTAAAAAGCCTAGTGAGAACAGATCACATTGAAAAGCCAATCCGCGAATCCATAGAAAAGATTATTCTCCACTACGTTGACATCTTTAATTTAGAAACTGACCTTTTGCCCTGTACTAATTTAACCCAGCACACAATTTCATTAACCAAAGATAAAATCATTAACACACGATCGTATAGACCACCGGAATGTCATCGAGGCGAAATTTCGCGACAAATAGAAGACATGTTAAAGAAAAATATCATAGAAGAATCCGATTCCCCTTATAACTCTCCGGTATGGGTAGTTCCGAAAAAATTAGACGCCTCAGGAAAACAGAAATGGAGGATAGTCATTGATTTTAGGAAACTAAATGAACTCACGGAACAAGACGCTTATCCTTTACCTGACATAGACGTCATTTTGACACAACTAGGAAACGCGAAATTCTTTTCGGCGCTTGATTTATCCTCAGGATTTCATCAAATTCCAATGAACGAGAAATCCAAAAAATATACCGCTTTTTCGACACCGCAAGGCCACTTTCAGTTCAATCGAATGCCATTCGGTCTTAAAAACGCACCCGCTACTTTTCAAAGATTAATGGACAGAGCCTTAACTGGACTTGTAGGAAAATATTGCCTTGTTTATTTGGACGACATAGTGATATTCGGAAAAACGATTCAAGAACATAATGAAAACCTCGCGATAGTATTTCAGAGACTCAGAGAATTAGGACTTAAATTGCAATCGGATAAGTGCGAATTCGTAAAACCGGAACTAGAATACTTAGGCCACGTAGTTTCAGCCGAAGGAGTTAAACCAAACTCAAAGAAATTAGACGCTGTAAAAAACTTTCGATTACCCCGCAATGCCACGGACGTTAAATCATTCATAGGTTTAGCAGGTTATTACCGCAAATTTATTCGGAATTTTTCTAAAATCGCGAAAAGCCTTACAGACTTAACAAAGAAGGACACACCATTCCATTGGACTGACAAACACCAGACTAGCTTTGATACTTTAAAGGACAAACTCTGTAATTCCCCAATACTAGCTTATCCGGACTTTAACAAAACCTTTACCCTAACCACCGACGCAAGTAACGAAGGACTAGGAGCAATACTGTCACAAGACGGTCATCCTTGCTGTTACATTTCAAGGACACTAAACCCACCCGAACGAAACTATACCACGACAGAAAAGGAACTCTTGGCCATCGTATGGGCCGTGAAAAGACTTAGGCAATACTTGTTAGGACGACGCTTCATTATTCGAACCGACCACCAAGCCCTTAAGTGGCTACACAATTGCAAAGACCCCTCTAGTCGACTGATTCGTTGGAGACTTAGACTCGAAGAATATAACTATGAAATCGAATTCACAAAGGGTAAAGATAATACAGCTGCAGACGCCTTATCTAGGGTTCACGCGGTAACTCGCAACGAAATAGTTAATCTCGACCTATTAATTGACAACATTAATTCATTCAACGAATGGAAAAACAACAACGAAAACCCGAAAATCTTAAATTAAACCGAATGATTAAAGATTTTACCAATTAACTCGAAACGATTTAGGAGAATACGACGAGACACTTTGGATCAGAAAACTTTACAAAATTCTTAAAAATACAACAAAAATCGGCATAGGAAATAACGATTTCACTGAATTAGAGAACAGTTCGCTGTTGACGTGTTGACGATAACTAATATCGCTTTTAGCTAGCTGTTTGCTATATTCTGTTTGCTTTAAAAGCACGCGATCAAAGCAAAATATCAAACATCTGCTGAAACACGTGCGTGACCTGTGTATAATCAACAAGCGTTTGAATCGCTGTTATCATTTGTCATTACCATACAGGTCCTTTTATCACCAGTGCACTTGTGCCCGAAAGTGGTGAAGTTTCCGGTCAGATTGGCGCATCTCTCTCCATCTTCCATTGTATCACACTGATGACACCATAAATCGTTTGCTCGTTCCGACGCTGCGTGAGTTCGATGTTCCGTAGTTAACAGTTGGCCTGATCATCGGACACAATCAACCGACAAATACGTATTAATTAATAGATATCGTGATTTATCCTAGATTTCTAAAGATTATTAAAATCGACGTAGGAATCGGACGTAAGACGTTGGGCAAATCGTTGTCTACTTTTTAATGCTTCGCATCTTTCTCTCATTTATTTCTTAGAAATTACTTCCTTCTACTTCTTCCTTTCTTTCATTTTTCAAACAAATGTGTCGTGCTTTCATTAACGTCAGATTTTTGTACATTTTTGTACAAATAAATAGATATTAGTCTTGACATTTACAGACACATCGGCGATATGCGTAAGATGAAATTTCGTCGCGTTCGTTGACAAGATTGCTAGGAAGATTGCGGAAAGGGATATCATCGAGGAAATCGTCTATTAAGGTGAAACATCGGTTTAGGTTTCTTATTTACAACGGAATTCTTCGGATGTTTAGCTTTTCCGTCGAATAGCGTCTCTAACGATATTTCGCCAAATTTTCCTGCTGTTCTTGCGATACGTCCGACGGTAAGACTTGGCAAGCAAAATATCGTAAACGTGTCCGGAAATTACGAAAAATTTATTTCGATTTATTTCAATTAAACGTATTCCGAGAGCAGCAAACGTATTCCTTATCCATTGGCAGGTAATCAACGAAATCATACACGGGTACTTAAAAATACCTACAGTTATGAAAGACATTTCCAAGTTCGAAAAAACGCTTCCACGCAAGTTTGACCAATCGTACCAATCCTCTAGAGTTTCAGCTTCTTAACAGATTGGATCATCTCCGAAGACTAAACAGACGGTATACGACTACGTTTGCATCTATACGACAATTGTATCTACGCAAGACTGCAGATTCGATATCCACGAAATATTCTATGTATATTTCATGAAGTTAAAAATTATACTGTTTTATTTCACATTTGGTTCCAATAGAATAAGATGGATTAAACGTAATTCAATAAAATAATTTAAAACAAAAAATGTTGTGCGTCTATTATTTCCTTATAAGATAAAAGACACTTTTGGGACGATCTAATGTTAAAAATTCTCTGTGAAAGTTGATTGTAATATTCTTCTTATCTAAAGAAAAAGAGAAAATAGAAATAGATGTATTCAGTATGAATTATTTATTTTATACATAGGAAACATAGGCAAGACGGTAAATGAAAAAGGTAGCCTCGAAATGAGAATTCATCGCGAAGCTTATCACGGAAGAAAAGTCAATTAAATGCACCGTGTACGATGATCGTTGTTTACACGATTCGTAACACAAATGGCTAACACCTACGAGTGAAGGCTTCAACAGGTGCACTTTCCTCTATATGCAGTTTATATGTAGAGGAAGATCTTCGCTATAAATAGACGAAACATCGTTCCTTCAGACATCTAGTGAAAACTCCCTCAACGAAACACGCTCCTAAAACGCAACTTGCTCGTAAAACAAATAGGGCCATGTAATTGAAAGGAACCTCGAGAAAGAAAGAGAAAAATGGGAAGAAACAGAAACTTCCATTTTCCATTACAGAAACGCTCTTTGTTGAAAGAAAAATTCCTCAAATTAAAAATTCTCAAAGACGAAATACCGCCATTGTCTATCCTGGCAAATTATCTTCCGTCTTAACCAGTTACCTACTCTTGACGAGTATACTCGTCACGTGTAAAAAGCAGTTTTTGCTGTTTAAACTGCAATTTCAGCGAAAACTAAAATATATTCGTAAATTTGAAGACGTTTCGACCATTCGGAAGCCAGGACCAGGTAAAACGAACAAATGAAGAGATATAAATAATTATTATGAAAAAACTATAATACAGCGTGAACAAAGTAGTTGTTCTGTCCTTTCTAACGCATTTTAGTCGCATTAGTCGCAACGGTTAACTGGTCAATTCATTGTCGAGTCGATCAACTTTGGTATTCCGATCGTATCGACGTGAAAATCGGCGTGACGAATAAGGCGCAAGAATCGTTTTCTTCTCTCGCAAATACCGAAGATGGACAACGCGTATCGGCGAATTTTTAATTTCAGAAAAATGTAATTTGATTCGTGGCGAAAGTTTAAGCAGCCCGACAAAGCGAGTGAAATGCGAGGCTTACTATTGATGCTTACGACCATGGAGATAGACGCGACGATCAGGAAGTACGTGACAGGGTACATGTATCGGCCATGTTGATAACGTCTAGCGCGTCACATTCGAAAATAAATTCGGCTGTTTAAATTGCGATCGGCTGATGTCCTTGGCGCATTGATCGTATGCTGGTGTATGGCGGCGAGCGCGTTGCAACGCAAAACGAGCGGATTTGGGTACAATAGACAGCCATATTGAGAATAGCCGGAGTCTGCGCTGGATGGGTACAGCTGCTCCAGAAACCTTGAAGCCCAAGGAAAATCAATATCCATGGCAGCCGGAAGGTCCTGTTCGTTCAGCGGGAACGTTTGACGTCAAAGTTTCTGCGCATTCGCATCACACCCAGAAAAAAGAAAATTCACTGTCACTGAATCAATGATTTGTCGACACCGCAACTAAAATTCAACTTACAATGCCTCGAAAGCTAAAATAGTCCGACACTCGCCGTAAAAATATCTTTCGTTTCGTACGTTCATTCGAACGAAATAACTCGTCTGCAACTGTGGACCGAACCATTTGAATTTTGCTCGACGAGTTAGAGGAAATCTTCGAAATGTGTTATTTAAATCTTCGTTACAGGTCCAGCTAGAAAAGTTGTAAAAAGCTACCTTTACTTTCTTCTTCGCTATTCCGACTAATTGTACTTCTTTCAACATTTCTTTACACGTCACCAATTGTTAATCTTTCCAATTCTTCTAACTCGTAAAAAAAAAAAAAAAAGAAAAAAGGAAAGAAACAAATTGTTTGACTCAATTTTTGAAAAGTTATTCTGTTTTAAAGAACGCACCAACGCCTCCTATAGCCCGTTACACGAGACTTTTCGGGATTTCGTTCGTTTTGTAACGAAACACGACTATCCCGATCGCATTGGTAAAATTTGAAATCATCCTGAAAGTGCAAATGTAAAAGGCAGAAAATAATTGTGGCGAATATTTGGGGGGGGGGGAATAGTACATAGTATAGATAGGTATTTTGAGCGTACAATAAATATCAAAAATTATTCCATTGAATATCAAGACGTATCGGTACAACAGATAATTGACTGTTTAATTAATTTCGTGAAATTAATTTCCTCCACGAGATACACCATAAAGAGCTATCTTCAACATGTTATAGACGCTAAATACTGTCCCATTGAACATTGAGATGCATCGATGTGATGGATAATTGACTGTTTAATCACTTTTGGAATCTCTGCGAAATATACACTCGCACTAAATATCTTGTTACTTAAAATACAATATAATATGTAATATGCGATATGTAATATAATATGTAACATACACGTACACACGCGATATATTTATAAAGAAGCACGTATCAGAGTTGGAATAATTTCGTGAGCAACAGTAGACGGTAAATGTAATTTGCAAACGACCTCTTTATCAAATATCGATAAACGCGATCGATATGGAAGGGATCAGTGCTTATGCTGGCCAAATATTCCGTCATCATTCAAACATCCATCGAAACTAATCCCAGTACATACCATTCGAATAATCGAGTAACTTCGTTATCGCGTATGATACAGTGCACTTACTTGATTGCAATGATATCTCAACGATTATTAACAGATACCAAGATGTCTCGACAGTTGCAAAAATCTTTTATAAATAAATTACACGTGGCTCGCGAAGCTGTTTCAACGTTGCTGGAAACTTTTTGCGTATATGATATACGAAGCATTTCGAAATGATCATTGCAGCACTGTAGCGAGACACGCCTAACTTGATCGTATCGATGAAATTTCAAACGGATTTGGAAGTGTGCATAGAAGTTATATTTATCAGGGACACGTACTTTCCAAAAATCATCAAACTATTCGAACAGTCAAGTATTATTTAGTATGTTAATAAGTAATACTCTTAAAGAGTTAGAAAGAATAAATTTTCGGAAAATGGAACAATTTGACTTTCAAATGGCTTGTACGTGATGTAATCATCTGTTTGATGAACTTTTAATTGCTATCGTAGATAGGATCGTAAAATACTACGAATGTTACAGACATCGTCGTGATTTTCCTATAAAGTAACACACGACGCGTAGTCCGTTTGATGTTCGATTTGCTTGGCTCTTGTAATCCAATTTCAATAAAATTGTACAAAATGCACGTGATACGAAAGAAAATATAAAATATACAAAATACTCTTTACTTCTCTTTTTTTTTTCTTTTCAATCATATCCTCAAAAATATGAATTTGCATCAAAATCTACAGTCTAATTAGAATATTAGAAAGAATATTCAGACAGACGATGTATATAAAGGAGATACAAATTACGACGATGAGAGAACTCGCAAGATATTTGTATCTGTGAAATTGCAACTGTTGCATTGATAAATATCTACGCCGATTAAATTTTTGATACACTTCGGATTCTCATCGGAAAACCAGTAATAACATACTTCTATTTCGTAATATATTTCTGATATACAGAGGATGCTCTCAAAAATATATACACCCACTTTAATTAAATGGTATCGTGAAATTGCTGCATCGTATTATTACAATTTTTATACAAATCTTCCTTTCCTTCAATTTTGTGTACATTTCGGATGTATTCCTTTCTTTTAATCCTATTAATGGATCGATAGATTTAATTTTATAAAATTGATTTTTTGAATATTTATACATTCCATATCTTTTTAAGCACCACGTCACATGATTCTTTCGGTAGAAATAACTGCGTAAAATTACATTTTCTCTGTACCTGGGAGCTTTTGCGCGGTGAATTTTATACGATCGAAGCCCCTTTTTCGAGTGGCAAGGGTGCTTCGACATGGGAAAGTGCCACTCCATTATCGTTTTAGCTGGCTGTTTCCATTTCTATAAAGTCGTCGTTATTATCGTCTTTATCACAACGAAACCATCCCATTACATCAGTGTATTTAAGGTTTCCCCACAGTTACCCCATCATTCGAGCAATCCACGTGCTTTACATAATTCTCAATATCACGTTTCCATTTTCTAACATCCGTGACTGTAGCTTTTCCAACGTCACGTACTCTTGATGAATCCTATCGCCGATTCTTACACCACCTCCCACGTTTTTAATTAAATTGTATTTTCTTTCTGTACGACTGGAGCGTTGTTAGTTTCATACCAAATTCTTATTTATCGGAATTCTATTCTATCGAACAGAGAAAAGAATGTGTAGATTTTTTAAAAAGAAACTTATCCGTCACTGAGAAATGTTAGGTTCGACTGATAAAACGTACAGACACCAGAGTATTCGTGGGAGCAGTCGAACATCAACGATTCTACGATCTCGGCATATTCCACCTCAAACGCGATTCCGTAAAATTCAAACTAATCGTCCAGCGAGCTGTTCCATGTTTTCCAAACTGAACAGATCGTGAGCATCGGCCAGCGATATGGGAAATGAAGATAATTTCCAATTGTTCGTAACATCTGACGATCATTCGACTTAAAACATAGTTCTCGCGGTCGCGGCAAACAAGTTACGCAGGCAATTTGTCAGCTGTCGAACGAGAGAGCTGGCTGGTTGTACTGCGTTGAAGCAGAGCGATGCGAAGAACGGGAGAGACGCGAAAGGGAAGCGTTCACCGAGAATACGTCCGTTTCGTCTTTCTCGTTAGACGGTGGAAATGAATTGGCGATTTCACCATGAATACTACAAAGGAAGTTAACGCTGTAACTGGCGCGAGTTTCGCGTGAAACGTAGCCTTTGACGAGGTGAAAGCAGGTTTGTTTGCGCGTCTCGCCGAACAAATCCGATAACTAAAATTGTCTAACGAAATTCTTTTACACGAGCCGTGTTCTCGGTAACGCTAGCGGCTATTTAATCAAAATTGTCGGCCGCGTTTCTCGTTGGCCGTTCGATCAACCAACGTGTAATTAAAATGATAATCTTAATAGATCCTCATGGACATAGATAGCGAGGCTGGCAGTTGGCGAAGCGAGCTAAGCAAATAGCGAATTATATCGCGTGTTATAACTGGATCGTGGAAGTTTGCGCATATTTTTACACTGATAAATTAACCCTGCTGCTGATCCTCTAATATTTCTCGTTCGATCTCATCTATTACAAATAACAGATACGTAAGATGACATAGAAAAATATATAAGTAAATTGTATCGCGAATAATTACGAATAATTGCATTCATTTTCGTTAAAGGTAAATTATATTGTATTTACGTGCCAAGGATAGAACTGAAATTGCCGCTGATATTGATTTATTCTTGTTAAATTTCAATGTCAGAATAAAAAAATTTAGCAGTTAGCCGTTGCGACCTCTTTGAAAAGCGTGTACCTAAAAGTGTGTCGCGAACAGTAAGCGATGGCGAGTATACTCGTCGAACACGGAGTACGGGTGGCTGTTATAATATAGAATTAAGTTGTTACGAAACGACTGTTTTATTTTTCAATTTAGTACTGACGGGGCTCGTCATAAAAATTGGAGGAAAACAGCCGTGGAGGAAAACACTCGTGGAAAACAGCCAATTGGTTAAACCAGGACCAGATCACGATACCGTTTAAAGATGAAATTTGTAGAATGGTTAGAGACAGAGAATATCGGAACTTTGTATTATTATAACGTTTACCATCGCTGCGCTCTCGATATTAACCTTTAACTGCTGCTCTGGGACTCCCAGAAGGTATAAACATCCGCCTAACTTCGCTCTCGAGCAACGCGTGATGTCAAGTGTCTTGGTAATTTTCAATTAAGTCGTATATATAATATTATAACGTATAACGTTATATAGTATTACCATATAACGTATAACGATATATAATATTACGTAATAATGTATAACGTTATACAGTATTAGCATATAAAGTATAACATTATATACTATTACGTAATAACGTATAGCGTTGTATATTCTTACGTTATAACGCATAACGATATATAGTAATACCATATAACGTATAACGTTATATCGTATTACGTTATAACGTATAATGTTACATAGTATTACCATATAACGTATAACGATATATACTATTACGTAATAACGTATAACGTTATATAGTATTACCATATAACGTATAACGATATATAGTGTTACGTTATAACGTATAACGTTATATAGTGTTACGTTATAACGTACAACGTTATATATTTTTTCGTTATAACGAATAGCGTTATATAGTACTACCAAATAACGTATAACGATATATACTATTACGTAATAACGTATAACGTTATACAGTGTTAACATATAAAGTATAACGCTACATGCTATTACGTAATAACGTATAACGTTGTATATTCTTACGTT
The DNA here is from genome assembly GCF_024516045.1 of Bombus affinis. Taxonomy (NCBI): domain Eukaryota; kingdom Metazoa; phylum Arthropoda; class Insecta; order Hymenoptera; family Apidae; genus Bombus; species Bombus affinis. Next base: position 15,532,688 of record NC_066346.1, on the reverse strand, counting down.
ATAACGTATAACGTTGTATAGTGTTACGCTATAACGTATAACGTTGTATAGTGTTACGCTATAACGTATAACGTTATATGGTATTACTATATAACGTATAATTATCATACAATGAACGTATATTTTTCTAGACAAAAATTCCGGTTTCATATTTACATACCTTTTACTATTACATAAGAACGCATAAAGTTGTATATTATTACGTTATAACGTATAACGTTGTATAGTATTACCATATAAAGTATGACATTAGATACTGTTACGAAATAACCTATAACGTTGAATATTGTTACGTTATAACATATAATGTTATATAGTATTACCATGTAACGTATAACATCACATACTATTACGTAATAACGTAAAACGTTATATGGTGTTACCGTGTAACGTATTGCGTTGTATACTACTACGTTATAACGTATAACGTTATATGGTGTTACCATATGGCATATAACTCTATATACTATTACGTAATAACGTATAACGTTGTATATTCATGCGTTATAACGGATAACGATATATAGTATTACCATATAACGTATAACGATATATAATACTACTTAATAACGTATAACGTTTTATATCATTGCGTTATAACGTATAACGGTATATAGTATTACCATATAACGTATAACGATATATAATACTACGTAATAACGTATAACGTTATATAGTAATATCATATGTCGGATAACGTTGTATATTGTTACGTTATAACGCATAATGTTATATAGTATTACCATGTAACGTATAACATCATATACTATTACATAATAACGTAAAACGTTATATGGTGTTACCGTGTAACGTATTGCGTTGTATACTACTACGTTATAACGTATAACCTTATATAGTGTTACCATTTGGCGTATAACGATATATACAATTACGTAATAACGTATAACGTTGTATATTATTGCGTCATAACGTATAACGGTATATAGAATTACCATATAACGTATAACGATATATAATACTACGTAATAACGTATAACGTTATGTAGTAATATCATATGTCGTATAACGTTGTATATTGTTACGTTATAACGTATAACGTTTTATGGTATTACCATATAACGTATATCGTTGCATATTCTTACGTTATAACGTATAACGATATACAGCTTTACCATATAAGGTATAACGTTATTTAGTATCACCATGTAACGTATAACGTTATATACTATGACGTAATAACATATAACGTTGTATATTGTTACGTTATAACGAATAACGTTATATAGTATTACCATATAACGTATAACGATGTATATTGTTACGTTATAACGTATAACGATATATAGTAGTACCATATAACGTATATCGTTACATAGTGATACGTTATAACGTATAATTACCATACAATAAACGTGTATTCTTCTTTACAAAAATTCCGGTTTCATACTTACATACCTTTTACTATTACGTAAGAACGTATAACGACGTATATTGTTACGTTATAACGTATAACGATATATAGCATTACCATATTACGTATAACGATATATACTATTACGTAATAACGTATAACGTTATATAGTATTATCATATATCATATAACGTTGTATATTCTTGCGTGATAACGTATAACGTTATATAGTATTACCATATATCGTATAACGATATATACTACTACGTAATAACGTCTAACGTTATATAGTAATATCATATATCGTTTAACGTTGTATATTGTTACGTTATAACGTATAACGTTATATAGTATTACCATATAACGTATTACGATATATAATACTACGTAATAACGTATAACGTTATATAGTAATATCATACGTAGTATAACGTTGTATATTGTTACGTTATAACGTATAACGTTATATGGTATTACCATATAACGTATAGCGTTGCATATTCTTACGTTATAACGTATAACGATATACAGTTTTACCATATAACGTATAACATTATACAGTATTACCATGTAACGTATAACGTTATATACTATTACGTAATAACGTATAGCGTTGTATATTCTTACGTTATAACGTATATCGTTATACAGTGTTACGTTATAACGAATAACGTTATATAGTATTACCATATAACGTATAACGTTGTATATTGTTACGTTATAACGTATAACGATATGTAGTAGTACCATATAACGTATATCGTTATATAGTGATACGTTATAACGTATAATTACCATACAATAAACGTGTATTCTTCTTTACAAAAATTCCGGTTTCATAATTACATACCTTTTACTATTACGTAAGAACGTATAACGACGTATATTGTTACGTTATAACGTATAACGATATATAGTATTACCATATATCGTGTAACGATATATACTACTACGTAATAACGTCTAACGTTATATAGTAATATCATATATCGTTTAACGTTGTATATTGTTACGTTATAACGTATAACGTTATATAGTATTACCATATAACGTAATACGATATATAATACTACGTAATAACGTATAACGTTATATAGTAATATCATATGTCGTATAACGTTGTATATTGTTACGTTATAACGTATAACGTTATATGGTATTACCATATAACGTATAGCGTTACATATTCTTACGTTATAACGTATAACGATATACAGTTTTACCATATAACGTATAACATTATACAGTATTACCATGTAACGTATAACGTTATATACTATTACGTAATAACGTGTAGCGTTGTATATTCTTACGTTATAACGTATATCGTTATATAGTGTTACGTTATAACGTATAACGTTATATAGTATTACCATGTAACGTATAACGTTATATACTATTACGTAATAACGTGTAGCGTTGTATATTGTTACGTTATAACGTATAACATTATATGGTGTTACCATATAACGTATAATTATCATACAATAAACGTGTATTTTTTTATACAAAAATTGCGGTTTCATATTTACATACCTTTTACTATTACGTAATAACGTATAACGTTATATAGTATTACCATATATCGTATGACGTTGTATACTATTACGTAACAACGTGTAGCGTTGTATGTTCTTACGTTATAACGTTCAACGTATAACGTTATATAGTATTACCATATAACGCATAAGATTATACACTATTACGTAATAACGTATAGAGTTGTACATCCTTACGTTATAACGTATAAGGATATATAGTATTACGTAATAACGTATAACGTTAAATAGTATTATCATATATCGTATAACGTTGTATATTGTTACGTTATAACGTATAACGATATATAGTAGTACCATATAACGTATATCGTTATATAGTGATATGTTATAACGTATAACGTTATATGGTGTTACCGTGTAACGTATAGCGTTGTATATTGTTACATTATAACGTATAACGTTATATAGTATTACCATGTAAGGTATAACATTATATACTATTACGTAATAACGTATAACGTTGTGTATTGTTACGTTATAACGTATAACGTTATATAGTGTTACGTTATAACGTATAATTATCATAAAATAAACGTGTATTATTCTATACAAAAATTGCGGTTTCACATTTACATACTCTTTACAGTTACGTAATAACATATAACGTTGTATATATTGTTTCGTAATAACGTATAACGTTATATAGTATTACCATATATCGTATAAAGTTATATACTATTACGTAATAACGTGCAGCGTTTTATATTCTTGCGCTATAACGTTCAACGTTATGTAGTATTACCATATAACGAATAACGTTATATACTATTACGTTATAACGTATAACGTTATATAGTATTATCATATAACTTATAACGTTATATAGTGATACGATATAACGTATAATTATCATACAATAAACGTGTATTTTTCTATACAAAAATTCCGGTTTCATATTTACATACATTTTACTATTACGTAATAACGTATAACGTTGTATATTGTTACGTTATAACGTATAACGTTATATAGTGTTACCATATATCGTATAACGTTATATACTATTACGTAATAACCTATAACGTTGTATATTGTTACGTTATAACGTATAACGTTATATATTATTACCATGTAACGTATAACGCTATATACTATTACGTATACTATATGTATACTATTACTTTTACGTTATAACGCATAACGTTATATAGTATTACCATGTATCGTATAACGTTATATAGTGTTACGTTGTAACGTATAACGTTGTATACTGTTACGTTATAACGCATAACGTTATATAGTAGTACCATGTAACGTATGTCGTTATACAGTGTTACGTTATAACGTATAACGTTATATGGTGTTACCATATAACGTATAACGTTATATAATATTACGTAAAAACGTGTAACGTTATATAGTATTATCATATAACGTATAATGTTATATCCTATTGCGATATAACGTACAACGTTGTATGTTGTTACGTTATAACGTTTGGCGATATATAGTATTACCATATATCGTATTACGGTATATACTATTACGTAATAACGTATAATGTCATGCAGTGTTACCATATAACGTATAACGTTATATAGTATTACCATGTAACGTATAACTATATATACCATTACGTAATAACGTATAACGTTATCTAGCATTATCCTATATCGTATAACGATATATACTATTACGTAATAACGTATAAAGATGTATATTGTTACGTTATAACGTTTAACGATATATAGTATTACCATATAACGTACAGCGGTATATAGTATTTCGTAATAACATATAACGTTATATATGTCGGATGTACGTCAGGATTGGCGGTGGTGGTGTTCGGTGAATCTTCGTTGAAATTAGCCATAGGTGCGGTGTAACAATAGTTGAGTTTATTGACACAAATTAGGGATATTACAGCGTCGATAGATAGTCGCAAGGTTTCGATATTCGCGGCACTAGGACAATGGTCTCGGCTCCGGCAACGTTTCCGCGGTCAACGGATGCTGAACTTTACCCTTCGTTTGCGTCTAAGTTACACTGTATATTAGAGCAAGGAGCTATTATTACATATACGAAAGACAGGTCGATTACTGATGAGATCGCACTGGAGAGTGACTCTCCGTCGCGGTGACGCTGTCGAAGAAAACTATGATGGGTGTGCCTATGGGCACGAGATAATCGGATTCGCGGAGAAAAGTCTTCGTTCGAAGGGTGAGGGAAATTGTCGTTGCTGTTAATTGGTCAATTTCCATGTTGGTGGTTAGAGAAAGATATTAGCTGTCCTTGGGGAACGTTGCTAGCGGGAAGCGTCGTTCGTGGAAGGATAGATTTCTCTTATCTTCCCGTAGTTGGGGCACAGGCCATTTGTCTATTTGAGAGACTTTGTGTAATTGAAATTTAATATTCGTAGCGGGTCCTCGCCCAGCTAAACATATACTGCGAAGATGCGTTGGCATCTGGCAATCGTCTTACCCGAAGGACAAAGTCTGCGTGTGGCGAGCCACGGGACAGAAATCGTTGAAATGTTTACCGTCGTGCCCCGTACCAAGTATTTCTTTTAAGGAAAGCTATAGAGTTACTTCATGGCTTTGTTAGATAAAACGTTCATCCCTTGACCGCGACTACGTTCGGCGACCGGTTGTCGCCTCGAGCCCGAGCTCACTATCATAAATTTCGAATAAGTACAGTCGGATCGAATTACAACAGTTTCTTAGTGCGGCTATGATGAAATCTGGATTACAGCACTAAGGGGGTATCGCTTCAAAGGAGAGGCTCCGGTGTTCTTTCATCTCCGACACGGCCATTCTGATTATCACACGTCCTCGGGTGGATCTAAAATATTGGGTTTTCCTAACATTAAACTTGATATAACTGGTATTTTGTTCCTTTATAGTTTAGCTAAATTATATTGTACTGGTCTCTTTATGGCTTAACTAACTGTCCAAATAGGTCAAGGGCCCAGGTTAACAACAAAAATTTCGATCGGACGTTCAATGATAAAGTAGGGAGGAAAAAAAGACACAAAAGTCAGTATCATTACGGTTAGTATTCAAAGCGCCAGTTGCATTTTGTGAGTTACCGGTCAGACCGTAATGACATGACAGATCATTTTCGATTTCATACACGGATGAGTCTCAGTTTGTTGGATCATATTACCGCACTGGGCGTGTGTGGAGACACTGAATGCGAGTACAGTGTATGGTGACACTGAACACGAGTGCATTGATGTAATAGGCGGGTATGGAGACACTGAATGCGAGTACAGTGTATGGAGACACTGAACACGAGTGCATTGATGTAATAGGCGTGTATGGTGAGGTTGCCAGTGTCACGTCGGAGACGCAAGAAATCACGAAACCGATAGATCGCCGGTGATCTTGTGACAACGACCATACCCAAATAAAATAAATAAATAAAAAAATCCTACAATGTTAATATTTATAATCTAATATTAAGATTATTATATTATATCGTATTAATTGTTATATTACAATAGGAAAATTAGAAATCAATCTGGGAATCTACGTGGAAGTACAAGCGAAGCTCCAAAATAACAACTACGTTAAATATTTTTTGGCAGGAAAATCATTGGGTAGAAACTAGTTTTTATTTAAACGAAAGCCAGTTTTCAATTTCTCCAAAAGCGATACGATTCAAGAATTTTAATCGTTAATAATTCTGATTATGAATAATCATTACGAACGATTCGATTTGTTCCTCGGTCGCTCGATAATAATTTTAGATCATGGGAATTTAATTTGAAAAGGTAATCAATGGAAGTGACCTGAATTTTTGTTCGGTTATCGAACAGTGACCATTATCAAGGAAAACCGAATTTTGCTTTGGTTACCGATAACCATTATCGATGGCGAAATTGATTTTCGATTATCGCCAAGCAATATCGATGAAAAAAATATTTTCTAGTCACATTCGACTATCGTCGATATTTATTGACATTGCTGATAATCGGTTTTCACTGGCAACGTAAAGAAGCCTAATTATAAAACTGATATGTTTTATTATGCAAAGAAAAAGATACGAAAATGTACGAAACAAAGCATAAGATAAAAGATATCACGGTGCAACTGTTAATAAAAATATTCTACTGCGATATCTTTCATCCTATTCGTTTCCTATATTTTCATATGTTTTGTTTGCTCGATAAAACACACAAGTTTTATGAATAACTGCGAACACACGTACTTTTGGCTTGTTAACTAGGTGATTGAGGGTTTTGTCATTAGATGATATTGACAAAATTCGCAATCACCTAGTTTCCAACCCAATAATTATCAGTGACGTTAATAACGATTGATAATATAGCCAGTGATAATTGACAATGTAGAGCAAATTTTTGCCATCGATAATGGTCATCGATAACCAAAATGAAATTTTCTCGCCACGGATAACAGTTACTCGTAAAAAAAAAAAAAAAAAAAAAAAAAAATATTTTAAAAATCCGGTCATTTATGTTGGTTATTGGTAACCAAACTGAAATTTCTCTCGTCGATAACGATTACCGGCAATCAAAAAAACTTTAATCCGTTTTAACGGTTATTCGCGATCAAAAATTTTTTAATTAAAAACATCAACCTTCATATCGCAACTTTACAAACTTCTCTTGTAACAGTTATGATGTCTTGTAATTGTAACAGTTATGATGTCTTGTAATTGTAACATTTATGGCAAATATACATTTAGCGAAAAATTAGTATATAGCATGAATAGAAGTTGTCTTAAACATTACAACTGGTGATAAAGATCGTTTCGCTAAATATCGTGGCTTAACACAGCGAATAATTGACTGCTCAAATATTTTCATCGTCTTTGCGCGACGAATATTTTATGTAACTTCTGGATACGGTTTTGCAGAGAAATTAGAAATTTTAGAAATTTCACAATCACGTATAATCGTGGCTCGTCGTGCTGTTAATGAAGTTTCTAAATATTTCGTGTAATATAGAAAAAGTGAAAAGTTTCTAAGAGTCTTCGAGTATCTTCGTGCGTCTCTGTGTGCGTATAATCGAGCGTCTTTAGATCGCGAACGTAGATCGAGGAAGAAATTGCGCGTCTTTGACCGGTTAGGCGGTGCAAAATTGTACGTTAAGAGATTAAAGACTGACACTTGCCAGGGTTACGAGTCATCTAGAAAAATAAGCTCCCGTAGAATATCACCTGAACGCCAATTTTGTCTCCGACTACGAGCACACGTAGTCCTATTACGCTGTTCTCTAGGGGGAGACGAGTGGAGAGCGAAAGAGAAGGCAGAGAAGAGCTCTCCGAGGAGCATCATATTAGTTTGAGAATTTTCTCATAAAAACAGGCTGAAATTTAAAGTTGATTTGAAAGTAGAGATCGGTTTTAGAAAGGCTACCGGTTCGATTGGATCTCAGGCTGAAAGTTTCATCTACAATTATATCTCAAATATTTGTGCAATTTTATATCTTCTTGCGTGTATTGCGTATGCTAAAAATCCGCAATTTTAATTATCACGTTTCGCACGAGACCAGCATTCGCGCAAATACTTACGAGCGAGAATTTATTCAAACAGTATAAATCTAATCTACAGTAATCTACAGTTAAAACTACCTAGAATTTATTTTATAATAATATGGCGTTAATTACCGTCGTTTCGGCACTTGCAATTTTTCGAGAAGAATCGCCTCATAGCGTTGCACAAACGATAAACAATTAACATTGTCGTTATCGAACTCAATTTGTTACGAACTGTCGTCGCATTCGTGCAATTTATATTTAGCATAAACCGTACGCTTAATACAACCTTACGGTTATTAGCAAATTCCTTGTTAGCATATTCCTTATTAACAATTATTTCTAGAAACGAGATAACATTTGCTTGCCGAACTTATCAGAATATTTGTCTTTCGTTCGTTTGCGTTTATTAGCTGAGCGTAATTCTCGCAATGGTAACGCTTCTCCGGGTTCTCCAGTTGCTGTGTATGATATCGTATAAAAGATAAATGCTTCGGTGAAGAGTAAATTTCGAAAGAAACTATTCGTTAATTTGCCAAGGATTCGTATTCTTCTAATTACACTTGCTAGCCAAGTGTAACTACCACAATCGATGCCAATAGCCCAAGTTCGATCGTAACAGGCGGATCGTTTCTAACTAATTTTACGTAGAACGTTCTGATCGATATTATCGTCGTCCCACTGAACCAGTTGTTCGCGTTTATCGCGTCACGTCTTAAAATCGGGCAATTGTCTGGTTTGCATGATTCGTTCGACGAACGGTAACGCAGCTGTACGCACAGAAACCGATAAATCAGCTCTACAAACTGATTAGACCTCTCGTTTAGAAAGACGGTGTAAATGAACATAAACACGTTTGTACGCGAGAGCCCATAGAGAGGAAATTCCGCGTACACCGGCAGAAACGACTAGCTTAATTTCAACGACAGCATCGTTTCTGAGAATTGAGCATTCATCGTTAAACATCAAAGCGTTGGCTTTCAGAGATGTACAAGTTTCTGTATGGACGGTGTACACACTCCTGCTCGGACAGCCGAGGAGGACGGACGTGTCTAGACGGTCGTCCTCTCCAGGTATAAGTGAATAGTGAAAAAGTGCTTCAAAGTAATAGTGCTGCAAAGTGATAGTGAGGAGGAAATAAAATAGCAATGCAGATACCAACTATAAACATAGCAACAAAAGGAGAAACATATTATATAAAAAACAAACAAATTAACATGGAGACAGAAGAAACAAAAGAGCATCGGGGACAGGAAGATAGCAATTCAGAACATGAAAGATACTACCAGGACAAAAGCTGGAAGCTAGCGAAGGCTAGCAAAAAACGCAAAACAACTACAGACATAAGTGCCATAGGAAACCCAGCTACAGAAAAGCAGCGATGGCTGCAAGAATTATCATTAAGTAACTCCTTCAGCTCACTAACGGAAGAAATAGACGCTGACCCCGTAAATAAAACCACTATCCAAACAAATCATATTACAAAACCACCACCAATCCTTGTTGAGGCCCAAATAATAGACCCGCTCATCGATCTACTAAATAATCTAGATGAGAAAAACAACTACACAATAAAGCAAACAAAATTGGAACAAGTAAAAATACAAACAAACACCCCAGAAACATTTAGGAAAGTTATAAAAGCATTAAAAGAAAAAAATGCTATTTACCACACGTATCAGCTTAAAACTGAAAGGAGCTATAAAATTGTCATAAGAGGATTGCATCCTAAAACGAACATACATAAACTAAGCGATGAGTTAGCTAAAATTGGTCATCAAACAAGAACAATAAACAATATAACAAGATTCGACACAAAGCAACCATTACCACTATTCTTAATAGAACTGGAACCCAGAAACAATAACAAGGAAATATATGATATCAAACAAATACTAAACACAATAGTAACAGTCGAACCACCACGACACAAAAAAGATATACCTCAATGCATGCGGTGTCAACAATACGGACACACTAAAAATTATTGCAACAGAAGCCCAGCTTGCGTCAAGTGCGCAAAAAATCACTTAACTATACACTGCCCATATTCTGGAAAAATAGAAAAAGTTAAATGCTACAACTGTAACGGAAACCACCCAGCAAGCTATAAAGGATGTGAAGTAAGAAAACAATTACAACGTAAACTGTTCCCGCCCTTACGAAGCAGAACAATCACTAACACACAAGCCCAACAGGACAGCACAAATCCTGAAATAATTCCAAGTACAGAGCAAGCAACAAACACCAAACCTATCAGCACCAACACCATTCGTGGTCTAAGCTATGCTCAAATAACCAGCCAATCAACACATACACACAACCAATACCACAGCAATAGTAACAATGACACTGCAGAAATCAAAGAACTGCTCAAACAATCCATAAAGAACACCGAAATGCTAACCAGAATGATAAGCGAACAAAACGCAGTACTCAAACAGCAAACCCAACAAATCACAGTCATGCTACAACTAATTACAAACGTGCTAAGCAAAAAATAAAAACGGACACTCTAAAAATAGCAGCCTGGAACTCAAGCGGCCTACAACAACGGGCCCTCGAAACTAAAACATTCATATACAATAATAATATAGACATACTACTTGTCTCAGAAACACACTTCACTACAAAAAGCTACTTGAAAATACCATACTACACCATATATGATACCAAACACCCCTCAGGAAAAGCTCACGGAGGGACAGCAGTGATAGTCAGAAACGACATCAAACATTATCTACACAGCCAAGTTAACAAAGTATATTTACAAGCAACCACTGTTACAGTTCAAACTAGCAGCAACTACTTCCAGTTGTCAGCAGTATATGTGCCCCGCGACACAAAATAACAACACAAATGTGGGAAGAATACTTCCAGGACCTAGGGGACAAGTACATCGCAGCGGGAGACTACAACTCCAAGCACACGCTATGGGGGTCAAGAAACATTACACCTCGAGGCAGAACACTGGAAAAATACATTAGAAATAATAACCTCAATATATTATCCACAGGAACACCGACACATTGGCCGACTGACCTGAACAAAAAACTAGATCTTCTGGACTTTGCAGTACAAGGGGACTAAACACAAATAAACTAAAAATAACACCCAACCTCGAGCTCAGCTCCGATCATACACCCATAATAATTGAATACAGAAACAAACCAATACACTATAGCAAACCAGAAACACTATGCAATAAAACCACCAAATGGCAAACTTTCAGAGAAATAATAGAAAGCAAAATAAACTGCAACATCCCGTTAAAAACTCCTGAACACATAGAACAGGCAGTAGCAACATTGACAGCAACTATTCAAGAAGCAGCAAGGACAACCACTACACCCGAACCAACCAGCAGACAAACAATAACAATCCCGCAAGAAATACTCGACAAAATCAAAAAAAAAAGAAAAGCAAAAGCAAAATGGCAAAAATACAGAACCCGAGAAAACAAAAAACACTTAAACAAACTTGCAAAGGAAATAAAAAACAAAATAAAGGAGCACAACGATAGCGAATTCGCAAAGTTCATAGGGACACTGTCCACACACGAGATCACCAACTATTCACTATGGAAAGCCACGAAAAAAATAAGGAAGCCAATAATACCCGTCCCGGCAATCAGAAAAGCAGATAACACATGGGCAAGAAGCAACGAAGAACAAGCTGAAGAATTCTCCAACCACCTCTGCAACACATTCACACCACACATTATCAACAACAGCAACCTCAAAAGTCATACGGAGGAGGATCCACAAACCACTACTACCACAGCCGACAAGGAATACAACATAGCTAAAACATCGGCACAAGAAATTAGAAACATAATTGATAAAACAAAAAACAACAAAGCGCCAGGAATCGACCTAATCAATGGTAAAATCTTGAAAAACCTTCCGCCAAAAGCAATAAGACTAATGACAATAATATTCAATGCAATTCTAAGAATTCAATACTTCCCCGAACCATGGAAATTAGCACAGATCAAAATTGTACATAAACCAGGCAAAGACCCGCACCAAACTGCATCTTACAGACCAATATCACTGCTTCCAGTATTTTCCAAAATACTGGAAAAAATAATATATTGCCGGATAAAAACAATAATAGAGACAAAAAAACTAATACCGGATCACCAATTTGGTTTCAGAAACAAACACTCCACGATAGAGCAAATGCACAGGCTTATAAACGAAATAATAGTAGCACTAGAAAACAAGGAATTCTGCACAGCCCTCTTTATAGACATAGAGAAAGCATTCGATAAAATTAACCATGAAAGTCTACTACAAACAATTAGGAAACAATTCCCGGAGCAAATACACCACTTAATAAAATCCTACCTAAGCAGCAGAACCTTCGTAATAAAAATCAAGGACACACATTCTCAAGTTAAAGACATCAAGGCCGGGGTACCACAAGGAAGCGTCCTAGGCCCAATACTATACACATTATACACGGCGAACATACCAACAACTACCAACAGCACAGTATTGACATTCGCGGACGACACAGCTATACTAGTCAGGCATACTAACCCAGAAACGGCAGTCAAAATACTACAAGAACATATCATTAAAATAGAAAATTGGCTACAAGAAAAACAAATAAAAGCAAACCCCAATAAATGCAACCATATTACATTCACGCTACGAAAAAAGATACCACCAAACATCCTATTGAACGGCACGCATATAACGCAAACAAAGCATGTCAAATACCTAGGACTCCACTTAGATCAAAAACTCACCTGGAAACTACACATCAAATCGATAGTAGAAAAAATACAGAAAACAAGGAGACAAATGCATTGGCTAACAAGCCAAAAATCCAAACTAAGCACAGAAAATAAATTAAAAATATATAAAACGATCATAAAACCAATCTGGACGTACGGAATACCACTATGGGGGACGGCAGCAATGAGCCATATAAACAAAATAGAGGTAATACAGGCTAAAATCCTCAGAACAATAGTAAACGGATCTTGGTACGTCAGAAACGAAGATATACGAAGGGACCTGGGAATGCCAACGGTCAAGGAAGAAATTAGCAGATACTCCGAGAAATACAAATCAAGAATAGCAACACACACAAACCGGCTAGCTGCGGAAACATACAAAACCATAAATATAGACAGAAGACTAAAAAGGAAGCACCCAGCAGACCTTATAAAGGACATAACCTAACAAACACGAGGATGGTACCCCGCTGGGGGTAGGCACCAACATGCTAATTTAACCGTTAAAAAATTCCACCAAATGTCCAAATTGGACAAATTGTGAATTTTAATAAATAAATAAAAAAAAAAAAACGTTGTACACGTCAAACGTTCCTTGATTCGATGAAATGCAGCCTCTACTTTGCTCGATTTGTCACGGATTAGTTGCACCGTGCAAGCAAGGTTTATACTTAGACTTCAAAGTACCGAACATCGATAAAACACAACGCAGGTACGTGTTCTAAACGATGACACGAGCTTCCAAGTTTTCCAAGGAAAAATTGTTTCCCGCGGTTTGCGCGGTGGCTCGCGCTGCTATTCCAACGTTCGCAACGGAAAATTTTTTCCAAATGCGCATTACGCGACACTTTCCGAAAGTTTGTTAACGCTGTAACGAGACAGGAACCGCTGCGAGAATTATAACAGCGAAATTTGAAACGAAACCGACGATGCAGATGGAAATTACGTTATTCTGGACATTTACTTGCGAACGTAGTTTATTTAGTATCAGTGAAAAATTAGCACACGGTATGAACAATAGTTTTAAACGCACTATTAGTCTCAAAAACGATCTCGCTATTTACCGTGGCTTATCGACGTAGAGAACAAAATTGGTTTTTCCAATAATTCGATGATCTTTTTTCCGATACTTGTGTGATACATTTTCAAATCTGTTCCACATTTTGCACGTATAATAACAATAATCACCATAGTTTTGTCTCGTTACAGCGCCAGTGAAATTTCGAAATTATTCGGTGCGATATACCCAATGGCTTGAGAAAGCGTTCCAACGTTTATCACGGAATGTTTTCACGAATGTGCGATGCGTGTCATGCGAGATATTTGGAAATTTCGCTGGTGCTGTAACGAGACGCGAGTATTGTATTGGAAAAATTTGAAATGGATCGGAAAATGTATATGAAAGTTACAGGACCTTTCTCGAAAATTATCGACAGTTCAAATATCAGGTTGTACAACAAAAGAGTCTTTCGTTTTATAAGAAAATAATAGACGCACGACGTTTCTTGTTTCCTTTATTTTATCGAACTACGTACGTTCCATTTTGTTCTATTAAGGTAAAGACCACGACATTTGACAGATTAGCTGTCGTGTTTGTATAAAGATGCATTGTCGTAAAAGACATATTCGTAGAGGAAAGACACTTTTGGGGCAACCTAATATTTGGCTGAACCTGACAAAACTGTACGCTTGTAATAAATAAAAAAAAGCCTGCAACGCCCTTTCGATCATTTCAGCTCGAGTTATGTGTGGGTCGACCCAATTACGTTCTTACAACGTTAGAGAATACCTTCGTTTTGAAGAAAATGAAAAAAGATCGCACATTTTCGTTTCAATTTTCTTGATTAAACCTCTTCTCCCAACGTTACAAATATGTTTTATTATCGTTAAAATAGGGACAGACTCGAAAGTACAAAAATTGAAGAGTCGCAACTGATGTAACGAACATAATCACGATAGTCGTGTCTCGTTACAGCGTTAACGGGATTTCAAACTGTTTGGCATAATACGCGATCCTACGCAAAATTTCCGCCAGCTCGGTGAAGTTTCGGCTATCCGAGTCTCGTATTATACGATGTGTTTCCAGCTTTCTCCTAACTGCGCGTTTTTTTTTTCGAAATTTTAACGCCGGCACCGCGCGAACAAAGTAAATAGATTAATTGAACTTTTAATCGATCAAATAGTCAACTAAACTGAAACGCACGTACGATGTTAAGTTATCGAAATCAATTTTACGATTTTACCGTACGAACGCCGGTATCATCCGACCTTTCGGTATTTTCCGAGTTTTCTATTGTTCGTATGATACGCGTCACCTCGGAACGATCAAGATTATTCGAACACTTTCGCAAGCCATAATAAGATTACAGAAAAAAGTACTTTGCTGTGAATACACGTTTCATCGGAGGAATCGAAATTTGTACAGGACGAAGTAACGTCGTTCGAACGAAGCTGCGATAGACTTAAAGTTGGGCTGTACAATTTCTAGATTTATATTAATCTTATAGAACGAAAAGACCCAGAGCTCTATGAACGTTCTAAGAGAACGGATCTCCTTCGGCGTAAATGGCGCTCCTTATCGGCGAACGGCTACAATATCCTAAATCTTTCTTTTCGACGGTTTCCACGTCGATCGAGAGAAACTATTCGTCGAAATGGACTATCCGTGGCTGATCTATTACGGTAGAAAGTGAAAAAGAACGTAAACGAAGGAAATGGCCGACATAAAGGACGATAACTGTTAATTTAAACGTAATAGAACGAAAGAATACGACGTATTCGTTAAAGGATATTTAAGACAATTTAAATTAAAATCGATTTTCACACGACGTTCTTCGATTTTTTCCAGAACCAGATTATATCTATGATAACGTTTCGATAATATCATTTTATGCAAAAGAAAGCCAATTATATGATTGAAAGAAGAAATTTGGATCAACGTATGGATATCCTTCTATTTCGTTGCACGAGTTGCGAATAACCTGTCGAATAATGATAAAGATAGAAACGAATATGACAAAGGCATAACGAAGGAACTAATATTCAGAATTTCGTGCGTTTAATTCCTCAAAAATTGCACTTTTAAACGCATCGGTCTCGCAGTTCAACCTGCCGGGAACAAAGAATTTTATCGGAAACATCGTTCTAACATTTCAATTTTACAAACGTTTCGCTCTGCTTCGTTAAAAGCTGCGCGTATTTGGTAGATAGAAAATTATGCACATACGTTAAAACGTATAACGCGCAACAGGCAAGGATATACGCGTACGTGCTGCAAACGCGTTAAAAGCGAAAAATATCGCTGAAATTATTTTCCCATAATAAAGAAATCGTCGGGCCTCTTACGAATACAAAAGATAATTCGTTAAAATTATAGTGTCTATTAATTTTACCATAACGAGTTTAACAGAGCTTTCGAAACTAAAAGCTTTATCACAGACGATAAACCCTTTGAGTGCTGAATACTCACGGCCTATGTCGTCCGTAAAGACGGCGCGTGTCTAGCGCTGACGATCGCTGTGGATGGAATACTTTTTCGTTAGACTGAACTCTGTTGATTAACTATTCAAAGCGCAAATCGTAATAAGTTATAGTAGTTTAAATGATTAAAATGAAAAAGATTAAATGATTCAAGAGCGTTATATTTTAGTTATTTTTAATTATTTATTATAAACATTCAAATTTACAGTTAACTAGAATTTGGGTAATAAACTAGAAAACTAAATTTAGTAAATATGTAAAATCCCTAGAGTTCGTGTAGGATAGGGATTCTTTTTGTTTTACGGGTAGCACGACAGGCTGTGCTGAACGGAGAGATCGATACGGACGAGCAGTTGAAGAAGTACATGTTCCCCAGACGGACGGACAGAGAGTTACATTAGAGAGACAGACAAGGTTATAGAATAGTTGTTTAAGATTGTAAAGACTGAAGATTTAAGATTTAAAGACTGAAGAAGAAAGGTCGATAGCTCAGGACGTTGAAAATCGATTCTCGATTTTCAGGTAAACATTGCACCAAAGACTTATAACTTCCCGTTTAGATAATCATCGTTATTGATTGTTATAGACGCATATTAATTGTTGTTCATTTTTGTATTTTATCAAATCATTTCATAATAAAAAAAACTCGATTTTCAGACTTCAGAATCGATCCCTGAATTATCCCATTATTGAACCTTATAAATCGATTTTCGCCACGTCATGCCGCTGAGAGTTAACCTACGTGTCGTCATGACCGAGAACGCGAAAGGGGAGAAGATAGAGAGTATAAAATATACAGACAACAAATGACCTAATAGGAATATATTTAAATATATTATGCAAACGTTGGACAACGTTATGTTTTGTTAAGCTAACAGGATACACTAAAAATACATTATCAAGAAAGGGGATGTGGCCCATAAGCAAGTATGTTCTTCTACATATGACCATCAGACAGTACCTGTGATGCGGTTATCCCGGAAGTACATTGCGGAGTCGGTAGAGAGCGTTTCCTGACCTCTCGCCAGGGAGACAATAGATGAGGATTTAAGGGTGTCGAATCGGGATCCATGCAACGCGGAGGCGACTCGTTCCTTCGCCCTTCCTCTTCCTCTTCGCCCGATGTGCTTTCCTCTATGACGATTTGAGGCTCGCCATAGTTTGCCACATTCACATTCGGGCTGTACCATTGTCTTCTCATCTTGATTTAGAAAACTCTCACTTGAACATAAATAAAACGTTTCTTCGTTGAAACCGTATCATAGTGGAGAACGATCGAACAGTACAAAAGAATGAATAAAAATAAGTCACATTTTTATTAATTTTCTTTTGTATGTAAAAACAAATCTGATAGATTCAAAGATACAAGATCTTCCGATCTTCCTTTATTGCATGGAGGAGCAGTTGAAGAAGCACGTGTTCCCCAGACGGATGGACAGAGAGTTACATTAGAGAGACAGACAAGGTTATAGAATAGTTGTTTGAGATTGTGAAGACTGAAGATTTAAGATTTCAAGACTGAAGGAGAAAGATCGGTAGCTCAGGACGTTCAGGTAAGCATTGCACCAAAGACTTATAATTTCCCGTTTAGATAATCATCGTTATTGATTGTTATAGACGCATATTAATTGTTGTTCATTTTTATATTTTATCAAATCATTTCATAATAAAAAAAACTCGATTTTCAGACTTCAGAATCGATCCCTGAATTATCGCATTATTGAACCTTATAAATATAACACGAGTTAATAATTTAGTTGTGTGTGAAAAATTCAGTGCTTGGGAAAACTAAAAAAACCAGATGTAGAGTTTTCTTACAAGTGGTGACCACTTCAACAATAACGAGGTACTATTGGCATTTGTTTACTGCCGTAAGGAATGCATTTATATTTATTTCACGCAAACGTAATAGTATTACTTCTGCATAGGTGTTCGGAAAAATTGAAAAACCCATACATGCGTCCTTAGTCCATGCCGAGCACTTACAGAAAACGCATATATATGTCCTTAGTCCACACCGATAGCTTTCGCCAGACACCTATATGCGCCCACAGCACTCAAAGGTTTAAAACACTGTTCTTTGTATCATTTCCCTATTTATAGTTGC